>NC_090654.1:199410429-200010429 GCF_040937935.1 Hyperolius riggenbachi | reverse complement strand
TTCTTGACAATCTAGGCTTGGTGGTCAGCTTTGGATTGTTTGCAAATTCAACTCAAACATCAGCTGGTCAGGCTAAACTGAACATACAGTAGCTGATGTTAAAGAGTAACTGTTAGCCCCAAAAATGAAATTTAAATCTCTATTGCAATGTTTTATTTACTTTTTAAGTGAGCCAAAAAGTCAATGCAGAAGTTAAAAATCAATCTAATTTTTTTACTATGTAGCCTTTTCCCCAAGCTCCGGACGCAAAGCCGCATATCAGATACTGCTAAGCATGCAGAGCATGCCTATGTTTGCCCGACCCCCCTCTCCCCCCCAGGACCAGGTGCCGAAATATTCTCAACCCAAACAGCTGACTGCTCTGACACGGAGAGAGAGCGGGAGCACTTCCAGCGCCGCCACCGCAGAGCAGCACCATAGTTTGTAAACGCTATAACTTTTACCCAAAGCAATCAATATAGGCTGAATGGGTTTTTTTTTATTAAAAACATGGTTTTCCACATTTTTCGTGCTGCATGTATACAGAAATTTTACTTTATTTGAAAAATGTTAGCACAGAAAGTTAAAAAAATCATTTTTTTGAAAAAATTCATGTTTTTTTGATGAATATAATAAAAAGTAAAAATCGCAGCAGCAATCAAATAGCACCAAAAGAAAACTTTATTAGTGACAAGAAAAGGAGCCAAAATTAATTTAGGTGGTAGGTTGTATGAGCGAGCAATAAACCGTGAAAGCTGCAGTGGTCTGGTCCTTAAGGGGGGTAAAGCCCACGGTCCTCAAGTGGTTAAATAATACCAGTTGCCAGGTAGTTCTGCTGATCTTTTGGGGTAAGTCGCTTTCTTGAAGTCATGCCATAGAATCTCAATCAGATTAACCCTCCTGGCGGTACAATTCTGTCTGGAATTAGGAGTCAAAAGCGGTACAATTTTTTCAAGAATTTTCGGGCCTCCGATTCTTAAGTTATAACTCACCAAAATATGTCAGAATAAAAGTCTGGTAGACATTTTACATATATATAAAAGACTGGAACACACATTTGTTGAATTAATTAAATTTATGAATAAACTTTACAAATTGTGCAACTGTACAAATAAGGCAGGCAGAGAGTATTTAAAATCCAGGCAGACGTCTGTGCTTTTAAATAAGCTTATCTGCCATCTCTGCCATGGCAGTCAGGTGACACAGGGGAGAGATCAAATTACAACTTGTGATTAGAGACAAATGAGGAGGCTAAACTCTCTCTCTATATATGTGCACATATGCACATACATACATACATGTACATACATACATGTACATACATGTACATGCATACATACATGTACATACATGCACGTACGTACGTACATGCATGTACGTACATGCATGTACATACATACATACATACATATGCATATACATACCTATATATAAAATATCCTATGTATGTGTGTGTGTGTGTGTGTGTGTGTGTGTGTGTGTGTGTGTGTGTGTGTGTGTGTGTGTGTGTGTGTGTGTGTGTGCGTATATATATATATATATATATATATATATATATACATGTGTATATATGCTGTATATATATATATATATATATATATACATATATATATATACATATATATATATCTGTGTGTATATGTATATATATATATATATACCATATATACTTGAGTATAAGCTGACCCGAGTATAAGCCGACCCCCAACTTTTACCTTAAAAATCGTGTACAAATGATTGACTCGTGTATAGGCCGGGGACAGGAAGTGCAGCAGCCACTGGTGACTTTTAGAGTGGACGTCTTGCAGTGGATAGAAGGAAAACAGGGAAATGCCTCCCCCTCATCTGTCAGCTGACTGTCAGGGCAGAGCAGCTAATTAATAAATACAGGATGTTAATAATATGTCTGCTTCCGTGAAAGCAGGAAGTAGACACACTGCAGATGTATTGCAGAATATCTATTAGCTAAACAAATAAATATTTTTTCTTTAAGTGTTATTATGCTTTTGCTTAACTTTTAGAGCTGAGATGAAGTTCTGTGGAGCTTGATTGTAAGCTGCTGTCCAAGCAGAGCAGCATGTTTAGTGAGCAGCTTGCAGCATGTAGTGTTCTGAGGAGGTGAGGTGAAGCTGCATTGCTCTCACCTGCTGGCTGCTGCCCGGGCATGTACTGTGCTTCTCCTGGCCGTTCGCTGGTTCTCCGCTGCCCTCTCATGCCAATTTCACTATCAGTCGCCCTGTGTAATACAATGTAACTATGGAAAGATGGATATCATTTTAAAGCTATCTTTCTCCTCTTTCTGGCGACACCTAAATCGTCGCCCTACGCCTTTTAGTTTTCTCTATTTTCGTAATCGAAATCGCGGCCCCAGCAATTTCAATCGCGAAAATAGCGAAAACTAAAAGGCGTAGGGTGGCGGTTTATATTTCATTGGAAAAAGGAGAAAGAGAGCTTTAAAATGATATGCATCTTTCCATAGTTTTTGCAGTGCTCGGAGTCCCTTTAAGTTCTCCTGCAAAATGTCTTGATAAACTTTGGAACTTTGGAATTCATTTTTCTTTTGATTATAGCAATCCATCCAGGCCTGATGCCCCACCACCATACTTCACAGTTGGGATGAGGTTTTGATGTTGGTGTGCTGTGCCTCTTTTTCTCCACACATAGTGTGTGTTTCTTCCATACAACTAAACTTTGGTTTCATCTGTCCACAGGATATTTTTCCAGTGCTCCTGTTGAATATCCAGGTGCTCTTTTGCAAACTTTAAACGTGCAGCAATTTGTTTTTTTTTAAAGCAGTGGCTTCCTCTGTGGGATCCTTCCAAGAACTCCATTCTTGTTTAGTGTTTTCGTAGATTCGCTAACAGGGATGTTAACATATGAGACTTTTGTAAGTCTTAAGCTGACACTCTAATATTCTTCTTCACCGTATTGAGGATTCTGCGCTCTGTTCTTGCAGTCATCTTTACAGAACAGCCACTCCTAGGGGGAGTAGCAGCAGTGCAGAACTTTCTCCATTTATAGACAATTTGTCTTACCATGTACTGATGATTCTGCAAGGCTTTTGGAGATATTTTTATAACCCTTTCCAGCTTTATGCAAGTCCACAATTCTAAATCGTAGGTCTTCTGAGAGTTCTTTTGTTTAAGGCATCATTCACATCAGGCAATGCTTCTTGGGAAAAGCAAACCCAAAACTGGATTGTGCTTTTTATAGGACAGCTGTAACCAACACCCTAAATCTCATCTCATTGATTGGACTCCAGCTGGCTGACACCTTACTCAAATGAGCTCTTGGAGATGTCATTAGTCTAGGGATTCACATACTTTTTCCACCTGCACTGTGAATGTTTACATGGCATGATCAGTAAAATCATGGATACATTTAATTATGTGATTGTTTACTGTCGTGAGGTAGATGACGATCAGTGCTGCTTGCGAATTTTCGCCTAAGTCATTTTTGCATCGAAAATCCCGTTTTTGAATTCAGCGAATTTTTGCGAAAATCTTCAGAAATATTCACGTTTTCGAATTTCGCTGTATGTGGACGCTTATGCCCTTATGCGGAAAAATGTCCACAATAATCCACTGTATGCGGACGCTTATGCCCTTACACGGAAACATTTCTGCAATAATCCGCTAAATATGTGCAGGGGCGAACTAATACATGCGTACATTCCACCTTGCAATACGGAATTGTATACGTATAGAAGGGCAATAATATTTCTGCGCATGCGCAATGATCCATATAGACGCAGTTACCGCACGCGTAGTTGACTTCGCAATACATTCGACAACTACGCGTAACGGGCAAAGCTTTGCATACCGGTACTGCGACTACGCGGATATACGTACATGATAAACTAACAGGCATTATGCGAAAATTAACGCGAAAATATTTAATCAAAAATTTGCATGTTGAAAAGAAATTAGTGCTTTTTTCGGCGAAGATTCGGCGAAAAGAATATTCATTTTCGATCATCACTGATGACGATCATGACACGTTTTACCATATAATACCAGATGGCTCACATACTTTTCATTGCTTATATATATATATTAATGCTGTACAATGGATGCTGCCATGTTCCTTGTACAGCACAGAGTAAAGGGGTTAATTTCTCCATTGTATCTAGTAGCACAGAGCAAATACTCTGGAAGCATAGGCATCTGTTTCACCAGATTCCCCGTGACTCACTGTTCCTTTTTAAGCTGCTATAAACCTATACTTTGGCCAAAGTTCACACGGTGAGACATTCAATGGGAAACAACAACTGTTGTTTGAGCTAAATGCTTCCGAAAAGTAAAAGTGGTATTTATAAATGCAGCTCGTGAAAACAGTGTATTGTGCTTTGTCTTAAGTGCGGGTGGCAAGAAGGGATTATAAAGTGTTATTTGTGTTAAAACTGGATGCAGTCGCAAGTGTGTATTTACTGACGTCTGTTTGTAGAGGAGAGTGCCTTTATTGTGAGAAGGAGGGAAATAATAAGGCACATTTAACAACTCCTAAAGAAGCAACATTTATGGAGAACATAATATTTTGCTTTATCATTATTTGTGCAAAAATGCTGATGTCATCTGAGGGTAATAAAACACGGACTGTAAGGTTTTCAGGACACATATAGGCCTCTTGCACACTGCACGCGATTCCGATTCAGATTCCGCTTTTTAATCAGTTTTTACATCCGATTCAGATTCCGATTTGCAGTGTGCAGGGAGCAAACTGAAAATCGGAATCTGAATCGGATGTAAAAACTGATTAAAAAGCGGAATCTGAATCTGAATTGCTTGCAGTGTGCAAGAGGCCTTAGACGCCACATCGAAGACAGGGATAGAAAATATTGTTAGCTCTTCGAACTGATGAAAATGTACAAATACCAAACATAACTGTATATTATTATGTTTACAGCATATACCAGCCTTTCTCAATCTTTTTACCAAGGTGGAACCCTTCAAATAATTTTTGGATCTCAAGGAACCCTGCATTAGCAGTGAAGGGGGATTTATTTTGTAGGAGGCATGGTCTTTTAAAGTAGATGATGTTGTTAATTGTAACAGCCTTGTTGTTTAGCCTCCATCTCCATGTTAATTACTAAGGGCTGGTGCACACCAGAGAGGTTCGTGAGCGTTTTTAAAAACACTAGCAGTTTGAAAACTGCTTGGGTAATGTATTTCAATGGGCTGGTGCACACCAGAGCGGTTTGATTTTTCCACAAACGCAAACTCAAGGGCTGCAGCATTTTTGAGATTTCTGAGGCGTTTCTGTTTCAATGTTAAGTATAGGAAAATGGAAAACCGCTCTGAAAAACGCTAGATCAGAGCGGTTTTCCAGGCCTTTTTGTTACAGAAGCTGTTTAGTAACAGCTTTACTGTAACAATATATGAAATCTGCTACACAAAACGCTCCAAAAAACGCTAGGCATGTTTAGAAAATCTCTCTAAACATGCCTAGAATCGCTTGGAAAGTCTGCTTCAAAAACCTCTCGTGTTTTGCAGATCTGCTAGAGGTTTTTGGTGTGCACTGGCCCTTACAGTGTTTACTATTCTAGTAGTGTTTATTAGTGTTTCTTGCCGTAGACCTCCACAATTATAGTGCTCCCCATGATAGAACGCTTTATTACACTACCCATTATGATGTTGCTGCTTGTTATACTGCAACCCTATTCTATTGCTTTTTATTAATCTGCTTCTTATTGTTCTGACCTCCAATTTAGTGCTTCTTTATACAGAACCCTCTATTATAGTGTGCTCTATTAAACTCCACCCCCCACCATATTTGGGGTTGAGCATACAATGAGTAAAGAAGACACAGAGAAGGTAAAATGGTACTTTTGAAATGTTCTCAGTCTACTGTAATGGGAGGGAAAAATGCCAGGGAACCCCTGCACAAACCTTAAGGAACCCTGGTTGAGAAACCCTGGTATATACTGTAGCACTGACACCTTCTTCAGCTCTTTACAAGTGTTCACAGTAATGTCACTAACTGTTCACAGTATAATCCCTACTGTAATGTAAGGCTAGTTTGTGAAGAACTTAAAGGACCACTGTCACGAAAATTTTAATGTGAACACAGTTTCTGCTGCCTCCGCTGGCAGCACATCTGGGACTTCTGGTGTGGCTGGCCGCATTGACAGGGATGGTGTCAGCAGCGTTCATGCGGAGATCCGGCCGCATGATACTCAGACTGTAAATGAGGGTGGACACATGCGCTGTCAGCGTCGCTCGTCTTATTCTCTAAGGAAGCGTGTCAGCTGATCACCTGTCAGCTGACACTCATGGCTCCACCTCCGGTTCCTGATTGGCCAAGCGGCTTGGGGGCGTGTTCTCCTGCTTACCCGGGCTTCTTAAGCGCTGTTCTGACACTTGCTCACTGTCTGCTCTAGCTAACACTTCGCAGTGAAGGCTTCAGACCTTAGTTAGTTCCGTGTATGGCTTGAACCGGCAGGACCCCAGGGATTCCATACTAGCTCAGCTTACTTATATATTGATTATACTTGTGTTTGACTTCTGCCTGTTTCTCTGACTTCTCTTTGTCTGCCGATTTTGTACAGTCCAAAACCTGTCACTTCTGTCAGATTTCTACTACTTACTGTAAGTGACAGGAACATAGTAGAAAAGTAATTTTATGGCTTATTTTACTGGAAGAACCATACTTCTTATTTGTATGCATTTACATATGTTATACATTTTAAGATTTTCACCACACTGGTCCTTTAACCTCTTGACCACAGGTTTACACCCCCCTAGTGACCAGGCAATTATTTACAATTCTGCACTCATAAGCTTTAACAGTTTATTACTTGGCCAAACAACTTAGCATCCAAATGAATTTTACTTCCTTTTCTGCACCAATAGAGCTTTCTGTAGGATCTGATTGCTGCTGTGATTTTAATTTTTTTAATCAATTTTATTGATTTTTTTTTATAAAAAAAGGCTATTTTCTTTTTAATTTATTCCTCCCCCCGAGATCCAATCACCGCAATCCCCTCTCATAGACATCAACCTATGAGAGGGATAAGATTGTGAGCCACTCGTGGGGACAGCTAAGTGACAAAGCTGTCCCCTGTACAGCACTGCGCTACATCACAGAGCTGTACAAATGGAAAAAAAAAAGATTTATTTTTCCCTAACAGCCTGCCAGCTCCAATCGCGGCTGGCAGGCTGTTTACGGAGCGGAGCTCTATAACTCAGTGGGGATGTGAGTACAAATTCCCCACTAATCTTTGTGCATCGCTGTGGCTTTCCAGTGCCATTCATATGGTATCAAAGCTTCCTGGTCCCTTGCACACACCCTGTGGCCCTATAATATGCTATTGTAATGTGGTCTTCAAATGCTCACAATAGTATGCTCTAACTTTCTCTTAAACAAACATTTGGTAGGTCAATCAGCAAAGTCAGAAGATCCTATAGGCTGAAGGCCCACTGATGGGCCCTCTTCACCAAAAATTAGGCACACCACAGGTGGAAGCTCTACATTGTTTCATGAGGCTCTAGACATGGGCCAGGCAAATTATATGTATGTTATATGTATGAGTGTCCAAAGACATATGGCTGCTAGTAGATTAGCACCATTTTCCCATACAACTTTTCCTGGCTGAAGGTTGTGTCAGCCATGAGTCTCACTGATCTTGCAGAGAAGTGGAGAAGTGAATAAGAAAAAAGAGCAAGCGGCAGCCCACTTGTCCCTGCTTGGGGACACATAAGAAAAACTGGTGGAGATTTTTAATTAGGAAACCCTGCTCAGGATGTAGACCAGGTGTGCCCATTGCATAGATCATGATCTCCCAGTCGATTGCAAAGGAATTTGTAATTTGTAAATGTTATTATCCCTGGGCACCCAAATTTCCCATTGGGCGCCCATCAAACGATATTTAACATGAGAATCAATGCGGCGCCCTTTTTGTTCACTTGCCGCATGCACCGAAATGTCATGCTTCCAATTCAAATATTAGAAACAACCACAAAATGCACTTAACCTATTTTGGTTCCTGGACGTAGAAACTACGTCCAGGAACCATGCGCGCTACCGAGCGCTCCCGCGGCCGATCGCGCGTGTGCACCGGCCCGCGGCCCGCGGTTCATTAGCCAGGCAATCAGTGTATCGGGCTATGGTGCCCGATCACTGATTCCTCTCCCCCGCTGAAAAAGCGACAGCTTCTCTCGGAAGCTTCGCTTTTTCTGACTGTATCGTACCCCATACGTCGCTCTAAGCTTGTGTTACGCTTAGCGTGACGTCATGTAAACAAACTCATGGCCGCCATCTGGTGGCCAAAAAGTAAAACTACAACTAAAAGTAAAAAAAATAAAATTCAAACACACATTTACATTAGAAATCACATGTTTACATCCCACCCTCCCAAAACTACCCAAATAAAATGTTTAATATAAAAAAAAAACATTACAATAAAAAAAAAACAACATGTAAATGTTTACATAAGGGTCTAACCTTTTTAAATATCAATGTAAAGATGAAATACTTCTATATTTTTTTTATTTTAAACTTGTAAATAGTGATAGATGCTAAACGGAAAAAATGCACCTTTATTTCCAAATAAAATATTGTTGCCATACATTGTGATAGGGACATAATTTTAATGGTGTAATAACCGAGACATATGGGCAAATACAATACGTGAGTTTTAATTATGTAGGCATGTATTATTTTAAACCTATAATGGCTGAAAACTGAGAAATAATGCATTTTTTCCGTTTTTTTCTTATTCTTCCTGTTAAAATACATTTACAGTAAAGTGGCTCTTAGCAAAATGTACCCCCCAAAGAAAGCCTAATTGGTGGTGGAAAAAACAAGATATAGATCAGTTCATTGTGATAAGTACTGATAAAGTTATAGGCTAATGAATGGGAGGTGAACATTTCTCATTTGGAACGCGAATGGGTTAAGTAAGTGTAGAATATGAAATCAATGTGAACAGATTTCGGAAGCTCAGTGGGCTTAAGACTGCACCTAAAGAAGTAACTATGCTGTAAAGCAAAGGTTGTACACACAATCAATGACTGTTGCCTACAGGGAGCGGGACTTGATCCCTTGGGTCACAGACAGTTTGGGATAGAGAGCTGTACAGATTAAGGATAGCAATATGTTCTTTTGCTATGGAAAGGGGAGGAGGGATGATGGAAAGTGGGCATGGGCTACCTGCAGCATTTACTTATGATGTTACAAGCATGCATTTTGTTAGACACAATCTCTTACAGCAAACCTGAGCTGAAATGAAAGTTATGAGATAGAATCAATAGTCCCATAGTTCTATGTTATGTTCCTCTGCCAAGCAAGAGTTTTACAGCTTGTAGTTGTAGCGTACACTATGGTCCAAAACAAGTGCCAAGATGTTCCCAGAGAAGTTTCAAAAATACATTTTTGGCCCATAATAAGCTCAGGTATAAGACAATGCATTACTCCAGCTGTGCAGTGACTGATAACAATTTTTAGGTAGCAAATTTTGATTAAAACAAAAAAACAGCCATAAAAAAGGTTCCTTCTCAGAAATTGATAGATACAGTGATATTTCAGAGTGATGCACTCAGGATAGAAAGGAAAGGCAATTTGTATTTTCTTTTTGGGGAGGTGTACATAGGACTCTGGCTTTGCAGAATCATTACACTTTTAGATGAGCGATGCCAAGTGAGGCCTGCCGTTGCCATGGCAATTGCTCATTTCTGAATAAATGAGGCAAGGCCTAGTAGATGCACAGGCACAGCGTGGTGAAATTTATTGGAGTTAGTAGATGGAGTCCGTCTGAGATGTGAGGCTTCAGACCTGCCTGAAAGGGAGAAGAATTAGTGGAGATTCACTCAGCAATGGGAAACAGAAGAGATGGAATGTATTCCGGTGTACTGATGTCTCATGCAGAGCATTGTGGGACAGGCATAAGAAGACCATACAATGGAATTCAAGCTATATTGCTCAGATGTAAAGGGCCTGATGCAATTTCAAGATTACAAAATCTTTCTTTATGTGAGTGAAGTATTGCCCTAGGTTGTTTTACTGGATGATCCAATTGCTAATTTAACGCTTGAGGTGTCTCTTCAAAAAACTTTATTTGTCTGTTGTATGAAAACATGTTTGAGCATTAGGAAGATGGTTTAAGACATAATGGAGAGCAATTGTTATTGCTTTTGGCATGCTTTCATAAGCACCACACATTACTTATCACTTGCCGCTTGACTAAGTCTAATATTCTTTCTTGTGGGTTTTTTTTCAGTTAATATTAATGTATTTTATTACAGTGTGCCGTAACCTCAATCTTATTTAGCCCCTTATGTTATAGCTTAGCTATTCAGGCTGTTATTGACAAAATGGCTGAGCAGGTGAGTATGGGGTTCTGCCACCCGAACAATACAAAGTCATATGGCTTATCAATCAGAAACAGACAGGCCAGGTTAGAAATAATTGTCTGATTCCCGACGATTGGACTTGAAGGTGCATCCTGTGTTCCCAGTATTAGGAGTAGGTTAGGAAACGGCTAGGTCTATCAGTTAGGAAAAAGTATTCTGTGAAGAAAAGAAAAATACTAGACTGGGAAATGGGTTAAGGTTAGGCATACTGTAGCTGTCCTAAGGTTGCAGTTAAGAGTTACACAAGATGGAAAGGACTGTCTCAGGGCAGAATCTATTGTGTGTACAGAAGCACTCCTGTTGCATGCTGAATCTTTATTGACAACGACATCAGAATGATCCCCAAGTATAATATTCCCCTCCTCACCCTTCCGGTTGGATGCTGCTTTGTTGTGCGGTACACCTCCTCCTCCCTCCATAGCAACAGATGTGTCACCAGCCTTTGGGTGGGTTGTAAAAGGGCCAGGGGTTTTTGCAGGGAACGGGAAATCAAGTATCAGCAAAACTATCAGCTGCCAATACCTGGTCTTTAAATGAATAGTTCATTTATCTGCTGCTAATCTTACATTATCCCCAGTTTTATTGCACATATGTCTATGGTGATCATGGGTTTCCTTATGGGTTTCAATACGGCTGCTTAAGACTGAATAATCTGCTAAATATTAACAATACATCTTTCAACAACTTAGTAGAGGAGTATTATGCCTAAGACCTCTGAAAAGCATTTTTCATTAAACCATGTACACACCACAATAAAGACAAAGACAATTTATAAATACGTTAAGCAGGTAATGATAACTATTTCAATAACATATGATGGCTTTTTAAACTCCTTAAAGCGAACCTGAAGAAAAAATAAATAAACATATGAGACAATTTCCATATTTTTCGGCATATAAGATGTTCCAGCATATAAGACACACCTAAGCTTAGTGGGCAAAAATCAGGGGGGGGGGGGGGGGAATAAATAAATAAACCTAAGTGCGTCTATAATGCAGGGTCGTCTTATGGACCTTTAACCCCCTAAAACTGTTTCTAAGCTACTCTATCTACACTATACTATCCAGCTACACTACACTATTCCCTGCTGCCCTACCAACTAAGCTACACGGCAACTAACTACACTACACTACACTGCACTAACACAACACACTACATCAATACACTTCACTACACTATACTACACTACACTGCACTGCACTGACACAACACACCACTTCAATACCCTTCACTACACTACACTGCACTGACAATACACCACTTTAATACACTTCACTACACTACAATTACACAACACACCACTCTCTACACTACACTACGCTAACACTAACCTGCATTACAACAACATCAATACTACACCTGATCCTGCCGACGCGCTCCTCTCCCCCTTGTTCCAGCTGCGATCCTCTTCTTCCTCTGCAGGTGACATTCAGTGAAGCTGTCGCTGCTGCTGGGTCCTCTGTTCCTCCTGTCAATAAAAAAAAAAGATACGTTAGTGGCATGTTACTTTAACTGCAGCCGCGATTCCCCTTGTCACTCACGCAAAGCCTCTGCCGCTACATGCTAGGTCCTTCGCGCTGGCCTCCTTTTTCTTCTGTTTCACTGCATATGTGCCACGTCATGCGTGACGTCACGTATGACACACGCATGTGCAAAGAAGTGGAAGAAGAAGGAGGCCAGCGCGAAGGACCTGGCGTGTAGCGGCAGAGGCGGCAGCTTTCCGTGAGTGACAAGGGGATCACGGCTGCAGTAGCTTAGGGCTTAGTAGCTTGACTTGACTTACCTGCTTTTTCACCTCCACCAGTATGCAATAAGTAAACATGGTTAATTTAACAGTCTTACCTCAGATGGGAGGTTTAAAGATAATGAATTTATTGGACACAGAAAAGACAACTCATTTTGCGGGTCCTACCTCAGGCATTCATGAACAAAGTAGGCTAGGCTATACCTCCAGGCAAGTATGTTTAAAGGAAAACTTAAGTCAAAAATAAAAAATGGCATTTACTCACCCGGGGCATCCCTCAGCCCCCTGAAGCTGGATGGTGCCTTTGCAGCCCCGCTCCGATCGTCCTGTCCCCGCCGGCGGCTACTTCCGGGTTCGGCGACAGCCGCCGACAGGCTGGGATCGCGGCTGATTTCCCAGCCACTATATCACCCTCTATGCTGCTATAGCGTATATATATATACGCTATAGTAGCATATAGGGTGATATAGCGACTGGGAACGCAGAAAATCAGCCGCGTTCCCAGCCTGTCAGCGGCTGTCGCCAAACCGTAGCCGCCGGAGGGGACAGGACGATCAGAGCGGGGCTGCGAGGGCACCATCCAGCTTCGGGTGAGTAAATGTCGTTTTTTATTTTTGACTTAAGTTTTCCTTTAACCCTCCCACCTGAGATTAGACTGTTTCATTACCCATGTTTACCCATTGCATACTACATTGGGGTGCTTCCTCCCATTTTGTGTACAGTTTTTGCCTCCGTCCAGGAGTGTCCCCTGTAGTAATTATCCAGTTGTCCTTTTTTTGGAGTGTGACCAAACCAATCCAGAAAAGGATACCCAATCCACAAGGAGACAGGATTCTTCACTTGCCTGATACCGTGGTTCCCTAATAGCAGCTCAGCTTTGTGGGTAGTATTTGTTTCACACATTAATTTATTGCCTGGAAATACTACACTATCTGGCTCTCCTGCTCTTTCCTGTTTTCCTTTTCATCTCCCAGTTCCTGCGGTTTATCACCCCAATCTCATTGACTGGACACCCCTAATTTTCAATCAAATAATTGCCAGTAATTAAAAATTGTATTTATTTTAGACAAGAGACACGCTATATTTAGATTTTTCCCCACATTATCACCTCCTTTACATAAGCATAATTCATATATTTTTACAAGCTTACAACTCCTTTCAGTGTATTAGTATCAAACTCCTCACCTGTAGGTTGGAGATTTAGGGGGGCTGCATGTTAATGCCGTTGGAGAAATAGTTACTGGCATTCTGACAATTAGTGCAGGCAGAGAAAAGGTTACCTTGACAAAAGATTAACCTGGCAAATGTAAGTTAGATTACAAAGATAGAATGCCTTGCATGGCAGATAAAAGCAAAAGGCTGTTCCTTTTTGGATGACCCTCATATACACAGTCCAGTGTAAGTAAAAGATTACTGTCTCTTTCAATCACTATCCAAACACATTAGCAGCACAGAACAGGACAAACCCAGTGTATGCTGGTGAAAACACCAGTGGCATAGCAATAGGGGATGCGGAGTTTGCGACTGCACCATGGCCCTTGCTCCCTCCCTCAGCCATAGTATTGGCTCTCTATTGGTCCTGTGGTGGTAATAAACACTTCCATATATGCTGTGACTAGTAGTAATCATTAACAAACTGTTCCCCATCCCCTTTTTGCACCTGTATGTATACTGTGCTTGGGAAGGCAGGGCAATGTAAAACTTGCAATGGGACACGCACATAGCTCTTTAGCTACACCACTGGAAAAATTGTTATTACTCCTAGGGAAGTTTCTAGGCTGAATTGCACCCAGGACAAGGGTGTAAAAATTGACCCCCCCCCCCCCGTGGACTCGTGAACCCATACCCATACTTAGGGACAATCACATGGTCACTGGTCACAAGTAGCTTTGCCTACTTACTAGTGGCCAGCCGCTCATTCAGGAGGAAGCAGGGACCAGGAGAACACACAGGCTAATAGAGCCCTGGAAAGCCGACTCCTCCATGGGCGCCAAGCACTGACAGCCTGCAGTACTGCTAAAGGATGTCAGGTGTCATCACGCGGTGTTGGCGTGATGATGACTTGACATCGGATGCAGGCAGCCGCAGGACACCCAGGAGGAGTCAAGGAAGGTGATCACACTGGTGTTCTTCTTTCTTCTTCCATTCGGCTGCACCGCGCGTCACAGGCTTCCTACTGCCTAGCGGTTATGTCCAACTGCCTGCACCCCCCTTCTTCTACTTGCCAGTCTGTGCCTGGGCTGGTCGCCCTGCCTGCACTGCCCAAGAATTGGCTCTGATTACTCCCATGTCCAGTGCTCTTCATATAATACTGGAAAATTATCCCCAACACGGGCCAACTCACCAAAATTCACACCACTCACCACTGCAAGTGGGCTGATACCCACTCGGCACTCCCTCCTGCCATCAGCCCCATTTCTCATGTCACTTTCTTCAGCACACTGTTTCTCCTTTTTACCTCAACAGGTAATAAAAAATACCTCCTAGGACATAAAACCTTTTATGTAAAATTCATATGCTTCCACAGCTACAAACATAACCAGGGGTAGATAGCATAATGTTTGACTTAGGCTTCCCCCCATGCCCCACTTCAGATCAGGAATGTTTTTTCCCCTGCCTTTGCCACACTCACTTCTCTTCATCGGGATCCAGCATGCAAGCAGGTAGAACCCGGTGGAGAGGAGTGAGTGTGGCACAGGTAGGAGGAAAGACTGAGATACCTAGATGGAATAGGTGTGTGTGACTTGACTCACTGTCATTCATTGTAGTCCCCAACCCATCTGTTGTGAGTTCATTGCCTAGTCATCAAACTGCAGAGCAAGGACACAGTGTGAACTAGCCCTCACACTAGCCCTGTCCACTATGTCCCCTTTTTACGGACTGGACTGTGGACTCAAGACGGACAGGTCGAGGACTACAGTGATTTTTTGTGGGTTACCGTATTTTTGGGACTATAAGATGCTCCTGACCATAAGTTGCACCTAGGTTTAGAATACAAAAACCAGGGGAAAAATATATACTAAACATGGTGCATCCTTGGTGAAGGGGCATCTTGTGGATTATACCGCCTTTGTACCTCATGTCCCCTTGTACCCCTTGGGTCCCCCATGTGCTCCTTCTTGTGTCCTCTTTGCCCCTTTGTGTCCCCCTTGTGTCCTCCTCTATGCCCCTTGATGTCCCCCTGTGTCCTCCGTTTGTCTCCCTGTGTCCTCCTCTGCATGGGCACAGTACAGGGAGTTCCCGGCATTGCGACGGGTTGGAGGCACGTATTGGCAGGTGTACACAAGTCAGGAACTCCCTGCATTTGGACTATAAGACGCAGTGACTTTTATTACCCATTTTCAGGGGAGAAAAAGTGAGTCTTATAGTCCAAAAAATACAGTAGTTTACATACAGCACACTGAGCAGTTTGAGTTAGGTGCGGTAATCTCCAACCTGCATGATATTTTCAGACATCTGATTACACTTTGCCATTAATTCAATTAATGACACGCCTCTGTTCTGGAGTGGCAGTGTATCATGCAATAGGCACTGGAGTGGTACAGCCCAGCCCATCCATTTAGTACTGATATGGTGCTATTCCAGGATAAAGTGAACCCAGCCTAATACAATTTTAAGGCCTGAGTTTTCTCCACTCCATAGTTAGATGATAGGTGAGACTAGTCGGTATGCCCTATTTATCCATGACTGAAAAGACTCAGCTCATTACATGACGAGCTACAAGAAAGAATTTTTAATCTTCGCTTACAGAAGCTTTATCGACATGATGTGCTTTTCATCTGACACCTTCAATGCACAAATTAATTTTCAAAATCGTTGCTTGCTCCAATCCTTCATATCGTTAGTGCGAATAAGAACAACTCTAAAGCAAATGAAGACACCTTGTCATTATCTGTACATCACAACAAGAGATTGTTATGAAATGGAATGTCAGTGGTCTGACCGCATTTGTAAACACCTTCATTTGTTACTGAATGTATTTTTTCAGGTTCTGTAAAAGATACATATGGTTTAGACTTATCAGATGAAAAGAAAAATAAATACGGTTTGAAAAAAAACAACATTGAAACGCTTCAGATCTTTAGATCTGATCTCTTGAATGGCTATAGCAGGCTAAGTTGTTTAACCTGAAAGCTTGTTTGGCAAATGCATAGTAGCTTACATCCATTTTACTCCTGTAGGCGTCCAGGTAGGGCAGAAAACGGCCCAAATAAACAGGCGTCCATCGCTAAGCTTCAACTTGCAGGCAACTTGACACTCTGCAGGCTTTTTTTTTTTTTTCGAAGCAGAAAGGCTGGTAAAAATAAATTAGTAATAAATGAGCTGCTGTTTAATAAAACAATTATCTCGCCCAAGGCTCCTACAATAATCAGCGCTGCCTTGAAGCAGTAACCTTAGGAAATAATTTTAGGTTGAGCTGTATGCAGGTCTGACACAAATGATAATATACACAGGGGAATTCAGTCTGGCTCTGGGCTCCCTCTCTCTCTCTTTCCACCCTGTACCTAAGGAACATATTAATCCATGTCACTGTTTTTAGAAATGCGGTGACAGAAATACACCTTTATTGTAATGTGGCTTTTTTTTTTTTTCATTTAATGAGCGTCTGGGTTGCGGACTTGATTCTCTGCGACGGAGGGGGAAAAAAAAAACGTAACAAAACACCTTTTTACATTAGGGAGGTGAGGTTTGCTGCTGGCTACATTTGTACACAGAAGTCTGTAAGCCAGGACTCAGCCAGCTGGGAAGAAAGAAAGCAAATTTTCCCTTTTTTATTCACTAACTTCCCAAGCCCAATTATGCACTCCGATTCATAGGAGTTTCACAAACAAATAGCAGAGCCCTGCAGAGTTTTTTTAACTCCAGCAGCGCACAACCAATTCAATGGCATTGAAGGCTTGAAGCTTGATCAATTCTTAATCACAGAGGAGAAAAGAATTATTCTCCGATTACAGTGCCTGCGCTGTTAGCAAGCCGCCTGCAATCATTTTTTTTCCCTTCTAAAGAACGACATAGGCTGGCTTTTATTGACTCCCTACTTGCAAAATGTTTATGGCTTGTTAATATATATTTACCCCTCTACTTTTGCCTGCAAATCAACAACACTTAGCACAGTTTGGTTACACAGTGTCCAGAGGAAATGGCAGGAGGTTAGAATGGAGGCAAGCTTAGGAGATCAATATAAGACTGATTAGAGAGATGGAACCAAATTCACGGCTCTTAGATACAACATGGGGAGAGCTGGGCTCTGGGCTGCAACTCTCTCTCCTGGAAAATACACTTGCTTCTTCCTGGAGTACATTGTCTCCTACCAGGCCATGCAAAAGAAGAAATCGCCTTATTTTATCCACTGCTATTTTATGTGCTTGTCTGGCAGGAAGCTTAACAAAAGGGGTTAACCGGGAGCTGGAAGCCGGGGCCATGCTGGATGTGCCGACGAACGTGTATTTTAAGAACAAACTGTATTTTCTTTTCAAGCTATTAAGCTGTAATGCCGCAGTGTATGGTGCCAAGCCCGGAATAGCTACCGAATTGCTTGGAACGGGATAAACTTTAACATTTCAAACATCCGCTTCGCGAGCTCAAACCTGTAATTGCCTGGATTAAAAACTGTGCATTGTGTATACAATATGTTTGTATGTTTTACATAAACTACAGCCTGTAATCATTTTATGCTGGCATTTTACCGTTAAATTAAAAAGCCTAGGTGGAAACGTGGAAAATAAGCTCTATTGATGTTAAAAAAAAAAGGAAAAAAAAAAAAAACAGAAAAAAAGAAAAAAAGAGAGAAAGAAAAAAGCAGAATGATGTATTTACGAAGCCAAAGAGGTGTTTAGCAGAGGTTTTCTCATTATACCTGTTAATATACCGCGTATCTCCTTGGAAAGAAGGCACAAGCAGGGGCCCTGGCCCCCGTTCAATAGGTTTGTATACATTATGCTAATGTTTCTTCCTTGTTTGTCTAGCTAATTGCTTCTACAACGCAAGAAAACATACTATTACTAGTATTTTATAAACAAAGTGATCTGGATGGTTATTGAAATATACCCGTAAAGGATAATATTGCCTAATGGAAGCCCTGCCTAAGCTTCTGCATTCCTACATCATTCTGTTAAATATGTAAATATGCCATAAACAAATACTGTAGATTTCTTTCTTGTATTTTTCCCATGCCTATTAAACGCTTAGTATAAGAGCATGAGACTAGCAACTGAACCCAGTGACACATTACAGAATTTTACAAACTGCTTGTATATTGGGGGGAAAAAAAAGAAAATAATTCATCCAATATTTATTTAATTAATAATACTCCTCCCCCTGCAGAGATGGTTCAGGGAGTTCACAGGCGCGGGCAATAAGCCCATCTTCATGATATGTCTCATTAGTAGTACATGATGATTAGTACTATGTGACTGTGATGTTCATTCAGTAACCATAGCTTGCACATAGTGATAAGCAGACAAAAACATTTAGTTGAGCAGATAAACACAATCATATCAACAGAGACTAAAACAAATGCAAGGGATGAAGGTAGGATAGGTTCTGGAGGTGGTGAGCTAAAACATATTAGCTAAGTATTCTCAGAAAAGAGCAAATAAAGTTGCCCTTAGACAACACATTGTGATCAGTTGTGCAGGCAGTTACCTTTAGGATTTTTTATCTGTTAGGTGTCTCATAAACTGTAATGCTCTGTGGGCCTAAGTGTTCCTGTTTATGCAGTGAAGAGGAGAAAAGGAACTGAGTATTGGTGGTGGTGTTGGCTGGTGTTGGTGTAGGGGGGTTGCTAATAATAATGGTTTTGGGCAAGATTTTCTAACCTTTTCAATCGCTTTATATGATAGCACTTACTCTACAGATATATTAGGAGGGGATGCAGAGGCTATGTCAGCACCTTGGTCACTGGACTAGAGGACCCATCTAGGGCCCACCTTCAGTTGCTGCATTAGTTCCTTGTTGTTATTACAGTGGTAACACCAACCTGTATATGATAAT
The DNA here is from genome assembly GCF_040937935.1 of Hyperolius riggenbachi. Classification (NCBI taxonomy): domain Eukaryota; kingdom Metazoa; phylum Chordata; class Amphibia; order Anura; family Hyperoliidae; genus Hyperolius; species Hyperolius riggenbachi. The sequence continues at coordinate 199,991,364 of NC_090654.1, read as the reverse complement.
CATTGGAAAACTGTGTCCCTTCTCCTGTTTACACCTCTTTCTCACCATAGCAGCACTAAAGTATTCTTTAAAGGGGAACTTCAGCCTAAACAAACATACTGTCAGCAAGTTACATTAGTTATGTTAATTAGAATAGATAGGTAATATAATCTCTTACCCACCCTGTTTTACAAGAACAGGCAAATGTTTGTGATTCATGGGGGCTGCCATCTTTGTCATGGGGGCAGCCATCTTTTTGGTTAAAAGGAGGTGACAAGGAGCAGGAGACACAGTTCCAACTATCCTGTGTCCCAGTGCTGGTCGTAATGGAAAAATCTACGCTTACGGATCATTACGCGTAATTTTACGCTATTACACATTACGCAATTACGGTTACGGCGTAGGAAATTATCTACGGTTCATCACTGTAATTACGCGTTAACTTACGCAGTTACGTGTAAGGATACCGTAATGTAGGCGCTTACGCTACGATGTTACGCGTAGTGCCGTAATACCCATCAATGTGACAGCTATTGCGTACACATCATTCGTATGCGTCAAAACGTACGCTTATATACTGAAGGGCGGGAGAAGATACTATTGGTTGCTTAGAATGTTGACTGATTGGCTACTCTTTGAAAAGGGGAGTTTTTACGTTAGTAATTACGCGTAAAATTACGCGTAAGTCTTTGTAAAATTACGCATACCTAGCAATTACGGTAGACAGCGTAATTACGATACCACTTTACTGCTTATGCGTAAATAATTACGCGTAAGACCGTAAGTTACGCGTAGCGCTTACGCGTAAATTTGCATTGAATTACAATGCGTAATTACGCTCATGCGTAATTTCGGCCCAGCACTGCTGTGTCCTGATTACCCCTCCCAGCTGCACACGCTAGGCTTCAAATGTCAAATTCAAAATGTAAAAAAAAATAAAATTGCATCAAAACAGCAGAATCAGAACAACAAAATCAGAAATCCCATCATGCTTTGCACAGCATCAGGGGAAAAAAGCCCGGGCAGTTTTCTGCTGTGCAGCTAAAAATGAGGCTTATATAAGAGAAACAAATTTCTGATGCTGTGAAACTGTTAAAGAAACACAAAGCCTTTTCAGTGCTGCCAAGTTGATTTTTAGTCCGGAGGTTCACTTTAAGATGTATTTGACTTTCCTTCTTTTAACTCTTTGTGGGTGAAGATAAAGGGTACTCCTGTACTTATTCCCCTGTGATGAGATGGATACCTCTGTACTCTTTATAATTAAGGGAGATTGCATATTCCAGTATACTTCCTACCATTTTACTATAAATCCCATGCACACTCTTGAGGGGACACAGAAGTGGAGAAGAGACCCTTGTCCGCATTGAGACAAAGATCATTTAGGGGAGCAGAGAAGGGGGGGGGGGGGCAATTGTCATGGGGGCACATCTATGAAGACTTTGGGGAGATGCAATTGTTAATAACATCATAGGACACGCATTTGACTTGTATTGCTAAATTTGGAATTATTTTTGTAAAAAAATATTTTAGCATTGTCTCTTTTTTTAATTAAAGCAAACCTGTAGGTACAAATAGTAAAGGTTAGCTACTTACATGAGTAGTGGGAAGACTCTGTATGATTTGGAGGCTTCCCATGTCCTCCTCGCCCTCTCTGTTAGCCAGGTCCATCTTGTTCTTCGCTTCCACATTCCCCTTCATGTACCCCACACATGCGAGTATGGGCCGCACCTGCACAGTAGCCCAAGGATCCTTTTGGATACCCTGGTTCAAATTATTATAAATAAAATTTCACTGCGCATTTCTTATTAAAAAAAAAAAAAAGACTCCAGTCTCTCACCTGAGAACTTTAAGTTAGCTAGTAAGACACTTCAACAGTACCAGGGAACACTGAATTGGCAGACTAAGTAAATGTAAATTTACTCTATTTACAGTAAGTATCATGCTTGCCTACCTATACAGCAGTGATAGGATACTGCTTTCCTACCTGAACAACTTAAAAGTACTTATACACATCCAGCTCACTTTTTAAAAAAATAAAAGAAATAAAGAAACCCAGGCACACTTATCTAATAAAATCTAATTTTTGTTTCTCGTCCCCTAGGTCAAGGGGTGTCACTGAAGTACCCATCCTGAAGCGATGCACTCATCCCAGGCTAACCTACTGAACTCACATGATTACCCCCCCCTCCCCTGGCCCAGATTGGTGCAAAGAGTAGGGAAAAAGAAGGCGGGGTGGCATTGGCGAAGGCACTCACACACTATGTAGTATATGAGAAGTCATGGAGTGTCCCAAAAAGAAAAAAAATGGCACAGGGGTATAACTACAAGTCACCTGGCCCCTGTAAGAACCTATACAGTGGTTGCTATTGGCAACAGCACAACACACCTTTTACTCCTGCACCAGCAACTCATTAGAGCTGCAACTCACAGCGACATCAGTCATCTTTTGTTACATGTTGATTTCTTCAGAGTATAAACAGCCTTTCCTATGTCCTATGTACATCACATACAGTGGGTTGCAAAAGTATTCGGCCCCCTTGAAGATTTCCACATTTTGTCACATTACTGCCACAAACCTGAATCAATTTTATTGGAATTCCACATGAGAGACCAAACACAAAGTGGTGTACACTTGAGAAGTGGAACGAAATCATACATGATTCCAAACATTTTTTACAAATAAATAACTGCAAAGTGCAGGGGCGTAACTAGGCCCCACCGGGCCCCCCTGCAGAATTTCAGAGCGCCCCCCCCCCCCCCGGGGCCCGCTCTTGGCTGTTTTGTGGGGGCTGGAGGGTGGCAGCATGAGGGGAAAGCCTTGGCCACAGTCGGCGGGGATAGGGGAAGTTTCCCCCCTCTCCCTCACCTCGGGGCTCTCCCCTCTGCGCTCCCCTCCAGCTAGTTACATTGCGGGCAGCGGCGGGCAGATACATACCTTCTTCCATGCGATCCCCTGCAGACTCCTCGCTCTAGCGGCTGACGTCACTTCCGGAATTCCGGAAGTGACGTCAGCCGCTAGAGCGAGGAGTCTGCGGTGGATCGCACGGAAGAAGGTATGTATCTGCCCGCCGCTGGGCGTTGCCCGCAATGTAACTAGCTGGAGGGGAGCGCAGAGGGGAGTGCCCCGAGGTGAGGGAGAGAGGGGAAACTTCCCCTCTCCCCGCCGACTGTGGTCAAGGTTTTCCCTTCATGCTGCCACCCTCCAGCCCCCACAAAACGGCCCGAGCCGGCCCCAGGGGGGGGGGGGCGGGCCCCCCGCGGTAGCATGGGCTGCAGGGCCTATTGTTACGCCACTGGCAAAGTGGTGTGTGTATAATTATTCGTCCCCTTTGATCTGAGTGCAGTCAGTTGCCTATAGACATTGCCTGATGAGTGCTAATGACTAAATAGAGTGCACCTGTGTGTAATCTAATGTCAGTACAAATACAGATGCTCTGTGAGGGCCTCAGAGGTTGTCTAAGAGAATATTGGGAGCAACAACACCGAAGTCCAAAGAACACACAAGACAGGTCAGGGATCAAATTATTGAGAAATTTAAAGTAGGCTTAGGCTACAAAAAGATTTCCAAAGGCTTGAACATTCCACGGAGCACTGTTCAAGCGATCATTCCTAAATTGAAGGAGTATGGCACAACTGTAAACCTACCAAGACAACAAGGCCATCCACCTAAACTCACAGGCCGAACAAGGAGAGCGCTGATCAGAAATGCAGTCAAGAGGCCCATGGTGACTCTGGACGAGCTGCAGAGATCTACAGTTCAGCTGGGAGACTCTGTCCATAGGACAACTATTAGTCATGCACTGTACAAAGTTGGCCTTTATGGAAGAGTGGCAAGAAGAAAGGCATTGTTAACAGAAAGCATAAGAAGTCCAGTTTGCAGTTTGCCACAAGCCATGTGGGGGACACAGCAACCATGTGGAAGAAGGTGCTCTGGTCAGATGAGACCAAAATGGAACATTTGGCAAAAATGCAAAACGCTATGTGTGGCGGAAAACTAACACTGCACATCACTCGGAACACACCATCCCCACGGTCAAATATGGTGGTGGCAGCATGATGCTCGGGGGGTGCATCTCTTCAGCAGGGACAGGGAAGCTGGTCAGAGTTGATGGGAAGATGGATGGAGCCAAATACAGGGCAAACTTGGAAGACTTGAGACTGGGGCGGAGGTTCACCTTCCAGCAGGACAATGACCCTAAACATAAAGCCAGGGCAACAATGGAATGGTTTAAAACAAAACATATCTATGTGTTAGAATGGCCCAGTCAAAGTCCAGATCTAAATCCAATCGAGAATCTGTGGCAAGATCTGAAAACTGCTGTTCACAAACGCTGTCCATCTAATCTGACTGAGCTGGAGCTGTTTTGCAAAGAAGAATGGGCAAGGATTTCAGTCTCTAGATGTGAAAAGCTGGTAGAGAGACATACCCTAAAATGGCGTACGATAAAAAAGGGCATCGGGAAAATAGGGCGCAGGGTTTTAAATGATAAGCATGAATAACGTTTAAAAAAAATTGTGCTATATTTCATTTAAAAATAATGTTTTATAAAGTTATAAATCATTAAATAATGTGTATGAAATCGGCAATTGTAAAAATGTTAATCTTCCCTGTTTAAAAAGTGAAATGTATAATAACTTTTTATAAAAGATTAATAAGAATTATACTAAACCTATACCTGACCCTACTCTCACACAGAACCCTCCCTGTACCTAGTACCTACCCCTAACCCCCAGACCCCCTGGTGGTGCCTAAACCTAAGACCCCCCCTGGTGGTGCCTAAACCTAAGACCCAACTGGTGGTGCCTAAACCTAAGACCCCCCTGGTGGTGCCTAAACCTATGACCCCCCTGTGATAAGCATTAACAACATTTTAAAAAAATATTGTGCTGTTTTTCGTTTAAAAATAATGTTTTAAAAAATATTGTACTGTTTTTTTGTTTAAAAATAATGTTTAAAAAATTATAAATCATTAAATAATGTGTAATCATGAGAAGCAGTTATAAAACATTAAAAGTCTCCGGGCGCCGCTTGTAAAACGTTATTTTTTCCTGTTGGGCGCCCATTAAACGATATTTATTATGGGAGTGAATGGCGGCGCCCTTTTTGTCCACCTGCCTCATGCGCCCAAATTTCCTGCCTCCCTAAAAGACTGGCAGCTGTAATTGCAGCAAAAGGTGGTTCTACAAAGTATTGACTTAGGGGGCCGAATAATTACGCACACCCCACTTTGCAGTTATTGATTTGTAAAAAATGTTTGGAATCATGTATGAGTGTATGAGTGAGTGTTGCTCTGGGAGACATCTCAAGCTCACTCCAACATGAATTATTGCAAATTCTTTCTGTTTTAGGAAAGCAAACTTTTGGTTTTGATTTGGAAAAAAATGTTTGAAATGATGTATGATTTTCGATCCACTTCTCACATGTGCACCACTTTGAATTGGTCTTTCACGTGGAATTCCAATAAAATTGATGCATGTTTGTGGCAGTAATGTGACAAAATGTGGAAAACTTTAAGGGGGCCGAATTCTTTTGCAACCCACTGTATATTCACAGCATACAGACATGAAGCTAGTATTCTAAATAGGAAGCGTAGAGAGCAGGATAGCATGCAGAAGACGAAGTAAAGTAAAGTTCTGCCATCCTGTCTCCCTCTTTTATATGAACATCAAAGAGTTAAATTCTGACATCACCTGAGTCATACCCCCAAGCCTACAATTGGTGGGCATGTGACCCACATCATCATCTAATACACCAGTGCTTTATGACCTAGTTGCAAGGAATGCAATGTTTTCCAAATGTCGGCGTTGTTTACCGTTTCGTCGTCTAACTGTCGGTACAGTTAGACCTGAAAACATATTGTGTATCCTTCTAGAGGAACATGCTTCTTGTAAATGACTGCATAATTTCTCTCCGAGAAACTATGCTTAAAGAGACCCTGCATCTCAAGTCTTTACTAGACTTTAGTAACTGAGGCCTAGAATTCAAGTATACTTACATTCTAACAGCCCCCAAACAAAACTTTGTTAAACTCCCACTTTCACACATCCTCCCCACTACCCCATGGTAACATCCATGGCCATGTGCAGGATGGAAATGCCAATTTCCGTTTCCGCCAAAAATCACAGTAGCTACCACTACCGATTCTGCTTTCCGCTAACGATTTCTGCATTCCAATGCGGATTTTCGCGGTAATCTCCGCCAACTTTAACATTGATTTTCTCAAAAACTACAAGGTCTTTTTGAAATATTTTTTTCCTCTTGTTCCTACTTGCCTGCTTAACATTACCTGAAAAATTGGTGTTTCTAGCACCTATGGGGGCTTTGCTATTAACCTCTAAGGCCCCGTTCACATCACAAACGCGGATGGCCATGCGTGCGGAACGCGTGCGGACCGCAACGCGTACGAATGCACGCCATCCGCGTTTGTGTGCGTTGCGTGGCTGATCCCATCACTGAAAAGTGAATGGGACAGCCATGCGTTTTGACAAAAAATGCGTGCAGCATGCGTTCCCGGACCGCACAGGTCCGGAACGCATGCAGTGTGAACATCAGACATTGCACTCTATGCAATGTCTGATGTCGTGCGTGTCGGCCACCTGCACGCGTTTCCAAAATGCGGCTGGAAACGCGTGCAGTGTGAACGGGGCCTAAAGTCGGTGTCATACCGCATAGCGGTTACAATGTGGATTTTCGCGGTAATTTCTGCCGACTTTTTCAGGGTATGTTAAGCAGAAAAGTAGGAACAAGAGGAAAAAACATTTTTCAAAAAGACCTTGTAGTTTTTGAGAAAATTAAAGGTTAAAGTCGGCAGAAATTTCCACGATTTCTGCAAAAATTTCAGCGAAAATCCGCCTACCGCAATTCCATTACCGATTTCCGAATTTCGATGCGGAAATGGAGTTTACGATCGTAAATTCGGAAATTGCATTTCCACGGAATCCGAACGAGCATCCCTAGCCAGGTGGTCCATTTGCCAGAAGTCATATAACAAGTGTGACCACCAACACTACCCCAACCCAAAACAACTGTGGCCGCAAAAACATCTGCTCCAGTTTTGCTGGCATTGTTGTCCTGGCTCCCTTCTTCATAGTAACAGGAAGGGTCACTTGATTCTTGCCTAGCAATGGGTCCATACAGCATTGGGGCCCTGCAGTGTCATCCACTGGATTAAATTTGATTCAAAATTGAGAGGAAATTGTACATGTGTATGCATCTTTGATCTGGGATGGTAAGTCTAACAACACCCTCCTGAATTATGGGCTGACTTACTTCTACTTCTTGTATAAGTAAAACCTGTGGCCAAATTATGTGAAGAAAAATTGACATGTAAGAACATGATGCCTGTTGCTATACTATAATTCCTCTATGTATAAAGCTGATCTAATTTGTCTTAGTACAACCACCTTAGCCAGAGACACCAGTTGTGTCCACCCTTTAATGCCTCACTATTCTCAACTAAGGTAAATCATCTCAGCCAACAGCCACCAGAATTAGTCATGTGATGTTAATGACAGGCTCAGTGGCACTGTCAGTATTGCTGAAAACAATTTCTAAGTAAATACAGTGCATACATCAGTGTCCTGACCCAAAAGCCTACCACACTGTAAATTAAAGCAAAATAGAACAAGATAGCAGCTTTGCCTCTCCCTGCTTGCTATATGTCCTGTTTGGTAAAGATAAGTGGGTTATAAACTCAAAAGACATGAGATCAGGGCCCCTGTTAACTCCCCAGGGTCTTGGAACATGCCTATGTTGCCTTGGTGATCGATCTCTGTGCTCACTTGTAAAAGAGTGTAAAAGAGAAATGGAAGCCGAGAGCCCAATATAGTGTAGATACCTTTGTAATTCACAGTAAGTGTTTTAAAGTGGATCCGAGATAAACTTTTACTCATTGCATAATTGTGTTCCTTTCATATAGTTTATAGGGCATTCCTTGAGCCAAATACTTTTTTGTTTTGTTTTAATACTCTCCCTATAAACGAAACAAGCCTCACCCACAGCTCTTTTTGTGCCTCGGCACTGTAGCAAGGGTTTATGGGAGCTCAGTCTGGGCAGGAGAAGGAGGAGGTTACTAACCATTGATTTCAGAGGCAAAGAGGAGGAGGGAGGAGGAGAGAGGACTGAATTTACACACAGGCAAGCTGATAGCATCTCCAGCCCTCAACCTGTGGCAATGTGACAAACAGAACATGGCTGCCCTCATTGCATCACAGGAATACATAATCATAAACTTTTGAAGCGGTTTGTAGCTATATATGCTGTGTAAACTATATAAACTTTAGATAAGATATGTAGACAAGTTACTTGTTATAGTTAGTTTTTCATCTCGGATCCGCTTTAAGAGTAAATATAGATATACTCACAAATGTGCATTACCACACAGGCAACCACTATAATCACAGATGGGGAGAATTATAATATGACCCCACTCAGGTTTAAAAAGTCGCTCTCTATAGACAGGAAAGATGGGGGTAACACCCCTCCACCGAGGCTGGACGAGACTATGTATAGATATTTTAATAGAGGCGTCAAAATAGGATAAAAACGTCTAAAAGGGGGAAGTTATGGTGGACTTACCTCCCTCAAGAAGAACAAACAAGAGTTCTGGAATAACTAAGATTTATCATGGGTCTGGCCAATATGAATCCTCAGAATGAAATTCCGATATATCAGGTCAGGGTTGCTCAACAAAAGGAATGCAGTGAATGGATGTTGGAACAAGAGCTCTTTAACATGCTCTGAAAACACAGAAACCAAAAATACAGAATACAAAATCATAATGGATTGAATATGGGACATACATAAGGAGGTTCTTGTTTTAAATATTTTGTTCTCAGTGTAGGTTTTGGTCCATTTTAATCCTCTGTGTAAATAGGTAAAAGGTATAAAGAATACATCTTTTAGTTTGTAATCTTATGAAGGGTTTGAACCTATCCGATATAATAATTTGCAACTGTCCCTGCGCCTGTCCCTGTGTCAGTGCTTTTTTGCACTGCGCACTTGCAGGGACAGACGCAGAGACACAGCCGAGAGCCAGAGGAGGACGTGGCCAGAAGGGGCGGACATGGGTGGGTGCGCGACATGCGGATGGCAGGAGTATGCATGTGTGCGGCGTGCGCACACGCATGCTCATGGCGGAGTAGAGACAGACCTAGCCCGTTTTTAAACGGGCTAAGGTCACTAGTATAAAATAATGTATCACACAATTACCCTCAGATCATTAGACATGTATGAAGTGGAAAAACCATTGTCCCTCAACATTTTAACAGTGGTTCTTGGTAGGGAAGTGTTTCATAAACTGCGTATCCCCCCAACTTTGCCGGCCTAACCTCCATGTTGAAGCTATGCAGTCAGAGCAAGGGCACATGCTCCATCCATTCTGTGTGCACTCTTCAATTACGCTTCAGAATGGTTGGTTACTGCAGTCACTGTAAGGAGATTCCTGGGTATGCATGGTTCGGAAACATATGTAGCTGCGCACTCCCAGGACACTCCCAGTTGAGGCTCCTGCACAAAGCAATGGGAGAGCGTGCAGGAAAAGGGCACATCTAGTGGACAGAGCATGCACCCTTCATTAGTAAACAAGAGGGGGCATAGCTCAAACACTGAAGGAAGGTTGGAAAAACTGAGAGACCACACAGTATATGGGGGTAGTAAAGCTATGGCTCCAAGTATGACCACCTCATAATTTATTTTCAAGTCAGGTATGCTTTAAGTTTGAGCTATATGTTTTTTTCAGTTTCATTCAAGCATTAGATCTTAGGTATGAAATGTAATCCAAGTAATTGTTTGCACTGGGTTTTGCCCATGCCCATGCATCATGACATAATGACAATATTTCAATAACCAGCTGCTCCTCTTCTGTGAACTGTACCGTTAAGTACTGGGGTTCTACTCTCCTTTTGGCCTTATTAGTTTTCTGTACACAGCTGGCCACCTCAGTTATACAGAAGTGTTGTCAGGTGAAGGACATCGAAATGATGTTCTTCAGGTTGATCTCTGAATCTACCTGAAGCTGTGTTGACCAATGAGGAACAGTTGGATCTCGAAAATTATCCTTTTTGGGGCAATTTTTTTGGTCACAACATATATTGAAGATTTTATTCAGATGCTATTAAATGAATGACTAAAGGGGGCAGCTGAATGTCCACATTTTAACTCATCCTAACTTGACATAAACTTGTAAGGAAAGCATGTCACTGTTTATACACAATGGCTATCATTCATAAAGCATTTCCACATGCGGAAATGCTTAAAACAGCTGACTTTACTGAACACTTAGCAAGTTCGGCACTCATAAAGCCTCTTTCCACATGAAAAGCTGACACTACCGAGCAGAGCAATAAATCACCGCCTTGTGCGGGGATTTTCGTAAAAAATGGTAATTCATAAAGATTACCGCAAGCGGTATGAGGACGGGAAATACCGCCCCCTCTGATGTGGCGATAACAATGTAAAGTTAATGGAGACACAGACCTCCCAGGCAGCTGCAGTAGAGCGGAACATGGAGAAATGTATCAACTCGGCAGCTTCCTGTGTCTCCGCAAGCCTACCGCCTGCCTACCGCCAGCTTAGTTCGGGGAATCTCCGCAGTGCTATCGCACCTGAACACTTTTTTATGAATGTCCACCCAGAACTCTAAAATACCGGCAGCGGTGTTTTCCCGCATTGATTCTCCTTACCGACAGCTCTTTTATGAATGATTCCCAAGGAGGTACATGTGGTAATCTGAGGGTCTGGCATTTTAACCTCTGCATTGAGGTCTACCCTATAAAAATCTATTCAGTTTATAACTTAACTTTTTAAAGACAATGACTGCTGTCACTAAATCCTGTGTTTATTCATAGGTGCTGTAATCATTGCCTGACAATAAAAGAGGAAAGGAGGCATTAAGAAAATGTAAATATACAGAGAGTAAACTACAATGGTACCATAAGGGTCAGGATTAATTGCTAGGCTGATTTTCCTACTTGAGCTGATTGCTTGTATTTCTTGTATTTATATTTTAATAGTCCATGAATACTTGGAAAGTTAAGATGATCTCAATCAAGTAAATCAACTGAATGATAAGAACATTTTGCATTTCAATCTTGTTTCTTAATGTGTACCTAAAGTAGGAAACAAATAATTTAACTAAACATGTCCCCACTGCAATGGGGCGCACCTACTCACAAACAGAATCATACTTTCCTTGCTTCTCAGTAGAATATATATATTGTAATGGATGGTGGAGACACCGCCACGCGGTCTGACAGCGAGGCGGCTGAGGCCGCATTCAGACCGGCGGTTTCTCCACAGCAGCAGCGTGCGCCTGATTAGTCTGAGCCTAGTAGTGCACACAGATGGAGAGCTGCGTGCGCTAACAGGCAAGCCCTTTATGCCAATAGGAGAGGGATCAGCTGATCTGGACGATCAGCTGATCCCAGCGCAGCAGGTGATTGGCTGGATGGGACTGGGCGGTGCTGAGGAGCGCTCTGCTATATATACTTCTCCCCTGTCAGTTGCCAGTTGTCTGCCATTGCAAATGCTTACGTGTTAGCACTCAGACCATAGTCAGATCCTTCAGTGTGGTTGAACCAGGTGGACCTGGGAATCCACACTTAGCCAGATTACTGTGTTATTATTGTGTTATACTCCAGACTAGTTCCAGGGTGTTGAGACCATGGACCTCACATTCAAGACTAAGGATACTGTGTTATTATTGTGTTATACTCCAGACTGGTTCCAGGGTGTTGAGACTATGGACCTCACACCTAAGACTAGGGATGCTGTGTTATTATTGTGTTATACTCCAGACTATTTCCAGGGTGTTGAGACCACGGGCCTCACACCCAAGACTAGGGATACTGTGTTATTCTTGTGTTATACTTTAGACCAGTTCCTGGGTGTTGAGAACACGGACCTCACGCTCTAGACTAGGCCTATGCTTGATATCTGTTATGACCTATTGCTTTCCTGGCCCTCCTTCTGCTCTCTGATTCGGTACTTACGCACATCTAATTACTTGTTGCCAACCCTGCCTGTCCCTGGTTACTGTATCAGTCTTCTGTCTCTGTACCTTATCTGCTCGTGTGTTGCCGACCCGGCCTGGCCGACCTCTCTTACTGTCTACAGAGACTCCCTGTCTCTTAAAGGGACCTCTATGCAATCCAGTCAGGGACTCCATCTCTTAGGTGTCCTTTGACTGCAGTAGAGTCTGATTCCCAGCAGTCAGGGGATCACTGGCTCATATACTGTCACACCAAACTCTTACACATTGTCAGGTGTCCAGAGGCTAGTTATACTTGTATTATTGGTGATTCTGCAGATCATCAATAATCAGGCATATATCTGTATTCTTGGTGATACTGCAGATCACCAATAATCAGATTCTCTCTGTGTGTTAACACTGATCATTACAGAACGGCAGACCTTGAAAAACAAAATGGATGCACTTAACAGCCGTCTTGATACACTCACCACCTCGGTGGAAAATTTCATCAGAGTGCTAGACGGTCAGCAGGCCCTTATCTCTGCTTTATCTGGGTCCTTACAGGTCCTTCAGACGGCTGTAAATTCAGTGCAATCTCCTCCAGTTACAGACTTACATATGTCTGTACCCGAAAGGTTTTCTGGTCATAGATCTGACTTTCAGAATTTTAAGAATCGTATAATGTCGTATTTTGAACTGAGACCTAATTTGTCAGGAACAGAGGCACAGAGAATTACGTTTATTAAGACCCTGTTGTCAGGAGATGCTCAAACTTGGGCATATAGCCTACAGACAGGGCACGAGGTGCTGACGTCAGTAGAGGAATTTTTTAAGTTCATGGCCATAATTTATGATGATCCGGACATTGCCTCTACTGCTGAGCGGAAGCTAAAAACCTTGCGTCAAGGCAAGGATCCAGTAGAAGTCTATGCAGCTGAATTCAGAAAGTGGTCTGTGTCAGCTAGGTGGGGGGCTTTTGCACTGTTAGATTGTTTTTTATCAGGGTTGTCGGATGCAGTCTCAGAGTTGATGTTGGGACACCCTGAACCAAAAACTATTGATGAGGCAATCTCTTTAGCAGTACGGGTTGATCGCCGTTTACGGTATCAGAAGCAAACCCGTGGTAAGAACGTGGTCAGATATGTCTCTTACGCCTCTCCTCCACCCGTCTCACCTCCGCCAGAACCAATGCAAATTGGTCAGTTCAAGTTGACACGATGGAGAGAAATCGCAGAAAAACAGAACAACTCTGTTTATACTGTGCAGAGGAGGGTCATAGAGTGCAGAATTGCCCCAAGAAGTCGGGAAACGCTGCCGCCTAGGTGTAGTCAGAGGTAATACCCTAGGCGCGCAGTCTTTACCTCTAGACAACAATCGTTTGCTCCTTCCTTGTTCTGTCACATGGAAGGGTCAGTCTGTTACCACTGAAGCTTTCGTTGACTCTGGTTCAGCGGCTAACTTTATAGATTACGAGTTTGCAAAAAAATTGAGAATTCCTATACTCCCATTGGACCAACCGATTTTGGTCACTGCTGTAGATGACTCTCCTCTGCAGAGTAGACATCCTTTGTCCCGTACTCCAAATTTAAAATTCAGTGTTGGGGTACTGCATGAGGTGGATCTGCAATTTCTGGTCTTGCGTATGGCAACCTCCACCATCATTCTGGGCATGCCTTGGTTACAACTTCACTCCCCTCAGATAGACTGGGTTTCAGGTCAGCTAACGAGCTGGTCGTCCCATTGTTATCATCATTGTTTAGCGAAAGTAACCATGGGTAGTACCAGCATTCAGGTTGAAGGTGTGCCAAAACAATACGCAGATTTTGCTGACGTTTTCTGCCCCAAGTCAGCAGATAAACTTCCTCCCCACCGTACCTTCGATTGTCCCATTGATTTGAGATCTGGTTGTATGCCTCCCAGGGGTCACCTTTATAATCTGTCTGGGCCTGAGAAACTAGCTATGCAGGAATACATAAGAGAAAACTTGGCTAAAGGGTTCATCCGCCCCTCCCGTTCACCAGCAGGGGCAGGATTCTTTTTCGTAAAGAAGAAAAATGAAGGCCTTCGTCCTTGCATTGATTATAAAGGCCTAAACAAGATCACAGTGAAAAATCGAAACCCTTTACCTTTAATTGACGATTTGTTCACCCAGGTGACAAACGCCAAGATTTTCTCAAAGCTAGATCTGAGAGGGGCATACAATCTGGTGCGTATCAGATATGGTGACGAATGGAAGACAGCCTTTAACACACCTGACGGGCATTACGAGTACCTAGTGATGTCCTTCGGGTTGTGTAATGCCCCGGCTGTCTTCCAGGAGCTAATTAACGAGGTATTCAGGGAAGTGCTGGGGAAGTTTGTCCTAGTCTATTTGGACGATATACTGATCTTTTCGTCCAATCTTTCTGAACATCGCAGACATGTTAGATTTGTGCTAGAAAAGTTAAGACAGAATCAGCTTTACGCCAAACTGGAGAAATGCCTCTTCGAAGTAACCTCGGTTGCCTTCTTGGGGTACATTATCTCCACCTCTGGTCTCTCAATGGATCCAGGGAAGGTTTCCGCTGTCCTGGAGTGGCCTCAGCCTGTTGGACTGAAGGCACTCCAGAGATTTCTGGGCTTTGCCAACTACTACAGAAGATTCATAAAGGGGTACTCTACCATCATCTCGCCCCTCACCAGTCTCACCAAGAAAGGGGCTGATACTCATCGCTGGTCAACTGAGGCTCATGTGGCTTTTTCCACACTGAAAAAACTGTTCTGTTAAGCACCTATACTGAGACATGTCAATGTCACCTTTCCCTTTATTGTGGAGGTTGATGCTTCAGAGGTGGGGGTAGGAGCTGTATTGTCTCAGAGGTCGGGTTTGCAGGGCAAACTCCACCCATGTGCCTATTTTTCCCGTAGATTTTCACCCGCAGAGAAAAACTACAACATAGGCAATCGGGAGCTTTTGGCCATCAAGTTAGCCATTGAGGGATGGCGACACTGGTTAGAAGGTGCAGAACACACTATCACAGTTTATACAGATCATAAGAATCTGGAGTACATAGAGGGTGCTAAGAGACTTAGTCCCCGCCAGGCCAGGTGGTCCCTCTTCTTTGCAAGATTCAGATTTGTAATTACATATACCCCTGGTAGTAAAAACATCAAAGCCAATGCCTTATCCAGGTGTTTTGAACCTGAAACAGTACAGCCCTCAGCCACTGAGACCATCCTACCTCAGAAGGTAGTTCTGGCAGCCACTAAGACTTGGAGGGATTGGACAGTCACTCTGAGTCCTTACCAACAGGATGTTCCAGAGGAGAAGCCTGATGGGGTCATGTTTGTGCCACTGCCTTTCCGGTTACAACTCTTGCAACTGTTCCATTCTCACAAGAATGCTGGTCATCCCGGGGCCACCAGAACTCAGGATTTGTTGGCCAGATGTGCATGGTGGCCTACATTAGCAACAGATTGTAAGGAATTTGTAAGAGAGTGTGCAGTGTGTGCAAGGAGTAAACCCTCTCGTCAGGCCCCTGTTGGCACCTTACAGCCTTTGCCAGTCCCGAGTGAACCATGGACCCATGTCTCCATGGATTTTGTGGGTGAGCTCCCTCGGTCTGATGGCAAGACGGTAATTTGGGTGGTAGTGGACAGATTCAGTAAGATGGCTCATTTTGTCCCTTTGAAAGGGCTCCCCTCGGCCCAGGAATTGGCTGATCTCTTCATCCAGCACATTTTCCGGCTGCATGGCATTCCGGAGAATGTAGTGTCAGATCGGGGAGTCCAATTTGTTTCAAAGTTTTGGAAAGCCTTCTGCCATCAGTTAGACATGGATCTTGCATTTTCATCAGGCTACCACCCACAGACCAACGGCCAGACCGAGAGAGTTAACCAATCCCTGGAACAGTTTCTCAGGTGTTATGTTGCAGACGTGCAATCCGATTGGGTAAAATTTTTGCCGTTTGCGGAATTTGCGCACAACAACCTGAAAAGCTCCTCTTCTGGGTTTTCCCCATTCCAGGTAGTGTCAGGAAGATCACCTAAGTTTGCTCCTCTGCCGGTCGCATCTACACCGTTCCCAGCTCTGGAGGATTGGCAGAGAGTTCTAAAGAAGATTTGGGGAATGGTTAAGAGGAATCTGGGGAAAGCCTTTCAGACCCAGAAAAGACAGGCAGATAAAAGACGGTCCGTAGAGTGGAAGTTCTCTCCAGGAGATTTGGTGTGGGTATCCACTCGACATTTGGCCTTGAAACAACTGTCACTCAAACTGGGCCCTAGATTTATAGGACAATTTCCAGTGGCCAAGAAAATCAATAATGTCACTTACGCGATTGATCTCCCAGCCGGTATGAGAGGTGTGAGATCATTCCATGTGTCTCTTTTGAAGCCAGCAGTGCACGTGGATTCCTCTCACCCCCCCGTGTTAGTGGATGATCAACCAGAGTATGAAATTGAAAAGATCCTGGACTCTCGCTTAGTGCAGAACTCAGTGCAGTATCTGGTCCACTGGAAAGGATATGGCATAGAGGAAAGATCTTGGGTGCCAGATTCCCGCATGCATGCGGAGGAGTTAAAAAAGGAGTTTCATGACTTACATCCTGGGAAGCCTGGTGGGAAGTGTCCGGAGTCCACTCCTCGGGGGGGGGGGGGGTGTACTGTAATGGATGGCAGAGACACCGCCGCGCGGTCTGACAGCGAGGCGGCTGAGGCCGCGTTCAGAGAGGCGGTTTCTCCGCAGCAGCAGCGTGCGCCTGATTTGTCTGAGCCTAGTAGTGCACACAGATGGAGAGCTACGCGTGCGTGCGCTAACAGGCAAGCCCTTTATGCCAATAGGAGAGGGATCAGCTGATCTGGACGATCAGCTGATCCCAGCACAGCAGGTGATTGGCTGGATGGGACTGGGCGGCGCTGAGGAGCGCTCTGCTATATATACTTCTCTCCTGTCAGTTGCCGGTTGTCTGCCGTTGCAAATGCTTACGTGTTAGCACTCAGATCATAGTCAGATCATTCAGTGTGGTTGAACCAGGTGGACCTGGGAATCCGCACTTAGCCAGATTACTGTGTTATTATTGTGTTATACTCCAGACTAGTTCCAGGGTGTTGAGACCACGGACCTCACACCCAAGACTAGGGATACTGTGTTATTATTGTGTTATACTCCAGACTAGTTCCAGGGTGTTGAGACCACGGACCTCACACCCAAGACTAGGGATACTGTGTTATTATTATGTTATACTCCAGACTAGTTCCAGGGTGTTGAGACCACGGACCTCACACCCAAGACTAGGGATACTGTGTTGTTCTTGTGTTATACTTTAGACCAGTTCCTGGGTGTTGAGAACACGGACCTCACACTCTAGACTAGGCCTATGCTTGATATCTGTTATGACCTATTGCTTTCCTGACCCTCCTTCAGCTCTCTGATTCGGTACTTACGCACATCTGATTACTTGTTGCCAACCCTGCCTGTGCCTGGTTACTGTATCAGTCTTCTGTCTCTGTACCTTATCTGCTCGTGTGTTGCCGACCCGGCCTGGCCGACCTCTCTTACTGTCTACAGAGACTCCCTGTCTCTTAAAGGGACCTCTCTGCAATCCAGTCAGGGACTCCATCTCTTAGGTGTCCTTTGACTGCAGTAGAGTCTGATTCCCAGCAGTCAGGGGATCACTGGCTCATATACTGTCACACCAAACTCTTACACATTGTCAGGTGTCCAGAGGTTAGTTATACTTGTATTATTGGTGATTCTGCAGATGAGATCATCAATAATCAGGTATATATCTGTATTCTTGGTGATACTGCAGATCACCAATAATCAGATTCTCTCTGTGTGTTGACACTGATCGTTACATATATATATTTGTTTATTGTATTTATAAAGTGCCAACATATTACACAGCATTGGGCAATAAATAGGGATACATACAATGTTAACAAGCGGTATCAGACAGAGAGGTAGCAAAAGGTTATACAACATGATACAACATAGCACAAGGTTATCCATGCAAACAGGGTAGAAGATACTTGATCATGCAATTTTACAGGGACCCTCCAATTCAAGTCCAAGTTAAGGGAAGGGAACAGTGTCAGTGGTGAGGTCGCAAGATCAAGAAGAACACACGGGGGA
This sequence comes from Hyperolius riggenbachi, assembly GCF_040937935.1. Taxonomy (NCBI): domain Eukaryota; kingdom Metazoa; phylum Chordata; class Amphibia; order Anura; family Hyperoliidae; genus Hyperolius; species Hyperolius riggenbachi. The sequence goes on along the minus strand of NC_090654.1, from coordinate 199,973,301 downwards.
AGAAGGCGAGAGATCCTTCCAAAGGATTACAATCTAAATGGGAGGGGGAGAGACAGGGGAGGTAGGACTGTGGAATAGGTGCTCGGCTGAGACAGTTTAGGTGTGTTTGTGTGTGTGTGTGTGGGGGGGGGGGGTGATAGGCCATCTCAAAGAGGTGTGTTTTGAGGGCTTGCTTGAAGATGTAGAAGGAAGGAGCCAGTCTGAGGGGGGTGGCAAGGAGCTCCTTAGGATGGGGATGGCTCTTGAGAGGTCCAGCAGGCATGCATGGGAGTGAGAGATGCATGGGGTGGTCAGGAGGGAGTCATTGGAGGACTGCAGGGGCGGGCAGGTATACATCTGTTGACAAGCAAAGAGATGTGGGTTGGGCAGGTCTTGTGCAAATATTTAAAGGCCAGGCACATGATCTTGAAACTGATCCTGAAGCAGATAGGGAGCCAGTGTGGGGCTTTGCAAAGGGGGGACACTGAAGCAGAGTGGTATGATAAATGGATGAGTCTAGCTGCCACATTCGTGATTGATTGAAGGGGGGCAATGCGGTTCAAGGGGAGGCTTGACAGTAGGGCATTGCAATCGTCAAGGCAGGAGAGGATGAGGGCATGGATGGCAGATTAAAGATCTAATTGGCATCCCAGCTCTACTATACAGGCATGACATACATGAACACCCAGACTGATGCCATGTACACAGATTATTATTATTATGATTATACATTGTGATTCTTGCATCAAATGAATGATGTAAATACATTATGCTACTATAACTGAGGGGAAATCCATCAATGTATCACTTTAGGAACCACATGGGTCCAGGGTTGAATCTAGAGATTGTGCTGCCCAAGGCATTTTTTAGTAATGATGCAGCACGTGAGGGGTTCTAGGATTTAGTTGACAACTTCCTCATTCCTGTGGATGCAGCAAGTGTTAGGGATATGGTCAGAGCCAGTAATAACATAGTACATTAGTACAGAAGGTTTCACGCTGTCCTCATTCACACCGACAAACACCCCCACACACAACATGAATTGACTTGGGGACAAAAGTCAGGGTTCTGGAGAGAGAAGTAGAACCAGTCACTGCCCTCAGATTGCAGACTCTGAAATCTTACACTGTCTGGGACTACCAGGCTGCCAAAACAATTCAACCTCACCATTTCCACCAAAAGCAAAGTACAGTGTGAGGTAACAAGAGCTGAGAGGTGGAGCTAGGTGCATGTGACAGCCTGGGGCAAGTGAAACGAAGAACCAGGCATTTTCACAACAATAGTACTAGAGGAGGCAGAGCCAATGAAATAAATTGGGTTCCTATTGTAAATGTTGCATATCCCTCTAATCCCCCCGCTTTCCATTTCAGTAGCATTACTTCCTATTACTGCACATTAAATGTAAGCAAACTATGTATAGGCCTACTTTAGAGGTACACTGCTTGGGTCACCCATTGGGTTTTGACAGTCAGCAGTGGGCATAACACATTGTGCTATAAAGGGCTCAAGGGAACACTTTGCAGGTTTAAAAAGAACTAATTATGAAATAATCAAAACATTCTGCAAGCCTGAGCCCACATGTGGATGAGCCAGCATATACACTCTCAATCTAGAATGAGAAAAAATGTATTTATGAGCACCCTTTTACTGTGTACTGTACACCACAAATTACACACCATACAATGAAAAAAATCTATCACCAGAGATGTTTATACAGCAATACTTTCAGATTACAGAAAGCAATAAAAATATTTCCTTTCACATGGAAGACTTAGTGAGCAAAGTGTAAAAACGTATGGAAGGAAGAGTTCTCTCGTAAAGTGCAAACATTTCACTTTTAATGCTATATGTGTAATAGTTGCTTTGTGAAGGTGTAAGCCTGCGTTGGTGGTAATGTCTAAGCAGATTAATAATAATGGTATAATTGTAATTATTTTGAAAGGAGGCCCACTGTAATATTTACTATTTACTGAGTTGCACATACATTTTTTTAAAGACTATTTTTCCTAATAGAATTAATTAAATTAAATTAAATAACAATTCACTTATAAGCTTGGTGGCTACTCTGCATCTGCAAGTCCAGTTCAATTATTAGTGGTGACTGCACACTTCAGTCAGGGTCGGCCCTAAACTTTTTGCCGCCTAAAGCAAACTTTGGAAAAATCGCCCCCCCCCCCCCCAAGCCATGGGTGGGGGTCCGCCGAGCAGGAGGGGGTAGAGGGCAGGAAGGGGGTTGGACACAATGGTGGGGAGGGGGCCGGACCCCCCTCCCTCATCTGGGTCCCCCTATCTGCGCTCCCCCTCCAGCTTTTAGCTGCTACTGGTAAGAGGCAGCAGGCAAGGACAACTCACCTCTTCCGCGTTCCAGCGTGCGTTCCACTGTCGTCACTTCCTGCAATGCCGTCCACTTACAATACAGTGGGCGGCATTGCAGGAAGTGACAACAGTAGAACGCATGCTGGAACGACCCCACCCGCTGCCTCTTACCAGTAGCGGCTAAAAGCTGGAGGGGGAGCGCAGATAGGGGGACCCAGGCGAGAGGGGGGGTCGACCCCCATCCCCGCCGCTGTGCCCAATACCCCCTTCCTGCCCGCTACCCCCTCCAGCTCGGCAGCCCCCACACCCACGGGCAGGCGGATGCCTCTCCCCCCCAGAAGTGCCGCCTGAGGCATTTGTTTCACCCCGCCTCATGGGCAGACCGGCCCTGACTTCAGTATAAGTGTCTATCAACCTGGAACATACTTAACCACTTAAGGACCAGCTAACGCCCATAGGCGTCAGCAGGTCTTAAGTGGGTTACCATGGAAACGCGGCCTTTCCATGTCAGTTTACGGAGGGTGTCTCCGTGAACAGCCGGAGAGCTGCCGATCGCGGCTCGCCGGCAAAATGTAAACACGCGGGGAAGAAATCCCCACTGTTTACATCATACGGCGTGTGACGTAGATCGGCGGTCCCCGGCCTCTGATTTGCCGGGGATCGCCGGCATATGATAGGCTGAAGCCTATCCTTCAATGCACAGGACGGATATCCGTCCTGCGCAGCCCATGGAGGGAGAGGGAGGGACGGGAAGGCAGGGAGCGCGGAAAACGCTGCGGAGGGGGGCTTTGAAGAGCCCCTCCCACAGATCACAAACAGCCGGCGGCGATCAGACCTCCCAGCAGGACATCCCCCTAGTGGGGAAAAAAGCAGGGAAGTCTGAACGCCAAGGCTCAATCCTGATCGGTGCTGCGGGCTGGAGAGCCCACGCACCACCGATCACTGCAGAAAGCCCTGGTCCTTAAGTGGTTAAGTTGTTTAGCTAGAAAAAATATAAAGAGGAACTGTCACCAAGGATCGAACTTTATCCCAATCAGTATCTGATACCCCCTTTCCCATGAGAAATCTTTACTTTTTCTTGAATCATCAGGGGGGTCTGTATGGCTGATATTGTGGCAAAACCCCTCCCACAGTGTGATGTCAGGACCTAGGTCCTGACAGTTTTCTGTCAGTGAACCTTGTTGCATTGTGGGAAATAACAGCTGTTTCCAACTGCCAAGCAACCAGTATCTCCCTCATGTACAGTAGATCTATAAAAAAACAACTTTTTAGCCTATCACAATGCTAGTGGGTATGGTTATAAATAATGGCAGTTGGTTCTGTCTAGTTTTTTTCCTATTTGTTAGTAGAAAAGATGATGACATGAAGGCTCATTATGGATCAAACAACATGAACAAATAACATGACAAGTATCAGTCATTTCTTTTATCTCTTCTATTTTTTAACTTCTCACTTTGTAATGCATTGATTGATTTTTTTTCCCCTTTTCGCTAAAGTTCTTCTTTACCTGCAGTTCACTATGTTGTCTCCAGTAGCTTACAGAACAATTCAATAACTGCATAAATCTAGTGGCGTAGCAATAGGGGAAGCAGAGGTTGTGACCCCCAACAGGACCCTCTATATGTGCATTGAGTAATAGTTATCCTTGTTTTCTTACTCTGATTACACCTCTCTTACACTGCAGCTGTCCTTGGTAAGTTTTAAGGCTCCATATTAATACAGTTCTTGGGGCCCCATGTAAAACTCTCACTGGGGCCCCAAGTTTTTTAAGTTAAGCCACTGTATACATCTATTCAGTTTTGTAATGTGCATGAATGTGAATTCTTATTCTTCACCTCATCTACAACTCCCCAGTCAATTTTCCCAGCAAATCAGACAGCAGTACTTGTGATTGATTTCACTGACCTCAACAGCCCATTTTATTATGCTTCAGGTTATGCAGAATAATAACTATAAACAATGAGTACTTGTTAGGGGCTCCAGACATGGAATTAGATTGACTTCGGACACCGACCATCAATATAAGGGATTGCAAGCCTCAATCACTGTCCTGAAGCTGCTAAGATGATCCCCCCCCCCCCCGCCCCCCCATCCAGCAAGATTATCGAAGCGAGAGGGTGGGGAATGTCCTGTTTGGAGGAGGAGTATTGTGACTATTACTACAGATGGTCGGAATTGCTGAATTCCAAAACCGTTAAAGTTCCGAACTCCTTCCAAAGTCTCCTTCCACCTTTATCAAAATGAATGAGGCATGGATCCCTGAGGGCTACTGCCCGCCCGAAGACTAAGTCAATCCCCACACACAGCATCTCGGCCTGCATGCCGCGTGACTGTCTGCCTCAAGACTAAGTCGCTCCCCACACAGCATATCTGCCCGCAGACCGCTTGACTGCCTTCTCTGCCACCACCAACAGGGTCCAGGACTCCAGGTGGATCCAGAATGTTTAATAGAATTTTTTTTGGTGCGTGTACATGCCTGCCTAATTTTTCTGGCTGCACCGCAGCTGCAACAACAAAACAAAAGGCATGTACATGTGCCAATTCCCCTTCGTGATCATTACCTTGCTGCAGTGCAGGGGCTTGCGTATCACAATGAAGCAATGAACGACGGCTGTATGAGTGTATCGGGGGGTGGGGCACACCAAAGATAATAAGGTCATTGCTTCATTGTGGGCAGACCAAATTTGATCAGCTGGACAGTCACTGTTGTTCTATCATTGAGCTACCACATGGGCTTGAAAACCGCCACGGCCTGCACTCTTGCCATGCTGCACACCAGTCCAGCACGGCCGTCACTACACAAACAGCGGTTTGTGGTGCGTTACACAGTGAGTTTGGTGTTTCAGTGTGAAGCAGTACTCTAATTAAACTCCCTGATTGATGTATACACATGCAAGATGTTTTAAAGCACTTTAGGCCTGCAATGTGATTTCTGCCCTTAAGACGCTGCTTTGCGTCAAATCCAGATTTTTCCCTGGGACTTTTAGCGTCTATCCCACTCCGCCATACCCCCCTCCAGGTGTTAGACCCCTTGAAACATCTTTTCCATCACTTTTGTGGCCAGCATAAGTGTTTCTAGTTTTTAAAGTTCGCCTCCCCATTGAAGTCTATTGCGGTTTGTGGAAGTTCGCGTTCATGGTTCGCGAACCGAAAATCGAAGGTTCAGGCCATCTCTAGTCCCCAGCCCATGCTGATGCTTCTGCCACAGGCCTCCTCCTCAAGAAGGCACTTGTCAACAACACACTACATGTTTTCCTCCTATTGACAAGGCCCTTAGCATCTCCTGTGCTACCTAGTGTCCTGCCCAATGTACCCATGCCCTGACATCAACCTAGCTGTGTTACACTGAAATGAAAATGCCTTCAATAACATCACCAATTCACACACTTGGAAAGCTTTTCACTTAAAGGGACACTGTAGGGGGGTGAGGGGAAAATGAGTTGAAGTTACCCGGGGTTTTAAAGTCTGAAAACCACTGCGCCTGCGTTGCCGTGTCCTCGCTCCCGCTGATGTCACCAGGAGCTTACTGCACAGTCCCCAAAACATGCTGGGCACAAGCTATACACTCCTGGTGACATCAGCAGGAGCGAGGACACGGCAATGCAGGCGCGGTGGTTTTCAGACTTTAAAGTCTGAAATTCCAGAAGCCAACCGGAGGCGGGACCGGAGCATTGGTGAGTGGCTGCGCGGGCACAGGATGTCTGCAGGGGACCATTAGAAGCCCCAGGGAAACTTCATCTCATTTTCCCCCGAGCCCCCTACAGTATCCCTTTAAGTCTGCACCACAGTTTTTTTCCCAACAACAGCATTAACCCCACCGCCAACAAACAACAATACCACCACCAAAGTAGGATAATTGAAAGGATTGATGCCCTTACCAGGCTTCCCCTGTCTATCAGTCCCCCATCTGTTACACATATTGGGCTTGATTCAGTAAACCGTGATATGACAAATATCACACATTATCAAAGATATCACACCTTATCAAAGTTAACACACCTTATCAGAGTAGCATAGCGAGCGCTACAAACCCAGGGGCTCAGGGCAGGATGAGTTCCATTGCCAATTAGCAGGCATAAGTTTGTAGCGTTCGCTTTGCTACTCTGATAAGGTCATGTTAACTTTAATAAGGTGTGATATGTTTGATAAGGTGTGCCATTTGTGAATCAAGCCCATTGTCTGCACATGTTGCTGCTCCTCCTTCTTCTTCTCCCCTGTGCTAGAGGTATTTTCACATCTCTACTTTCTCTTTCTTACATTCAAAGCTATATTGCAGGTACTATACAGTATATCCCAGTGCCCCCTCTTCTGGCACTGCTCCCCCCCCCCCCCCCCCCCGGTCACTGACTACTGCACCGAGGTCTCTTCTGTGCTGGATTTGACTCCTCCCTCCTACGTTATTTTCCAGAATTTCCGGTCAGGGCAGCAAAGTCACAATCTCCAGGCCAATTCTGGCAATACTTGTGACTACTAATTTGGTGGCCACCAGAGGGTTCCAGGAAAGGTTCCTATATGTTTCCCCAGCCTATACTATCCCTGCCCACACTAACCTGTACCTAAACCTAGCTACCATAACCCCATTTTATTTTACTTGTATTTTACAGCTAGCTAGCTACAACCATCACCCCATTTATGGAGCCCTTCACCCATTCCTCCTTTGTGGCTCATGCTCTAGGCCAGCTTTTATGAGGATACCATCATATCAAAAGACATTTAATGCAAAAATGAGCAATAAATACAAAATTAAATAAAACCTATATAGAAGATCTCTCTTCTCTACAAATGTTAAAATCTCCTACCCCTAGCTAGCTATTGGTCTACATAGCTAGGTAGCTATATAGCTAGCTATTGGTCCACATAGATAGCTAGATAGCTACACAAGCTTGCTTTTTAATATTCTATGTATCAATCTATCTATCTATCTATCTATCTATCTATCTATCTATCTATCTATCTATCTGATCAAATTTGATCAGCTGGACAGTCACTGTTGTTCTATCATTGAGCTACCACATGGGCTTGAAAACCGCCACGGCCTGCACTCTTGCCATGCTGCACACCAGTCCAGCACGGCCGTCACTACACAAACAGCGGTTTGTGGTGCGTTACACAGTGAGTTTGGTGTTTCAGTGTGAAGCAGTACTCTAATTAAACTCCCTGATTGATGTATACACATGCAAGATGTTTTAAAGCACTTTAGGCCTGCAATGTGATTTCTGCCCTTAAGACGCTACTTTGCGTCAAATCCAGATTTTTCCCTGGGACTTTTAGCATCTATCCCACTCCGCCATACCCCCCTCCAGGTGTTAGACCCCTTGAAACATCTTTTCCATCACTTTTGTGGCCAGCATAAGTGTTTCTAGTTTTTAAAGTTCGCCTCCCCATTGAAGTCTATTGCGGTTTGTGGAAGTTCGCGTTCATGGTTCGCGAACCGAAAATCGAAGGTTCAGGCCATCTCTAGTCCCCAGCCCATGCTGATGCTTCTGCCACAGGCCTCCTCCTCAAGGAGGCACTTGTCAACAACACACTACATGTTTTCCTCCTATTGACAAGGCCCTTAGCATCTCCTGTGCTACCTAGTGTCCTGCCCAATGTACCCATGCCCTGACATCAACCTAGCTGTGTTACACTGAAATGAAAATGCCTTCAATAACATCACCAATTCACACACTTGGAAAGCTTTTCACTTAAAGGGACACTGTAGGGGGGTGAGGGGAAAATGAGTTGAAGTTACCCGGGGTTTTAAAGTCTGAAAACCACTGCGCCTGCGTTGCCGTGTCCTCGCTCCCGCTGATGTCACCAGGAGCTTACTGCACAGTCCCCAAAACATGCTGGGCACAAGCTATACACTCCTGGTGACATCAGCAGGAGCGAGGACACGGCAATGCAGGCGCGGTGGTTTTCAGACTTTAAAGTCTGAAATTCCAGAAGCCAACCGGAGGCGGGACCGGAGCATTGGTGAGTGGCTGCGCGGGCACAGGATGTCTGCAGGGGACCATTAGAAGCCCCAGGGAAACTTCATCTCATTTTCCCCCGAGCCCCCTACAGTATCCCTTTAAGTCTGCACCACAGTTTTTTTTCCCAACAACAGCATTAACCCCACCGCCAACAAACAACAATACCACCACCAAAGTAGGATAATTGAAAGGATTGATGCCCTTACCAGGCTTCCCATGTCTATCAGTCCCCCATCTGTTACACATATTGGGCTTGATTCAGTAAACCGTGATATGACAAATATCACACATTATCAAAGATATCACACCTTATCAAAGTTAACACACCTTATCAGAGTAGCATAGCGAGCGCTACAAACCCAGGGGCTCAGGGCAGGATGAGTTCCATTGCCAATTAGCAGGCATAAGTTTGTAGCGTTCGCTTTGCTACTCTGATAAGGTCATGTTAACTTTAATAAGGTGTGATATGTTTGATAAGGTGTGCCATTTGTGAATCAAGCCCATTGTCTGCACATGTTGCTGCTCCTCCTTCTTCTTCTCCCCTGTGCTAGAGGTATTTTCACATCTCTACTTTCTCTTTCTTACATTCAAAGCTATATTGCAGGTACTATACAGTATATCCCAGTGCCCCCTCTTCTGGCACTGCTCCCCCCCCCCCCCCCGGTCACTGACTACTGCACCGAGGTCTCTTCTGTGCTGGATTTGACTCCTCCCTCCTACGTTATTTTCCAGAATTTCCGGTCAGGGCAGCAAAGTCACAATCTCCAGGCCAATTCTGGCAATACTTGTGACTACTAATTTGGTGGCCACCAGAGGGTTCCAGGAAAGGTTCCTATATGTTTCCCCAGCCTATACTATCCCTGCCCACACTAACCTGTACCTAAACCTAGCTACCATAACCCCATTTTATTTTACTTGTATTTTACAGCTAGCTAGCTACAACCATCACCCCATTTATGGAGCCCTTCACCCATTCCTCCTTTGTGGCTCATGCTCTAGGCCAGCTTTTATGAGGATACCATCATATCAAAAGACATTTAATGCAAAAATGAGCAATAAATACAAAATTAAATAAAACCTATATAGAAGATCTCTCTTCTCTACAAATGTTAAAATCTCCTACCCCTAGCTAGCTATTGGTCTACATAGCTAGGTAGCTATATAGCTAGCTATTGGTCCACATAGATAGCTAGATAGCTACACAAGCTTGCTTTTTAATATTCTATGTATCAATCTATCTATCTATCTATCTATCTATCTATCTATCTATCTATCTATGTGATCAAATTTGATCAGCTGGACAGTCACTGTTGTTCTATCATTGAGCTGCCACATGGGCTTGAAAACCGCCACGGCCTGCACTCTTGCCATGCTGCACACCAGTCCAGCACGGCCGTCACTACACAAACAGCGGTTTGTGGTGCGTTACACAGTGAGTTTGGTGTTTCAGTGTGAAGCAGTACTCTAATTAAACTCCCTGATTGATGTATACACATGCAAGATGTTTTAAAGCACTTTAGGCCTGCAATGTGATTTCTGCCCTTAAGACGCTACTTTGCGTCAAATCCAGATTTTTCCCTGGGACTTTTAGCGCCTATCCCACTCCGCCATACCCCCCTCCAGGTGTTAGACCCCTTGAAACATCTTTTCCATCACTTTTGTGGCCAGCATAAGTGTTTCTAGTTTTTAAAGTTCGCCTCCCCATTGAAGTCTATTGCGGTTTGTGGAAGTTCGCGTTCATGGTTCGCGAACCGAAAATCGAAGGTTCAGGCCATCTCTAGTCCCCAGCCCATGCTGATGCTTCTGCCACAGGCCTCCTCCTCAAGGAGGCACTTGTCAACAACACACTACATGTTTTCCTCCTATTGACAAGGCCCTTAGCATCTCCTGTGCTACCTAGTGTCCTGCCCAATGTACCCATGCCCTGACATCAACCTAGCTGTGTTACACTGAAATGAAAATGCCTTCAATAACATCACCAATTCACACACTTGGAAAGCTTTTCACTTAAAGGGACACTGTAGGGGGGTGAGGGGAAAATGAGTTGAAGTTACCCGGGGTTTTAAAGTCTGAAAACCACTGCGCCTGCGTTGCCGTGTCCTCGCTCCCGCTGATGTCACCAGGAGCTTACTGCACAGTCCCCAAAACATGCTGGGCACAAGCTATACACTCCTGGTGACATCAGCAGGAGCGAGGACACGGCAATGCAGGCGCGGTGGTTTTCAGACTTTAAAGTCTGAAATTCCAGAAGCCAACCGGAGGCGGGACCGGAGCATTGGTGAGTGGCTGCGCGGGCACAGGATGTCTGCAGGGGACCATTAGAAGCCCCAGGGAAACTTCATCTCATTTTCCCCCGAGCCCCCTACAGTATCCCTTTAAGTCTGCACCACAGTTTTTTTCCCAACAACAGCATTAACCCCACCGCCAACAAACAACAATACCACCACCAAAGTAGGATAATTCAAAGGATTGATGCCCTTACCAGGCTTCCCCTGTCTATCAGTCCCCCATCTGTTACACATATTGGGCTTGATTCAGTAAACCGTGATATGACAAATATCACACATTATCAAAGATATCACACCTTATCAAAGTTAACACACCTTATCAGAGTAGCATAGCGAGCGCTACAAACCCAGGGGCTCAGGGCAGGATGAGTTCCATTGCCAATTAGCAGGCATAAGTTTGTAGCGTTCGCTTTGCTACTCTGATAAGGTCATGTTAACTTTAATAAGGTGTGATATGTTTGATAAGGTGTGCCATTTGTGAATCAAGCCCATTGTCTGCACATGTTGCTGCTCCTCCTTCTTCTTCTCCCCTGTGCTAGAGGTATTTTCACATCTCTACTTTCTCTTTCTTACATTCAAAGCTATATTGCAGGTACTATACAGTATATCCCAGTGCCCCCTCTTCTGGCACTGCTCCCCCCCCCCGGTCACTGACTACTGCACCGAGGTCTCTTCTGTGCTGGATTTGACTCCTCCCTCCTACGTTATTTTCCAGAATTTCCGGTCAGGGCAGCAAAGTCACAATCTCCAGGCCAATTCTGGCAATACTTGTGACTACTAATTTGGTGGCCACCAGAGGGTTCCAGGAAAGGTTCCTATATGTTTCCCCAGCCTATACTATCGCTGCCCACACTAACCTGTACCTAAACCTAGCTACCATAACCCCATTTTATTTTACTTGTATTTTACAGCTAGCTAGCTACAACCATCACCCCATTTATGGAGCCCTTCACCCATTTCTCCTTTGTGGCTCATGCTCTAGGCCAGCTTTTATGAGGATACCATCATATCAAAAGACATTTAATGCAAAAATGAGCAATAAATACAAAATTAAATAAAACCTATATAGAAGATCTCTCTTCTCTACAAATGTTAAAATCTCCTACCCCTAGCTAGCTATTGGTCTACATAGCTAGGTAGCTATATAGCTAGCTATTGGTCCACATAGATAGCTAGATAGCTACACAAGCTTGCTTTTTAATATTCTATGTATCTATCTATCTATCTATCTATCTATCTATCTATCTATCTATCTATCTATCTATCTATCTATCTATCTACATTAGCTAGCTTTCTAGCTACACAAGCTTGCTTTTCAATATCTATCTATCTATCTATCTATCTATCTATCTATCTATCTATCTATCTATCTATCTATCTATCTAGTCTAATAATCTCGCTATCTGTTTCACTGCAGGTTGTATATTATTATTGTTAGCATCAAAAACCAGTAAAAACCTGTAATTCCTTTGTAGCTGAACTATAAAATATATATAGTGTGTCTAGATAGACTGCTGATAGAATAGGCAATGTAAGTTTTTTCTTTATTAATTGCCAGCCTCTTATTTGTGAAGGAAGCTCTCTGTATGTAAAAGGCTGGGTCCTGCTTAGCTGCAGGTTTTACAGTGAACCAGATCAATCCCAAACAGTAAATGGATATTATTAAACAGCAGGGGGTTGTGCAAACTGGGAAAGAGAACTCACAGAGGACTGTCTTTGAGCAGATCTAGGTAGCCTGCTGAGAGAGGGCAATTGCAGGCATGCTTTTTCCTGCCAATCTTCAGCGTTTTCCAATCCAGATACTATGGCAACGGAACCTAAGAACCATAAGCTTGCTAACAAGCTGTCTTGATGAAACTGTCTGCTTGCACAATTTCATGTGTTTAAACAGAATGAAGATGCGTATGGATCTTTGTCAAACTGATTATCATTTGGACAGTCGAATTAATAATTGTCTGCCGTGTATCTTTTTTTTTTTTCTCTTTCCCTTTTTTTTGTTTTTCTTCATTTTTAAATGTTAGCCTATCAGTGTCTTACTCAATTAACCACAACACCAGCGTGTGCTTTTATTTTCGTTCTTTTTTTAAATCAAATATTTTTAAATGTTTTAGACGTGCGGCCCTATCACACTGACATCTCTCTGCGGAGACCTGGCGATGTGTTACTCGAGATCAGAGAAGATAGTCTGAGTCCATCTAAGCCTGAGAAATATTTCTGGGTCTTAACCGTGCCATTTGCAGGTTACAGCGCTGCTTTGGCAGCTTCGCGTTTGAATGTTGGTGCTGAACAAATTCCTGTTTCCAGTAAATCCAATGTACTTATTTAGCCTATCTGCTAAGCATTGATATCCACACTGAACTTACACTTATATCGTATCACAGAGCTGGCGGCAAGCTGTTCGCTAGAAAGACTGACTGCTATCACTACATTCCACCCTATTTTAACCACCTTGTATTGCAAGGCTTTATGTATCTGGCCAAAGTAAAATAATAATAGATTGTAGTTTGTGTCATGGCTGCTAGAGTATTTCCTTTTGTGTCACCTGCATTTAATACACAGCAAGCTGCTTTTTATGAAAGAGCTGTTTTACTAAAAATATCCCTTTTATCCCTCTTGCCGCTAGAATGTACTAAAACAATTAGGGATTTTTAAATGTGTTCCTTTCTGCATAACCTGATGTAGCCAGCCCCAGTGAATAACCAATACGAGCCAGCAATAAATGACAAAGTACAATAGTACGGAACATACATTTAGAGTTTTTGACAAGCAGATTATGAATAGGGCTTTACCTACTGGAGTTCTGCAGGCTGGGTAAGTGAAAAGTGTTAATGGTGTTTGTTTTACTTACAACCCAAATCCGCCTTCCTGACAAATTTGATATTTAGAGGAGGGGAAGCAAATTAGTCAAGTCTGTAAATAATATTTATGCCTTATTTTTGTTCTTTAATCTTTATCAGGTTTTTTCTCAAGAACAAAACAAAAAATTGGATGCCATGCAGTCTTACTGGCCCCGATTCACTAATCTTTATTGTGTGCTGACGGTACTGGTAAAGATTGGTGCACAAAACGCAAAGCGCAAAACATGCGTTGCGCAAATAGCACAATACTTGTTATGCACACAATGTTTACATTTGATATTGGATGATATACTACACATTATATCCCCAATATACATGTTGTGGGCGTAATACAATTTGCTCTCCTTGTTTAATATGAGGTTATGAAATTTGCATGATGTCCACTAATCATTAGCTGTGCTGTCAGTAGGGAATTTGGCCCACTGTTCTTTCTGCCTTATTTCACTCTCTTAAAGTGGCCATACATCTATCGACTTGGCGGCCAATCCAGAATCTGATTTGATAATTATTATCAAATTGGATGAAAATCAGTGCCGCAAAAAGCATGCCTGATCAACGACGTGGCCAATTTTGGGCCAAAACTGGTTGCATTGTCAATTGGACATGCTGCAAGATTTTGGGCCATCGTGGTCGATTGGATGTGCAGCGGTAACAGTGAGCGGTATCGGGAGGAGCGATGAACGGGACGAAAGCTCTGGCACTGTCCCCCCTAATGTCAAATGTGCCCCACATGCCTTTGCACTATACTTTACCTGTCTGTGTCCACCGCTGGCTCTGAGCTCTGTCCGCAATCCACATACACACACCCCACATGGTTGCCTGAGTAATGTTGACATGTGTATGATATCACGTATACACTGTCAACCACGTGGGGTATGTGGATCACGTACAGTGCCTAGAGCCAGCAGTGGACACTGAAAGGTAAAGTATAGTGCACCGGGAACCAGGGGGGAGGGAGCACATTTGATATTAGGAGGACAACATCGGGGTGGTGAGGCAGCGAATGTGGTGTCACAAGGCCCAGTGGCGTAGCTAAGGAGCTGTGGGCCCCGATGCAAGTTTTACAATGGGGCCCTCCAAGCACTCTACACATAACAGTTGATATGGTGCACCAAAACCTGCCAATGACAACTACAGTGTCAGAGGTGCAAGAAGGGGATGGGGAATAGTTTGTTAATGATTACCACTATTCAAAGCATCTATAGAAGTGATTATTATGAGCACAGGACCAATAGAGAGCTAATGCTGCAGTTGAGGGAGGGCCCTTCGGGGCCCCTCTGGCCCAAGAGCCCTGATGCGGTCGCAGCCTCTGCAACCCCCATTGCTACGCCCCTGACAAGGCTGGTTCCTTTCAGGAAATCGGCCTGTGGTGTATGGGCTGCTGAAAAATCTCTCTCTAATTAGATTCAATCAGAGAGAGATTGGTCAAATCTTCCCATCATCACTAGATGTATGGCTACCTTTATACATATCTTCTGAAGTCCATTGTGGCTTCTATTGCATTCATCCTAGCATTAACTTCTACACATACTTAAGCTATGAGGTCATCATAGGAGGACATCCCTGAATTTTTTTAAGAAATAGGGAAACTTGCACTCAACCTGCTCCTGTAAAGAGGATGTTGATGGGCTTGGCGCATGGTCACATGAGTTGAGTCCATGGCTCCATTTTTGATCAGGTCCAAAAAACAGATACGTTTTTAAAACAAGTGTGAACCTAGTCTTACCCAGAGAATTGTAGTGTTTTAGAAAGATCAGGTTTTGTTAACCTTTTTTTTTTTTTTAGTTAGGCTTAGAATAGTCAGAAGGGACCTTTCCCCTTTACAATTGAAAGGTGGTGGCAGGTTTTTTTTTACATTTAATTGTGTGTAGTGTTGTATTGTGTGTTTACTTTTCCCCCTAGCCTGTCTGCATGAACAATTCCTGCTATCTGGCACATTGATGGTATCCACGAGATTGAATTGTCGGTGTAGTTGAGTAGATTGGGAGGCTTGAAGCAGGCTGGCCAATAGTGGGCATGTAACCCAAATTTCCTCATAAGCATTCCTCCTGCATTTGGACTATAAGATGCAGTAACTTTTTTTCCCCCACTTTTGGGGGAGAAATAGTGAGTCTTATAGTCCAAAAAATACAGTATCATGTAGCTGCTTAGACTTTCATGGTGGAAGCTATAAGTCTTAGCTACAGATGGGCCATAGCACTATGATGTTTATGTGCATGAAGGTGTGTTGGTGGCATGGGTAAAAGGGTTCTGTTCTACTAAATGGAGTGTATGTGAGGCTAAGGGTTAAACGTAAAATGTACTGGTCACTGTGCACACTGTTCCATTGCATGTTTTCTGTCACAGACTAGGTGCTTTGGATTTGAATGATCCTGAAGCTGTCCTATCCTTGCAGCTGGGTTTTCTGCCATTTACACCACCATATAATTGCTAGTGCTGCCCACCACAGGGCTCATGTATGCTGTGGAATGAGGGAGGAAAGAGGGAAGAGAACAGGTTGTGGTGGTATGGCACCTATGGTAACCTAACAACTAGAGATGGCTCAAACCTCCGATTTTAAGTTCGCAAACCTTGAATGCAAACTTCCGCAAAAGTTTAAAAACCTGCAAACTTTGTGAACTGCAAAAGACTTCAATGGGCAGGAGAACTTTCAAAACTTCAAACACTAATTCTGGCCACAAAAGTGATGGAAAAGATGTTTCAAGGGGTGGGATACATGCCAAAAGTCCCGGGAAAAATTAAGGATTTAATGCAGAGCAGGGTTTTAAGAGCAGAAATCACATTTCAATGCTAAATTGGAGGCCTAAAGTGCTTGAAAACATCTTGCGTGTGTATACATCAATCAGGTTGTGATCAGTGTACTGCTTCACACTGACAGACCAAACTCACTGTGTAATGCACTGCAAACAGCTATTTGTGTTGTGATGGCCATGCTGGACTGGTGCGCACCATGGCGAGAGCGCAGGCGATGGCGGTTTTCAAGCCCATATGGTCGGGCTGAGGTAGCTCAATGACAGAACTACAGTGACTAAGTGTCCAGCTGATCAGATTTGGTCTGTCCACAATGAAGCAATGACCTTATTATCTTCTTGGTTCAGGTGTGCCCCCCAACACACTTACAGTGGGTTGCAAAAGTATTCGGCCCCCTTGAAGTTTTCCACATTTTGTCATATTACTGCCACAAACATGAATCAATTTTATTGGAATTCCACATGAAAGACCAACACAAAGTGGTGTACACATGAGTGGAACAAAAATCATACATGATTCCAAACATTTTTTACAAAAAAATAACTGCAAAGTGGTGTGTGAATGATTATTCGGCCGCCTTTGATCTGAGTGCAGTCAGTTGCCTATAGACATTGCCTGATGAGTGCTAATGACTAAATAGAGTGCACCTGTGTGTAATCTAATGTCAGTACAAATACAGCTGCTCTGTGAGGGCCTCAGAGGTTGTCTAAGAGAGTATTGGGAGCAACAACACTGTGAAGTCCAAAGAACACACAAGACAGGTCCAAGACAGGTCAGGGATCAAGTTATTGAGAAATTTAAAGCAGGCTTAGGCTACAAAAAGATTTCCAAAGCCTTGAACACCCCAAGGAGCACTGTTCAAGCGATCATTCAGAAATGGAAGGAGTATGGCACAACTGTAAACCTACCAAGACAAGGCCATCCACCTAAACTCACAGGCCGAACAAGGAGAGCGCTGATCAGAAATGCAATCAAGAGGCCCATGGTGACTACAGCTCAGGTGGGAGACTCTGTCCATAGGACAACTATTAGTCATGCACTGTACAAAGTTGGCCTTTATGGAAGAGTGGCAAGAAGGCATTGTTAACAGAAAGCATAAGAAGTCAGTTTGTAATTTGCCACAAGCCATGTGGGGGACACAGCAAACATGTGGAAGAAGGTGCTCTGGTCAGATGAGATCAAAATTGAACTTTTTGGTCAAAATGCAAAACGCTATGTGTGGCAGAAAACTAACACTGCACATCACTCTGAACACACCATCCCCACTGTCAAATATGGTGGTGGCAGCATGCTCGGGGGGTGCATCTCTTCAGCAGGGACAGGGAAGCTGGTCAGAGTTGATGGGAAGATGGATGGAGCCAAATACAGGGCAAACTTGGAAGAAAACCTCTTGGAGACTGCAAAAGACTTGAGACTGGGGCAGAGGTTCACCTTCCAGCAGGACAATGACCCTAAACATAAAGCCAGGGCAACAATGGAATGGTTTAAAACAAAACATATCTATGTGTTAGAATGGCCCAGTCAAAGTCCAGATCTAAATCCAATCGAGAATCTGTGGCAAGATCTGAAAACTGCTGTTCACAAACGCTGTCTATCTAATCTGACTGAGCTGGAGCTGTTTTGCAAAGAAGAATGGGCAAGGATTTCAGTCTCTAGATGTGCAAAGCTGGTAGAGACATACCCTAAAAGACTGGCAGCTGTAATTGCAGCAAAAGGTGGTTCTACAAAGTATTGACTCAGGGGGCCGAATAATTACGCACACCCCACTTTGCAGTTATTTATTTGTAGAAAATGTTTGGAATGATGTATGATTCTCGATCCACTTCTCACATTTACACCACTTTGTATTGGTCTTTCACGTGGAATTCCAATAAAATTGATGCATGTTTGTGGCAGTAATGTGACAAAATGTGGAAAACTTCAAGGGAGCCGAATACTTTTGCAACCCACTGTATATAGCTGGTCATTGCTTCATTGTGATACGCAAGCCCCTTCACCGCGGCAAGGTAACGATCACAAAGGGGAATTGACACATGTACATGCCTTTTGTTTTTTTGTTGCAGCCACAGTGCAGCCAGAAAAATTAGGCAGGCATGTACACGCGCCAGAAAAATTATTATAGCGGCCGCTATACTATACTAATCTGACTTAGTCTTGGGGCAGGCAGCAGCGGCCAGCAGGCAGGCAGAGATGCTGTGTGGGGACTGACTTAGTCTTTGGGCAGGCAGTAGCCCCCTGGGGTTCATGCCTCATTCATTTTGATAAAGGTGAGGTACTGAACACTTTTGTAACCTAGGCGACTTCTCTTCTCACTGACAATGCCTCCAGCTGCGTTGAAGGTCCTTTCTGACAAGATGTTGGAGGCAGGGCAAGACAGAAGTTGGATGGCAAATTGAGACAGCTCTGGCCGCAGGTCAAGCCTGCTCTCCCAGTAGTCCAGGGGTTCATCGCTGCTCAGAATGTCTACATCCGCACTTAGGGCCAGGTAGTCGGCTACCTGCCGGTCGAGGCATTGGTGGAGGGTGGATCCAGAAGGACTAAGGCGAGGCATTGGACTAAAGAATGTCCGCATGTCTGACATCACCATGAGATCGCTAGAGTGTCCTGTCCTTGCCTGCGTGGACATGGGAGGATGATAAATATTACTGGCAGTGGCACCTTTATTCCGTTATTATTAAACGCACTGTAAAGCATAGTTGCCAGCTTGTTGTGCAAGTGCTGCATCCTTTCTGCCTTCTGGTGATTTGGAAACATTTCCGCCACTTTGTGCTTATACTGAGGGTCTAGTAGCGTTGCCACCCAGTACAGCTCATTCCCCTTGAGTTTTTTATACGGGGGTCCCTCAAAAGGCTGGACAGCATGAAAGACACCATCTGCACAAAGTTGGATGCCGACATACTATCCATCTCCTCTTGCTCTTCCTCAGTGATGTCTGGTAAGCTTTCCTCCTCCCCCCAGCCATGAAAAATACCACGGGAAAGGTGAGCAGCACAAGCTCTCTGCGACGCCTGCTGCGGTTGTTCTTCCACGTTCCTCATCTGACTCCACTTCCCCACACAACTCTTCCTCCTCCTTCCCCCTCCTCTATGCTGCCGCAGGTGTTGAGGAAACATCTGGTTCTGATGATGATTGTTCACGCTCTTCCGCCTCTTCCCGTTCACTCTCCTCAACAGCTTGATCCACCACTCAACGCATGGCATGCTGCAGGAAGAAAGCATACGGGATGAAGTCGCTGATGGCGCCTTCACTGCAACTCACCAGGTTGGTCACCTCCTCAAATGGATGCCTAAGCCTGCAGGCATTACACATGAGTGTCCAGTACTTCAGGCATAACATCCCCAGCTCCCCAGAGCATGACCTTTCACTGTAGTTGACAGATACTGGTTGACGTCTTTCTCCTGTTGTAGCAGGCGGTCAAACATGGGGAGCATTGAATTCCAGCGAGTTGGGCTATTGCAAATCAAGCTTCTCACCAGCAAGTTGTTTCTCTGCTGAATATCAGCCAAGCATGCCATGGCTGTGTAGGACTGCCTGAAATGCCCACACACCTTCCTGAACTGCTTCAGGGCCTCCTGTAAGCCTGGGTACTTAGACCCAAATCTTTGAATTATTAGATTCAGCACATGTGCCATGCAGGGTACATGTGTCAACTTTCCCAAATCCAAAATGAGATTGCTGCCGTTGTCACACACCACGTTGTCAATCTCCAGTTGGTGCGGGGTCAGCCATTGATCCACCTGTTTGTTCAGAGCAGACAGGAGAGGTGCTCCAGTGTGACTTTTAGCTTTGAGGCAAGTCATGTCCAAGATGGCATGACGTCGTACCTGACATGCAACATAGGAGAAGCTGGGGGGGTGTAGCTGGAGAGGAGAATGCAGCACCAGTAGAGTAGCACTGCCACTCAGCCAAGGAGGAGGAGGAGGATGGCAGTGAAGAGGATGTAGCAGAAGGAGTAGGAGGAGAAGGAGGAGAAGGAGAGGAGGTGGCAGCAGGCCTGCCTGCAAGCCATGGAGGTGTCACAACTAGGTCCGCTGCAAAGCCACATACTCCCTGCTTGCCGCCAGCGGTCACCAGTTTGACCTAATGTGCTGTATAAGAAATGTACCTGCCCTGACCGTGCTTTGCAGACCAGGCATCCGTGGTCAGATGGACCCTTGACCCAACTCTGTGTGCCAGAGATGATACCACTTGCCTTTCAACTTAATGGTATAGTTTGGATATCGCCTTTTTTGAGAAATAATTGCGGCCTGGTATCTGCCACTGTGGTGTCCCCATCACCACAAATTTTCGGAAGGCCTCAGAGTCCATCAGCTGGTATGGTAACAGCTGGCAAGCAAGGTGACTGGCAGACATTGGCTTCTTCTGCTCAAAGATTTCCTTCACGGACACCTGGCTGCTGTGGGCAGAGGAGCAGGAACCGCTCAAGGTGAGAGGCGGAGTGGAGGAGGGTGGCTGTGAAAGTGCAGGGGAGAAAGCAACTGAATATGCTGCACCTGAAGGAGAAAGAGGAGAAGCAGGGTGGCTTTGCTTTTGTGTGCTGCTTTTCCTCAGATGGTCTTCCCATTGCAGTTTGTGCTTTTTTGTCATGTGCCTTCGTAAGGCAGTTGTCCCTACATGGGTCTTGGTCTTTAAACGGCTCTATTTTTGGTGGCAGAGAGTACAGATGGCATTGCCCTCATCTGAGGCAGACACACACAAAAAATGTCCACACCGCTGAGCCCTGGGATGATAGCACTTCGGTGGTGGCGTCAGCAGCTGACGTTGCAGGGCATGTTGGCTGGCTATCCATAGGTGGCGATACATGCGGCCGGACACTGCCATGAGCTGTTTCTGATGACAAGCTCCCCCTGCTTCTTTTAGCAACTTGTCTCCTCCTACTCCTCTCTGACTACCCCTCTGAACTGTTCCCCTGTTTATTTCCTCTATTGGGAACCCACGTGACATCCATGACAGTATCATCATAATCAATCATCATCATAATCAACCTCCACAGCTTTGCTTGAATCAGACTCCTCAAACTGCACCAACAGCAGGTACTTCATCCTCCTCCTCACACCTTACGTCCATACTGACACCTAACTCAGACATATGAGGTTGTGTAACTTGCTTAGCGCCTTCATCCTGTTGTAACAATAATGGCTGCTACATCCTGACAATCATGGGAGTTGACGGCACGTGCCTTCTGAACACTGTACTTTGGTCCAGGGCCGCACAAAATCATGTCAGCACGACCTCGAACAGACCTGCCGGGTGGCCTGCCTCTAGCTCTGCCTGCTGTTTTGTCCATATTGGGGGAGATGACGTGAAAGGTATGAACTGACTTGACTAATACAATGTGCAGTCACACAGGTGCAGTGAAAGGTATGCAGTGACGGCTGTTATAACAATGTGCAGTCACACAGGTGTAGTGAAAATGGATGCACTGACTGCTGGTATATAATAAAATGTGCAGTCACACAGATGCAGTAAAAGATATGCAGTGACTGCTGGTATAACAATGTGCAGTCACACAGGTGCAGTGAAAGGTATGCAGTGACTGCTGGTATAACAATGTGCAGTCACACAGGTGCAGTGAAAATGGATGCTGGTATATAAAACAGCATGCAGTTGCACAGATGCAGTGAAAGGTATGCAGTGACTGCTGATAGAACAATGCGCAGTAACACAGGTGCAGTGAAAGGTATACACTGACTGCTGGTATAAAACAATGTGCAGTCACAGATGCAGTGAAAGGTATGCAGTGACTGGTATTACAATACAATGTGCATCTGTCACACAGGTGCAGTTAACAGGTATACACGGACTGGTTTATAAAACAGCCTACAGTCACACACAGGTGCAGTGAAAGGTATACAGTGACTGGTATTAAAGTACAATGTGCAGCTGTCACACACACAGGTGCAGTAAAAGGTATACAGTGACTGGTATTACAATACAATGTACAGCTGTCACACACACAAGTGCAGTTAAAAGGTAGGCACTGAATGTGCTGGGCCTAGCACAGTATAGCAATTAGCAAGAACCAGCTGCGACAGACAGGGCTGTATATGCAAGTGTCAGTGGGCCACACAAACAAAAAAAACACATCACAAGAACATTAGCTCTCAAAAGAGCTGTTTTGGTGGTGCTTTCCAGCAACACATATCCGCAAGGAGCAAGCTAACAGACCTCCTTAACTATTGCTTTCCATATCTCTCCAATGTCTCTCCATTCTCTCACTAAAACTGCAGCACAGAGTGAGAACATGGCCGACGCTGCTGCCTTATATAAGGGGGGGGGGGCTCCAGGAGGGAGTGCAGCCTGATTGGCTGCCATGTGTCTGCTGACTGTGATGTAGAGGGTCTAAGTTTAGCCCAATCGTGTAGTATGGGGGGCGGGTCGAACCGCCATAAAGTTCGCTTTCGGCCGCGAACGCAAAACCCTGATGTTCGCGCGAATACGTTTGCCGGGCCATTTCTACTAACAACAGGGTGAGATTAGAGGCTGCTATCTGGCAGTTTAACCTCCCTGGTGGTAAGCCCGTGCTGAGCACGGGCTATGCCGCCGGGAGGCACCGCTCAGGCCCCGCTGGGCCGATTTGCATAATTTTTTTTTGCTGCATGCAGCTAGCACTTTCCAACCATCCCTAGTAGATAGGTGAGTCATCAAAGTAGAAGTGCAGCACTTTTTGGCACAATTACGATGGAATACTTAAATACACAATGAATTATTATCCCATGTAGTAAAAAAATAATAATATACATATATACAGGCCGGGCTCTTCTACGCTCCAAAATGCGCCTCACGGGGGCGCGCTGACATCACCGGATGCCCTCCGGGCTGTACCTTCCCTTCCCTTTAAGGAGCCTATTAGTGGTACAATTTTTTCACCAAATGCGATCTTTTGATACAAATTTAGTAATCGAATTGCATAGAAAATTTGCAGTTTTATGAAGGCAAGCAACAAGGGACAATTCTTTGGTTGATTGCTACATAGTATAAAATCAATCCAAAAGTTGGATTTTATGATCGAATCTGAAGAAAGAATTGATCAGTAGATGTGATCATGTGAACAATCGATAATTGCCTTCCGATTAGTTATGATCATTCAAATCACGTAGGAAGATCGCATTCGGTGAAAAAATTGTACCCTTAATGGGCCCCTTTATACTCCACTTTAGTAGAAAACATGCAACATACTGTATATAATCACTGTTCAAATAGTTTTGTCACTGAATGTGATTTAATGTTATCTGACTACTTCAGGCTGCAACTGCTATAACTTTCCACCGGAAACTTGGTTTAAATAATGGTAACAGTATGCAACTTGATGTTAAAGTGCACCTGTAATGACTCAGGATACTAAGTTTTACATGAATTATCCGAGTTTTAGCATCAGAAACACATCTTAGAACTATGCATTGCTGTATAATTGTAAATAACCCCAATCATTCAGTGTTGTTTAGCCTTGGTTTGATGCCACTGTTGCCAGAGCAGATCATCTGGCATTACTTCTCACTACACAGATGGGGGAAAAAAAACATCCCACAGTAGTGTTGATCGGATACCTCATTATCCTATTCGAGTTTGGTCGAATTTGGATAGTAAACTATCCGAATTCACTCGAAGTTCAATATCCGATGTAATCGAATATCCGATTCGACCTCGGATATCCGACGTCACTATCCGAATCTGTATTCGAGTAAAATATTCGAGCTAGCCTTAAATAGCTTGTAAAACTTGTATTGGAGGTCAATGATGCATGAAACCACCTTTTTTATGAAGAAAAACATCAAGTGATTATGTGGTGATGTAGTAGTTCTAAAAAAGGTCTCAAAAATAGTAAATTAACTTCATGAAAAGTGTTTGCATGAGAAGGTGTGTCCAAAATAGTTGTTGTAACAGTCTTCATTTACGTCGTCTTCATCTTCTTCGTCTATATCTTCTTCTTCTTCTATATCTTCTTCTTCCTCTTCTTCTTCTATATCTGTATCTTCTTCTTCTATATCTTCTTCTTCTATATCTTCTTCTTCTTCTATATCTTCTTCTTCTTCTTCTTCTAAGTCTTCTTCTTCTTCTTCTATATCTTCTTCTTCTTCTTCTAAGTCTTCTTCTTCTTCTTCTATATCTTCTTCTTCTTCTTCTTCTTCTTCTTCTTCTTCTTCATCATCTTCTTCTATATCTTTTTCTTCTATATCTTCTTCATCTTCTTCTATATCTTCTTCTTCTTCTTCTTCTTCTTCTTCTTCTTCTTCTTCTTCTTCTTCTTCTTCTTCTTCTTCTTCTTCTTCTTCTTCTTCTTCTTCTTCTTCTTCTTCTTCTTCTTCTTCTTCTTCATCTTCTTCTATATCTTCTTCTTCTATATCTTCTTCTATATCTTCTTCATCTTCTTCATCTTCTATATCTTCTTCTTCTATATCTTCTACTATATCTTCTTCTATATCTTCTTCATCTTCTTCTATATCTTCTTCTTCTATATCTTCTTTTTCTTCACCATCTTCTTCTTCTTCTTCCTCTTCTTCTCTATCATTATATTATGTGTCTTTGTTTTCCTTTCTTTTGTAATATTTTTTTTACTTCATTTGTGGAAATATTTTATTTTAACAACACCATAGTTATATTTGTGTTTATGGCATAATAGGTAGGTAGTGGCACATTGCAAGCCACAGCGCCTTTTTCTGTGTACTCTGGCGGTGGTAAAACACAGACATCAGCAGGAGGAGGAAGTAGTTGCAGGCTTGCAGCTATTTGTAGTGTGTGGTAATAGTCGGTCGGTACTCGGTAGGAGAGTGGGTGGGCAGGTGGCAGCAGAAATTAGTTCTTCTTCTGTTTTCCCTGGCAGTGGTAGCAGCACACAGACAGCAGAAGCTCAATGCAGCTACAGGAGGAGGAGTAATGTGTGTCAGGCAGTGTAATGTGACTGACATAGTAGGCCCTGGTTCCTAGCAGTGGTTCCAGGGCCGTAAATGAACATCATGAGGTTCCAGACAGCGGTCGTGAAGCCCACATTGTGTCCAATACACAATTGGGACAGCACAGTTTTCAACCCGGACACCTCTAAAATAATTACAACTTTTTTTTTTTTTAAATTATTGCAGCTATTGTTGAGCGTAATAGCTGGTGGCGCATGGGCAGCAGCACCTTGTAATGTGTTCCCTGGCAGTGGAGAGGAGACACAGACAGCAGGAGGAAATATAACAGCAGGCAGCGTGAGGAGGATAAGTGTGTGGCAGACTGGCATTCGGCAGCAGGCAGGAGGGCAGGCAGCGAGACATAGATGGCCCTGGTTCCTAGCGGTGGTTCCAGGGCTGTAAATGAACATCATGAGGTTCCAGACAGCGGTCGTGAAGCCCACATTGAGTCCAATACACAATTGGGACAGCACAGTTTTCAACCCGGACACCTCTAAAATAATTACAATTTTTATTTGTTTTTAAATTATTGCAGCTATTGTTGAGCGTAATAGCTGGTGGCACATGGGCAGCAGCACCTTGTAATGTGTTCCCTGGCAGTGGAGAGGAGACACAGACAGCAGGAGGAAATATAACAGCAGGCAGCGTGAGGAGGATAAGTGTTTGGCAGACTGGCATTTGGCAGCAGGCAGGAGGGCAGGCAGCGAGACATAGTAGGTCCTGGTTCCTAGCGGTGGTTCCAGGGCTGTAAATACACAGCATGAGGTTCCAGACAGCGGTCGTGAAGCCCACATTGTGTCCAATACACAATTGGGACAGCACAGTTTTCAACCCGGACACCTCTAAATTAATTACAATTTTTTTTTTCAAATTAATGCAGCTATTGTTGAGCGTAATAGCTGGTGGCACATGAGCAGCAGCACCTTGTAATGTGTTCCCTGGCAGTGGAAACACACAGACAGCAGGAGGAAATATAACAGCAAGCACCGTGAGGAGGATAAGTGTTTGGCAGACTGGCATTTGGCAGCAGGCAGGAGGGCAGGCAGCGAGACATAGTAGGCCCTGGTTCCTAGCGGTGGTTCCAGGGCCGTAAATACACAGCATGAGGTTTCAGACAGTGGTCGTGAAGCCCACATTGTGTCCAATACACAATTGGGACAGCACAGTTTTCAACCCGGACACCTCTAAAATAATTACAATTTTTTTTTTCAAATTAATGCAGCTATTGTTGAGCGTAATAGCTGGTGGCGCATGGGCAGCAGCACCTTGTAATGTATTCCCTGGCATTGGAAACACACAGACAGCAGGAAGAAATACAGCAGCAGCAGCAGCAGGTGTAATGTGTGTGTGAGCCACTTCATGTCCCCCTCCCGCCGACAACAGGGGCCAGGAATTCGCCTACCACCCAAGCCTGGTTCATTTTGAGAAACGTCAGTCTGTCCACAGACTTATGAGACAGACGACATCGCTTCTCAGTGACGACTCCACCGGCTGCACTGAAGCAACGCTCTGACAGTACGCTGGAAGGGGGGCAGGAGAGCACTTCCAGGGCGTACTGTGCAAGCTCGCTCCAGATCGGCAGGTGCTTGACCCAATACTCCATGGGATCAACAGGGGCCACGCTGTCAAGCCCGCTGAAGGACCCCATGTAGTCAGCCACCATGCGGGTCAAGCGCTGCCTGTGACTGGAGAAGGATGCTGCTGCAGGCACCTCCTCTCTAGTCCTTGGCAGCTCTACACTCATGTAGAGCTCTTGGGTCAGAGACAGCAGGTCTGTGGTGCGCGTGCGCTTGCTGCTGGTGGATGCAGGCACCTGCTGCTGCCTCTGTGCTGGCTGGACAGTGGGGGTGGATGTCTGAGGGAAGGCTTCCTCCAAGCGCTCAACAAGGGACAGCTGCAAATCCCTCATTTGTTGCGCACGGTCTCCTCCTGCAGGCAGGAACTAGCTGAGCTTCCCCTTCAGACGTGGGTCCAGCATCATGCAGATCCAGATGTCCTCCCTCTGCTTCATCTGGATCACCCTTGGGTCCTTGCGCAGGCACCTCAGCATGTGCGCTGCCATTGGGAAGAGTCTGGCCACGTCTGTTGGCACATCATCGGCAGCCCCAGAGCCGACATTGCTGTCCTCCACTGCCTCCTCCACCTCATCCTCTCTCCACCCCCGCACCAGTCCAGCTGAGCTCTGCTGCTCCCCCTCATCAGCAGCAAGGTCAGGGACCTCGACCAACTCCAAGCCCTCCTCCTCCTCAGAGGTGGCCTGTGAAGCTGCCTGCAGCTCCTGCTGGTCCAAGGCTGCCGCTCCCTCTTCCACCAGTGCATACAGGGCCCTGTCCAGCACACACACCAAGGGGACCCACTCGCACACCATTGCATGGTCCCTGCTCACCATGTTGGTGGCCTGCAGGAAGGGTGCCAGGACTGAGCACACCTGCTGCATGTGCCCCCAGTCCTCCGTGGAGATGACGGATGGGAGGTTGGTGGCGGCACGCCCAGTTGCAGTGAGGGAGGCAACTGTTGCTCGCGCAACGTACTGGCTGACAGCCTGCCTCTGTTCAATCAGACGCTCCAACATCGCCAGGGTGGAGTTCCAGTGAGTTGGAACATCGAGCATGAGCCGGTGCTGTGGCAGGTGCAGCTCCTTCTGCACCTCTTCCAGGCTCGCCACGGCTGCAGGCGAGTGCCGGAAATGACGCACAACCTTCCTTGCCGCCTCCAGGAGTCGGTCCATCCCCTGGTAGGTCAGCAGGAACTTTTGGACTACCAGGTTCAGGACGTGCGCCAGGCAGGGGATGTGGGTCAGGTCTCCCCTGCTGATGGCAGCAACCAGGTTTGCCCCATTGTCGGACACCATCTCTCCAACTCTGAGGCCTCTGGGGGTCAGCCAATTCCTCTCCTGCTCTCGGAGTTTGGCCAGGACGTGATTCACCGTCAGTTTGGTCTACCCCAGGCTGACCAATTCCAGCAGCGCTTGGCAGTGGCGGGGCTTCACGCTGCTGCTGAGGCGGGGGGGTTTGGGCTGGTGTGCCGGAGGATGGAAGCGGATCAGAGGAACCTGCTGCTGTTCCGCTGACCCTGCATGGTGGCACCACCCACTGCGTTGTTGGTGCTGCTGCTCTGACAGTGCTGCTCCCCCCTCCTCACCCCCTTCCACCAAGCTGACCCAATGCGCGGTGAAGGACAGATAGCGGCCTGTCCCAAACCGGCTGCTCCATGAATCCATGGTGACGTGGACCCGTTGACCCACCGCGTGCTCCAGCCCTCTCCCGACATTGGCCATCACAGAGCGGTGATGTGCAGGGATGGCCGTGCGTGCAAAATAATGTCGGCTGGGGATTGGCCAATCAGGGGCTGCACACATCAGGAGCGCACGCATGTCGCTCCCCTCCTGCACAAGGGAATAAGGCAGGAGTTGGGAGCACATGGCCCGTGCCAGCAAGCCGTTCAGCTGACGCACACGACAGCTGCTGGGAGGCAGAACCCTGACCACCCCCTGGAAGGTGTCGCTGAGCAGGGTCTGGCGAGGCCTTTTGCTGGCACGGGAAGCAGTGGAGGGAGCAGAGGAGGCCACTGAGGACTGGCTGCCAGAACAGGCCTCAGTGTCGGCGGCAGGAGTTGCAGAGGGAGGAGGAGCAGTGCGTTCCTGACGCACTCCTGCTGCCGACGGCTTCGCAGTGGTGGCGGGTCTGCCACTGCCACTGCCAGCTTCCTTCAACTTCACGAACTCCTCATGCTCGTGAAAGTGTTTCCCTGCAAGATGGTTTACCAGAGAGGTGGTGCCAAACGCAGAGGGCTCCTTCCCTCTGCTGAGCTTCTTGCGGCACTGGTTGCAGGTGGCATACTTGCACTCCAAATATGGAAGGGTGAAAAAATTCCATATTGGGGAGGTGAAGTTGCCCCTTCGGCTGGAAGGTGCTGCTGCCCCTGGTCTCCCTGTGGTGGTTAGGGGGGGGGGGGAGGGTCTTGGTGCGGCTGGTGGTGGCACTGGCAGAACTCATCTCCTGATCAGCACGTTGTGTGGCCTGCATACCACGCCCACTTGTGATCCTGCCCATGCCTGCGATGCTGATCCTTCTAGCAAGGCCCGCAGACGCATCCTCCTCCTCCTCCTCAGAGCTGATGACATCCCCACTCCCAGGACCTGGCAACCAGTCTTCGTCCTTCACAGTGTCATCATCATCCTCCCCCTCCGCAAACATGTCCTGCTGGGATCCCCCAAACTCCCCTTCTGCATGCATGGGCGGATCCCCCAAAGTGCCCATGAGCATTCCTTCCTTCGCCAATTCTTCCGCAACAGCATTCCATAACCCCACTGCGCTTGTGGATAACAAGGTTCTGAGTGACAGGGTGCTGATGTCGCCCGCTGGGGCTGGAGAACTGCACTCCTCCTCCTCCTCCTGCTACCCAGGCAGTGCTGGTCGGCTGCTGCTGCTCTTGCGAACAGGAGTGGTGGCGGGGGGTGGAGGACTCGGTTCCAGAGCTAATGGTGGCCTGCTCATCCACCATCAGTTCCACCACAGCGTCTGCGTCCTTCTCCTCAATAGGACGGCTATGACCTAGCAGTGGGAGGAACATCTGGGCCACATGCTGCTGCTGTGTCTCTGCAGCGTGACTCCCAGCTGTTGGGCGTCCAAGGCGTCCACGGCCAGTGGCTAATGGCGGAATAGCCACTGGTGCAGACGCAGAACTGCGCATGGTGGTGGTGACGCGGCTGCCACGCCTACGACCTCCTCTCTTGGCGATGCCCTTGCTGCCCCTGCCCAAACCGCGGCTGCCAGTGCCAGACATTGTATATTTTTAATATTATACAAATGGAAAAAAAACGTATGTATGTAAAGGCGGGTGGGACAAGTGGGGTACTTTAATGGGGTGGGACTGGTGGTGGTGGGTGTGTGAGGTGACGGACAGGTGTACTCTACAGCAGAGATCGGTGTAGCGCTAACGAGAGAGTGCGCACTGCGCACACAAAGACCCTAGCTGACACTGACTGACGGTGTCCCTATACACAGACTACAGTACAAGTCAGCAAATACACAATAAAAGTAATAGAAAAAATAGGACGGGTGTAGCACTAACGAGAGGGGGCGGACAGTGCAGATGTGCACTGCGCACACAAAGACCCTAGCTGACGCTGACTGACGGTGTCCCTATACACAGACTACAGTACAAGTCAGCGAATACACAATAGAAGTAATATATAAACAATAGGACGGGTGTAGCACTAACGAGAGGGTGTGGACAGCGCAGACGTGCACTGCGCACACAAAGACCCTAGGTAACGCGGTGACGGACGGTACCTATACACAGACTAGAGTGCAGTACACTACAGTACTACTAACTAAACAATAGAAGAATCTAGCTAAATAATACAACAGGTGTGACTAGATTACAGAGAGCAGATACAGCAGGACAGGTATAGCAGTAAAGCTGGGCCTTGCTAACTACAAAATAGTACAAATCTATCTAACACAGAAGTAGTAGTAGTACAGGAGTAGAGTAGGACAGGTGATAGCACAGGTACGGTAACTAGAGACTAGAGCACAGAGCAGGGCAGGCTGCCTTGCCTAGGCACAGGGCCTAGCTGCTGGCTGCAGGCCTGCAGCAGCACCAGTGACAGTCTCTCTCCCTCCCTAGTCCCCCTAGTAATCACCCAAACTAAACTGCCTAAAATACAATCTATCTACAATACAAAGCAATACAGTTGAAGATCAAGTGTTGGAGTGTAAAAACGCTAGGTTTAGAACAATAGCAATGCACTGGCACACAGACAAAAAGCACTGGAGCAGTCTCTCAGTACTATCAGTCAGTAAGTCGCAAGCAGGACGAGTGAGGCAAGATGGCGTCCGCTATTTATAGAGGGGGGCTTGGCCAGGCTCCCCCTCTGTGATTGGCTGCGGTCAGAGGGCTGGGAGCCCTCTGATTTGCTTGTGAGGACTTGAAGTGACGTCTGTTGTAAGGCTATCCGAGCTCGTGATGCTATCCCAGCTCGGATAGCTAGGATATCTCCGGATAGCTGCTTGCTATCCGAGTGCGCTCGGATAGCACAGCCCGGATAGCTAATACTATTCGAGCTCGGTTAATACTATTCGAGTAACTCGGATATCCTAGCTCAGATGAGCATCACTATCCCACAGTGATGCAGCTTGCCAGGAGTAAAGATGCCAACACCACCAGGGCCGGATTCATCTATAGGCACTGTAGGCTTGTGCCTACAGGTGGCCGGTGTGAGAGGCAGCTGACTGGTTGTCCAAAGTGCTCCCCTTCTCTCCCTCCCTCTGTAGAGTGCAAGCAGAGCATTAATAACAGCAGAAGACTCACATGGGATGTGTATTGCAGCTATAGCTGTGCCATCATCTGGCACTACACACCTCCGTGCATGTGCCCAGATGACCTGTTTCGACTACACATGGTTCTGCCAGTGTACAGTCTGGTAAAATAATTGGTGACCGAGGGGAAAAATTCAGAGAAAGTGGATGGAGCATAAAACAGCCAATCAAATTTGAGCAATTCATTTTTAATGGAAAAATGTAAAATGCAGCCATTCTTAGGGCTTGATTCACTAAGACAAGTAGCATGCCCTATCAGAGATAACCCGCCTTATCAAAGTTAACATGCCTTATCAGAGTAGCCTAGCGAGTGCTACGAACTTATGCCTACTAATTGGCAATGACGAGTGCTCCACCCATCCTGCCCTGAGCCCCTGCAGGTTCGTAGTGCTCGCTATGCAATAAGGCGTGCTATTTGTCTTAGTAAATCAAGCCCATATACTGTTATTCGCAAGGTTTTCAAACTTGGCACACTTGGTCACTGGGTGCAGGGATTAATATTCAGGAAAGTGGGAGGAGCCTAACAGTAAGGCAAAATTCACCTATTGATTTTCAAGGGGAATATTTAAACTTCTGCCATTCTTACGCTGTTAATAGCAGAGGCCTCACACCTGGTGCAGTTGGTCATTGAGTGACTGGGGTTCAAATTCACTAAAGGGGCAGCACCACAAACAGCCAATCAGATTTCTCATATGGGAAAATTAAAATGATTGATGCAGAGTAACCTAAGGGAAATATTTAACCTGCTTCCACTCATTTAAAAGTTTACAAACTTGGTCACTAAGGCACTGTGGGCCATATGCAATTCCCTTTTTCACCTGAGTTTTCTCCTAGGAGATTATTTTTCATCTTCAATTTAAAATAACTTTCCAGCACTTTTCAACTAAAAAAGTACCATAATGTAGGCGAGAAAGTACTATTAAACTTATTTTTAGTATTTTCTTGCTTGCTGGTGGCTTAATATGCATTTTATTGACAAGTTTAAAATTATCACTTAGGAGAAAACTCAGGTGAAAAAGTGAATTGCATATGGGCCAATATGTCAAGGTTACAAAAAGTGGGTAGAGCCAAAAAGGATAGGGTTCTTAAAGGAGTCATCAGGCAAAATAAAAAAAAAAAAAAGCTTTGCTCACCTGGGGCTTTCTCCAGCCCCTTGTAGCCAACTGTCACATGCTGATCGCTCCGCTCTCCGCCCCCATACTGGGCTCCCCGCATGCTGTTCAGGCCAACCTCGAGTTCGTCCTTACTGCGCCTGCATGAAGCAATGTTGTCAATCATGCTCACAGTGCCCCTGGTATACTACGCAGGCACAGAACTACTGCGTCTGCACAGGACGCCACAGGCAAAGTGGCCATGATTGCCAGCGGCGCTTCATGCAGGTGCAGTAAGGCCGACCTCGGGGTCAGCGCCTCTATCGTCAGTGTGGGACAGTCGGCTGCAAGGGGCTAGAGCAGGGGTAGGGAACCTTGGCTCTCCAGCTGTGATAAAACTACAAATCCCAGCATGCATTTGCCTTTATTAATCATGACTGTGGCTGTCAGACTCCTGCAATGCATTGTGGGACTTGAAGTTCCTTAACAGCTGGAGAGCCAAGGTTCCCTACCCCTGGGCTAGAAAAAGCCCCAGGGGAGTAAATCTTTTTTTTAATTTTGCCTGATGACTCCTTTAAACTTGGGACAGTTGGTCATTGAGTGGCTGGGGTTAGTATTCAGGAAAGTGGGTGGGGCCTTCAACAGCCAATCAAAATTCACCTATCGATTTTTAAGAATATTTAAATTGTTGCCATTCTCACACTGTTAACAGAAGAGACCTCAAACCTATATATAGCCTGTATGAGCAAGCATAGGGACAGGAGTAAAACAGAGGGAACACTGCAGTTATTGGATGCATGGGGAATGGATCTGCAATAAAACCAAAGCAATACCATGCTATTATCTCAGATTTTACAATGTCCCAAGTAAACCCTTCCTTCATTCCTCATATCACCCATAATGAGAGTATTACCATGTTTTCAACAAATCCCCATCTCCATGTACAAGAGCAGTATTGGGTAAAAACACCTTCTAAACTCAACTTGAATGAATTGCAAAAAATGTATCAGCAATTATAAATAAATTAGTTAATTAGGATCACATTGTATTGCATTCAGTACATAGGTGTCAAACTCTGGCTTTTGGGCAAATCTGTATCAGTAATTATCATTAGATTTGGCCTGCAGCCATGCTAGAGTTCTGCTCCTCCCTCTCCCCCACCTGGAGGAAACGCTGCCACATTTTGTGTATTTTAGGAGTTATGCTGCCACATTATGTGTATTTTGGGGAAAACACTGCCACATTACGTGTATTTTGCTGCATTATGTGTATTTTGGGGAAATGCTGCCAGGTTATGTGTTGTTGGGGGAAATGCTGTCGCGTTATGTGCATTTTTCCATGCTGCCACATTATGTGTATTTTTGGAGAGACGCTGCCGGAAACAAATTTGAGGTTCTTTTGTGGCCCACAAGTCCAAAAGTTTGCCCACCCCTGCATTAGACTAGGGTCATAGTTTTTAGTTCTGTCCCCCTGTTTGACACTCCTGGTTTGATATGTACTACACATTGGTAAATCTTTATGAAAGCTAGTCCTGTTCTCCGGGTTGAGATGTACTTAATTTGAATATTGAGTAAGTTCACAGCTGTAGGAGAGTTATGAGGAGTGTGAAAGGTGTGTGTGTGTGTGTGTGTGTGTGTGTGTGTGTGTGCGTGTGTGTGTGTGTGTGTGTGTGTGTGTGTGTGTGTGTGTGTGAAAGGTGTGTGTGTGTGTGTGTGTGTGTGTGTGAAAGGTGTGTGTGTGTGTGTGTGTGTGTGTATGTGTGTGTGTGTGTGTGTGTGTGTGTGTGTGTGTGTGTGTGTGTGTGTGTGTGTGTGTGTGTGTGTGTGTGTGTGTGTGTGTGTGAAAGGTGTGTGTGTGTGTGTGTGAAAGGTGTGTGTGTGTGTGTGTGTGTGTGTGTGTGTGTGTGTGTGTGTGTGTGTGTGTGTGTAAGGTGTGTGAAAGGTGTGTGTGTGTGTGTGTGTGTGTGTGTGTGTGTGTGTGTGTGTGTGTGTGTGTGTGTGTGTGTGTGTGTGTGTGTGTGTGAAAGGTGTGTGAAAGGTGTGTGTGTGTGTGTGTGTGTGTGGTGTGTGTGTGTGTGTGTGTGTGTGTAAGGTGTGTGTGTGTGTGTGTGTGTGTGTGTGTGTGTGGTGTGTGTGTGTGTGTGTGTAAGGTGTGTGTGTGTGTGTGTGTGTGTGTGTGTGTTTCTTTTTCACAATCAACTCTTTAATGAACTCTGGATTTACCTTACTCATTTAGGGACCATTGTGTGTGATTTTGCTTTATTGTGCTCTTGTATGCATTAGTTGGAGAGTAGAGCTCATCTTAGAAAGAATACTATAATCTTTTTTTTTTCCTTATTTTTTTTTCCTGATAATTTTTCAAACTCTATGTTTGTTTCATTTGACAAAGAAATAATGATAATAGTGTATGAAAAAGAAAAGCAAGTGGTTGGGTAAATAGCAAAAGAGACAAAGCCCTGGGGTATCCAAGAGGCACCACCAAAAAGAATCAACAAGAAAAAGGAGGAAGTGTTGGGTATATATAAGGAAAACTTTAGAAGAATATGGCAAAAACAAGCACCAGCTGGAGATCATTACAACAAGCAGAAGCTTGTTAACACCAGTCATAACAGTAAGAAACAAACTCCAGGAGAAGCCAGAATAGCTCCGGGGCTAAACAACCAAGATCTTCATACAATGATTTTGGATTTTCATATCAGCAGGGCATTACACTTTTGTAGTGTGTGAATACTGTTGGATGTGATTGTCATGAAGAAAACAAATAGCAAAACAAGGCAGCTAACAAACTGTACTAATATTCATGTCAAATTATCATAGATCACAAACAATTCCCAGAAACTTAGCTCTGTTAGTATTGATTTCCAAGACTAGCATCTGTAATTATGAAATGGTGCCATCAAACATTGTATTGAGAATCATGTAAAATGAATAATGATAAGTAATTCAAAGCAAGGGTAGGAAGGAATATGAAAGTAAAATAAGTGGAACTATGGCTGTGTAAAAAGCTGATTAGCCACTCAAATATTTTAAAGTTGATGAGGGCATGATAGGTCTACTCTGCAATAATACATCACAGTCATCCAAGATCTCAGTTTTTGCATGTGTGCAGAAATGAAAAATTAATGACTATGATTTTTATAAAGTTTTTAGACAAAGATTGATTATTGTAAACCTATTGTAGTAAATTCTCATTTAGTTTCTACTTTATTTTGCCTCATTTTTGTGTTGTTCCAAGCAGGCAGGTATGTGCAACTATATTTCAATTTTTATGTGCATAAACAGCCTGGTTTACAATTTCCATGGTAAAAAATGATCTTTGGTATGGGAAACATTGTGACTTTAATAAAACACCCTTAACCCCTACCACATAGGCCGTTATTTA
Source organism: Hyperolius riggenbachi (assembly GCF_040937935.1). Taxonomy (NCBI): domain Eukaryota; kingdom Metazoa; phylum Chordata; class Amphibia; order Anura; family Hyperoliidae; genus Hyperolius; species Hyperolius riggenbachi. The sequence continues at coordinate 199,937,466 of NC_090654.1, read as the reverse complement.
ATTCACTTTTTCTCCTAAGTTTTCTCCTAGGTGAATATTTCCCACCTTATTAATAAAACGCCTTTTAAGCCGGGACGCCTGTTCTCGGCACAGCTCTGGCCAGTGGCCACGTAGTGCCTGAGTTTGGCGCGGCTTGCAATGCTGTAGTCTGCGTCACGCACAAGGGTAATTAGTTGGATCCAGCGATCAACAGTTCCTGAATTACTTCCCCCTCCAAGTTGCAACAACTTTTAAGCCGCCGGGAATTTTAGCAGCAGTGGGTTGAGTCAATATTTGGCTCACCCTGCGCCCAATTCACCAGCGCCAAAATTAAATAGATGTCTTAAGCCACCATCAAGCAAGAAAATACTCAGAACAATTTTGAAAGTACTTTTTTTAAATTATTATTTTAAAGAATTTTAAATGTTATTTTTAATCTCGCTTCAGAGTCTCTTTAAATGGAAGATGGAAACTATCTCCTAGGAGAATAGGTGATTTGAATGAGGGCTATAGTGTTGAAATAAGTAATACAATATGCAAATGTTAAAGTCATTTCAACACCACATTATAATTTTTTTCTGAAACAGTGGGACTATAAGATGCTTATGCCGGCGACGACTCTCTTCAGGTAGCATGCACAGGTGATGGGGCAATAACTCTTCAGTCAAGCCACAAGGACACATTTGAAGATGAGTCATTGATGTGGATGACCGATGCTGGGAGGCATGATTAATGGGGATGTATGGCACTGGAAACCAAGGGACATAAATAAATAAAAAAGAAAAGTGTTGTGTTTTCAATAAAATATTTTCTTACAAATGATTTTATCACTTTATGTTAGTGGTTAAGGGGTGTGGTTAATATCCCAGCATTTATTCCTTGGGTTGTCGGACAACCAGAGGAAAACATAAGCCATAAGTTGATTAAATTCCTAAAGGACAACTGAAGTGAGAGGTATATGGATGCTGCCATATTTATTTCCTTTTAAGAAGTACCAGTTGCCTGGCTGTCCTGCTGATCAGCTGCCTCTAATACTTTCAGCCATACACCCTGAACAAGCATGCAGTAGATCAGGTGTTTTTGACATTATTGTCAGTTATGACAAGATTGGATGCATGCTTGTTTCTGGTGTGATTTAGACACTACTTCAGCCAAATAGATGAACAGGGCTGCCAGGCAACTGGTATTGTTTAAAAAGAAATACATATGACAGCCTCCATATTCTTATCACTTCAGTTGTCCTTTAGGAGTTTAACAAACTTATGGCTTATGTTTTCATCTGGTTGTCCCACAACCCAAAGAATAAATGCTGGGATCTTAACCACACCCCTTAACCATGAACCACATTACCACCACCAGTACAAGTTTCTACGCTCCTGTGTTTACATAAATATAAACAAATAATAAACACTTGGCTCTGTTTCTATTTTTAGAACACACTAACTCTGTATCTCCATCTTGTGGCCAAAAAGTAAAACCACATCCAAATACCCTATTATACACCTTCCCATAGAAAAATGAAATACATTTTCATTATTTTTAAAAACCCTTGGAGGTCAAGTGGTTATAAAGTGATAAAATAATTTGTAAAAAAAATATATTTTATTGAAAAAACACAACACTTTTCTATATTTACGTTAAAACTTCATTTTACAAACTCCCCTGTCTTTTCAGCAGCAACTAAGACTATTGCATAGATCAGGAAAAAAACACTCGATCAACTTTGGGGAAGTCAAAACTAGGATAAACTCCTTTAGGATCAATTAAAAATTGACCAGTATCCTGAAGCACTGCAGAATATGTTGGCGCTATATAAATAAAAGATAATAATAATACCCATAAGAAATTCCAAATACTTGGGATCCCAGGTGGCTTAAGCTGGAACATCCCTCCTTGGAGGACGCTTTCCTGCTGGACTAGTTTCCACGAATTAGACTTAATACATGCATACACTCATAAATGTTTATGTTAAAACATGTTGCACTGTTACCTTTTGTTTGTGAATAATGTATATGACTAATCTTAAAGGACCACTATCGCAAACATTTTTAAAATTTACCATAAAAGTAAACACATACAAATAAGAAGTACATTTCTTCCAGAGTAAAATGAGCTACAAATTACTTTTCTACTATGTTGCTGTCACTCACAGTAGTTAGAAGAAATCTGACAGAACTGAGGTTTATGACTAGTCCATCTCTTCATGGGGGATTCTCAGTATTTCATTTATTCTTTACAAAAGCACTCTATGGAAAGGATCGATATACATATATCACCTGTTTGCACACTATTCTATAGTTCAACTGAGCAACTGCTGTTCACTAAGTGCTTTTGAAGATAAAGAAAACCCTGAGACTCCCCCATGATCAGATGGGCTAGTCCAAAACTTGTCAGTTCTGTCAGATATCTACTGTCTACTGTAAATGATAGAACCTAGGAGAAATGTTATGTATAACATATTTTACTCTGGTAATTTGTACTGGAGGGCAGTGTTATTCTAGCTTTGAAGGGGTAGAAAATGTTCTAGGTTTTGCTGGAGATTTTTTTTTTGGAGTGGTGGGATGAATATGTTTTTTTGCCACCAGCGGAATCCGGGTCAATACAATGGGTTTAAAAAAAACTGCAGGAGAAACACGGATAGCGCAAACCATAAAAACACAGTGCCGAGCTGCCAGTGCCCAAAATACTCTCTTACATTCATACAGTCTTGACTTTGAGTAGGGCTTTAAAGTGAACCTCCAGACTAACAATCTGCTCAGCAGCAATGAAAAGGCTTGGTGTTTCTTTAACAGTTTCACAGCATCAGAACTTTGTTTTTTTTACCTGAGCCTTATTTTTTGCTGCACAGAAGAAAACTGCCCGGGCATTTTTCCCCTGATGCTGTGCAAAGCATGATGAGATTTCTGATATTGTTGTTCTCGTTCTGCTGTTTCGATGCAAATAAAAAAAACAACATTTTGAATTTGAGCTTTGAAGCCTAGCGCACGCAGCTGGGAGGGGTAATCAGGACACAGGACAGCTGGAACTGTGTCTCATGCTCCCTGTCACCTCCTTTCAACCAAAAAGATGGCTGCCCCCATGAAAAAGATGGCTGCCCTCATGAACACTGAACAAATATTTGCCTGTTTTTTTTAATTAACATAACTAATGTAACTTAATGACAGTATGTTTGTTTAGGCTGAAGTTCCCCTTTAAAGTCACCACAAAGATTTTTTAATGTTTATTTGTCTAGGCTCAGTTCCAATGCTTTCCTTTCTGGTCATGCTTAAAGAGGCCATTTACTGAATGTGACATAATGAATAAAATTACTTATTTTTTACAATATTACTTAAATATTAATTTAATTTTCATAATATTTGCCTATTGTAAAATCTTTCCTCACCCTATTTTACATTCTCGTATTTATCACAGATGGCAACATCTTTACTGCTGGCAAAGCACATCACTGTGGAATGTTTGTTTGTTAGGCAGTGAGGAGAAGGAAAACATGCCCTCCCAGAGGGCTTTGAGGGAGGAAGCTACATCATAGCCTAGGCTACGCATTACTGGAGGGCGGAATTAGCTACAGCAATATACAGATACAGGAAGTGTGGTACTCTAAATAATGTAAAACTTTATACTATATGTTGTTGCAGTTCATTTTTAACTTTAAAAATGGAATGTGAGGAAAAATCTCCTAAGCAGAACACAGACAGAAATAAAAACCTGGCAAAGTTTTTACATAACACCTCTTCAATCTAAAAAGAAAGGAAAATATTTGACTTGAGGTTCACTTTAATTATGAATTATCTACTACAAATCAAACTCCAGTCATTAATTTAATTTCAAATTTGAGAAATTAGTCTAATTGGTAGCCATAGGCAATACAGACATTTTAGCTCCTGCAGTCTTTTTGAAACAAAACTGCCCTATTCTACCTTTTCTTGCACAGCTATGCAACCAGAAAAATCTAAGGAAAACATATGTAGCTTTGGTGTTGTATTTGAAAAACGTAATGTCTAGCCTGTAACGGACACCAGAAACCTGTGACACAAGTAAGCCCATTTATAACCTCACCATTTGTACTGGCATATTGGGGTTATGTATCTTTAGCGTAAGGTGGCTGCCAAACTATATAAAGATGGAAATATGTGGATTCCATCTTTGTGTATGCAGGATGATCATCGCATGTGTTTGTGTTCTTTGTTCTGAGTTTTATTTTGTTCAGATTGTGAAGAAATCACTTCTTTACTTATTCAATTTTAATATCCAGTATATCCGCAATGTTCGGTGACGCACCATTTCTGAAGGTGAATGCAGTAATGAGGCTCTGAGGGACATTTCTTTTCACATTACTACTATGATGTGGTCTATTAACTGCTCAGTGTGACAATTCCTGAAACAACGGGAATTAATAAGGTCCTCTCCAAGGAAAGGTCAAACTGCACAATGAGGTAGAACAAAAGTTTGTATGCAGTCATTCCAACTTAGGTGTGTAATCCTTTCAGAGCTTACAATGGAAATGCAGATTGTCTATACAGATACTTGATCTATGTATATTTAACTAGTTTGGGTGGGTTGCAATATCTCATTTCAAGAATGCCAGAATTTTCATATAAATTAAATGAGATCTCCTTGAGCTTTCTTCATATTGTGCTATGAAAAGGAGTAGCAATTGTATGTTCCCCCTTTTCTTCTTATTTAATTTCTTCTGTTTTTTTTTTCATTTAAAATTTCTAAAACTGCAGATTTTTCACGACTATCATTCTCACTGATAAATCTAATGGCCTTTGTCCAGCCTAACTCTTCCAGAATCAAAGGTGGAAATATTGCCTTTGCATTTTGTACTATTTCACAGAAGCCAAAAGGACAATGACTCAACTAAGGGCATTAGTGTCAGGTGGTCAGGAAGGAGAATTACCCTTCAATTACTGATGAACTGATTTCCAGTGTGGAGTAATCAGTCCTTGACAAGGCTGAAGACATGAGTTGGGGAGGATTTGTCAACTTTTAGTTGTTGATCCAGTTACTCTGAATCAGTACTAGCGCAACCAGCAGGGTTTGGGCTAGTCGGAAAAAGGCTGCTTTACTCATTTTTAGCTCCCCAGTCCCATTAGGCCCAACTAAACACACAATTTAACAAGTCAATCTCTGAAAGCAATGATATTGCCTAAACAATAAATAAAACCTCTTGAAGTGAACTGTTCAAACAGAGGATTTAGATTTATTACTGCAATTGTGCAGCTATTTTTATAAGCTGAAGAAGACCTGGAGGGGGACAATATGTGTACAGGAGGACAAAGCAGGAGTGGTAAGGAATTGAACAATGACTCAACTGGTGCTCAGCTGATGATCCAGCAGTCCCAATCTCTTGACGCAACAAGGAGGATCTGACAGCCCTGAATATATGCTAGATTCTATACTAGAGTAGCCCCAAATGGCTTCCGCAGAGAAGCACCATCTAACGGGTGTATAATGCTTTACATGTGTAGAAGATGAAGACAGGATAAGATAAGAGAGCAAAGGTAAGTATTGGGACCTTCTGCATAGGAAAGTGGGGTCTGAAAAACCATTAAAACAGTGTTTATATTAGCAGTCTTTATGGCATTAAAGCAAGTGATATATCAAACATATAATTTACACAATTAACTAAAAACATACCAAATAGAATAATTTCACACCTGTCTTCTTTTCATGGTCCAAACCTTCTTGCAATTCAGGGAGATAAGATGTACTTAATCACATTACATCATCAGAATGTACACCAATAGCTGTCTGGCAAAGAACATTCTCAGAATGTTCTTATCATTTGGACAAGATATAATAAGATACCTAACTAATTTGTAACTATCGCAAACTGCATGCAGATACCATTATTATTATTAATGCTGGGATTCTAAGAAATATAGTCTAACAACTATTCTTTCTCCTACTTTGCATGTCACATGGTCACACCGGACTGATCCACCCACTTGCTGAATCCAGTGAGGAGAAAGATGTAGTGCAGTTCCAAGTACATTTAGACCATAAAAGAGGGTTTTCTCTTCTAGACTTTCCTTCTATTCCCTTAACATTAATTTATTCTTTAGAATTTGTCTCTTTTTTAAACTTGGTTTTAGCCTGGCTTTAACAGGACACGTTAAAGATTGTTTAAAGTCATTAATAAGTACCTTTTATTTTTGTTTTATGTTACCTATTTATTTTACAACGTAGAATATATAGGCTAAGTTGTTACAGGCGTGAAAGTGAGCGTTTACTTTATGTATTTATTTTCTTTTTATTTATTGTTTACGCTTGTACGACCATTATCACATGAAGCGATAGAACTGCCTCCCTATATCTGAATATTCATGTTTACCAATCAGTACTGTTTCCAGCAAAATGACAAAGGAAGCAAGTCTCCCAAAACCTACGCTCATAATAGCAATGTTCTGTTAGATCAGACAGAAGCCTATCACAGATTATTACAACACATAACCTTTTTTCTTGCTTTTATATAGATGATAGATTTTTTTCTCTTTATAAAACTTTTGTGTTTGAATAGATTCACTAGTTTATTGTGCCTCTGATAAATACAAATCACAGTTCATGCAAGCTGCTTACATAATTAGTGACAACTCAGGAACACATGTAATCAGAAATATATAAATAACATTAGAAGAATGGTAAATACCTTCTGAAACTGTTCCTGGGCTTGAAAGTGCTAATTGATGCATCTGTTTCTGTCTAGACCGGTCTGCATTTACTGGATCCCAGGCACAGTGGGTGCATATTTCCCTAATTGTGTATGTTTCACCCACGGCCTGGCCAGTACTGTCTGCAGAGTTCATTGTGACAGTGTGAAGAGGAGCGACCACAGTGACTGAAATGAGTGCCATGCAGATTAGTTAGATTTCTAGACCACAAGGGTAATGAAATAAGCCCTGTGAAAATAGGGAAGATGTTTGAGAAACACAGGAGTAAACATATCATGACTCAGAAAAAAATGTTTATGTTCAAGTACAATGTTGCACTGATTTTCACCACCTACAACAGCAAATGATTTTCCAAAACATGTGCTGCAAACAGAGCTGTGAAAATAAGAAATGTTTTTTTTTTCACTAATTGGAACAATAACGTGAACATAAGTAATGATGAGCAGGATCATCAGATTTCTCTATGACACCCTTTGTGCAAATTAGAGTGCTTTACAAAGACGCACCAGAGAACCCTTTTTAAGCTCCTCGGAAGCCCTCATTACCCAAAACCCTTTGTGCCAATCTTTAATTCTGAGTTACTGTAAGTGCTGTTGACAGCTGCAAAAATAATACAAAAAAATAAACCCCTGAAAGGACGGAAGTTGGGTACGCATGCAGATTACTAGAAGGGTTCAGAGACCCCCTAAGTGATGCATGTTTGTGCACCGTTTCAAGACCACTATAACCAGAAGGATTGTAGAGACTCCATATTCCCACCTGCTTTGGGTTTCTTAGTACCATTATATTTTGAAAGAGAAGGTCATCAAAGTAAATAAGCCTATAACTAGTCATCCAGATGATAACAAGGGTATTGGTTGGCCAGAAAGCTGTGGCCAACCAGTGAATTGTCATCACTGGAATGTCAGTTAGAAGTTTACATACTCCTAACACTGCAGCTACCCTTTATAAAAATGCTAATTAACCTCGTTGGCGGTTCATTTTTTCCGCCAAGGAGGCTGCATTGCACTTTTTTTGTAATTTTATTTTTATTGACAAATTATGAAAATATCACCTAGAAAACTCAGGAGAAAAGAATAATTGCATACTGGTCATGGAGTCTATAGGAGTGTGGGCTAATGTGTGAGGACTAGGAGTTATGATTCATTTTTACACTATTTTGGCAGTTGGACTGAACAACTGCAGTACTGTAAGTACTTTTGTAAATACAGAAATAGCTGAGAATCCCCCATGAGGAGATGGACTAGTCGAAAACCTGAAAAATAGTTTTTTACTACCTACTGTGAAGGCGACATAGGAAAGAAGTAATTTATAGTGCATTTGTACATGTACATTTACTGTAAATGTATGGATTTTAAATTTTAAAATGTTTTCACAATAGTGGTCCTTTAAATGTAAGTGCACCAACACTCTAGAAACTGTATAATTATCCCCATAGTGATTTGTGCCCCCAGTACTCTCTAACTACAGAAAATATATTGGCACACATCCTTAAAGAGGAACATTACCGAAAAATAGTAGTGGGGGGGGGAGATAAATCAGTACACTGCAAAGTGAGAAGTAACAAAATAGAAATCAAGAAGTTATTTATATTTGCTATGTAATTTGTACCATGTTGTTTGATCCACATTAAGGAAATTGTGATGACCATAGTATTGATGACATCATGGTAATGACATCACACTGTGGGAAGGGTCTCACCTCAATGTTAGACACACACACGACGATCTATTTGAGATCTATTGATGATCTATTAAAGAAAAGGTAACAATTTCTAATGGGAAAGGGGGTATCAGCTACTGATTGGGATGAATCAGACATATAAATCAATTTTCACGCAATAAAATATTTTCTGTGAGAGTGGGTATTTTTTTCCAGAAGTGTCGTCCTTTATGTAAAAGAAAAATTGGCTTCAGGCAACTGTAATGCTAAAGTCAAATTTTACATTCTGTGTAATAAATACTGAAACATAATGTACTTTAAGACACTGAAATTGTAATAGTCTTGACAATCTGTTGAATCTGAGTTAAAATAGAGCAGGCATTATCAGGGTCACCAGATATTGGCAAATATGCCTGTGTTTGTATCAACTTTTTGATTTTTTCAGCAGTATTATTTAGAAAACATACAATATTGTGGTACACATTAGCCAGTTTGTAGAATGATGGAGTGCATAACAAAATACGGACATCATTGTTGCGTCAACATTTAAAATATCAGTTTGCAGCCCTCCTGTTCCAGGCAGGGGAATTTTGTTTCCTATATAATCAGATTATTTTTTGAGAAAAGAGAAATCTGGGTAGTGATAAATAGCTTAGCATGCCCTGGGTATCTTAAGGTGCAAACATACGCCGTATTGTTACAAACGACAGGTCCGTCAGACCCTCCCGCAGGGTGGTCGTTATGCCAACAGTAGTACGTGAGTACAGGCTGTCGGCAGACTGATAAGACCGCCTGGCGGATCAGTCACAAGCAGTCTTATAAGTATGCCGACAGCCTGTACTCACATACTACTGTCAGCAGAACGGCCGCCCCGTGGGAGGGTCTGACGGACCCGTCGTTTGTTACAATACTACGTGTGTACGTACCTTTACTGGCCATACCTCCTAATTATCATACTGTGGTGTATTTGCAGACTCCTCCCTTCTGTTTACCCTTGCTCCTTCTAGGAAGCGTTCATGGATGGATGCTCTGGTTGGCCGGAAGCAGCCGGAGAGCCATGGTTAAAGCATATAAAAAGCCAGGCGTAAATAAGGTTGTAGAAAAAAGACAAACAGGGCAGAACTGAGCATGAGCATCAGCACTAGCGCTAGGCTAGCTATTCTGGCTAAAACAGTAAGTGAAATGACACATGATTTTGACCAGCCAATTAAATACTTATAAATGTATTTATAACAGAAAAGTAAAGTAGAAGGTTACGTAAATTTAGTTGAGATAAGTGTTGTTACATTTCGGTGGTGCCATAATTAAAAATTCAGCTTTGACTGTAAATTTTGTGCAGGACTCGCCTGCTAAAATAGCGGGTGCCTTGGCCACCCAGGTTGCAAATTGCAGCTATAATTTATAGCGTTTATGCCACGTGCTCGCTATTTTATTGGGTGAGTCCAGCACCCAAATTCACAGTCATACCTGCATGTTTAATGGGTTCCTACGACAGCGTTCGGGAGGGGGGCCTTTAGGTTTAGATATGTGGAGAGGTTAAGGTTAGTTAACCGTGGGGGGTTAAGGCTAATTACTCACCTAGGGTTAAGTGTGGGGGGTGATTAGAAGCCCACCAAAGGAGTTTTAGTATTTGGCACCACATGGGGCAATCGGTTAGTTTTAGGCATCAAGAGAGATGGTTCTGTGCAAGAATAGGGTTAGGAAATACTAAAATATTGGTAAAATTACCGATATTTCACTATAGTAGATAATAAAATATGGGTAACATTACTGATATTCTATTACTGTTATTTTTTACACCTTTTTACTTGTGGTACTATTATCCGTATGCATACGTAGATACAGTATTAGATTAGATTGCATTGGCTAGTTTTGATCACATGATCCTATGTCACTATGTCACTACTGAGTCCTCTGTTATCCTATAAGCAAGTCTCCCTTACACTGCTACTGCCAATAGAGCGCGCCCTAGTGGCTGCTGCTCTGGCGCTTTGAGTCCGCAAGGAGAAAAGCGCAATATAAATGTTATTTGTCTTGTCTTGTCTTGTCTATAGTAATTAGCTTGAATTTTGCTTAGTAGTAATTTTGCAATTATGATGTGAAATCATTATGTTATATGTCAAACTACTGCAAAATTAATTCTGTATGTAATCATAATTTTGATGCTAAATTTTGATGCTTAATTTTGCAATAACTTTATTTTTACAAAAAATATAATGGATTTTCACAAGGTACACATTTTTATTAAAATATGTTGTTTTTGCAAATGTACTTCCGCAAGTTTTATGCAAAATTACGCAAAATCAAGATTATCCACAAAGTAAAGAAATCGATTAGAATCACAAATGCAAAAATTCATCACACCGAAATTGCCCATTACAATAAACACTAAAATCCTAAATCATCATTATTTAGTATTTATATTATTTAGTAGTTATATAGTCCTGACATCTTCCACAGTGCTATACAGAGTATACAGGTTAAACAATATAGAATAAATTGATCCTCTCAATAGTGTTTTATTTGGGTTGTGAGAAACTGTCTTTCTTCCCTACATGAATATGGTTTTCCTAATCTCAGCTAATAACATTAACCTCCTTAGTGGTATGCCCGACACTGTGTCGGGCAAGAAAAAAAGCTAAAAGCGGTATGCCCGACACAGTGTCGGGCATGTCGCTCAGGAGGATTTCTACAAATATTTTGTCCTCCAGACTAAGTTATTACGCTACAGGGGTCCACACTAAAGGTATGTAGGTGTAGATACTATATTATTGGGGCCCACCAGCCCAGCCTCAACCCCCCCCCCCTCAGAAATCCCCAGCACCATTACTTACTAATGGCCCATACTCACGGGCAGCAAAAGTGGCCTGTCGCCAGCACACGTGAGCGACATTCCTCCTCCCCCCGCCGGAAGCTCCGCATACCTCAATGGAGGTTGCTGTCGCTAGTCCGCGTACTCACGCGGACTAGCGACAGTTGCGGCGGAGGTGCGGCGGCGACTGTCGCCAGGCGATTGAAACTTTCAATCGCCTGGCGACATCAGCGACGGGCGACAGTTCGGGGTGCGCGCCCGTGCGACGGCCCAAACTCACGGGCGACCTGTCGCCACAACACGCGCGCGCCGTGTGTTGCGGCGACAATTGTAGCCCGTGAGTATGGGCCATCAGTCTATCACCTGTGGCAATCGCAGCAGCATCCAATCGCTGCATCCCCGCCACTCACTGCCCTGGTCTTCTCTGCAGCTCGGAAGTGTAAATGATTAGAGACGTAGCGAACATAAAATTTTCCATTCGTGAACGGTGAATGCAAACATCCGAAAAATGTTCGCAAACAGGCGAATCTGGCGAACCACCCTAGACATCAATGGGCAGGCAAATTTTAAAACCTACAAACACTGTTTCTGGCCCCAAAAGTGATGGAAAACTTGTTTGAAAGTTCTAACACCTGGACAGGGGCATGCCGGAGGGGGATTCATGCCAAAAGTCCCCCAAAAAATTTCAGAGTTGACACAGAGTCAGGTTTTAATCCCTAAAGTCAGAAATCACATTATGCACAGCTCTGGGTGTCTGTGGGCTGTGGAGTGTCTCACACAGAGAAATTCAATAGTACTATCAGAATACAGTGAAAAAATAATGCACTGGAGTGTTTCTGTGCCTGCAACTTAATGAGGCCACAGCACAGAAGTAGTGTGCACACAGCTCTGGGTGTCAGTGGGTTGTGGAGTGTCACACACAAAAAAACACCGATGTGCTAGCCCTCAAAATGGCTGTTGGCTTTCACAGCTAGTAAGGAACAAGGACACAGGCCTAGCTAATGCTTTCCCTACCTATCTGCAGCAAGTTTGACCCTGCTCTCACTAACAGTTAGCACAGCAGCCAGCAGAGAATGAATCTAATATGGCCGCAGCAACTGGTTTTTTAAAAGGGGGGGTGGGGGTCCAAAAAAGTGTGCTAGCTGATTGGCTGCCATGTGTCTGCTGACTGTGAGGTAAGGGCTCAAAGTTTAGCTCAATGATGATTTATAGGGAGCGAATTCGAACACAACAAATATTCGCTGTTTGGCGCAAAATGCGAACAGTCAATGTTTGCAGAATACAGCTCGTCTGCGAACTGTTCGGGACATCTCTATAAATGATCAGTGATTTTTGGGGGTAATTTTGCAATTTAGTTTTGATTTGATTCAGTGTTTCAACCTTTTATGTATACTAGACCCTTGCTTGACACATTTTGATTAGTTACAGGAAAATAGGTTATGAAAATTAATTGGATCACTTTTTGCACAGAAATTCAGCAGAGGTTAAAAGTTGCTAATAGGACACTAATGAAGCCTTAGTTATAGAACCCATTTGGAGATACAAAATTTGGGACTTTTTCATTTGTATATCAGTCACTTGCTCCCACATGAGTTCAGGTAGAGAGCAGGTACTCCAGGAACCTTCCCTTTTCAGACACTGGTACTGCCCTGGCCTCTTGTCTGAAGCAAGGATTTAGCATTTTGATGAACTGATAATGTCTACAGTAGAGCCCTGGTTATCCACAACTCAACTAACCAGCAGTCTCAACCAACTGGCACAAATCGGCGGCAGTACTCACAGTGGTCAAATTCTCAGGCTGTGTGTGGGCACTGCTGTGCTTAAGGTTATATACTTTCAATTACTGTATGTTACTGGATGTTACATGTAATACAGAGTTAATGGCATGTATATAGAGTGGGGTATGTTACTGTTTTAGCTAGGACTACTGTTAACTAGAGATGGCCCGAACCTCCGATTTTAGGTTTGCAACAGTTCGGTTCGCGCAAACTTTCACAAACCGCAGTAGACTTCAATGGGGAGGCGAACTTTGAAAACTAGAAACATTTATGCTGGCCACAAAAGGAAAAGATGTTTCAGGGGGTCCAACATCTGAGTTTTTGCATGGATGAGTGGGATAGACGCCAAAAGTCCCGGGGAAAATCTGGATTTGACGCAAAGCAGCGTTTTAAGGGCAGAAATCACATTAAATGCTAAATTGCAGGCCTAAAGTGCTTTAAACATCTTGCATGTGTATACATCAATCAGGGAGTGTAATTAGAGTACTGCTTCACACTGACACATCAAACTCACTGTGTAATGCACCGCAAACAGCTGTATGTGTAGTGACGGCCGTGCTGGACTGGTGCACACCATGACGAGAGTGCAGGTGATGGCGACTTTCCAGCCCATATGGTCGCCGGGCTGAGGTAGCTGAATGACAGAACAGTGACTGTCCAGCTGATCAAATTTGGTCCGTCCACAACGAAGCAACTACCTTATTATCGTAAGTGTGCCCCCCCCCCCCCCCCCCGCCTCAACACACTCATATACCTGTCGGTCATTGCTTCATTGTGACACGCAAGCCCCTTCACCGCGGCAAGGTAATGATCATGAAGGGGAGATGGCACATGTACATGCCTTTTGTTTTGTTGTTGCAGCTGCAGTGCAGCCAGAAAAATTAGGCAGGCATGTACACGCACCAGAAAAATTATTATAGCGGCCGCTGCTAACAGCAGCCTTAAAAATTCAGGAATCCACCTGGAGTCCTGGACCCTGTTGGTGGTGGCGGAGAAGGCAGTCAACCGGCCTGCGGGCAGAGATACTGTGTAGGGAGCGACTTAGTCTTGTGGCAGGCAGTCACACGGCGCACAGGCAGAGATGCTGTGTGTGGGGACTGACTTGGTCTTCAGGCAGGCCTGAGCGTGCTTTGCAGACCAGGCATCCGTGGTCAGATGGACCCTTGACCCAATGCTGTGTGCCAGAGATGTCACCACTTGCCTTTCATCATCACGGTACAGTTTAGGTATCGCCTTTTTTGAGAAAAAATTGCGGCCTGGTATCTTCCACTGTGGTGTGTGGCTTTGCTTTTGTGTGCTGCTTTTCCTCAGGTGGTCATCCCATTGCAGTTTGTGCTTTGTAATCATGTGCCTTCGTAAGGTAGTTGTCCCTATGCGGGTCTTGGTCTTTCCGCGGCTCAATTTTTGGTGGCAGAGACAGGCGCGGAGCTAGGGGGGGTCGGGGTAGGACAAGTGCCCCGGGGCGCCGGGTCCCCAAGGGCGCCCAGCTGAGCTTCGGGTTTTTTTTTTTTTTGCGGGTTGAGGGGAGCAGCGCAGAGAAGAGAGAGAGAGCTGTGCGGACGGTGGGGAAGGGGGGCCATCTCCCCCCTCCTTCCCTCACCTTAGGTGCTCTCTCTCTCCCTCGCTGTCCCCTCCAATGTCTGTCCGGTGGCTGGCAGCGGCGGGCGGAACTCACCTCCGTCACGCTCCAGCGCCGCGTCGGAACACCGGCCGGAAGTTCGGGTGCGCAGCCGCTGCTCTGGTCTGGACCAGACCAGAGTAGCGGCAGATCCATCCGGCGCTGCGACGAGACGGAGGTAAGTTCCGCCCGCCGCTGCCAGCCACCGGACAGACATTGGAGGGGACAGCGAGGGAGAGAGAGCAGCTCTTCTCTGCGCTGCTCCCCTCCTGCTGGGGAGGGGGACACCTGGCTACCTACTCTGGGCACCTATACCTCTGGCTACCTACTCTGGGCACATATACCCCTGGCTACTGGCTACCTACTCTGGGCACATATACCCCTGGCGACCTACTCTGGGCACATATACCCCTGGCTACCTACTCTGGGCACATATACCCCTGCCTACATATATTGGGCACATATACCCCTAACTACATATACTGGGCATATACCCCTGGCTACCTACTCTGGCCACATATAACCCTGGCTACCTACTCTGGGCACATATACCCCTGCCTACATATAATGGGCACATATACCCCTAACTACATATACTGGGCATATACCCCTGGCTACCTACTCTGGGCACATATACCCCTGGCTACCTACTCTGGGCACATATACCCCTGCCTACATATATTGGGCACATATACCCCTAACTACATATACTGGGCATATACCCCTGGCTACCTACCCTGGGCACCTATACCCCTGGCTACCTACTCTGGGCACCTATACCCCTGGCTACCTACTCTGGGCACCTATACCCCTGGCTACCTACTCTGGGCACATATACCCCTGGCTACCTACTCTGGGCACATATACCCCTGGCTACCTACTCTGGACACATATACCCCTGGCTACCTACTCTGGGCACATATACCCCTGGCTACATATACTGGGCATATATACCCCTGGCTACGTGGACTGGGCATATATACCCCCTGGCTACATATACTGGGCATATATACCCCTGGCTACATATACTGGGCATATATACCCCCTGGCTACGTGGACTGGGCATATATACCCCCTGGCTACTTATACTGGGCATATATACCCCTGGCTACATATACTGGGCATATATACCCCTGGCTACATATACTGGGCATATATACCCCCTGGCTACGTGGACTGGGCATATATACCCCCTGGCTACATATACTGGGCATATATACCCCCTGGCTACATATACTGGGCATATATACCCCCTGGCTACTTATACTGGGCATATATACCCCTGGCTACATATACTGGGCATATATACCCCTGGCTACATATACTGGGCACATATACCCCCTGGCTACGTGGACTGGGCATATATACCCCCTGGCTACATATACTGGGCATATATACCCCAGGCTACATATACTGGGCATATATACCCCTGGCTACATATACTGGGCATATATACCCCAGGCTACATATACTGGGCATATATACCCCCTGGCTACATATACTTGGCATATATACCCCTGGCTACATATACTGGGCATATATACCCCTGCCTATATATACTGGGCATATATACCCCCTGCCTACATATATTGGGCATATATACTTCTGGCTACATATACTGGGCATATATACCCCCTGGCTACGTGGACTGGGCATATATACCCCCTGGCTACATATACTGGGCATATATACCCCTGGCTACATATACTGGGCATATATACCCCTGGCTACATATACTGGGCACATATACGCCTGACTATATATACTGGGCACATATTATTCTCCTGGCTACATATACTGGGCATATATACCACTGGCTACATATACTGGGCACATATACCTCTGGCTACATATACTGGGCACACATACCCCTGCCTACATATACTGGGCACATATACCCCTGGCTAACTGTTCTGTGGACATCTCTACCCCTGGCTACCTGTTCTGGGGACATCTATACCGCTGGCCACCTATTCTGGGGACATCTATACTGCTGGCCACCTATTCTGGGACAACTATAGACCTGGGGCTACCTATTTTTGGGGAACCACGTCAGATTGAGTGTATTTTGGAGAACTGCTGCCAGGTGAGAGGTGTCTACCATATTAAGGGGGCATTCTACCTATTTATGTGAAATGCTGTCTATTTATGTGACTCATGACTGCTGAATTTGTCTTTTTGGGGGCCTCATGGTTACTGAATTTGTCTTGTTGGGGGCCTCATGATTTGTTGGGGGCCTCAAGATCGCTGAATTTGTCTTGTTGGGGGCCTCATGATTGCTAAATTTGTCTTGTTGGGGGCCTCATGATTGCTGAGTTGGTTATGTTGGGGGCCTCATGATTGCTGAATTTGTCTTGATGGGGGGGGGCTCATGATTGCTGAATTTGTCTTGGAACATGCTGGAAGGTACATACTGAGGGAGGGTGGGTGAGCGTGAGCCTGCTAACCTCCATATACATTTGGCTCCACCCATAACCACGCCCACATTTATTATGTGACCACGCCCCTTATTGGTGCGGCGCGCTGCGCGCGCCGCAACCTTGACTTTGGGGGGGCGCATTAATAGTCTTTGTCCCCGGGCGCTGAAAATCCTAGCTACGCCTCTGGGCAGAGAGTACAGATGGCATTGCTCTCATCTGAGGCAGACACACAAAAATATTTCCACACTGCTGAGCCCTGGGGTGATGGCACTTTGGTGGTGGCGGCTGACTGAGGGTTAAGTGGGGTGCCAGAATCAGAGCAGGAGGAGGAAGATTTGTCACGCTTCCTTGTGGAAGCTGAGAAAGATGAGGTGTTCTGTGTTAAATTGTCAACTACTTCCTGACAATATTGGAGGTTGATGGCACGTGCCATCTTCTGAACACTGTACTTTGGTCGAGGGCTGCACGAAATCACGACAGCGCGGCCTTAAACAGACCTGCCAGGTGGCCTACCTCTGCCTTTTGTTTTGTCCATATTGGGGGGGATGAAGTGAAAGGTATGCACTGACTTGAGTAATACAATGTGCAGCCACACAGGTGCAGTTAACAGGTATGCACGGAGTAGAATATCACACTGTGGGCACTCACGTAGGTAGGTGGGTGAACAGAACACAACGGGCTTGATTCACAAAAGAGTGGTAACTGTTAGCACGGCCGTTTTCACGCTAATTTTCGCATTTGCGCGCAACCATGAATTTTCACGCGCAATTAAACGTTTCCACACGCAAACGCAAATTTTCATGTGTAAAGATACAGATTTCACGCGAAAATTCGTGTTAGCGCACAAAACCGTTTATTTGCACGCTAAAATTCGCGATCATGCACAAACGCGAAAATTCACGCGAAAACGGCCGTGCTAACAGTTAGCACTCTTTTGTGAATCAAGCCCAACAGGTAGGTATATGCAGTGATGGGTATTACAAATGTGCACCTGTCACACACACATACCGTGGACAGGTACAGTGACTGGTGGTATTAACTATCACACTGCGTGCACTCACGTAGGTAGGTGGGTGCACTGAACACAACAGGTAGGTATATGTAGTGATGGGTATTACAAATGTGCACCTGCCACACACACGTACCGTGAACAGGTACAGTGACTGGTGGTATTAATTATCACACTGCGTGCGCTCACGTAGATAGGTGGGTGCACTGAAGTGAACAACAGATAGGTATATGCAGTGATGGGTATTACAATGTGCACCTGTCACACACAGACAGGTACTGGACAGGCACAGTGACACTGCATGCGCTCACGTAGGTAGGTGGGTGCACTGTGAACAACAGGTAGGTATATGCAGTGATGAGTAGTATAATGTGCACCTGTCACACACAGACAGGTATCGGACAGGCACAGTGACACCGCGTGCACTCACGTAGGTAGGTGGGTGCACTGAAGTGAACAACAGGTAGGTATATGCAGTGATGGGTATTACAATGTGCACCTGTCACACACACAGGTAGTCACTGAATGTGTTGGGCTTGGCAGTGGCACACACAGTAGGAATTATCAAGGCTGTCTATGAAACACAAGTGTCTGTGGGACACACACACACAAAAAAAAAAAGATCACAAGAACAAAATTAGCTCTCAAAAGAGCTGTTGAGGGGTGCTTTTTTTTAGCAGTGGCGGCACCAGGGGGGTGCTTGGGGGTGCTCAAGCACCCCCTGGAATTGTCCAAGCACCCCCAAAGCACCCCCTGGCGTGAACTGACTTCAGGCGTCTAAGAGACGCCGAGTCAGTTCACAGCGGCAGCCTGAAGCAGCAGAGCAGGGCTACAGTAAGATGGCCGCCCGAAGCCCTGCTCTGCAGACTTGGAGTCTGCAGTGCAGGGCTTCGGGCAGCCATTTTCCCGTAGCCCTGTTCGCCGGGTAATGCAAGCTGTAGGCAGGAAGTCACTGAAGGAAGAGGATCGTGGGAGCTGCGCGCCACAAGGAGGTCGGGACAGGAGGAGGTCGGAACAGGAGGTCTTCTGACTAGGTGAGTAAATGGGTTTTTCTTTTCTTTTTCAGATGGAGCTGCTGATTGTGGTCAGAACTGCTGAGCATTGTGCATATTGGGGTCAGATCTGCTGAGCATTGTGCATATGGGGGTCAGAACTGCTGAGCATTGTGCATATTGGGGTCAGAACTGCTGAGCATTGTGCATATTGTGGTCAGAACTGCTGAGCATTGTGCATATTGGGGTCAGATCTGCTGAGGATTGTGCATATTGGGGTCATATCTGATAACGATTGTGCATATTGGGGTCATATCTGATAACGATTGTGCATATTGGGGTCATATCTGATAACATTTGTGCATATTGGGGTCATATCTGATAACGTTTGTGCATATTGGGGTCATATCTGATAACGGCTGTGCATATTGGGGTCATATCTGATAACGGTTGTGCATATTGGGATCATATCTGATAACGGTTGTGCATATTGGGGTCATATCTGATATCCATTGTGCATATTGGAGTCATATCTGATAACGATTGTGCATATTGGGGTCATATCTGATAACGGTTGTGCATATTGGGGTCATATCTGATAACGGTTGTGCATATTGGGGTCATATCTGATAACGATTGTGCATATTGGGGTCATATCTGACAACGATTGTGCATATTGGGGTTATTGAACGTTTTTTGTTCAAATCTGCTCACATTACGTGTATTTTCTTGAGAAAACCTGCACAATTATGTGAATTTTCTGGTGAAAGGGTCACCAAAACTTGGGCCCTCTGTCTTTAAGTTGCACTTTTAAAAGGAACCCGAGGTGAGAATAATATTGAGGCTGCCATATTTATCTCCTTTTAAGCAATTCCAGCTGCCTGGCTGCCGTGTTGGTCCTCTGCCTCTAATTCTTTCAACCATAGACCCTGAACAAGCATGCAGCAGGTCAGGGGTTTCTGACAATATTGTTAGAACTGACAAGATTAGCTGCATGCTTTTTTCTGGTGTAATTCAGTTCACTACTGCAGCCAAATAGATCAGCAGGGCTGTCAGGCAACTAGAATTGTTTAAAAGGAAATAAATCTGGCAGCCACCATATCACTCTCACCCTGGGTTCACTTTAAATTACAGTTAGCCCCGCCCTCATCCGGTCATGACCACGCCCATTTTTTGCCGCAGGTCGTCAGCTCCCCCGGAAATTGGTCCAGCACCTGCATAGCACCCCCTAAAAAAATTCCTGGAGTCGCCACTGTTTTTTAGCAATAAGAATCAGCAAGGAGCAAGCTAAGAAGCCTACAAGAGCCTAACTAAGCTTTCCCTATAGGTCTCTGCACAGCAGCTCTCCCTTCTCTAATTACAGCAGGCACACGAGTGAGTCCAATGCCTGACGCTTCCTGCCTTTTATAAGGGGGGGTGGAGCTCCATGAGGGAGTGGAGCCTGATTGGCTACAATGTGCCTGCTGACTGTGATGTAGAGAGTCAAAGTTGACCCTAATTATGCACTATGGGGGCGAATCGAACTTCCGTAAAAGTTCGCGGTTCACCACGAACGCGAACCACCAAAGTTTGCCAGGAACCGTTCGGGCCATCTCTACTGTTAACATTAAGTCTCAGGCAACTAGAAAATACACTTTCAGACATCAGCTGATCCCCGTTGGTGACTCAATTGTATTTAGTACCCTGTGTATAATATATATATATATATATATATATATATATATAATATATATGTACACAAAGAGGGGGGATCAGATGTGTTTTCCGCTGCAGCCTTGCCACCCTAGAGACACTGGAAGGAAAATGTCATGTTTACTGAGTACTGAGCTAATTGCAGGTATTCTGTACATAGAATTATTCTGGATGGGATTGTTGTATTGTTCTCCACAGGAGTTTAGATACCTTAAGACTTGTTGGTTAAACAGCGATTAGGCCAAATGTCCAAGATCCTGACCATTGATTTGTTCTTTTGGGACCCTTAGGTGAGAGCCTAAGCTGCTATTGCTGTTCTTTAAAGGACCTGTGTTGGGAGAGGCTAGCCAGCATCCTCATAATGATCCTTTCCAGGAAGCGCTTTTCTGAAGAATAAAGGAAATACTGATTTTTACTACCTACTGTAAGTGTCAGTGACATGGGAAAGAAAGTCATTTGTAGTATATTTTACTATGTACACACTAAAGGTAGCCACTAACAGTTTAATTTCTAGCAAAAAATTGTTCGAGCGATCAGAAATTCTGATTGGATTGGTTATTTACAACTATTATTTACAATCTTTGTTGATGGGCACAATCAATGAACGATTATAAAAATAGTCATCCAATTGGACTTTCATCAAACCAAAATTTGGATTTTCTTGTTGGTTGTGATAGATAGGAAGCAAAGATTGGTTCGTTGATGGTGTAGTGAATTATCTGATCGCTCAAACAATTTTTTTGCCAGAAATTGGATCATTAGTGACCACCTTTATATGTATGAGTACACATGTATTTTTTTTAAATTTTACAACTTTTTACATTAGCGGTCCTTTAATATTCTAAAAGCTCACATGGGTTTACAAACTTGCTTGTACCCTGTATTGAACATTTATTTATTTGTCAAATATATTTGCAATACTTTACCAGTTTCTGTTCTGTAGATATGGAAACAGATAAGTCAAGGGCTTCTAAAAGTGATTGCTAATCACCTGATAAGTTACTGTGTTGTAATAAGAAATATAAGAGTATTATGCTTCGGCACTGCTTGGAAACATCTTAGCAAAGCCTGTGATTGGAGAGGGTACTACTGGAAAAGGGAATGAGAATTTTGGGATATCCAGTCTACCAATGAAATGCTGTTGCCATGGTACAAGATGCATTTGAAGTTTTGTCAGTAAATCATAGTTAAAGCAAACCTAAACTGTAAATTAAAAGTCATACTAAACGTACACACGTCATACTTACCTCCCATGTAGTATACTCATCAGTCTCTTTCTTCTCTCCTGCGTCCTCTTTGTCCACTGTGATCAATGGAATTCTCCATCCTCCATTTTTAAAATGGCCATTGCCCCCTAACAGCTTCCTGGTCAGCACCTATATGTAGAGTGAACACCGCTACATCTCACCACACTCCACGACAGTGCACGACCTGGTCAGCAAGTCCAATAATCATAAGCAAAAAGAAATGGTCCGCACTTGTCAGTGAAGGTTTCCTTTATTGTTGGACATATCCAAAACATCCGAGGCAAACATCAGATAGCTGACATGTTTCGGACTAGCTGTCCTTAATCATAGCTAACAGAGTAATGACCATCTGGACATATAAATAGTGTCTGCACAAGGTTACCGCCCCCAGGTCCCGCCCGCACGGGCGGAGTCACCTGGGCAGGTGCAGAATAAAAACACATATGCAAATATACAAAAATAAAATTACATGAAATGTAAAGTTAAAACTATTTATAAAACAAGGAACAGCGTTCTCAGATTGAAGATAAACAAATAATGAGGGGTATACATTCAGAGAGCAAGGAGAGAAAAAATCATGTAATAGTGGTGAGGTCCCACCTGGCATTTAAGCCATGTGGGATTCTAGTATTTAGTTCAAATATCCACTCGGCTTCTCTCCGAAATAGTTTTTTGCGCAGGTCGCCGCCTCTTGTGGACGGCATGACTCTCTCTATACCACAATATGAAAAATTAGTCATATCCCCCCTGTGGACTTCCCGAAAATGTTTCGCCACATTACTGATGTGAGAGGTATGCCAACCTGCACCCAAGTAATGTTCCGCTATCCTCTCCCTCAGGGGCCGGGTGGTGCACCCCACATACTGCAGGGAACAAACCGCACAGGTAATGAGGTACACCACATATCTAGTGCCACAGTTAATGAACTGTTTGATGTTATAACTTCGGCCCGTTGAGAGAGAGACGGCGACTTTGGCACTGCCATGTACACGACAATATCTGCAGGTCGGCACACCACATCTGAAGGAGCCGACAGTTGACAACCACGTTCTACAGGTGGACCCAGAGTTAAATAAACTAGGGGACAACATCTGTCCCAAAGTTGGCGCTCTTCTACTAGAAAACCTGACTCCGTTTTGTAAAACTGGTGTGAGGCCACTATCCGCCTGTAAGACTGGAAGGTATCTAGCAACTATATCAACAACTTTCTTGTATTCAGATGAATACATTGTGACAAAGGTGGGTCTGGAAGGTTCTACTTGATGGGGTTCTGGAGTATTAACTAAGTCGATTCTAGATCTCCTGTCCACTCTGGATCTACCCCGTTTAATACACCATCCTGGATACCTCCTTTCCTTAAGGCGAGCTTCCACCACATTCAATTCGTGTTCTAGATTGCAAGAGTCGGAACAATTCCGCTTCGCTCTTACAAATTCGCCCACAGGTATGCCACGTATGGTATGGGCAGGATGGCAACTGTCTGCCCTCAAAACAGTGTTACCACTACATGGCTTTCTGTAGGTAGTAGTCACAATTACGCCCTGAATGGGGTCACCTCTAAGAGTCAAATCAAGATAACTAATGGAATCCTCACCCACGGAGTAAGTAAACTGTAAGTTCTGGTTATTGCTACCAAAATATTCAACCAGAGACCTGACCTCCGCACTATTGCCATTCCATATGATTAACAGGTCGTCGATGTACCTCCCGTACCACACAACACTTTCCAGCAGACGACAGGCTCCCCCAAACAAATAGCGCTCCTCCCACCATCCCATGTAAAGATTAGCAAGGGACGGTGAGAATTTGGCGCCCATGGAGGCGCCTTGCCTCTGGAGGAAGAACCTGCCGTCAAACATGAAGTAATTGTGGGCCAGGAGGTACTCGACAGCCATCAAGATGAATGTGCAGAGGTCGGCTGGATAATCTGCATAACGGGTAAGATGGAACTCCAGGGATTGAAGTGCCAGGTCATGTCGGATACAAGAATACAAGGACTTTACATCAATGGTTACCCATGAGTAATTGTCCTGCCATTGAACTAAATACTAGAATCCCACATGGCTTAAATGCCAGGTGGGACCTCACCACTATTACATGATTTTTTCTCTCCTTGCTCTCTGAATGTATACCCCTCATTATTTGTTTATCTTCAATCTGAGAACGCTGTTCCTTGTTTTATAAATAGTTTTAACTTTACATTTCATGTAATTTTATTTTTGTATATTTGCATATGTGTTTTTATTCTGCACCTGCCCAGGTGACTCCGCCCGTGCGGGCGGGACCTGGGGGCGGTAACCTTGTGCAGACACTATTTATATGTCCAGATGGTCATTACTCTGTTAGCTATGATTAAGGACAGCTAGTCCGAAACATGTCAGCTATCTGATGTTTGCCTCGGATGTTTTGGATATGTCCAACAATAAAGGAAACCTTCACTGACAAGTGCGGACCATTTCTTTTTCCTGGTCAGCACACTGTAAACTGTAAACTCTCCCCCTTAAGCCATAGGGAAATATGGATATTGCCTCGGTCATCAGTTGTCCTTTCAGTTGTAACTGACAACAACTGATATATAATCGCCAGCAACTGACATATTTCAGTTCTGACAAAATCTTTTCTGAAATGGAAGGAATCGTAAGAAGAAAATGGTGAGCTACTGAGAGGAACTGACAGCGAGGTAAGTATGTAATAGTCATTTGCAGGTAAATCATGTTTTTATTTTTAAATAATTGTACTCGGTTCAGGTTCACTTTAACCTCTTGAGGGCCACAGTGTTAAACCCCCCCCCCCCCCCAAAGACCAGGCCATTTTTTTTAAAATAGGCAACTGCAACTTTAAGGTCAAGCTGCAGGGCCGCACAACACAGCACACAAGTGATCCCACCCCCTTTTCTCCCCACCAACAGAGCTCTCTGTTGGTGGGGTCTGATCGCTCCTCCAGTGTTTATTTTTTTATAAATATTTTTATGCTTATTATTTAAATACATTTAACTATTATTTATTTATTTTTTCCCCTGCCTCCCTCCCTGCAGCCAGCCAATCATGGTGATCGGCTCTCATAGGCTTCTGTCTATGAGAGCCGATCGCTCTCTAGTGTCCCAGAGGGACAGCCGTGTCACACAGCTGTCCCCAGTACAGCGCTGCTGTGGATCGCAGTGCTATACAAGGTAATTAGACAACGGTTTTGCCATCTAACAGTCTCCAGAGCAGCGATCGCCGCTTGGAGACTGAAGGCTCCGCTCCGCCTACCAACAGGAGATGCGCACGCAGCCTGCGCGCGATCTCCTGCACTGCGAGCCCCAAGGACCTTCCGCCGATCGGAGTTAGGCGGTCCTGGGGCTGCCACAGCGGTCACGCCCATCGACGTGACGCGGTCAGCAAGCAGTTAAATGAAAGAAGAGTTAAAAAATAAGAATTACCTTGTTATATAGAGCCCTTATCAAGTACCGTATATTCCGGCGTATAAGACGACTGGGTGTATAAGACAACCCCCCAACTTTTTCAGTTAAAATATAGAGTTTGTGATATACTCACAAACTATAAGACTACCCCTCTTCCAATGTACACCAAATAAAAAAAAAATCATATACTGGTGCTGTACTGTATGTGGTACCCAGTATATAACAGTATATAGTCAATTGACTGGTTGGATTGGTCAACTCTCCCCCTCCCTAAGTGGATTGGTCAGCTCTCCCTGTCTCCCTGTTTATCAGAGCAGTATGGAAGAATAGATCACGCTGTGCCTAGTGTTGGGCGAACATCTAGATGTTCGGGTTCGGGCCGAACAGGCCGAACATGGCCGCGATGTTCGGGTGTTCGACCCGAACTCCGAACATAATGGAAGTCAATGGGGACCCGAACTTTTGTGCTTTGTAAAGCCTCCTTACATGCTACATACCCCAAATTTACAGGGTATGTGCACCTTGGGAGTGGGTACAAGAGGGAAAAAAATTTAGCAAAAAGAGCTTATAGTTTTTGAGAAAATTGATTGTAAAGTTTCAAAGGAAAAATTGTCTTTTAAATGCTGAAAATGTCATGTTTCTTTGCACAGGTAACATGGTTTTTACCGCCAGGCAGTCATAAATGTAATAAAGAGAAGAGGTTCCATAAACAGGGACCGGTAACGCTAACCCAGCAGCAGCAGCAGCACACGTGATGGAACAGGAGGAGGCGCAGGAGGAGAAGGCCACGCTTTTTGAGACACAACAACCCAGGCCTTGCATGAGGACAAGAAGCGTGCGGATAGCATGCTTTTTACCGCCATGCAGTCATAAATGTAATAAAGATAAGAGGTTCAATAAACAGGGACCGGTAACGCTAACCCAGCAGCAGCAGCAGCACACGTGATGGAACAGGAGGAGGCGCAGGAGGAGAAGGCCACGCTTTTTGAGACACAACAACCCAGGCCTTGCATGAGGACAAGAAGCGTGCGGATATAGCAGCAATGCTTTTTGCCGCCATGCAGTCATAAATGTAATAAAGAGAAGAGGCTCAATAAACAGGGACCGGTAACGCTAACCCAGCAGCAGCAGCAGCACAGAGCACACGTGACGGAACAGGAGGAGGCGCAGGAGGAGAAGGCCACGCTTTGAGACACAACAACCCAGGCCTTGCATGAGGACAAGAAGCGTGCAGATAGCATGCTTTTTACCGCCATGCAGTCATAAATGTAATAAAGATAAGAGGTTCAATAAACAGGGACCGGTAACGCTAACCCAGCAGCAGCAGCAGCAGCACAGAGCACACATGATGGAACAGGAGGAGGCGCAGGAGGAGAAGGCTACGCTTTGAGACACAACAACCCAGGCCTTGCATGAGGACAAGAAGCGTGCGGATATAGCAATGCTTTTTGCCGCCATGCAGTCATAAATGTAATACAGATGAGAGGTTCAATAAACAGGGACCGGTAACGCTAACCCAGCAGCAGCAGCAGCACAGAGCACACGTGATGGAACAGGAGGAGGCGCAGGAGGAGAAGGCCACGCTTTTTGAGACGCAACCCAGGCCTTGCATGAGGACAAAAAGCGTGCGGATATAGCAATGCTTTTTGCCGCCATGCAGTCATAAATGTAATACAGATGAGAGGTTCAATAAACAGGGACCGGTAACGCTAACCCAGCAGCAGCAGCAGCACAGAGCACACGTGATGGAACAGGAGGAGGCGCAGGAGGAGAAGGCCACGCTTTTTGAGACGCAACCCAGGCCTTGCATGAGGACAAAAAGCGTGCGGATATAGCAATGCTTTTTGCCGCCATGCAGTCATAAATGTAATACAGATGAGAGGTTCCATAAACAGGGACCGGAAACGCTAACCCAGCAGCAGCAGCACACGTGATGGAACAGGAGCAGGCGCAGGAGGAGAAGGCCATGCTTTTTGAGACACAACAACCCAGGCCTTGCATGAGGACAAAAAGCGTGCGGATATAGCAGCAATGCTTTTTGCCGCCATGCAGTCATAAATGTAATACAGATGAGAGGTTCAATAAACAGGGACCGGAAACGCTAAACCATCCCAGATGTTCATTGGTCATGTTACTTGGTTGGGGTCCTGGAGTGTTGCGTAGTCATTTCCAATCCAGGATTGATTCATTTTAATTTGAGTCAGACGGTCTGCATTTTCTGTGGAGAGGCGGATACGTGAACCTTGCAGGCAACGGCATTCTTCAAGCTTCGGGTTATTTTGCTGACCACGTGCTCATGCAACTCAGGCACTGCAGAGCGCGCAAAGTGGTAGCGGCTGGGAACCACGTAACGTGGGATGGCCACTGACATCATGCCCTTGAAGCTGTTTGTCTCCACCACTCGATATGGCAGCATTTCGCAGGCCAGAAGCTTGGCTATGCTGGCTCTTACTGCCACGGCCCGGGGGTCATTTGCTGGCAATTTCCTCTTGCGCTCAAACATCTCCGAGACAGACAACTGAACCGTAGGGCTGCACAACGAAGGGCTGTTGGTTGTTGTGTTTGATGAACACTGGGAGACCTCAAGAGCACTACTCCGGAAAGTGACAGTGTCAGCGTCATCTGATTTTTTGGAATGTTTTGAACCACGCAATGGCTGGGCTACTGCTGCTGCTGAGGCGGGTCTGGTGGTGAGTCTGGTGAACCCAAGGGAGGCAGTGTTGCTGGTGGTACCCTGTCCTGCCGCGTTTGCCCACAGAGTGGGATGTTTGGATAGCATGTGGCGGCTCATGCTGGTGGTGGAGAGGTTGTTAATACTTTTCCCCCTGCTCAGGCGGGTCTTGCACACCTTGCAAATCGCCATGGTAACATCCTCAGTGCAGTCTTCAAAGAAAGCCCAGAATTTGGAGCACCTGCCTTGCTGGCGATTTCTGTTTGCGCCTCTTTTGCCTCTCACTTGAACTTCCACGCTTGTGGTGCCTGAAATTGCGCGCCGCCTACCTTGTGGCACAAGGCGAACTCGTGCAGCAGTGGGTTCTTCAACAGACTCATCTGTGCTGCTGCTACGACGGCGATGTTCTCGTTCACAAACAAAATCTGGGTCTATGTCCACATTGTCCATACCCTCCTCTTCCATCTCCTCAAACTCGTCATATGTCATTGTGGGGGGCCGCCGCCGTGGAGTACAGCTCCCCAGCACAACCGTCAGGGGAAACACCTCTTCCCTTGCCCCTCCCTCTTTCACCGGATTTCTTCCTCATTTCACTTATCCTTACAGTACACGCTGACTGGCAGCAGTACAGTGGCAGTACAGAAATGCTATACAGTGGTGGGTGAGCGGTGTACCACTATTGCCAGCAGCGACACAGAGCACAATGCTATACAGTGGCGGGTGAGCGGTGTACTACTGTTCCCAGCAGACAAAGAGTGGCAGTAAACACAATGCTATATAGTGTGGCTGAGCCGTGTACACAGAGTGGCAGTAAACACAATGCTATATAGTCTGCTATATAGTCACCCCGAACGGGGTGATGTTCTGCAGCACCCGAACAGTGGCGAACACTGTTCGCCCAACACTACTGGGAACGCAGATTTTAGTACCTAAACACACGATACAACATGTTTTCCGGGGTCGGACTCTGAGGCACATACAGATGGTCCCGATCATCATCCTCATCATACAACTCTTCTCCTGAGTCTGACCCACCCACCACCTCTGCCACCCCAACATCCCCAGACACAGTCACAGACCCCTCATCGTCCTCAACATTAACTTGGGATGCTGGCCTGAGCCCGACCTCCTCCTCCACATCAGGCCCCATCATCCCCTCAATGGCAGCCCTCATTAATCGCTCTGGCGCCGGACCGATGGACACAACGTTCTCCTCCGGGGAGGGCTGCTGCTGACCACTGGCTGCTGGGGTGGATGTTATAGCTTGCGTGGGGCGTTGGCTGTTGCTGTTGTTGGGAGTGCTGCTCACAGCGGAGGTCTCTGAGGAACTCATGGTGAGCTCATATAGTGGTTGACGGTGAGTGGAGTATTACTGATCCCAGCAATATACACACTGACTGGCAGAGTACGCAATGCTATATAGTCTGGCTGAGCCGTGTACACAGAGTGGCAGTGAACAATGCTATATAGTCTGGCTGAGCGGTGTACACAGAGTGGCAGTACACACAATGCTATATAGTCTGGCTGAGCCATGTACACAGAGTGGCAGTAAACAATGGTATATAGTCTGGCTGAGCGGTGTACACAGAGTGTCAGTAAACAATGGTATATAGTCTGGCTGAGCGGTGTACACAGAGTGTCAGTAAACAATGGTATATAGTCTGGCTGAGCGGTGTACACAGAGTGTCAGTAAACAATGGTATATAGTCTGGCTGAGCGGTGTACACCGAGTGTCAGTAAACAATGGTATATAGTCTGGCTGAGCGGTGTACACAGAGTGTCAGTAAACAATGGTATATAGTCTGGCTGAGCGGTGTACACAGAGTGTCAGTAAACAATGGTATATAGTCTGGCTGAGCGGTGTACACAGAGTGTCAGTAAACAATGGTATATAGTCTGGCTGAGCGGTGTACACAGAGTGTCAGTAAACAATGGTATATAGTCTGGCTGAGCGGTGTACACAGAGTGTCAGTAAACAATGGTATATAGTCTGGCTGAGCGGTGTACACCGAGTGTCAGTAAACAATGGTATATAGTCTGGCTGAGCGGTGTACACAGAGTGTCAGTAAACAATGGTATATAGTCTGGCTGAGCGGTGTACACAGAGTGTCAGTAAACAATGGTATATAGTCTGGCTGAGCGGTGTACACAGAGTGTCAGTAAACAATGGTATATAGTCTGGCTGAGCGGTGTACACAGAGTGTCAGTAAACAATGGTATATAGTCTGGCTGAGCGGTGTACACAGAGTGTCAGTAAACAATGGTATATAGTCTGGCTGAGCGGTGTACACAGAGTGGCAGTACACACAATGCTATATAGTCTGGCTGAGCGGTGTACACAGAGTGGCAGTACACACAATGCTATAGAGTCTGGCTGAGCGGTGTACACAGAGTGGCAGTACACACAATGCTATGTAGTCTGGCTGAGCGGTGTACACAGAGTGGCAGTAAACACAATGCTATATATAGCGTGGCTGAGCGAGGTGCACAGTGGCAGTACACACAATGCTATATAGTCAGGCTGAGCCGTGTACACAGAGTGGCAGTACACACAATGCTATATAGTGTGGCTGAGCGAGCGGTGTACTACTATTCCCAGCAGACACAGAACAGTAAACACAATGCTATATAGTGTGGGTGAGCGAGCGGTGTACCACTATTCCCAGCAGACACAGAACAGTAAACAGAATGCTATATAGTGTGGCTGAACGAGCGGTGTACCACTATTCCCAGCAGACACAGAACAGTAAACAGAATGCTATATAGTGTGGCTGAGCGAGCGGTGTACCACTATTCCCAGCAGACACAGAACAGTGAACAGAATGCTATATAGTGTGGCTGAGCGAGCGGTGTACTACTATTCCCAGCAGACACAGAACAGTAAACAGAATGCTATATAGTGTGGCTGAGCGAGGTACACAGAGTGGCAGTAAACAGAATGCTATATAGTGTGGCTGAGCGAGCGGTGTACTACTGTTCCCAGCAGCGACACACAATGACTGGGGGGGACCCTGGCTAGCGTGGCTGGAGAGCGAACTACCCTGCCTGCCTACCCAAAGCTAAACCCACAGAGAAATGGCGGAGATATGACGTGGTTCGGGTATTTATTTACCCGAACCACGTGACCGTTCGGCCAATCAGAGCGCGTTCGGGCCCGAACCACGTGACCCGTTCGGCCAATCACAGCGCTAGCCGAACGTTCGGGGAACGTTCGGCCATGCGCTCTTAGTTCGGCCATGTGGCCGAACGGTTTGGCCGAGCACCGTCAGGTGTTCGGCCGAACTCGAACATCACCCGAACAGGGTGATGTTCTGCAGAACCCGAACAGTGGCGAACACTGTTCGCCCATCACTAGCTGTGCCCATAAAATACGCCTCTTTCACCCCTTTGGCCCACCCTTGTATCCTATTTACCTCCCTCTTTGCCTCTCAGAACTCACATATGCACCTGCGCCGCTTCACTACAGTCCTCAGCAGCGAGATCTGAGAGACGGTAACAGAATAGGGCGTATCACCCAGCATCAATGATACCCGGCGTATAAGACGACCCCCAACTTTTCAGAAGATTTTCAAGGGTTAAAAAGTAGTCTTATACGCAGGAATATACAGTATACAGTATTATTACAGTATTAATTTTTAAATTTTTTATAATATCCCACACCATTCGTCTTCATTTAACAACTACAGATTCTTGATGCCTGGCGATGTGGGCATCTGCAACAGAGGGGATCCCGGGATACTGAAGCTGCGACAAGGGACACCTAGGCTGCCAGGTGCTGCAGGTAAGTAGATCTGAAGTTTTTTGGAACCTTTACTTTAACTGGCTTATGTGCCTGTAATATACGGTATAGGCAAACTTACCTCACTTGAATCATACAACATAACCAAGCATATCTCACCTAAATCATTTTCGGTGGCTATCTAAATGCTATGACCACTAGAGGGCCTCTCAGTGAAATGACAATGGTATGCCTTGTTTAATTAAACTCCCTGGCGGTCTATTAAAACCACCAGGGGGCAGCGCAGCACTTTAATTTTTTTTTTAAATCATGTAGCTAGCCTAGCGCTAGCTACATGATAGCCGCTGTGCAGCGGCATCCCCCCTCCCCTTCCAATCGCCTCTGGCGATCAGAGCAAACAGGAAATCCCATTCAGAACGGGATTTCCTGTTTGGCTTCCCCCATCGCCATGGCGACGATCGGGATGACGTCATCCACGTCATGGCGCACGGGGAAGTCCCGATCCATCCCTTAGCGCTGCCTGGCACTGATAGGCCAGGCTGCGCAAAGGGTCTGGGGGGGTGGCGCGGCGGGTAGCGGCAAATCGCCGCAGAGCGGCAGCGATCGTAAAGTACACACAGCTAGCAAAGTGCTAGCTGCGTGTAACTAAAAAAAAAGTTTACAAATCGGCCTACCAGGGCCTGAGAAATCCCCTGCAGCGGCTTAGCCCGAGCTCAGCTCGGGCTTACCACCAGGGAGGTTAACTATAATGGAGCGAGACATACCACAGCAGACCATGTAAAAGCGCTGGACCTTATATTGCTTGGCATCCACACATAGTTTTCGGTATGTTGAACTATATGCAATAAATGTTGTATATATACACAGTAGTTTGAGAAGAATTTCATTATCTCAATGCAAGTTAATATAATTCTGTATTGTACATCTTGTTGCTGTGGCGCAGGTCTTGACTGAGCAATAGACCCTGTTAATGACCTTGCTGTAGAAGTTACACAGCTGTTTGGTGGGTACCATAGCAAGATGAAGAACATCTGTGAAGATATACGTGAGTTATATTGATACTGGGCAAATGGTTGATTCAGTTGATTATTATCATCATCATCATCATCACTAACCGTCCCTTTGAGCAGCTCACAAATCTAAACCTGATATAGTCTACTGTTCCTCGCTATCATAGTCTAGGGCGTCGTTTTGGGGAACAGCCAATTAACTTACCAGTATGTTTTTTGGCATGTTAAAGGAAAAAAAGAGTGAAAACACTGAGATCTATACAAACTCCTTGTTCATAGACTCTTGGCCTAAATTTGAACCTTCAAAACTAGAGTGCTATCCACTACACTACCATGATTGATTGATAGATAGATAGATAGATAGATAGATAGATAGATAGATAGAAAATCAGACAGCTAATTGGAGAATAGACAGATAACTGGACAGATGTGTTCGATATATACCACCCCAGCCACTATGCCCCCATAAAAAGATAGATAGATAGATAGATAGATAGATAGATGGATAGATAGATGGATAGATAGATAGATAGATAGATAGATAGATAGATAGATAGATAGATAGATAGATAACAGATGAGCAGATAAAAGTATATAGAAAACAGAGGGTCAGATATTAAACAAATGGCTAGTTTTATAGATAAATAGATAGATATTTAGATAGATAGGTAGATAGATAGATAGATAGATAGATAGATAGATAGATAGATAGATAGATAGATAGACCTGTAAAAAAACAGAGGAACAGATGATACATAGATAAGATGGATAGACAGTAAAACAGACAGATAATAGGAGAATAGACAGATAATTGGCCAGACCTGTTAGATATATAGCATACAAGCACTTAAACACACCAATATGAGTCCACATTGTTATTTTGTAAAGATATGCATAGATATAGCTCTTTATTTTCCATCCTTTCTCATATCCTACTATTAGTGGGTACTCATCTTTCTTTGCCTGATAAATTACCTTTCCTGTTAGCTGGTATCTGTAAATGCAAATTTATGACATTACTTCCTAAACAAGATTTTTCCAGCACATCTCTTAGAATGGTAAATGTGTTGTGTTCTCTAGTCCAAGTGTTTAAAAGGATTTTTTTCCACCCTCTTGCATAGGAATTGTCAGCGAGAGAATAAAACCGCATAGACTATACATTAAAATCACTTTAATCTCTGAGCTGTCATCTGCTACTTCAAGAAATGCCAAGCTGCTATTGTTTAATGTCTGTCATTTACAAAAAAAAACTAAGAAGTTATCTATCCTGTAAAATTATTAACTGATGCTAAAATTGCCTTGTAAGTATTAGGACAATAGCAATTTCGTAACAGCTGGGACACTGCCAATGCTAGATAAGTACATTTCGCTCTGTAGACTCATAAAGTGCTTTGAAATGGTTTATGAGTGATGGGAGGATGCATTTTCTAAGTGAGGAAAGCAATGTTTTGTAGTAGGGAAAGGCTTGAAAAGCTGACACACAGCCATGCAAATGCCATTCTTTTCGGTAAGTAATTTGCTTTTTCTTTCAAAGGCATAAATGGCATAGTTAGACACATTATTTTGTATATTGCACATAACAATACGAGATGCGCCAACCCAGCGAGCACATAACATTTCATATTGATAGAAGAATCCTGGATGGCGTGTGTGATTAACATAAATGTATACACACTCTGCTAATGCCTTCCACAGTGCAAAGTGGAGTGGAAGAAAGTTCGGATGACTTACTGTGTGTAATGTAGTACTACTATTGGCACGTGAGTATAGCAGCTACATGGCATTTTTGATGTGTGCCTATTGTATACAGGCGGTGGTCAGAATGCAGAAGTGTGCCATGTATTTCTAACACCAAATCTGCTCTTCAGTCCATTGTTCAAAACCGTGATACCAAGTGCATCTTTGAATATGCCGCCATAACTAACATATATATCTATATCTATCTATCTATCTATCTATCTATCTATCTATCTATCTATCTATCTATATATATATATATATGGTATATCACATTATATATGTTATCCAGAGAGTAACAACCTTTTCAATATAATCAATATAATAGATAATCAAAATATCACCTAGGAGGGAACTTAAGAGACAAGGGGCCATATGCAATTCACTTTTTCACCAGAGTTTTCTCCTAGGTGATATTTTTAAATTTGTCAATAAAATACCTGTTAAGCCACCAGCAAGCAAGAAAATACTCAAAATAATTTTGATAGTACATTTGCACTTACTTCTCAGTACTTTTTCAGTTGAATAGTGCTGGAAAGTTATTTTAAATAGAAGATGAAAACTTATCTCCTAGGAGAAAACGCAGGAGAAAAGTGGGCCAAGGGCCCATATGCAATTCACTTTTTCACCTGATTTTTCCCTAAGGAGATATTTTTAAATTTGTCAATGAAATGCCTGTTAAGCCACCAGCAAGCAAGAAAATACTCAAAATTATTTTGATAGTACTTTTGTACTTACTTCTCAGTACGTTTTCAGTTGAAAAATGCTGGAAAGTTATTTTATATAGAAGATAAAACAGTATCTCCTAGGAGAAAACACAGGAGAAAAGTGGAATTGCATATGGGTCAAGGGGCCATATGCAATTCACTTTTTCACCTGAGTTTTCTCCTCTGTGATATTTTAAAAATTGTCAATAAAATCCCTTTTAAACCACCAGCAAGCAAAAAAATAGTCAAAATAATTTTGATAGTACTATTTACCTAATTTTTGATACTTTTTCCCATTGCAAAGTGCTAAAAAGTTATTTTAAATCAAAGATTAAATTTTTTCTCCTAGGAGAAAACTCGGGTGAAAAAGTGAATTACATATAGCCAAAGGGGCCATATGCAATTCATTTTTCATCTGAGTTTTATCCTACGTGATAATTGTCAAAATGACTTTTAAGCCACCAGAAGGCATGAAAATACTCAAATTAATTATGATCGTACTTTTTTCACTGACTGTTTTGTTACTTGTTTAGTTGAAAAGTGCTGGATCTAAAATAAAACATTAGCTCCTAGGAAAAAACTCAGGGGAAAAAGTGAATTGCATAGCCCATATGCAATTCACTTTTTCACCTGAGTTTTATTTGTCACCTTCTTTATAAATAATTTTTTGGCATTTTGTAATTAAAAAAGTACTAAAAAGTAGGCGATCAAGTACTTTCAAAATTATTTTTTAGTATTTTCTTACTTGCTTAAAAGGCATTTTATTGGCAAGATGAAAAAATATCATCTAGGAGAAAACTCAGGAGAAAAAGTTAATTGCATATGGGCCCATATTCTCTTTGAAATAACTTTCAAGGATTTTACAATTAAAACAGTACCCAAAAGTAGGTGAAAAAGTACTATCAAAATATTTTGAGTATTTTCTTGCTTGCTGGTGGTTTCAAAAGCATTTTATGTCAAGGTGTGAAAATATCACCTAGGAGAAAACTCAGGAGAAATAGTGAATTGCATATGGACACAGGGCCCATATGCAATTCACTTCTTCACCTGTGTTTTCTCCTAGGTGATAATTGTTCATCTTCGATTTAAAATAACTTTCCAGCACTCTTCAACTAAAAATATACCAAAAACTAGGTGAAGAAATACTATCAACATTGTTTTAAGTATTTTTTTTAGTTTTAAAAAGCATTTTATAAGTTGTGAAAATATCACCTAGGAGAAAACTCAGGAGAAAAAGGTAATTGCATATCGGCCAAGGGCTCATATGCAATTAACTTTTTCTCCTGAGTTTTCTCTTAGGTGATATTTTTAAACTTGTCAATAAAATGCCTTTCAAGCTTACAGATAGCAAGAAAATACTCAAAATAATTTTGATTGTACCACTTCACCTACTTTTTAGTACTTTTTTAATTGAAAAGTCCTGGAAAGTTATTTTAAATCAAAGATGAAAAATTATCTCCTAGGAGAAGCCTCGGGTGAAAAAGTGAATTGCATATGCACTTTTTCACATAATTTTTCTCCTAAGTTATATTTTCACACCTTAGTAACAAAATGACTTTTATGCCACTAGTAAGAAAAAAGTACTCAGAATAAGAATTAACAGTACATGTTAATTTAGAATACGTTTTCAGCACTTTGCAATGGAAGAAGTACCAGTTAGTGAAAAAGTACTATCAAAATATTTTGAGTATTTTTGTTTGCTTGCAGGAGGTTTTAAAGGCATTTTATTAACAAGTTTGAAAATATCACCCAGGAGAAAACTCAGAAGAAAAAGGTAATTACATATGGGCCAAGGGCCCATACACAATTAACTTTTCACTTGAGTTATCTCCTAGGAGATACATTTAATCTTCCCTGTAAAATAAATTTTCAGCATTTTACAATTAAAAAAAAGTATTCAAAAGTTGGTGCAAAAGTACTAGCAAATTTATTTTGACTATTTCCTTGCTTGCTAGTGACTTAAAAGGCATTTTATGACAAATTGTAAAAATATCACCTAGGAGAAAACTCAGGAGAAAAAGTGAATTGCATATGAGCCAAAGTGAATTGGATCATGCCCACTGGCCCTTATTCAATTCACTTTAAGGGTCAGATCAAATGTTAATAACTTTTCAGCCCTGTGCTATTGTAAGAATACCAAAAGTATGTGAAAAAATGCGGTCAAAATTATTCTGAGTATTTTCTTGCTTGCTGGGGGCTTGAAATGCATTTTATTGATAAAGTATGAAAATATAACCTAGGAGAAAACTTAGAAACCAAGGGCCCTATGCAATTACCAAACTCGCCAGCGCTAAGTGCTGGCGAGTTCTTAAATTAGGCATCAGCAAGGTCGCCTAATGCAATTGCATTTAATACCCCCCAGGGCGGAAAAGAACTCACTTGGGCGATATAATCGCCCAGCAAGTTCCTTTCCCCCTATGCAATTGCATTTTGCACCGGCAAACATAGGTGCTAACTTTTCACCTGCTCTGAGCAGGCGAAAAGACCTATCGCTGCTGTCAGCGGGCTGATTTTGGCATCTGGGAGCCTCCTTTACTAAGGAAACCCCAGATGCCAGTGATTTAAATAGGTAAAGGAGTCAGCTTTGACTCCTTACATATTTAAAATGTAACAAAAAAACATACCTCCATCGTTCCCGTCTCGCCGCATGTCCCACGCCGCTTCTCCGCTCATCTCTGTGACTGTGAGTATTCTTGGAGCCGGCAAAGCATCTTTGAGTCTCCCGCCGGGGCTCCTCATTCGTCCACTAGGTGGCCCAATGAGAATCATCCTGATTCTCAATTAGAATCAGGATGATTCTCATTGGGCCACCTAGTGGAGGAATGGGGAGCCCCGGCGGGAGACTCAAAGATGCTTTGCCGGCTCCAAGAATACTCACAGTCACAGAGATGAGCGGAGAAGCGGCGTGGGACATGCGGCGAGCCGGAACGATGGAGGTATGTATCTTCTGAAGGTCCAGTGGTAGCGACGAGCAGCAGGAGGCGACGAGCGGCGGGTACGAGCCTTGCAACGATGCGCTGGCTCTTGCGACGATGCGCACGCATCTTCACGGGGAGTGAGGCAGCAGTGTTGTGGTGCTGAAGGACAGCTCCACGGCACAAATGCCTCGCTCCACATCGCTGGCCACATCGCTCGGCGAATACCTAGTATTCGCCTGAGTTATGCTCCTTTACGCAAGGACATCGCTCAGGTGAAACTGGCAATTGAATTTGCCGGTAAATCCTGAGCGATGTGAGGAGATAAGAAGCTCGCATGTTTTCAGCTTCTTATCTCCTCGAATTGCATACGGCCCCAAGGCTCACATGCAATTCACTTTTTCTCCCGGGTTTTCTCCTGGTTGATATTTTCACGCCTTGTTATAAAATTCCTTTTAAACCCCCAGCAAGCAAGATAATACTCAGAATAATTTTAATAGTACTTTTTAACCAAATTTTACGTAATTTTTCAGTTGTAAAATGCTTAAACGTTATTGAAAGGGAATGTGAAAATTATCTACTAGGAGATAACTCAGGAGAAAAAGATAATTGCATATGGGTCTAAGTTTTCTCCAAGAAATAATTACTTTTTATCAATAAAATGCCTTCTAATCCACCAGCAAGGAAGAAAATACTCAGAATAATCTGACAGTACTTTGTCACCTACTTTTTGGTACTTTTTCATTTGCAGAGTGTTGAAAAGTTATTTTAAAGGGGCACTATGGCGAAAAATTGCAAAATTTAAAATACGTGCAAACATAGACAAATAAGAAGTACATTTTTTCCAGAGTAAAATGAGCGGAGAAGCGGCGTGGGACATGCGGCGAGCCGGAACGATGGAGGTATGTATCTTCTGAAGGTCCAGTGGTAGCGACGAGCAGCAGGAGGCGACGAGCGGCGGGTACGAGCCTTGCAACGATGCGCTGGCTCTTGCGACGATGCGCACGCAAAAAATTGCTTTTTTTCCTATGTTAGACTAGGTAGTAGAATCTGACAGAAGCAACAGGTTTTGGACTAGTCCTTCTCTTCATGGGGGATGCTCAGCAAGGCTTTTATTCTTTATAAAGGTATTCCCTAAAAAGGATTTAAACAATGCTGCTGGCCAGCTTCCCTGCTCACTTCACAGTTTTTTGGCAGTTGGACGGAGCAACTGCATTCACTAAGTGCTTTTGAAAGTAAATAAATCCCTGAGAGTCCCCTATGAAGAGATGGACTAGTCCAAAACCTGTTGCTTCTGTCACATTTCTACTACCTACTGTAACAAAGAAGAAAAGTAATTTATGGCTCGTTTTACTCTGGAAAAAACGTACTTCTTATTTGTTTATGTTTGCACATATTTTAAATTTTACAATTTTTCGCAATAGGGCCCTTTAAACAGAAGATGAAAAAAATATGTCCTAGGAGAAAACTCTGGAGAAAAGTGAATTGAATAAGGTCCACTGGGCAAAATGCAATTAACTTTTTCTCCTTTGTTTTCTCTAAGTTGATATTTTTACATTTTGTCAATGAAATGCACTTTAAACCCCCAGCAAGCTAGAAAATATACACAATACTTTTAATAGTTTCTTTCCAACTACTTTTAGTGCTTTTTCAATTATGAAATGCTGAAAAGTTATTTTAAAGAGACGTTTTATAGTATCCAGTGCCTTCCCTCTACATTGGTAAGTATCTAACCTTAAGTAAGGAAACTCTCTCCAGGTTTATGTAAACATTGCTTAAGTAAATATCAAATATCTATATGTTGAATTATGTTCCAAAAGTAACAAAAAATCCACAACAAGGTAATGAAAAGTTGGGACTGCCGTTTCCTGCTCATATCAACACAATCCTACTAAGGAGGCATAAAATAAATAATTCATTTTTTGCTGGACCATCTAATGATGTACATCAAAACTCAAACTTTAAAAAAAAGTTTCAGTGCGCTCCACAGACTGTTCTAAGATTCTCTATGGTGGTGTTTTAGGGAAAGAGTTCATTTCCTCCACTGTCTCCAGTGCACATTTATACAGAAATGTTTATAATGGGAAGTAACAATTTTCACACATCCTATCTTTAAGGGGTGAGAGACTGCCAGTACGGAAGTGGGCTACACCCCTATAAACCACACTTCATTTATTTAGTTTTTCTCTTTTAACTCTTTTTTTATGTTTTAACACTAGAGTAGAAGTATAGAGGTAGCCAAAACAACTGCTGTCAGGGCTTACCCGCTCTGCATTCCAGTAATCAGCAGCATGGCAGGCTGCAGTGGCAAGTCCGTGCAGTGGGCATGCGGCTGGGATTCCAGAAGACTTCCATGCGGGCGCACTGTATGGGCACTATATGCGTACATGTACACACAATACATGTGCACGATCTCACCAAATTTAAAGGCATATACACCTGTGTGAATTCACCGTGTCTGCGGCATTACTATGCATGCGGCTGGCCTCAAGTTAGGTTACACCCCCTTGGTGTACTATAAAAACGAGCTACCAGCAGCAGGACGCTGCTGTATCTTCTGCAGCTTTGTAGTTTACTCCTGCTGGCTTATACTATTATCTTCCCGTTGTGACCGGGCTTCTTCCTGACCATTCTATGCCTACCCTGACCTCGGCTTGATTTCCCGTTAGTAAATGCTGTCTGCCCCGACCTCAACTTGATTACCCATTGTGAAGCTTGCTGCCTGCCCTGACTTTTGGTCTGATTACCAGTTATATCTGCTGCTTGCCCTTTCACCTCGGCTTGTCATTTTGGCTGCTTTTTTAAATTTCATCTTGCCCAAACTCCGCTGCCCAAACACTGGCCTGCTACTTGTTATCCAGTATTTATTTATTATTTATTTATTGTATTTATAAAGCGCCAACATATTACGCAGCGCTGAACATTCATTTAGGTTACAGACAATATTTAGGGGTGACATACAGCAATATGACAATACAGGAATAATAGAAAACCAGATCACATGGCACAGTATGAGTGCCAGGTAATGCTTAGTCATTGGATTGAGCATGTAGATTAGGCAAGTTAGGTTCACTCAGATGCATAGCATGGGTTCACAGTAATGGAGGTGCATGATCAGGTAGGACACAAAAGGAGGAGGACCCTGCCCAAAGGCTTACAATGTAGAGGGAGAGGTAAGGACACGAACGGTAGGGGACTAGAGTTCAGCTGTAGGTTTAGAGCACTTGTGAGGGGTAGTAGGCCAGAGTGAAAAGGTGAGTTTTGAAGGCTTTCTTGAAGATGTTGAAGGAGGGGGCTGCCCTAATGGGTGGAGGTAGGGAGTTCCATAGTGTTGGAGCAGCTCTTGAGAAGTCCTGGAGGCGTGCATGGGACTGGGTGATGCGGGGGGTGGTTAGGCGAAGTTCATTGGAAGAGCGGAGTGAGCGGCTAGGTGTGTACCTCTGAGTAAGATCGGAAATGTAGGTTGGACAAGTTTTGTGGACAGATTTGTAGGTCAGACACAGTATCTTGAATTTGATTCTGGACTGGATAGGAAGCCAGTGGAGGGATTCTAGGAGGGGATCTGCCGTGGTGGAGCGATGGGAACAGTGGATAATTCTGGCTGCCGCATTCATGATGGACTGCAGTGGGGCTGTTCGGGTCATAGGGAGACCAGACAGCAGGGCATTGCAGTAGTCAAGGCGGGAAATTATGAGGGCATGGATGAGGAGTTTGGTGGTGGCAGAGGTCAGGAAAGGGCGAATCTTACAGATGTTACGAAGGTGGAAGTTGCAGGACTTGTGAGGTTTTGGATGTGGGAAGTGAAGGAGAGTGCGGAGTCCAGGGTGACACCCAGACAACGGGCTTGAGAGGTAGGGCGAATGGTAGTGTGGTTAACAGTGACATGCACATCTGGGAGGTTCGTGGATGGCCGGGGTGGGAAGATCATAAATTCCGTTTTGTCTAGATTTAGTTTCAGGAACCTAGCGGACATCCAGGAGGAGATGGCTGATAGGCAGGAGGAGACCTTGTCCATGGTAGTGGTGGATATGTCAGGGGTGTGGAGGTAGATCTGGGTGTCATCTGCATACAGATGATAGTTAAAACCCATGGAGGAGATAACCTTGCCAATGGAGGATGTGTATAGCGTGAACAGTAGGGGGCCAAGGACCGAACCTTGGGGGACTCCCACCGAGAGGTGGTTGGGGGTGGACGAGGACTCATTGAAGGCGGTCGTGAAGGAGCGGTTGGAGAGGTAGGATGAAAGCCAGGACAGGGCGAGATCGTGAATGCCCAAGGACTGGAGGGACTGGAGGAGTAGGGGATGATCTACTGTGTCAAAAGCTGCTGAAAGGTCAAGGAGGAGGAGAATGGAGTATTTACCTTCAGTATCCAGTCCTTGAGGGATCTGTTCTTCTAGTCACCAGTTGAGGTATCCTGGGGGCTGTGACCTGGTAGCTACTAGGCAGCAAAGTAGTCCATCACCCACTAGGGGTGGCAGCTCATCATCCCTTGCGGGGTGCTCTGGTAAAGACCCGTAGCTGCTTAGACTCAGTACCCTGGGAGAGCCCACGCTAACCAATGGTGCCAGGATCAACAGTTTTCCACGAATCATAACTGCAATGCAGCCCAAAAGCAAGTAGGGGCTCAGCAGGCACTTGTATGTAAATCAAACAGTAGAGCTCATGGAGGGGGTTGCAGGATACCATGTTTCCTCAAAAATAAGACAACATCTTATATTAATTTTTGCTCCAAATATTGTGCTAGGGCTTATTTTTAGTGGATGTCTTATATTTCTATGAACACACAAGTTCCTGTGCTTTGTGTCCTTCTGCCTTCCCCACTGTGTCACCTCTTCCTCTGCTGCATCCACCTCTTGTTTACCCCTGTGTCCCCCTTGTACCTTTAGTGACCTCGTGGTGTCCCCCTCTGAACCCATGTCCTCCTCTATCCCCTAAACTTCTGTGTTCCATGTAACCCTATGTCCTCCTGATGTCCCCTGTGTCCACAATGTCCCCATGCATCCTTCTCTTACACCTAGCTCCATGTGGTGCTGCACCCTAAGTCCTATGATGTCACCCTAATTCTCCTAAGCCCCCCCCCCCCCCCCCCGGCTCCATGCTGCTGTGTCCCTGATCTGCAGCCTATGGGGAAGAAGTACAGCAACTTGTGTTTCTACTGGAGCTGCTGATCTCATAGACGGGACCAATGTCTTGGTCCTACCCATGAGACCACCGACTCCAGTAGAAACAAAAGTTGCCATACGTTTTCCCCTTACTTGCAGCTAGGGCTTACTTTTGGCGTAGGGCTTATATTTCGAGCATGCTTGAAATTCCTTCTAGGCGTTACTTCCAGGGAATTTCTTAATTTCAGGGAAAGAGGGTATTTGCAGTACAGGAACTGAGGAGATTGGTGAGTACTCTCAGCCTGAAGGAAAGCTTACATGCCCCTTTAATACATGCCCCCTCAACAGTCTGATTGAAAACTGTGGAGTTTCTTCTCTATGAAAAATGACATCACTGGTATCAAAACCCTGCAGAAGGCATATTGGTATTTCTATTAGTGCATGTATGAGACAAGTAGCCAAGTACAGATTTCCTGCAGGTCTGGATACATGGCTGGTGTCTATCATTTATGCCTTTACATTCTGTATATACAATTCAAATGTTACTGTATGTGCTCAAGTCAAGTCCACTTATAAACATATCCAAGGCACTATTACCTAAATATGCCCAGTGTCCCATATTAAATTGTGCTATGTTGGTCGATGATTTGCATTAATGTCTGGGCACTGGAGTGAGATCAGTGAATGTTAAAAGTGTTATAAAAAATTGTTTAGATCTCCATTCCATTCCTAAATGGGCTATACCATTTTTCATTCATTAATTAGCAATGTACCCATTTCTCAAGTACAGTTACTACAGTACTGAAAGTAACTACTCTTATCAATACCAGACCCTAAATACTAATAACACATGGCTTTAATGGAGTATTGGATAACATAATTTTCTGACTAATTATCATAATTACAGTCCGGTGCATAGATTTTTTTTCTGACAAGCGTTAGCTAAAGATTTTAACAATTGCGAGAAACATGCAAATTGGTTGTAACAGCTGTTAAACTTTGAGCGATGCTATTTCTTTTTTAGAAAATAATTATGACTTTGAGATGGGAAAATGGATCCTACGCTCTCCGAATGGGGAATCACTGTCAAGGTTATTAATGGAAATATCAGTAAACCTATCTTTTCTGTGAGAGAAACACTCAGAAAGCAAGTTACTTGCAGCATACTAAATATGTGAACAGAAAGCATGTAGATTATTACTACTGCCGGTCGGATGAATAGCGAGGTGTATGTTAAAGCGCTCTCAGCTTCTGTACAGGAAGTAATGGCACCATACAGGTCACCCTTGTGTTATGTGAATCTTAAAAACATGAAATCCTAGTTCTGCATTCCATTTTTAATGCACATGATATTACATTTGCAGAAATGATAGATTGCACCTCTTTATTTTTTGGAAAAATATATTAAAAATTATCCATCTGATAGGCTGCATCTAGTAGTTAAGAATTGCCAGGAAAACTTAAGGTGAGAGTGATATGGAGGCTGCCATATTTATTTCCTTTTAAATAATACCAGTTGCCTGGCAGCCCTGCTGGTCTATTTGGCTGCAGTGGTGTCTGAATTAAACCAGAAACAAGCATGCAGCTAATCTTGTCAGTTCTGACAATATTGTCAGAAACCCCTGATCTACATATGCTTGTTGAGGGTCTATGGCTGAAAGTGTTAGAGGCAGAGGACCAGCAGGACAGCCAGGTAACTGGTATTGCTTAAAAATAAATAAATATGACAGCCTTC
Organism: Hyperolius riggenbachi; assembly: GCF_040937935.1. Classification (NCBI taxonomy): domain Eukaryota; kingdom Metazoa; phylum Chordata; class Amphibia; order Anura; family Hyperoliidae; genus Hyperolius; species Hyperolius riggenbachi. The sequence goes on along the minus strand of NC_090654.1, from coordinate 199,892,562 downwards.
ATATTACTCTCATCTCGGGTTCACTTTATGTTCCATCCCCAGCGCAAAGCATGTCACTTGACCCAGTGCTAAGAGAGATGAGTTATTTGTAGCTAGTAGTGTTGGTGCTAGAATTCAGCAACATGTGGTTCGGAACCTGAACACGCGCATTCAGCACCATTACAGCAGGATGGGATGCATTTTATTTAGCTTCAATACTTCCTCCTTCCAGCTTGGAAGGAGAAAGTATTGGAGCTAAATGAAACACACCCCATCCTGCTGTTCAGTACTGAAACGGTGCTGAATGCATGTGTTCAGGTTCTGAACCATGTGTTACCAAATCTGAACACCAACACTAGTAACTAGCACTGCAACTTTTAAAAAAACATATGTAGCTTTTATCACCCTGTCCTACCTGCAAGCAGAAGCAACATCTCATAGCTCTTTTATTAGTTATCTATATATATATAATAGAGTAAGTGCCTCAACCTTCGAGCAAGAAGAAGAAGTACTTTGCATGAGAAAATGTATGCGTGCTCAAACACCAAGTTTAAGGCTTCTTTTCCACGGACTGTTGAGCTGTGTGCTCAGCAAGCAGTTACCAGGCAGCAGTGAGCAGTTATCATGCAGCAACAAGCAGTTATCAGGCAGCAGTGAGCAGATACCAGGCAGCAACAAGCAGTTACCAGGCAGCAGCAAGCAGTTACCAGGCAGCAGCTAGCTGTTACCAGGCAGCAGTAAGCAGTTGTAAGAGTTTGAGAGGCATTTTACTGCCTATCAACTGTTCGTGGAAAAGAGGCCTACCTACCCTAGCAAGTCTGGCTTTGCAAATCTGGCCTAATTGGCTATTCATGAGGCAATGCTCATGCAAATTTGCTTTTGCATGCCAAACTAGGCAGAATCAAAAAACCAATACCGCAAAGCGGTCGCCCTGCTACATGCCAGTGATGAGCGAAAATGCAAAAATTTATTTCGACAAATTTTTACCGAATTTTCACGTTTTGACAGGCAAATTTTCCATCTAATTTTTTTTGCGTTAATTTTCGCCTAATGCCAGTCATTTTCGCGTTACTTGCGTATTATTGCGGACGTTTTCTGCATAAGGGCATTAGCGTCCGCATTCAGAGAAGTTTCTTGCGCATTATTGCGGACATTTTTCCGTATAAACGTCCGCATAAACTGAATTTCCATGCGGATTATTGTGGACATTTTTCCGCATAAGGGCATAAGCATCCACATACAATGAATTTTCGATGCTGGTCGAAAATGCAAATATTTCTGAAGATTTTCGTGAAAATTCGCCAAAAACGAATTGCTTGCGAATTTTCGCCTAAGTCATTTTCGCATCGAAAATCCCGTTTTCGTTTTTGGCGAATTTTCACGAAAATCTTCAGAAATATTTGCATTTTCGACCAGCATTGAAAATTCATTGTATAGCTTTTTGACCCTGCATAGTTTGGCATGCGAAAGCAAATGCATATTTGCATGAGCATTGCCTCATGAATAGCCAATTAGGCCAGATTTGGAAAGCCAGACTTGCTAGGGTTAAACTTGGTGTTTGAGCACGCATACATTTTCTAATGGAAAGCCTAAAGGTGGGTACACACATCAGATAAATGTCTGTGGAAAATGAAAGATCACAGACCAATGTTACCCCCTTTCATGTAGTATGAGAACCATACCTACACAGTCTATTCTATTGAGCTGAACTCCCCATCAGATAAAATTTTTTGCATTTTTTGCAAGATGCTGCACACAAACATGCTGTACACATGCAACAGATTAATATCTGCAAAAGATCTGTTCCTGCAAAAAAATCAGTTTCTGCAAAATGCATTCATAGTCTATGATATCTGCAGATCTCATGCTGGGCATACACGGTATGTTTTCTACCATGTAATCTAGTCGCTGATGGCTCGATTGATAATTTCCCACGTGTCCGATAACCCGCCGGATCGATTATGCGCTCGATACCGGTGGGCAGGACAAAAGAAGAAACGAGTGGAAAATAAGAAAGCGCTCACAGGGACGAGCGGGAATCGATCCGGGCGCCCGCGGGGACGAGCGGGAATCGAGCCAGCGGCTCGATTACACAGTAGAAAACCTACCATGTATGCCCAGCATAATACACACCATGTTTGACGGACATTCATCTGCAGATCAGACAATCATCTGCAGATCCAAAAATCCATCCTGGTTGAACTGATCTGCAGATGATTCTCTGTTAAACAAGGTGTGTATGAGATCTGCAGGTATAGACTATGGGCTTGATTCACAAAAGAGTGCTAATTGTTAGCACGGCCGTTTTCGCGCAAATTTCGCATTGCGAGCAATTGCGTATTTTCGCATGAAACGATAACGTTTTCGAGCACAAACGCTAATTTTTGCGTGAAATCGATATCGTCTTCGCGCAAAAATTTGCGTTTGCACGCTAAAACGTTATCGTTTCACGCAAAAATTTGCGATCGCGCGCAATACGAAAATTCGCACGAAAACGGCCGTGCTAACAGTTAGCACTCTTTTGTGAATCAAGCCCTATGAATGCATTTTGCAGGAACTGATCTTTTGCAGATACTGATCTGTTGCATGTGTTCAGCATCTTTGTGTGCAGCATCTTGCAAAAAATTTTATCTGATGGGGAGTTCAGCTCCATAGAATAGACTGTGTAGGTATGGCTCTCATACTACATGGAAGGGGGTAACATTGGTCTGTGATCTTTCATTTTCCAAAGACTTTTATCTGATGTGTGTACCCACCTTTATTCTTCTTGCTTCAAGGTTGAGGCACGTACTCTATTAGATAGATAGAAGATGCGGCGTATGCTACGACGCGGGTCGGCTAGTTATTACTATTTTTGATTAACAAATTGCAGGGGTGTGGGAAACGTAAACACTTTAGAATACATTGAATAAGAAATTAATAACGAGGCTGCAGAGCTCAGGGGCAAACCCAGGATTTTCAAGGGGGGATTCCTTTCGGCAAGCAGCACACTACCGCGCATGCGTTTGCCCACAAAAGAAGGGTGCCACTCTGGGGGGAGAAGAGGGAGGAGGATGACACTCTGGGTGGGTAGGAGGGTGTCATTGTGGGGGGAGAGAAAAGAGGAGGGTGCCAACATGGGTGGGTGGTAGGGTGTCACTTTGGGTGGGAGGAGGATACCAGTCTGGGGGGAGAGGAGGGTGCAAACATGGGTGGGTGGTAAGGTGCCACTTTGGGTGGGAGAAGGGTGCCACTCTGGGGGGGAGAGGAAGGTGCCAACCTGGGTGGGTGGTAGGGTGCCACTTTGGGTGGAAGAAGGGTGCCACTCTGAGGGGAGAGGAGGGTGCCAACACAGGTGGTTGGTAGAGTGACACTTTGGGTGGGAGAAGGGTGCCACTCTGGGGGGAGCCAACATGGGTGGGTGGCAGAAGGGTGCCACTCTGGGGGGAGATGAGGGGTCCAACCTGGGTGGGTTGGAGTGGGTGGGTGCCACATTGGGTGGGAGAAGGGTGCCACTCTGGGGGGGAGGAGGGTGCCAACATGGGTGGGTTGTAGGGTGTCACTTTGGGTGGGAGAAGGGTGCAACTCTGGGGGGAGATAAGGGGTCCAACCTGGGTGGGTAGGAGTGGGTGGGTGCCACATTGGGTGGGGTGAAGGGTGCCACTCTGGGGGGCGAGGAGGAAGGAGGGTGCCACTCTGGTAGGATGGGTGGGTAGGAGGGTGCCATTGTGCGGGAGAGGACAGAGGAGGGTGCCAACATGGGTAAGTGGTAGGGTGCCACTTTGGGTGGAAGGAGGGTGCCACTCTGAGGGGAGAGGAGGGTGCCAACACAGGTGGGTGGTAGAGTGCCACTTTGGGTGGGAGAAGGGTGCCACTCTGGGGGGAGGGGGGAGCCAACATGGGTGGGTGGGAGAAGGGTGCCACTCTGGGGGGAGATGAGGGGTCCAACCTGGGTGGGTTGGAGTGGGTGGGTGCCCCATTGGGTGGGAGAAGGGTGCCACTCTGGGGGGAGGAGGGTGCCAACATGGGTGGGTTGTAGGGTGTCACTTTTGGTGGGAGAAGGGTGCAACTCTGGGGGGAGATAAGGGGTCCAACCTGGGTGGGTAGGAGTGGGTGGGTGCCACATTGGGTGGGGTGAAGGGTGCCACTCTGGGGGGCGAGGAGGAAGGAGGGTGCCACTCTGTGGGAGTGGACTGAAGGGTGCCAGTGGGGAGAAAGCAAGATCGTGGCACCGGCCGCCAAAGTGTAATGCAGGAGAGGGGGGGGTGACATCACTCTTCCCTCCCTCTCCCTCAGAGCCCCCTCCCAAGTCCCCTTGCAGAGAACGCGCAGTGGGCATTTAGTTTAACTGAGTCTCTACTCTCCGGCCAGCTTCTTCATTCTACTTCCTGTTTCGCGTCATTGGAAACAGGAAACAGAATGAAGCTGGCCAGAGCGCAGAGACAGGTAAACTAAACGCCACTGCGTGTTCTTTGCAAGGAGACTCGGGAGGGGGCACTGATGGAGATGGAGGGAGTAGTGATGTCGGCTTCCCTCCCCGCATTACACTTCGGCGGCTGGTCCCGTGATCTTGCTTTCTCTCCACTGGCATGCGGGGAAAGCAGCAGGGGGGATTTGGGGCATCTGTAAACCCCCCCTGCATGTGCCAGTGGAGCTGGACAGAAATCCTGCTGATCCTTTGCATCTAATACTTTTAACCATAGATCCTGAACAAGCATATGCAGATCAGGTGTTTTTGACATTATTGTCAAATCTGACAAGATTAGCTCCATGCTTGTTTCTGGTGTACTTCAGACACTACTGCAGCCAAATAGATCACCACGGCTGCCACTGGCACTGCTTACTGGGAAATAAATATGGCAACCTCCATTTACCACTTGTTTCAGTTGTCCTTTAACTTCTTGCCGACCGGCTAATGCCAATGGGCGTGGCCGCGGCGGAAACCCCAGGACTGCCTAACGGAGATTGGCGTCAAGTCATGGGGCTCTGATTTGCAGGAGATAGCGTGCAGGCTGCGTGCGCATCACCTGCTCGGGGGGCGGAGCTCGGCCCGCTCTTCTGTCTCCGTGCGGCGATTGCCGCTCGGGAGACTGTTAGACGGTGTGATCGCCGTCTATTTACATAGTATAGCGCAGCGATCAGCAGCAGCGCTGTACTGGGGACAGCCGTGTGACACGGCTGTCCCCCTGGGGGACAAGAGAGCGATCGGCTCTCAAAGGCTGAAGCCTATGACAGCTGATCACAGGATTGGCTGGCTGCAGGGAGGGAGGGAGGGGAATAAGAAAAAAAAGTACTTTTTTGTTTAAAAACAGACAATAATTTATAAAAAAAAAACATCTGGGCAATCAGACCCCACCAACAGAGAGCTCTGTTGGTGGGGAGAAAAAACGGGGGGGGGGGGGGGGGGGGGAGTCTGCAGCTTGGCCTTAAAGCTGCAGTGGCCATTTTAGTTAAAATTGGCCTGGTCTTTAGGGGGGTTTACCACTGTGGTTCTCAAGTGGTTAAAGAGGACCTGAACTAAAAATGAAAAGTCAAAGTAACCATATTCAGGTCATACTTACCTCCTGTGTAGTCTACTACTCAATCTGTTTCTCTTCTTCTGTGCCCCATTTGTCCACTGTGATCAATGGATTTCTCCATCCTCCATTTTAAAAATGGCCATTACCCCCTAACAGCTTCCTGGTCAGCACACTGTTAAACTGTAATATCACCCACTTGAGCCATAAGGAAACATGGACATTACCTTACACATTCAGTTATAACTGACAGCTGCTGATAAATAACTGTCAGACAGCAACTGGTATATTTCAGTTCTGACAATATTTTGTAAGAGGGGGATCATTGTAAGAAGAAAATGGTGAGCTTCTGAGAGGAACTGACGATGAGGTTAGTATATAATATTCATTTGCAGCTACGATACATCATGCGTTTATTTTAAATCATTTTCCTCGCTTCAGGTTCCCTTTAAGGATTACTTCTTGCTTCTGTTAAGAGGGAAGCACATCCTGGCATAGCTTCATTCTCTGAATTACGTAACCCCCAACCTAAATAAACAAATAAAAGAGAAAATCTATAATGATATATATATACTGTATATATATATATATATATATATATATACTGTATATATATATATATATATATATATATATATATATATATATATATATATATATATATATATATATATATATATATTATTAAAGAGAATCCGTATTGTTAAAATCGCACAAAAGTAAACATACCAGTGCGTTAGGGGACATCTCCTATTACCCCCTGTCACAATTTCGCCACTCCCCGCCGCATTAAAAGTAGTCAAAAAGACTTTTAAAATGTTGTTTATAAACAAACAAAACGGCCACCAAAACAGGAAATAGGTTGATGTACAGTATGTCCATGTCCTTCCTTTTGAATCTCAAGAGATCACTTGTGTGTTTACCTTCTGTCCCCCTGCAGCTCTCATCCACTGAATACTAGTGACTGACAGGCTGTGAGGCTGATGGTTTCTTCCTGCAGACAGCTCTGCCCTGTCTGTTATTCCTCAGCATGTGTCAGCCACTGGCGTAGGGCCCGAGGTCGCAGGGGTCGCACGTGCAACTGGGCCCGGCTCCTGCAGCCTTGAGGGGGGGGCCCGGCCGGGCCCCCCCCCTCCTCCAGACACCTATCTTGCGCATCAGTGAGGAGTAAGTTCATGCAGCATGGGACTCTTCCCTCCCAGCCAGGTCCGCCTGCCCCCCGCGCGAATCTCGGCCGTTTACCTCCCCGACCCCAGAGTCCCCATACACATACTTTGTCTGGCTGCCTGGGCACAGTCAGCTACACGGAGCATCACCCAGCGCAGCGCTGCTTGCTAATTGGCTGCTGGCTGGTCATCCTCCCCTGTGATTGGGTGGCCGCAGCATGGAGCGATGTTGGCATACTGCTGAGGCTGATGGGATGGGAGAGGAGAGGAGATGAACTGCCTGCCGAAGAGAGGCAGAGCAGACAGTAGAGTACACGAGCACAATTGTTGCTGGGATGACCGACAGTGTAAACAGAGGTACTCAGAGATAAGACTAAAGGCAGCTTTGTGCCAAGTTAAAGAATGGTACTTATAGGAAAGAAGTGACTCATAGGAAAGGTGTGTGTGTGTGTGTGTGTCTGTTTGGGGGAGGGGCGGCAGGGATGACTGTTTCCTCCTCATATATCCTCATATGATATGCCTTCCCTTCCACCATCATCATGCCCCTTCTGCTTGGCTGGTATATGTGATATAAGTGGGTGTGTGTGTGTGTGTGTGTGTTGTATATAGTAAGTGTGTGTGCAGTGTATATAGTGTGTGTATAGTGTTGGTGCACAGTGTATATAGTATGTGTGTATAGTGTTGGTGCACTGTGTATATAGTATGTGTGTATAATATTGGTGCACTGTGTATATAGTATGTGTGTATAGTGTTGGTGCACTGTGTATATATAGTATGTGTGTATAGTGTTGGTGCACTGTGTATATAGTGTGTGTATAGTGTTGGTGCACAGTGTATATAGTATGTGTGCATAGTGTTGGTGCGCTGTTTATATAGTATGTGTGCATAGTGTTGGTGCACTGTGTATATAGTATGTGTGCATAGTGTTGGTGCAGTGTATATAGTATGTGTGTATAGTGTTGGTGCACACATGGGCGTAGGGCCCACAGTCGCAGAGGTCGCTGTCCTGATCGGGCCTGGCTCCTGAAGAGGCGGGGGGGTCGGGGGCCATGCTCGTTTCTGAGCACTATTGGGAGGCGGCGCTGTAATGAAGGGGGAGCCGCAGCCGCGGGGAGGGCAGCCCGACCTCTCCCTCCCTTTCTCTCCCCGGCCGCCCTCGATGCCCCCCCCCCCTCTCGGAGTGCAGAGTGAGTGCAGGGAAGCACTGTACTAAACTACTAACCTACCTGGTTCCAATCACCGCCCACTCGCCGCTAATCTTCCCCTCTCTGCATAGCCGCTGATACACACATGCTAAACAGGAAGCAGCGTGTGTATCAGCATCTATGCAGAGCAGGAGGAGACTGGCGGCGAGTGAGCTGTGATTGGAACCAGGGAGTTGAGTAGTTTAGTACAGCGCTTCCCTGCACGCTCACAACGCTTCCCTGCATGCTCACACCTACCTAATCTAACCTATACTGGGGGGCACCTACCTAATCTAACCTATACTTGGGGGCACCTACCTAATCTAACCTATACTGGGGGGCACCTACCTAAACGAAAATCTCTCCTCCACTCACCTCTTGTTTCACATCTTGCTGAGGTAGGAGGCGGGGGACATGGGCACTGCTGGTCCGGCTCTGCACTAGCCACGGATCGCGGGATACGATGGACGGCGATAGGATCAGCTGTTCGGGGGCCCACGTGCAGGCATGGAGAGGCAGAGGCAGCACTGTGCTCTGCTGCCACTGCCCCCGGACCATTGACCATCTGCGATACCACCCAGGTCCCCCCTAGCCTACCGGGGAGGATGTAGGGACACAGAAGAGCTTCTCCGCAGCGCTCGATCATCAGCGCATGACGGCGGCGGCATGCCAGCTGATCGGGCAGCCAGCTGATCAGCACCCACGTGCCCTGATCTGTACTCCACCACGCTGGCCCTGACGCCATCCATTTCGGCTCTCGGAAGGACCGAGCCGCTGCTCCAGCCTCACAGGATGCTGCCCCCTGCAGCCGCTCCAGGATTCAGTGTCAGGCAGGACCACACTAGCAGCTCCCCACCGCTGATGCCGTGACCTGGACCAGCGTCTGATCCCGGATTGTGGCCCGACTGCTGCCCCGACCTAGCCCCTCCAGCCACCGCAACTACAGGAGGCCCCAGAGACCCCACACCTAAGCAGGCTCTCTGGAGAGCTGCTGACCCAGAGCTCAGTGTCCACGTGGTGCGGGTCGTATGGACTACTGTACCCCCGCTACCCAGGACACCACCAGCACTGCAGGAGCACCCATCCTCCACAGCCCAGGATTGACAAGGCTGCAGGATCCCCCCTCCACCACGTGGGCCGCTGCCTAGGAGTCCAGGACGCCAGCCCAGGGCATGGGGGACATTTCATGTGCACAAAAGGCCTGACCACCACCGCTTCTTGCTGGGCCTCCCACATGGCAGAGATCCTCAGCTGAGCTCGAAGAGAGGGTCTCCACCAACCACAGCCCCCAGCCTGCTCGGCCACCCGGTGTCTACTTCACCCACTGTTGAGGACCGTGCCAGCCTGCTCCACCACCCAGCTCTGAAGACCAGCTGCCCACCGCCCTACATCGGGGAACCTTGACCACAGGGATGGACTGTTGGACTGATCGTCGGTACTAGGGGTGTTTCTCAATCTGCAGCCCCAAAAGGCCTCTGCCTCTGTCTCCCTCCTCTTGCCTTGGCTCCTTCTTCCTCAGTCTCTCTTTAGCTATCCCTTCTCTCTATCTCTCTCTCTTTCTCTATCCACTCTTTTTCAGGACACACTGCGGGGCATCTGGAACTGCTGTGGAGCGAGCGAGTGCCGTCGATAGTTGGCAGGCTGCTCCCCTCACATAGCACTCCAGACTTACCCACGCGTCCTTTCACTATGGTTATGTGCATTATGTATATACAGGTAGACGTTTACTGTGTATACTGTACCTGATTGTACGTATTGGATTGCATGTATGTGTTTGTACCATCTCTGACCCTGTATGAGCCAAAAATAATTACGGGTACAACCCCCGTTGTACTTGGCGAAATAAATCTGATTCTGATTCTAATCTAACCTATACTGGGGGGCACCTACCTAATGTAACCTATACTGGGGGCACCTACCTATCTAACCTATGCTGAGGGCAACTATTCTGGCTACTTATATTATGGCCCATACTCATGGGCTACAATTGTCGCCGCAACACGCGGTGTGCGCGTGTTGCGGTGACAGGTCGCCCGTGAGTATGCGCCGTTGCACGGGCGCGCACCCCGAACTGTCGCTCGTCGCTGATGTCGCCAGGCGATTGAACTGCTCAATCGCCTGGCGACAGTTGCCGCCGCAATTCCGCCGCAACTGTTGCTAGTCCACGGACTAGCGACAGCAACCTCCATTGAGGAATACGGAGCTTCCGGTGGGGGGAGGAGGAACGTCGGCGACAGCTTCCGTCGCACCGCTGGTCTCTCTTCCACGTGTGTACGCGGAGGGACCTGGCGAGGAGCTGTCGCCGGCCTGTCACCCACACGCTCACGTGTGCTGGCGACAGGCCCAAAAAGTTGCCCGTGAGTATGGGCCATTAGAGGCAGCCACCTAGCTAACCTGTACTGGGGGCATCTACCTATCTAACTTATACGGGGGGCGCCTGCCTATCTAACCTATACTGGGGGCAACTATACTGGCTACCTATGCTGGAGGCACCTACCTGGCTAACCTATATCGGGGGCAACTACACTGGCTTACCTATGCCTGGCTACCTATACTGGAGGGACCTATAGCTGGCTATCTATACAGGGGTACCTATTCTTGGCTACCTATACTGGGGGGACCTATACTGAGTGCAACTAGACCTGGCTAACCTATACTGCGGGCACCCATACTCTGCTCTGGGGGGGGGGCATAATTTTTACACCCACCCAATAAGATTGCATTTGTGGGAAAATCTGCTGCCAATAAGATTGCATTTGCGGGGAAATGTGCTGCCAATCTCATTGCATTTGTGGGGAAATGTGCTGCCAATCTCATTGCATTTGCAGGGAAATCTGCTGCCAATCTCATTGCATTTGTGAGAAAATCTGCTGCCAATAAGATTGCATTTGTGGGGAAATCTGCTGCCAATAAGATTGCATTTGTGGGGAAATCTGCTGCCAATCTCATTGCATTTGATGGAAAATCTGCTGCCAATAAGATTGCATTTGTGGGAAAATCTGCTGCCAATAAGATTGCATTTGTTTAGGAAATCTGCTGCCAATAAGATGGCATTTGTGGGGAAATGTGCTGCCAATCTCATAGCATTTGTGGGGAAATCTGCTGCCAATCTCATAGCATTTGTGGGGAAATATGCTGCCAATCTGATTCCATTTGTGGGGAAATCTGTTGCCAATCTCATTGCATTTTGTGGGGAAATCTTCTGCGAAACTGATTGCATTTTGTGGTCGGCCTGCCCTCCACAATGTGTTTTTTTTTTTTTATCGGTTGTCTATAGCGGCAGTGTGTGCTGATCTCTGCTATCTCCTGTATGTTTACTATAATCTGTTGCTCTGTGCCTGTAGGGATAGTAAACTAGCTGCAGTGTGTGCGGATCTCTGCTACCCCAGTATGTACAGTATAAGGTTACTCTGTGCCTGTAAGGATAGTAAACTAGCTGCAGCGTGTGCTGATCTCTGCTACCCACAGTATGTACAGTATAAGCTGCTACTGTGTACCTGTACTGATAGTAAACTAGCTGCAGTGTGTGCTGAACTTTGCTACCTCAATTATGTACAGTATAAGCTGTTACTCTGTGCCTTTACTGATTGTACACTAGCTGCAGTGTGTGCTGATCTGTTACCTCCAGTATGTACAGTATAAGCTGTTACTCTGTGCCTTTACTGATTGTAAACTAACTGCAGTGTGTGCTGATCTGTTACCTCCAGTATGTACAGTATAAGGTGTTGCTCTGTGCCTGTACTGATTGTAAACTAGCTGCAGTGTGTGCTGATCTGTTACCTCCAGTATGCACAGTATAAGGTGTTGCTCTGTGCCTGTACTGATTGTAAACCAGCTGTATTGTTTGTACAGTATTGGCTGTAAAGCCTGGTACACACATACAATTTTGATTAGCCAATTTTACTACTTCTAGTTATTATGAGAGCTCAGCTTTGTTCATAGTATTCAAAATCTCTTGGCTCTCATGCTACATGCAGTGGTAAAATTGGTCAGTGATTGACCAATCAAAATGGAATGTGTGTATGCATCTTTATTCTATGCCTATACTAATAGTAATCTATCTAATTGAAGGCTAGGGGGCTCCATCCAACATTTTGCTGGGCAGGCCCATTATTATTAGGTTACACCGCTGTTAAATTCATGTAACTTGGTCCCACCCAATGGCCATGCCCACTCCCTGCATGACCACACCCAATTTTACCACGGCGCACTGCGTGCGCCGCAGGTCCTTCCTGCCCAGTGCCCATTGGTGCCCTGGATCTTTTAGGATCCTACCAATGCCTCTGTTTACTATAATGCGATTCTACTGTAATACTGTAATACCTTCAGACTGGCATCTTGCTACTAATTGCCTTATTTACTCTAGGTGCTGCATATGTTTGCAAATTGAACATGGCACCCATGCTGCTGCAAAGCTGAATTGATATAGCCATGCCCAGCTATAGAGATTCGGATATGTGTGTGCGTCGGGTGTTGCGCGCGGGGGGGGGGGGGGCTGTTGCCGTTTTTTGCTGGGGGCCCCCACATCCAGATTCTGCATCGGGGCCCAGAGGTTTGTAGCTACGCCACTGGTGTCAGCCAGGTTTATCCAGCTCTCTTTCACTGATAAGAGAGCAGAGACGCTGCTGGCTTATGTAAATAACACACACACTGGAGTGTGCATAGAGGGGCCTGGAGAGGGGTGTGCATAACAGATCAGCACGCAAGAGGCAGCCTTCCAGACACAGGGCGACAAGTCCGACAGGGGAAAGATACATTGATTTATTACAGAGATGGTGATAGTAGAAAGTGCTGCAGTAAGCCAGAGCACATTAGAATAGGTTTATTACTTGTAGGATGGTAAGGATGAAATTTTTGTTACAGAGTCTCTTTAAGGACATCTGCCTTCTCCCTCAGGTGAGAATTGCCTGATTTTTGGAAAACTTCTGCTTGACCTCCTATCTATACTCTAACTCTATTTGCCTAATTTTGTTGAAATAAGGTTGTTGTTTTTTTCTGGATTAGACAAATACACAGCTAATAAGGCTTGCTAATCTGACAGCCATTTAGGGTTATATTACAAGAGAAAACTTGGTTTGTTTTGGGGTGCTACTAGTGTTGTGTAGGAAGAAAGATATATTTTTTTTTAAAGCGTTTGCACTTCCAATGTAATCACTGTTGGGAGTCCCGTAAATCACCCTTGACGATACTGCAACAGTGTTTATAGTACTATTAAGGTGCCCCAGAAAACTATAAATTGAAGGAGAGAGAACTCAACTGGGAGGAGTCCTGGAGACGCATGTGATCAGTTTGGTCAGATGATAGATATGCAAGTCTCTGATTTTCTAGTCATGATCGTGTGCTAAAGCACAATGTGATCACATCAAATCAGAGCTTTGCAAATCTATCAGCTGATCAAACAAATCACATGCTTCTCCAATCTCCACAAGTTCTCCTAGACAAGACTAATGAATAAAGTACTGCTTTAGCATCTAATACAAAACACCTTTGTGCAGGGGCACCCCACTATGAGCTCCAAATTCCAAAAAAAGCTCAGTAAAAAATTGTGCACAATACTTCACTGCAATCTCTTGAACACGCTTCTTATGCCTGGAATACACGGGTCAATCGGCAGCTCGATTAGCCGCTGGATTGACCCCAGCCGTGTCCCCGCTGCGTCCCTGCTCGTCCGCGCAGATCGATTACCGCTCGTCCCCGCCGGCGCTTCCTTATCAGTGCTCGATTCCCTGCCATTGCCGGCGGGGATCGAGCGGGCGGGGGTCGAGCGGCATGATCGGGCCAGCTGAATATTATCAGCTGGCCGGATCAGCTGGTCGATACACGGTACAGAAACGCACCGTGTATCCCTAGCATTAGCTGCTGGTCTCCCAAGCCCTGATCATGTTACTGCAACTAGAAAAAGGGCTAATTTGACAACCATTTTACATGTGTCTATGCATAACCCGTTTATTCCTTGTATATGCACACATGTCAAAGGGAAATAGGTTAATTGTATTTAATTACTAGCTGATTGCCCGGCGTTGCCCGTGTATGTATTTGGCTGGTGTTGGCTCCGCCTACTTTTTCTAACCCTAACACACAATTACTCACTGACCAAGTTTGTGAGCTTTGCGGTCTTTGGTATCAATAATCTGCATTGAAATGAAACAAATGTGATTGGCTGTGTGTGGCTCCACCCCCTTTTCTGAATTTGAACCCCAGTCACCCAATAACCAACTGTACCAGGTTTGAGGCCTGTGCCATTAACAGTTCAAGAATGGTAGCAATTAAATATTCCCCTTGAAAAGCAACAGGTGAAGTTTGATTCACTTTTGTAGGCTCCACCCACTTTTCTGAATATTAATCCCAGTCACCCAGTGACCAACTGTGCAAAGTTTAAAAACCCTGCCATTAACAGAATGGATGCAGTTTACATTTTCCCAGTGAAATTTGTATTTGTCTCCACCCACTGATGACGCGGCGTTGCCCGGGTATGTATTTGACTGGTTTTGGCTCCGCCCATTTTCTAACCCTAACACACAAACACTCAATGACCAAGTTTGTGAGCTTTGGGGTCCTTGGCATCAATAATTTGTATATTCCCATAGAAATTAAACAAATCAGGCTGTTTGTGGCTCCACCCCTCTCCAGCATTTGAACCCCAGTCACCCAATGACCAACTGTAGCAGGTTTGAGGCATATGCTATTAACAGTGTAAAAATGGCAGCAATTAAAATATTCCACTTGAAAATCAACAGGTGAATTTTGATTGGCCATTATAGGCTCCACCCACTTCCCCTGAATATTAATCTCAGTCACTCAGTGATCATCTGGGCAAACATTGGGAACCCTGAAATAAACAGTGTAAGAAGGGCTGCAGTTTACACTTTCCCAGTGAAATTTGTTTTTGGCACCGCCCACTTTTTGTAACCTGGACACAAAGTCACTAATCAATGCCCAAGTTTGTGAGTTTTGGGGTCCTTGGCATCAATAATTTGTATTTTCCCATGAAATGAAACAAATCTGATTCACTGTTTGTGGCTCTGTCCCCTTTTCTGAATTTGAACCTCAGTGACCCAATGATCGACTGTACCAGGTTTGAGGCTTGTGCCATTAACAGTTCAAGAATGGCAGCAATTTTAATATTCTCCTTGAAAAGTGACATGTGATTTTTGATTGGCATTTTTAGGCTCCACCCACTTTTCTGAATATTAATCCCAGTCACCCAGTAACCAGCTATGCTAAGTTTGAGAACCCTGCCATTAACAGTGAAGAAGGGCTGCAGTATACAATTTCCCAGAAAAATCTGTTTTTAACTCCACCCACTTTTTGTAACCTTGACACGCAGTCACTACTCAATGACCAAGTTTGTGAGCTTTTGGGTTCCTGGCATCAAAATTGTGCTAATGGAAGCAGTTTATCCAGCAAAGAAATCTGGCTGTTTTTGGCTCCGCCCCTTTACTGAATTTGAACCCCAAACACTTAACGACCGACTGTAGCAGGTTTGAGGCCTCTGCTATTAACAGTGTGAGAATGGCTGCAGTTTCAATATTCCCCTTGAAAATCAATAGGTGAATTTTGATTGGCTCTTGTAGGCGCCACCTACTTTTCCGAATATTAATCCTAGTCACCCAGTGACCAACTGTGTGAAGTTTGAGAACCCTGCCATTAACAGTGTAAGAAAAGCTGCAGTTTACATTTTCCCATTCAAAAAGTTAGTTGTTTTTGGCTCCACCCACTATTTCTAATCTTGACATACAGTCACTTAATGACCAAGTTTATGAGCTTTGGGGTCTTTGGCATCAATAAGTTGCATTTTACCATTGAAATTAAACAAATCTGATTGGCTGTTTTTGGCCCGCTCCCTTCAGAATTTAAATCCCAGTCTCCCAGTGACTGACTGTAGCAGATGTTAGGCCTCTGCCATTAAGAGTGCATGAATGGCAGCAATGTAAATATTCCCCTTGAAAATCAAAAGGTGAATTTTGATTGGCTGCTGTAGGCTCCACCCACTTTTCTGAATATTAGTCCCAGTCACCCAGAGGCCACTGTGTCACGTTTGAGAACCCTGCCAATAACAGAATGGCTGAAATAAATCTAACAAATCTGATTGGCTGTTTGTGGCTCTACCCCTTTAGTGAATTTGGACCCCAGTCACCCAATGATTGACTGTATCAAGTTTGAGGCCTCTGCCACTAACAGTGTAAGAATGGTAGCAATGTGAATATTCCCCTTGAAAATCAATAGGTGAATTTTGATTGGCTGTTGTAGGCTCCACCCACATTTCTGAATATTCATCCCAGTTACCCAGTGGCCAATTGTGTAATGTTTGGGAACCCTGCAATGTAAAATATTAGGTTGTTGGCCCCGCCCACTTTTTCTAACCTTGACATACAGTCACTCAATTATGAAGTTTATCAGCTTTGGGGTCCTTGGTATCAATACTTTGTATATTCCCATTGAAAAATAAACAAATCTGGCTGTTTGTGGCTCCGCCCCCTTCCTGAATTTGGACCCTAGTCACCCAGTGACCAACTGTACCAGGTTTGAGGCATCTGCGTTTACCAGTAGAAGAGAATGGTAGCAGATGAAATATTCACTTTGAAAATCAAAAGGTGAATTTTTATTGGCTGTTGTAGGCTCCACCCACCTTCCAAAATCTTAATCTGTCACCCAATGACCAACTGTGTAAAGTTTGAGAACCCTGCCATTAACGGTGTAAGAATGGCTGCAGTTTATATTTTCACAGTAAAAGTTGTTTTGGCTCCGCCCACTTTTTGTAACCTTGACACACAGTCACTCAATGACCAAGTTTGTGACCTGTCAGGTCCCTGGCATCAAAAATGTGTGAATGGAAGCAGTTTGTCCACCAAGGAAAACTGATTGGCTGTATGTGGCCCCGCCCCTTTAGTGAATTTGGACCCCAGTCACCCAATGACCGACTGTAGCAAGTTTGAAGCCTCTGCCATTAAAAGTGTAAGAATAGCAGCAGTTTAAATATTCCCCTTGAAAATCAACAGGTGAATTTTGATTGGCTGTTGTAGGCTCCACCCATTTTCTTGAATCTTAATCACATTCACCCAGTGACCAACTGTGTCAAGTTTGAGAACTCTGTGATTAACAGTCTAAGAATGGCTGCAGTTTACATTTTCCCATTTAAAATGAATGGCTGAAATTTGATTGGCTGTTTTATGCTCCGCCCACTTTTCCTGGATTTGTAACCTCGGTCCCCAAGTGACCAACTGTGACATGTGTGGGGACTCTGGCTTGATTACTGTGAGAATGGCAGCCTTTTACATTTTTTCCATTGACTTGAATGGGTGGAATCTGATTTGCTGTTTGTAGCTCCGCCCAGGTGTGCAGGGGGGCTGCGAGACCCCCAGAACATATCATCCCAGGTAGTAAGGGATCTGTATACCAAGTTTCGTTCAAATCGGTCAAGCCGTTTTCGCGTGATCGCGGCACATACACACACACACACACACATACACACACACACACACACACACATACATCCGATTTTATATATATAGATTATAGTATGGTTTCTTTTACTTCAAGCCCTCTGTTCCTACTATACAAATCCCAGATCTCCAGAAGTAATTCTTATTATGACATCTCAGAATGTAGCTGCAAAAAAAACAAACTTATTACCATTTATTGCAACTTAATTCACACAGAACTGTAAAATGAAAAAACAACGATAGATTTCCACAATTACTGTCCACTTTAAACTGGAACCTATGATGAGTGTTTGACAAAGAAGGAGCCACAAAGCAAGGGAATTACTGTTTCAATGTTCTAATTTCCCATTTCTTCTTTTTTTTTACGCACCCCTTCTGTAGACCAGACCCCCATAAAATAGGGGGCTTAATGATTTCTAGTGATTGTATCTGATTACATCTCCTTTTTCCTGCTCCGAAAACCAAGCTAATCATGTCAAGAATTTTTTTTTTCCCCTAATCAAGCCAAATTTCAGAAAGCACCCTCCCTTCTCACAGATCGTGATTTTTTTGCCTTTCAGAATAGCTTTATGCCTTCTCTACGGTGTTGAATGAATATTGTAATTTACAGGTGAGCTCGAAACATGTTAAGTATTCCCAGCATCTTTCCTCGGTCACTAAAGCCTTCCCCGTGACACACAATGTTACCAATCTGTAGTGAAAAATATACTACCCAACTAAGAATATAATTCATTACAAATGAATCAAATGCAGCCAATTTCCGCTAGAGCCACTTGTGATTTTCAGAGTGGTTACAAAAAAAAAAAACATGTAGCCATTTCACCTTATCGTTTTCTTTGATTAAACCCACTTGGGCAAGAACCTGGCAAGATGAGTGGCAGATGTAATTAAAGAGTGTCTAATATGCCAACAACGCAAAAAAAAATGATTTCACGTTCTGTGAAGTTGAAATTTGGAATGATTGTTCAGTATTAATGAAAGTCACTCTAATTAATCTAAGTTTATCATCTTTAGTGAGAGGTTACAATTTTTAATTCTTTGAGGTGGAAAACAAGCTGGCCCAGGATATTCAACTTGGTTATAGGATAAGTGCAGACACACACAAGTAAACCCACATAAATCAGTTAATCTCTGGAGAAAAAAAATGAAGTTTTGCATTTTCTATCCATTTCAAAATGACTGCTGAGTACCTACCCAGGAGGTTGGGGCTCCACTGAGGTCAAAAGACACCGTGCCGTTGGGGACAACTTTGGCCTCGCTGGATGCCGGCTTCATCCATCCATCTATCAGCTGTTTCTGCAGCAGGGACACCTTTGGTTCAACCCCCCATGATGCCAGTTGTCAAACCGGAAGTAAAGGCCGCCGCGGCTGGACACTTCTGTGACAGCCAGATTATCTTGACCAGCCCTGCTAAATGCTGCCCAGGAGTTGGGACCCATCACAGAAATGAACACTACTGCATCTTTCGAACTGAAACACCTTGGTCATCGCTGGCAGATGCCAAATGTCAGCAATCGGGATCCTCAACAGCATCTAGCATCACCGCCGGTTTCTCTCATGAAAAACTTGGCCATCACTGCTGAACCTTTGCTTCCATCTGTGCAAACCCCCCCCCCCCCCGACCCCCCCCGGCTCTTGGCTTTTGGACATTTTCCCCTCTTATTCTCACCATCCAAACCCTCCCCCCCCATCCAGAGTCAGTATGAGACAAACCAATTTCGGGTACAATTCCTTCATACTTGGTGAAATGAATGATTCTGATTCTGTGTATCTTCTTGCTCTTTTATTTAGCATATTGTTATAAGAATATGATTTATAGCACAGGTGTTGAACTCCAGGCCGGGAGGGCCAGATCCATGTCAGTGTTTAGGATGAACTGAGAAAGAGAGGAATGTGTTCTACCTGATGGACTTCCTGATTCAGACCCATCAATTAATTTGAGCTGGGTCAAAAATTTGTGAGGACCTCGGCCTCAAAGCACCAGTTTGAGATCCCTGGCTTAAAGGAAGGCATTCAGATCTTAGAATATTTTGCTGCCATCACATGTTAAACCTTGCCCTCTGTTATGTTTTATCCCATTATTTGCTGTTTCTTTTTTAATGCAGACATTGTAAGCTTAAAGGGATACTGAGTAGGGTTTCAAAACACAATTTGGACTTACCTCAGGCTTCCTACAGCCCACCAGTTCCCAAAGAGTCCGCCTGGCTCCTCTCTCGGTCCCACAGGCGGCTCTGTTAATTGGTGACTTCCGCCTGTATTTGCCACTGGCCGGCATGAGAGTCCTGCACATGCGCTGTTCTCTAACTTTGAACCGCGCATGCACAGGACTCTCATGCTGGCTGAATGATGCGTAGTAGCCTGCGTAATAATGCATAAAATGTGCAGCGGGGACTCGTACTAAAGACTTCAGCTGGAAGTCGCCTGCAGGACCGAGAGAGAACCAGCACCTACTCGTTACAGTACCCTGGTAACTTACCACGTTCACCACTATCTATGATGCAAAGTCTGCCACTTTGGGTCCCTCCATCGCCCCGACTCTTTGCCTACACTCATACCCTCCTGCACTCAAATGTTCACTGGCTGCCGCAGTAGACGCAATTACTATTGTGGTCCATGGAGTGCCCAATTTTCCTTTTGGCCACAGGCACCCAAATTTCACAGAAAGCACTAATCCGATAACTCTGAACCGAGCCTAACCCTAATTCATTGATGCAGAATGAGTATGAATAACAGATTTTCTGTCTGAAGTCTCATTCCCTCTTCTGTATGCTTGTTGCTGGTGTGCGAATTCAGATGCTGTACAAGCCAAACAATCAGTATGACAGCCAGACAACTGACATTTTTGAAAGGGAATAAAGATGGCAGCTTTCATATCCCTCTCACTTTAGGCTCCTTTTAAGTGATAAAAATATAAATCAGCAATAATCTCAGAACTCTCTCTGATGTTGTATGAGCGTGTCTAGGTAGATTAATTGGCAGCTTATTTTTTATTATCTGTTATTTGTATAAAGTACAGTCATCATGGCTCACTCGCTGTCATTGAATCTGGGTCTGTACTAGATGCATTTCATTCCACAGCTTTAATTATGTTAACAACTCCAGATAAAAATAGCTATGAATGGCCAGCTCACTGTCTATATTTATACACAGCTCTCCCTGTTAGTCACCCCTCACTTCTTGACAGAGCCAACAAATATGAATGTCTGTACAGGAAGTGATGTGGAGCACGAGTGCCAACAAATCGACACAAAGCTTCTTGTTTCTTTTATTAACACAACTGTGTCATTACGATGGAGGGTGAAGAAAGAGAAACCCCTCTGATATGGAATGTGCACAAGAGTTATATGAGAGGGCATGAGTGCATTGTTTAGCATTCACATGGTACTGAAAAACAAAGCATATACGGATCTGACAGCTGTCTAACACTTGAGATAAAGGAACAGTCTGTGATAAAATGTAACTCCAGTTTTGTTTTATAAAAAAATGATTCTGCATACAATATTAATCGACAATCATTTTTGTACTTTTACTTACTCTGGAAAAAATGTACATCTAATTTGTATATGTTTGCACTTATTTAAATTTCACAATTTTTCGCCATAGTGCCCCTTTAAGTGGGGTGCCAGAATCAGAGCAGGAGGAGGAAGATATGTCATGCTTCCGTACGGAAGCTGAAAAAGATGAGGTGTTCTGTGTTAAATAGTCTACTACGCTCTGACAATATTGGGGGTTGATGGCACGTGCCTTCTTCTGAATACTGTACTTTGGTCGAGGGCTGCACGAAATCACGACAGCGCAACCTCAAACAGACTTGCCAGGTGGCCTGCCTCTGGCTCTGCCTTTTGTTTTGTCCATATTGGGGGGATGAACTGAAAAGTATGCATTGACTTGACTAATACAGTGTTCGGTTACACAGGTGCAGTGAACAGGTTGCAGTGACTGGTATTACAAATGTGCAGCTGCCTGTCACACACACACGGACTGCAATGAAAGGGGCAATGACTGGTGGTATTAACCTCCTCGGTGTTCAGTTTCTGCTGGATTTCTGTGCAAAAATTGATCCACTTAATTTTCATAACCATTTTTCCTTTAACTTAACAAAATGTGTCAAGCAACGGTCTAGTGTACATTTTGAGTCCAATAAAAGCTTGGAACACAAAATCTAAACTAAATTTCAAAATGAATCCCCAAAATTTCTGATCATTTATACTTCCAAGGTGCAGCTGCTCAACCTGCACTAATACAAAAAGTAAAGGTGGACATACATCTAGAGATAATGGGCAGATTTGACCAAGAGACAAATCTTTCTCTAATAAAATCTGATTAGAGAGAGATCGGTCGGCTACCCATACTCTGCAGACTGTTTCCCGATAAATTTCAACAGGAAATCGCTTGGGAATCAGCCGCATCCGTTGCCTCACCGCTGTCCCCTCAATGTCAAAATGTATTCCCGTGTATAAAGTTATGCATTACCTGTCCTGTGTCGCCCACCACATGGTGCCCATCTGTCTTCAGAATGCCCCCGCAAATTGTTGTAGGTAGGTATCCAGATCTAGGTGCCCCCAGTATAGGATTAGCTAGGTACAGGTGTCCCCCAGTATAGGCTAGGTAAGTACAGGTGTCACTCAGTATAGGCTAAGTAGGTGCAGGTATCTCCCAGGATAGGCTAGTTAGGCACAGGTGTCCCCGGGATAAGCTAGGTAGATGCAGGTGTTCCCAGGGATAGACTAGGTAAGTGTTCCCCAGGATAGGCTAGGTAAGTGTTCCCCGGGATAGGCTGGTTAGGTCTCCCCTAGGATAGGCTGGTTAGGTGTCCCCCAGGATAAGCTAGATAAGTGTTCCCCAGGATAGGCTAGGTAAGTGTTCCCCGGGACAGGCTAAGTAAGTGTTCCCCAGGATAGGCTGGTTAGGTGTCCCCCAGTATAGGCTGGTTAGCTGCCCCCCAGGATAGGCTGGTTAGGTGCCCCCAGGATAGGCTCATTAGGTGCCCCCAGGATAGGCTAGGTATGTGCCACCCCACAGGATAGGCTAGGTAGGTAGGTTCCCCCAGGATAGGCTAGGTATGTGCAGGGGCTCCTGTACATGATAGGCAGCATAAGTAATTACAGGCATAGTGGTCCCCACCCCCGATCATCCCCCCTTTAAGCCCCCGATGCAGCCACTGGATACATACCAAGCCTCGTTCCAGCGAATGCTACATTCTCCCTGCACAGCTCCGCATATCTTCCGGTATGCAGAAGATCGGGGCTGAAGTCATGTGACGTCTGACGTCTGACGTCTTCCATACAGCCCTGTCAGTCAGTCGCAGCTGGCCTTTGGCACCTTAATTGCTACTGTGCCACTGCCAGGCCCAGCACATTCAGTGACTGCCCGTGTGTGCAACAGGCAGCTGCACATTTGTAATCCCAATCACTGCACCTGTTCACAGGTAGGTAGGTGCACTGAACAGTGAACAGGTGCAGTGATTGGGATTACAAATGTGCAGCTGCCTGTCACACACACACATGGACTGCAATGACAGGTGCAATGACTGGTGGTGTTAATAATGCGTGCGCTCACGTAGGTATAAGTAGGTAGGTGCACTGAACAGTGCACAGGTACAGTGATTGGGATTACAAATGTGCAGCTGCCTGTCACACACACACACACACGGACTGCAATGACAGGTGCAATGACTGGTGGTATTAACAATGCGTGCGCTCATGTAGGTATAGGTAGGTAGGTGCAATGAACAGTGAACAGGTGCAGTCATTGGGATTACAAATGTGCAGCTGCCTGTCACACACACACACACGGACTGCAATGCCAGGTGCAATGACTGGTGGTATTAACAATGCAAGGGCTCACGTAGGTATAGGTAGGTAGGTGCACTAAACAGTGAACAGGTGCAGTGATTGGGATTACAAATGTGCAGCTGCCTGTCACACACACAGGTAGTCACTGAATGTGCTGGGCCTGGCAGTGGCACAGTAGGAATTAAGGTGCCAAAGGCCACCTGCGACTAACTGACAGGGCTGTATATAATGCAAGTGGGCCACACAAGAAAATAGATCACAAGAACAACATTAGCTCTCAAAAGAGCTGTTGAGGGGTGCTTTTTTAGCAATAAGAATCAGCAAGGAGCAAGCTAACAAGCCATACAAGAGCCTAACTAAGCTTTCCCTATAGCTCTCTCTGCAGCAGCTCTCCCTTGTCTAATTACTGCATGCACACGAGTGAGTCCAATGCCTAATGCTGCCTGCCTTTTATAGGGGGGGTGGGGCTCCAGGAGGGAGTGTAGCCTGATTGGCTACAATGTGCCTGCTGACTGTGATGTAGAGGGTCAAAGTTGACCCTAATGATGCACTATGGGGGAGAATCGAACTTACGCAAAAGTTTGCGGTTCTCTGCGATCGCGAACCACAGAGGTTCACCGGTTCCCGTTCGCTGGCAGTTCGGACCATCTCTATCTGCCATATTTAATTCCTTTTAAAGGATACCAGAGCTGAACTAAGTAGGAAAATCGGGGGGTGCAGGCATGTAATGGAAGCTGTCCCGATGCCCACCTCTCCCCCCATTCTCCTCTCTCCCCCTTTCTTACCTAAATGCCCTTGGCAGCCTCTTCCAGATCGGCCAGGTCAGTCATGTGATGCACCCGCGTCCGGGAGTGCACTGTGCATGACATCACAACTACGTCATGCACATGGGCGGAGTGCTCCTGGCCGCAGGCACGATGTAGGATGCGTGCAGCCAGGCCAGCGCCTGCACACTACTGCCCAATAGAGATGGCTTGAAGCTCCGATTTTGGGTGCACGAACAGCAAATGTGAACTTGCGCAAAAGTTCGTGAACTGGCAAACATCGCGAACTGCAATAGACTTCAATGGGCAGGCAAACTTTAAAAACTACAAACACTGTTCCTGGCCACAAAAGTAATAAAGATTTTTCAAGGGGTCTAACACCTGGAGGGTGGCATATCGGAGTGGGATACATGCCAAAAGTCCCAGGGGAAATTACGTATTTGACGCACAGCAGGGTTGTAATCCCTAAAAGGCAGAAATCACATTGCATTCCTAAATTTGAGGCCTAAAGGCAGTACAGCTAGAAAAATTAGGCATGTACACGCACCAGAAAAACTATTATTTTTGTTAGCGGCCTTTAACCACTTCTCGACCGCCGTATATACAATTGGCGGCCGGGAAGTGGACGCCGCAAGGACCGCCGTATTGACAATTGGCGGCGGTCCTTGTATGGGCATGGGCGGAGCGATCGCGTCATCCGTGACGCGATCCTCCGCCTCCGCCTGGTGCCGCTCACCCGCCGCAACATCCCGCCGGCCATACGGAAGCGCCGGCGGGATGTTAACCCGACGATCGCCGCATACAAAGTGTATAATACACTTTGTAATGTTTACAAAGTGTATTATACAGGCTGCCTCCTGCCCTGGTGGTCCCAATGTCCGAGGGACCACCAGGGCAGGCTGCAGCCACCCTAGTCTGCACCAAGCACACTGATTTCCCCCCCCCCCTGCCCCAGATCGCCCACAGCACCCATCAGACCCCCCCCCTGCCCACCCCCCAGACCCCTGTTTGCACCCAATCACCCCCCTAATCACCCATCAATCACTCCCTGTCACTATCTGTCAACGCTATTTTTTTTTATCCCCCCCCCGCCCCCCGCTCCCTCCTGATCACCCCTCCACCCCTCAGATTCTCCCCAGACCCCCCCCATGTACTGTATGCATCTATCCCCCCTGATCACCTGTCAATCACCTGTCCATCACCTGTCAATCACCCGTCAATCACCCGTCAATCACCCCCTGTCACTGCCACCCATCAATCAGCCCCTAACCTGCCCCTTGCGGGCAATCTGATCACCCCCCCACACCAATAGATCGCCCGCAGATCCGACATCAGATCACCTCCCAAATCCATTGTTTACATCTATTCTCTCCTCTAAACACCCACTAATTACCCATCAATCACCCATCAATCACCCCCTATCACCACCTGTCACTTTTACCTATCAGATCAGACCCTAATCTGCCCCTTGCGGGCACCCAATCACCCGCCCACACGCTCAGATTGCCCTCTGACCCCCCCTTATCAATTCACCAGTGCATTAATTACATCTGTTCTTCCCTGTAATAACCCACTGATCACCTGTCAATCACCTGCCAATCACCTATCACCCATCAATCACCCCCTGTCACCCCCTGTCACTGCCACCCATCAATCAGCCCCTAACCTGCCCCTTGCGGGCAATCTGATCACCCACCCACACCATTAGATCACCCGCAAACCCGCCGTCAGATTACCTCCCAAATGTATTGTTTACATCTGTTATCTTCTCTAAACACCCACTAATTACCCATCAATCACCCATCAATCACCCCCTATCACCAACCGTCACTGTTACCTATCAGATCAGACCCTAATCTGCCCCTTGCGGGCACCCAATCACCCGCCCACATGCTCAGATTGCCCTCAGACCCCCCCCCCCCCCCCCCCTTATAAATTCGCCAGTGCATTAATTACATCTGGCCTTCCCTGTAATAACCCACTGATCACCTGTCAATCACCTGCCAATCACCTATCACCCATCAATCACCCCCTGTCACTGCCACCCAACAATCAGCCCCTAACCTGCCCCTTGCGGGCAACCTGATCACCCACCCACACCAATAGATCGCCCGCAGATCCGACATCAGATCACCACCCAAGCGCAGTGTTTCCATCTATTCTCTCCTCTAAACACCCACTAATTACCCATCAATCACCCATCAATCACCCCCTATCACCACCTGTCACTGTTACCCATCAGATCAGACCCTAATCTGCCCCTTGCGGGCACCCAATCGCCCGCCTACACGCTCAGATTGCCCTCAGACCCCCCCCTTATCAATTCGCCAGTGCAATATTTACATCTGTTCTCCCCTGTAATAACCCACTGATTACCTGTCAATCACCTATCAATCACCCATCAATCACCCCCTGTCACTGCCACCCATCAATCACCCCCTGTCACTGCCGCCCATCAATCATCCGCTGTCACTGCCACCCATCAATCAGCCCCTAACCTGCCCCTTGCGGGCAATCTGATCACCCACCCACACCAATAGATCGCCCGCAGATCCGACGTCCGATCACCTCCCAAGTGCAGTGTTTACATCTGTTCTCTACCCTAAACACCCACTAATTACCCATCAATCACCCCCTGTCACTGCTACCTATCAGATTAGACCCCTATCTGCCCCTAGGGCACTCAATCACCCGCCCACACCCTCAGAATGCCCTCAGACCCCAGCCCTGATCACCTCGCCAGTGCATTGCTTGCATCTATTCCCCCCTCTAATCACACCTTGAGACACCCATCAATCACCTCCTGTCACCCCCTAGCACACCTACCCATCAGATCAGGCCACAATTTGCCCCGTGTGGGCTCCTGATCACTCGGCCAAACCCTCAGATCCCCCTCAGACCCCCTTCCGATCACCTCCCCAGTGCATTGATTGCATCTATTTTCCCCTCTAACCACCCCCTGAGACACCCATCAATCACTTCCTGTCACCCCCCTAGCACTCCTATCCATCAGATCAGGCCCAATACAACCTGTCATCTAAAAGGCCACCCTGCTTATGACCGGTTCCACAAAATTCGCCCCCTCATAGACCACCTGTCATCAAAATTTGCAGATGCTTATACCCCTGAACAGTCATTTTAAGACATTTGGTTTCCAGACTACTCACGGTTTTGGGCCTGTAAAATGCCAGGGCGGTATAGGAACCCCACAAGTGACCCCATTTTAGAAAAAAAGACACCCCAAGGTATTCTGTTAGGTGTATGACGAGTTCATAGAAGATTTTATTTTTTGTCAAAAGTTAGCGGAAATTGATTTTTATTGTTTTTTTTTCACAAAGTGTCATTTTTCACTAACTTGTGACAAAAAATAAAATCTTCTATGAACTCGCCATACACCTAACGGAATACCTTGGGGTGTCTTCTTTCTAAAATGGGGTTACTTGTGGGGTTCCTATACTGCCCTTGCATTTTAGGGGCCCTAAACCGCGAGGAGTAGTCTAGAGAACAAATGCCTCAAAATGACCTGTGAATAGGACGTTGGGCCCCTTAGCGCACCTAGGCTGCAAAAAAGTGTCACACATGTGGTACCGCCGTACTCAGGAAAAGTAGTATAATGTGTTTTGGGGTGTATTTTTACACATACCCATGCTGGGTGGGAGAAATTTCTATGTAAATGGACAATTGTGTGTAAAAAAATCAAACAATTGTCATTTACAGAGATATTTCTCCCACTTAGCATGGGTATGTGTAAAAATACACCCCAAAACGCATTATACTACTTCTCCTGAGTACGGCGGTACCACATGTGTGGCACTTTTTTTTACACCCTAAGTACGCTAAGGGGCCCAATGTCCAATGAGTACCTTTAGGATTTCGCAGGTCATTTTGCGACATTTGGTTTCAAGACTACTCCTCACGGTTTAGGGCCCCTAAAATGCCAGGGCAGTATAGGAACCCCACAAATGACCCCATTCTAGAAAGAAGACACCCAAAGGTATTCCGTACGGAGTATGGTGAGTTCATAGAAGATTTTATTTTTTTGTCACAAGTTAGCGGAAAATGACACTTTGTGAAAAAAAAACAATTAAAATCAATTTCCGCTAACTTGTGACAAAAAAATAAAAACTTCTATGAACTCACCATACTCCTAACGGAATACCTTGGGGTGTCTTCTTTCTAAAATGGGGTCATTAGTGGGGTTCCTATACTGCCCTGGCATTTTAGGGGCCCTAAACCGTGAGGAGTAGTCTTGAAACAAAAATGACCTGTGAAATCCTAAAGGTACTCATTGGACTTTGGGCCCCTTAGTGCAGTTAGGGTGCAAAAAAGTGCCACACATGTGGTATCGCCGTACTCGGGAGAAGTAGTATAATGTGTTTTGGGGTGTATTTTTACACATACCCATGCTGGGTGGGAGAAATACTTCTGTAAATGACAATCTTTTGATTTTTTTACACACAATTGTCCATTTACAGAGATATTTCTCCCACTTAGCATGGGTATGTGTAAAAATACACCCCAAAACGCATTATACTACTTCTCCTGAGTACGGCGGTACCACATGTGTGGCACTTTTTTTTACACCCTAAGTACGCTAAGGGGCACAATGTCCAATGAGTACCTTTAGGATTTCGCAGGTCATTTTGCGACATTTGGTTTCAAGACTACTCCTCACGGTTTAGGGCCCCTAAAATGCCAGGGCAGTATAGGAACCCCACAAATGACCCCATTCTAGAAAGAAGACACCCAAAGGTATTCCGTACGGAGTATGGTGAGTTCATAGAAGATTTTATTTTTTGTCACAAGTTAGCGGAAAATGACACTTTGTGAAAAAAAACAATTAAAATCAATTTCCGCTAACTTGTGACAAAAAAATAAAAACTTCTATGAACTCACCATACTCCTAACGGAATACCTTGGGGTGTCTTCTTTCTAAAATGGGGTCATTAGTGGGGTTCCTATACTGCCCTGGCATTTTAGGGGCCCTAAACCGTGAGGAGTAGTCTTGAAACAAAAATCCTAAAGGTACTCATTGGACTTTGGGCCCCTTAGTGCAGTTAGGGTGCAAAAAAGTGCCACACATGTGGTATCGCCGTACTCGGGAGAAGTAGTATAATGTGTTTTGGGGTGTATTTTTACACATACCCATGCTGGGTGGGAGAAATACCTCTGTAAATGACAATCTTTTGATTTTTTTACACACAATTGTCCATTTACAGAGGTATTTCTCCCCCCCAGCATGGGTATGTGTAAAAATACACCCCAAAACACATTGTACTACTTCTCCCGAGTATGGCGATACCACATGTGTGGCACTTTTTTGCACCCTAACTGCGCTAAAGGGCCCAAAGTCCAATGAGTACCTTTAGGATTTCACAGGTCATTTTGAGAAATTTCGTTTCAAGACTACTCCTCACGGTTTAGGGCCCCTAAAATGCCAGGGCAGTATAGGAACCCCACAAATGACCCCATTTTAGAAAGAAGACACCCCAAGGTATTCCGTTAGTAGTATAGCGAGTTCATAGAAGATTTTATTTTTTGTCACAAGTTAGCGGAAATTGATTTTAATTGTGTTTTTTCACAAAGTGTAATTTTCCGCTAACTTTTGACAAAAAATAAAATCTTCTATGAACTCACCATACTCCTAACGGAATACCTTGGGGTGTCTTCTTTCTAAAATGGGGTCATTTGTGGGGTTCCTATACTGCCCTGGCATTTTAGGGGCCCTAAACCGTGAGGAGTAGTCTTGAAACGAAATTTCTCAAAATGACCTGTGAAATCCTAAAGGTACTCATTGGACTTTGGGCCCTTTAGCGCAGTTAGGGTGCAAAAAAGTGCCACACATGTGGTATCGCCGTACTCAGGAGAAGTAGTATAATGTGTTTTGTGGTGTATTTTTACACATACCCATGCTGAGTGGGAGAAAGATCTCTGTAAATGGACAATTGTGTGTAAAAAAAATTAACAAATTGTCATTTACAGAAATATTTCTCCCACCCAGCATGGGTCTGTGTAAAAATACACCCCAAAACACATTATACTACTTCTCCTGAGTACGGCAATACCACATGTGTGGCACTTTTTTGCAGCCTAACTGCGCTAAGGGGTCCAAAGTCCAATGAGCACCTTTAGGCTTTACAGGGGTGCTTACAATTTAGCACCCCCCAAAATGTCAGGACAGTAAACACACCCCACAAATGACCCCATTTTGGAAAGTAGACCCTTCAAGGTATTCAGAGAGGGGCATGGTGAGTCCGTGGCAGATTTCATTTTTTTTTTGTCGCAAGTTAGAAGAAATGGAAACTTTTTTTTTTTTTTTTTTCTCACAAAGTGTCATTTTCCGCTTACTTGTGACAAAAAATAATATCTTCTATGAACTCACTATGCCTCTCAGTGAATACTTTGGGATGTCTTCTTTCCAAAATGGGGTAATTTGGGGGGTATTTATACTATCCTGGAATTCTAGCCCCTCATGAAACATGACAGGGGGTCAGAAAGTCATAGATGCTTGAAAATGAGAAAATTCACTTTTTGCACCATAGTTTGTAAACGCTATAACTTTTACCCAAACCAATAAATATACACTGAATGGGTTTTTTTTTATCAAAAACATGTTTGTCCACATTTTTCGCGCTGCATGTATACAGAAATTTTACTTTATTTGAAAAATGTCAGCACAGAAAGTTAAAAAAATAATTTTTTTGCCAAAATTCATGTCTTTTTTGATGAATATAATAAAAAGTAAAAATCGCAGGAGCAATTAAATAGCACCAAAAGAAAGCTTTATTAGTGACAAGAAAAGGAGCCAAAATTCATTTAGGTGGTAGGTTGTATGAGCGAGCAATAAACCGTGAAAGCTGCAGTGGTTTGAATGGAAAAAAAGTGGCCGGTCCTTAAGGGGTAGAAAGCCCTAGGTCCTCAAGTGGTTAAAAACCTGGAATCCACCTGGCGTCCTGGACCCTGTTGGTGGTGGCGGAGAAGGCCGTCAAGCGGCCAGCAGGCAGAGATGCTGTGTGAGGACTGACTTAGTCTTGGGGCAGGCAGTCACACGGCCTGCAGGCAGAGATGCTGTGTGTGGGGATTGACTTAGTCTTCGGGCGGGCAGTAGCCCTCCGGGATCCATGCTTCATTCATTTTGATAAAGGTGATGTACTGAACACTTTTTAGACCTAAGCGACTTCTCTTCTCACTGACAATGCCTCCAGCAGTGCTGAAGGTCCTTTCTGACAGGACACTTGAGGCAGTGCAAGCCAGAAGTTGGATGGCAAATTGTGACAGCTCTGGCCACAGGTCAAACCTGTGCATCCAGTAGTCCAGCGGTTAATCCCTGCTCAGATTGTCTATATCCACACTTAAGGCCAGGTAGTCGGCTACCTGCTGGTTGAGGCGATGGTGGAGGGTGGATCCGGAAGGGCTAAGTCGAGGCATTGGACTAAATGTCTGCATGTCCGATATCACCATGAGATCGCTAGAGCATCCTGTCCTTGTCTGCGTGGACATGGGAGGAGGAGGAAGATTACTAGCAGTGGCACCTTTATTCCATTGTGCTGTGACATAACCCTTAAACGCACTGTAAAGCATACTTGCCAAATTGTGTTGCAAGTGCTGCATCCTTTCAGCCTTGTGGTTATTTGGTAACATCTCTGCCACTTTGTGCTTATACCGAGGATCTAGTACCATTGCCACCCAGTACAGGTCATTTCCCTTGAGTTTTTTTTAAATGGGGATCCCTCAACATGAAAGACGCCATCTGCACAAAGTTGGATGCCGACGTACTAGCCATCTCGTCTCGCTCTTCCTCATTGATGTCAGGTAAGTTCTCCTCCTTCCCTAGCCACGCACAATACCACGGGAAAGGTGAACAGCACAAGCCACCTGTGACGCCTGCTGCAGTTGGTCTTCCACCTCCTCTTCCTCAAAGCCACCTTCCTCCTCTGACTCCTATTCCCCAAATGACTCCTCCTCCTCCCCCCTCCTCTGTGATGCCGCAGGTGTTAAAGATGCCGCAGGTGATGTTTCCCACAACTCTTCCTCCTCTTCCTGTTCACACTCCTCTACAGCTTGAACCACCACTCTACACATGGCACGCTCAAGGAAGAAAGCATATGGGATCAAGTCACTGATGGTGCCTTCACTGTGACTCACCAGGTTTGTCACCTCCTCAAATGGACGCATGAGCCTGCAGGAATTACGCATGAGTGTCCAGTGTTTCAGCCAGAAAAACCCCAGCTCCCCAGAGCACGTCCTTTCACTGTAGTTGTACAGATACTCGTTGATGGCTTTCTCCTGTTGTAGCAGGTGGTCAAACATGAGGAGCATTGAATTCCAGCGAGTCGGGCTATTGCAAATCAAGCGCCTCACCGGCAAGTTGTTTCTCCGCTGAATATCAGCCAAGTTCACCATGGCCATGTAGGAACGCCTGAAATGCCCACACACCTTTCTGGACTGCTTCAGGACCTCCAGTAAGCCTGGGTACTTACACACAAATCTTTGGATTATAAGATTGAGCACATGTGCCATGCTGGGTACATTTGTCTACTTTCCCATACTCAAAGCCGACAAGAGATTGCTGCCGTTGTCACACACCATGTTGCCAATATCCAGTTGGTGAGGGGTCAGCCACTGATCCACCTGTTTGTTCATAACAGCGAGGAGAGCTGCTCCAGTGTGACTCTCAGCTTTGAGGCAAGGCACGTCAAAGATGGTGTGACACCGTCATACCTGGCATGCAGCATAGGCCCTTGGGAGCTGGGGGTGTGTAGTTGGAGAGGATCGCAGCACCAGTAGAGTGGCACTGCCACTCAGCCGAGGAGGAGGTGGACAACTGCGAAGAGGATGTAGCAGGAGGAGTAGGAGGAGAAGGAGAGGAGGTGGCAGCAGGCCTGCCTGCAAGCCGTGGAGGTGTCACAACTAGGTCCGCTGCACAGCCACCTACTCCCTGCATGCCAGCGGTCACCAGGTTGACCCAATGTGCCGTATAAGTAATGTACCTGCCCTGATCGTGCTTTGCAGACCAGGCATCCATGGTCAGATGGACCCTTGACCCAACGCTGTGTGCCAGAGATGACATCACTTGCCTTTCAACTTCACGGTACAGTTTGGGTATCATCTTTTTTGAAAAATAATTGTGCCCTGATATCTTCCACTGCGATGTCCCAATTGCCACAAATTTTCAGAAGGTCTCAGAGTCCACCAGCCGGTATGGTAACAGCTGGCGAGCTAACAGTTCCGCCAAGCCAACTGTTAGATGCCGAGCAAAGGGGTGAGTGGCAGACATTGGCTTCTTCTGCTCAAAGATTTCCTTCACGGACACCTGGCTGCTGCTGTTGGCAGAGGAGCAGATACCGCTCAAGGTGAGAGGCGGAGTGGAGGTGGGTGGCTTTGAAGGTACAAGGGATAAAGCGGTGGAAGATTCTGCGCCTGAAGGAGGAAGAGGAGGCGGAGAGTAGCTTTGCATTGTGTGCTGCTTTTCCTCAGGTGGTCATCCCATTGCTGTTTGTGTTTTCTCACCATGTGCCTTTGTAAGGCAGTTTGTGCCTACGTGGGTCTTGGTCTTTCCACGACTCAATTTTTGGTGGCAGAGAGTACAGATGGCATTGCTCTTATCTGAGGCAGACACACAAAAAAATTCCACACCGCTGAGCCCTGGGATGATGGCACTTTGGTGGTGGCATCAACAGCTGACCTTGAAGGGCAAAAGCAGATCCGAGATGAAAAACTAACTATAACAAGCAACTTTTCTATATATCTTATCTAAAGTTTAGATGGTTTACACAGCAAATCTAGCTGCAAACAGTTTTAATAGAATATACAATACAATACAATAACATTTCTATAGCGCTTTTCTCCCATAGGACTCAAAGCGCTTAGGCTCTCTCAGATTCAGTAATTGGTAGTAGGATGAAGTATTCACACAACAAAAGTTATATTTCTGCAAATGCCAAACTGAACAGGTGGGTTTTCAGTCTGGATTTAAACACGGCCAGGGATGGAGCTGTCCTGATCTGTTGAGATAAGGAGTTCCAAAACGTAGGGGCCGCATGACAGAAGGCTCTGGGACCAAAAGTTTCCAAGTGGACTCTGGGTATGACTAGATTATTAGAACCTGTGGATCTGAGAATGCGGGGATTGCTACGCAGCTGCAACATATCTTTCATGTATCCAGGGCCTAGATTACTCAGGGATTTAAATGTCACTAGGCCGATCTTGATTAGGACCCTCCATTCTATAGGTAGCCAGTGAAGGAAGTGCAGGACTGGCGTTATGTGGCAGTGACGGGGTTGGTTGGTTAGCAGTCTGGCAGCAGTATTCTGTATCAGCTGTAGGCGGTACAAGACCTTTTTTGGAAGGCCAGTGTAGAGAGCATTACAGTAGTTCAGTCGGGATGTGATGAAGGCATGGACTAAGGTTGGCAGATCTTCTGGGGGGATGAGGTGCTTGATTTTTGCAATG
Organism: Hyperolius riggenbachi; assembly: GCF_040937935.1. NCBI lineage: Eukaryota > Metazoa > Chordata > Amphibia > Anura > Hyperoliidae > Hyperolius > Hyperolius riggenbachi. Next base: position 199,858,284 of record NC_090654.1, on the reverse strand, counting down.
TTCTTCAGGTGAAAATAGGATGATTTCACCACAGCAGAGATTTGAGTTCTGAAGTTTAAATCCCCATCAATTAGAACACCCAGGCTACGCACATGATCAGAGCTGGGTAGATCCGTGCCTCCTATTCCCAGTGGTAAAGACTGCAAGTTAAGTTGTTTTGTTATCATGCTCTGCCCTCCAATCAGGAGGACTTCAGTTTTGTCTGCATTTAGTTTCAGCCAGTTGTCATTCATCCATTGCTGTAGTTCACGTAAGCAGGCGTTTATAGTTAGAGTTGGGTCTGTCACACCAGGCTTGAAGGAAATATATAGTTGGGTGTTGTCTGCATAGCAGTGGTATGTCAGGCCATGTTTTTGGATTCGTTTTCCAAGTGGTAACATGTAAATCGTGAAAAGCAGGGGAGAGAGGATTTAGCCCTAGAGCACCCCATACTTATGTGATACAGGGGTGGACAGGAAGGGCCCCATAGACACTTTGTGGGTTCTGCCACTCAAGAAGGCTTGGAACCACTGAAGAACTATGCCATTAATGCCACAGTATTCCTGTAGCCTGTTCCTGTAGCCTGAATAAATAACATGATTATTTATTCCTGTGATACAATGACAGCAGCCATGTTGTTTGTAAACATTACACAGAGGCAGGCTTATCTGTATCTTGAGCCATCAGCCTAATCCCCTCTCCTCCTCTCTCCTCCCCTCTGCCTCTGAAATCAATGGCTAGTAACACCTCCCCCTCCTCCTGCCCAGACTGAGCTCCCATGAGCCCTTGCTATTGCCAAGGCTCTCTGAAAACCTGTGGGCGTGGCTTTTTTAGTTTATAGGGAATTAGAGTATTAAAACAAAAACAAAAAAGTGTTTGGCTTGAGGGAATGCCCTATAAACCATAGGAAAGGAACACAATTATGCAATGTGTAAAAGTTCACCTCGGATCCACTTTAAAATATAAGGGAAAACGCCGAGAGCCCAGTATAGTGTAGTATGTACTGTAAACTGGGTATGGAAGGTAATTATAGGTAGGTTATACTCACAAACAAGGGTTACCGTCCAGGTAACCACTGTGAAGGCAGGTGAGGAGATTAGACCTGTCCCCACTCAGGATTAAGATCCTTTAACCACTTCACCTCCAAGGGTTTTTCCCCTTTAAAAACCAGAGCAATTTTCACATGTGAGCGCTCCTTCCATTCATTCGCCTATAATTTTATTACTACTTATCACAACAAAACAATCTATATCTTGTTTTTTTTCACCACTAATTGAACTTTCTTCGGGTAGTACTTTTTGCTAATAATTATTTTATTCTATCTGCATTTTAACAGAAAAAAGAAGAAAAATTGAATGAACTTTCTTCGGGTAGTACTTTTTGCTAATAATTTTTTTATTCTACCTGCATTTTAACAGAAAAAAGAAGAAAACTTTTAAAAAAATCATTATTTCTCAGTTTTCGCCATTATAGTTTTAAAATATTACATGCTACCATAATTAAAGCCCACACATTTTATTTGCACATTTTCCCGATTATTACAACGTTTACATTTTTTCCCTAGTACAATGTATGGCACCAATATTTTATTTGGTAGTAAAGGTTTTCTTAACCTCTTCACCCCAAGCGTTTTTACCCTAACGGACCAGAGCAATTTTTACCTGTAAATGCTCTTCCCTTTCAATTGCTAATAACTTTTTCAATACTTATCACAACAAAATTATCTATATATTGTTTTTTATCCCCACTGATTAGACTTTTGGGGGGTGATATTTGTTTTCAGTAATTACTTTACTTTCTATGCATTTTAAAGGGAAAAACAGGTAAAAAAATGAAAAAAAAATTACACAATTTCTCCAATTCCATTCCCTATAGTTTTAAAATAAACAATGCTACCATACATAAAACCCACACGTTTTATTTGCCTATTTGTCCTGGTTATCACAAGGTTCGAATTATGTCCCTAGTACAAAGTATAGTGACAATATATTATTTGGAAATAAAGGTGTATTTTTTCTATGTTGTGGTTTTCGCTTTCTCATTGCACACTACCAATGATTACAAGCGCTTATTAGCAAAATAAGAGAAAATACATCCTCATGGCATACATATTTAAAAAACTAAGGCCCTAAAGTAACTATGTATGCATTCTCCTTTTAATTCTGTTACTTTTTTTTTTTTTTTTACAAGTGTTTTATTTTGGAACAAAGTATATGAAAATAACAACTTTATTGCTTCTCATTCAGTTTGCTGCTTAAAAAAAATCAAATGTCATAGACCTCAGACCGCAAAAACCCCAAATTCTATTATTTTGCTTGTTATGATTAAAATGATACCCTATATACATAATCAGATAGCTTTTTGGTCACACAATACACACTTAACCATAAGCAGCACCAATTGATTTTTCAAGACCTTTTTTGCACCAAAAAATATACAGTCATTATTGCTTAGAAAAGCCCATGGAGTGTCTGAACAGTCAAAAAAATGCCATACATGTCACCATTCTGAAAACTAGATACCCAGGCCTACTCAAATATACACATTTTGTAACATTTGTACCTATGCGGTTTTGGTACATTTGTATCATAACTTTGAAAATAGTGATTTTTACAGTTTTCTTCACATTGACATAAAAAACAATAATTAAATTACATAGGCCTCATCTCTCAAACACCCCAAATTCTATTATCTCACTTTATGGCTAAAATCATAACCTATATACATAATCACTCAGTTACGTTTTTGGGCACATGGCAGACTGTAAACTACCAGTAGCACTAAAGGCCTTTTTTTTTCACCAAATGTAACAATGTACATCCAGTCTGACTTTAGTCAGAGCTCCTGATCTGCATGCTTGCTGAGGGGCTGTGGCTAAAAGTATTAGGAACACATGATCAGCAGGAGAGTGAGGCAACTGGTATTATTTTAAAGGGAAAATCCACATCCTTCTCAGTTTAGTTTCCCTTTAAGGTAGGGAACACATTTGTAGGGCCGTTTGCCCCTGAGATTCCCGGGGCTTCGTCGGCTATTGCATTAATGTTTAATGCAAACAGTTTTCGGCAAACATTTACGCATTTCCGCGTTTGTGGCATCATGTACTTTTTTGCAAATGTATGTATCATGCAGAAAAATAAACAGAAAGCTGTGCAATTTAAAAACGTGCGGAAGTTAAGGTTCCCTTTAGGCAGGGAACACACTAGACGCATTTGTGCACATTTCCCATGGACAGCAAAATACACACGATTCTACAGGCTATTGAAGTCAATAGACTCGAGTGGGAAACGTGTGTCGTGACTGTTTGTTCACGTTTTGCGTTTTTCCACGCAATGTCAAATTGCACAACTTCTGCTTTTTTCCGCACAACATTCACATTCGCATAATGTACATGCCATAAGAAATGTGGAAACGTTACCGGAAAAACATACACATTAAGCGCAAAAGCATGAACGCAAAAGCCGTTGGAGATCCATGAATCACAGGAGAAAATGGCTCTGCAAGTGTGTACCCTGCCTTAAGGAAGAGGTGCGAGGTATAAAAAAGATCCATTTACCTTGGGCTTCCTCCAACCCTTGGCAACCTATCTGTCCCTTGCCGCAGTTCTGCCTCCGTTGCAGATGCCGACCTCGTCAGGTTGGTATCCTTTGCACCTGTGTGACTGCTTAGCTACGAGCTTGGCCGTGACACTCGTGATCATGTTCACATGGCCTGGAGCATATTGCCCAGGCGCAGGACTACTGTGCCTGTGCAGAATGCTCCAGGCCATGTGAGTGAGTGGGATCGCAAGCAGCATGGCCATGCGCTCGTGCAGGAACAGAAGATGCTGACCTGGCAAGGTCAGCATCTGCATCGGAGGGGATCCCGGGACACTAGAACTGTGGCAAGGGACATATTGGCTGAAAGAAGCTCCAGGTTGTCACCTTTAAAGTGCACATTAGTTTGTGCAGGCAGTGTTGCTTGGATACCCCCCAATCAAGAATTTGAGTAAATCCGGCCACGACAGAATCGAAATCTGGATATACCATGATCGTGATCCAGATTTGAATCGAAACTCCGGATTCGACTTGGATTTTAGCCATGATTACATGTAGAATCCGTGATTACGGCCGTGATTACGGATTTGACTTTGATGTCAAATCTGTGACGCTTGGTGTAATGGAGCACACACGCAGCCCAGAGTAGACGCAGAGGACAGCATGCTTCTGAGCCGACCGCTATGCGCCGGCCAGAAGTGAAGAGAGGAGGAAGATTATATCCAGGTCAAGAGTCAAGCAAGTCGCCGGGACACCGGCATGAATAGTGCATGAACGGCGTCAGACTGAGGGGGCAGGAGGAGGTCACAGTATGTACTTTTAACCCGCCACACACTGGAGCTTTCTGTTTTTTCAGCTGTGGTATCTTTTAAGCAATAATAGTTGCCTGGCTATCCTACTGATCCTCTGCCTCAAATACTTTTAGCTATAAACCCTGAATAAGCATAAGCAGATCAGGTGTTTCTGACATTATTGTCAGATCTGACAAGATTAGCTGCATGCTTGTTTTTGGTGTTATTTAGACACTACTGCAGCCAAATAGATTAGCAGGGCTGCCAGGAAACTGGTATTGTTAAAAAGAAAAGAATATTGTAGCCTCCATATTCTTCTCACTTCAGTTGTACTTTAATAAAATCGGTGATAGTCTAGTTGAGGGGACCCACGGCAGCTTCCAGCTTGCAGCAATTTGGTTGCGACCACTAATTTGTACAAAATAGGGGAACCAGCAGGAAAGACTATACACACCACAAATCAAATTGGTTTAGTAAATTAAAGAAAATACAGAATCGCAATGTTACATAGAAGCAGATCTATTATCATAACTTAAAGCGGATCCGAGATGAAAAACTAACTATGACAAGTAACTTGTCTATATATCTTATCTAAAGTTTAGATCGTTTACATAGCAAATCTAGCTGGAAACATATTCAACAGTTTATGATTATTTATTCCTGTGATACAATGAGGGCAGCCATGTTTTGTTTGTCACATTGCACACAGGCAAGCTGATAGCATCTCCAGGCCTCAGCTCAATCCCCTCTCCTGATCCCTGCTCCCCTCTGCCTCTGAAATCTCAGGCTAATAACCTCCTCCTCCTCCTGCCCAGACTGAGCTTATTTATTCCTGTGATACAATGAGGGCAGCCATGTTTTGTTTGTCACATTGCATACAGGAAAGCGGATAGCATCTCCAGCCCTCAGCTCAATTCCCTCTCCTCCTCCCTCCTCCCCTCTGCCTCTGAAATCTCTGGCTAATAACCTCCTTCTCCTCCTGCCCAGACTGAGCTTCCATAAGCCCTTTCTACATGAGTCTGAGAATGCCAAGGCACTCTGAAGCTGTGGGCGAGGCTTGTTTAGTTTATAGGGAATTAGAGTAATAAAACAAAACAAAAAAGTATTTGGCTTGAGGAATGCCCTATAAACTATATGAAAGGAACACAATTATGCAATGAGTAAAAGTTTATCTTGGATCCACTGCACATGAAACCCAGTGGCTGAAGGCAGCGAGCGAGGATCCTGGTGTGCAATTTAAGCATTAGTGTTTCTCCAGCGACCCCTATGTCCTACAAATTAGTGGGCATAACCAAATTGCAGTGAGCAGGGAGCAGCCATTGGTCTATGAGGTTTCTCCTTGGCTCCCCTCAACTAGACTACAGCCATAACACTGCCTGTTCTTTGAGGCTGCAGCCATCTATGATTGATATGAAGAATGATGCTTCCTTGCAGTCATGGAAACAGAACACACTACTGTTTGCATTTGCAAAGTTTTATTTTCACATCCTTTCTGCAATACTGTAGTTATTGTATTCATGCAGATAGAACTGTGCCCATGTCGAGGTACATCAGTATATGATGAATTCAGAGTTAAGGTGCCCATACATGGTACAATTTTTTCATTTTTTTTTATTAGATAATTTTGTTCCATTATTCCGATTTTTTCAACATGTCTGATCGGATTGTTATTTGATAAAAAAAGGGAAAATCGTTCATTTTGCTTGATTGAAAAAAAAAGATTATTTTCAACTTTCATTCGATTCTATCGTTTTGGTCGAATAAATAGTAAAATCAAACTTTTTTTTTGTACAGTGTATGGGCACCATTAGAGGTGTGCTGGGAAGTGGAGATTCTGACAGTCTAATCCCTATTATGAGTCCAAGAATGGGCTGCAAGCTGGAGCTTAGTTACACTGTCTTGGGTATAAAGACATACATAGGATTTATAAAATCTAACACACACATACATTGTATATACGCTAGGCTTTTCTTGACCAAGCCAGTTAGTAAGGGCCATCTCAGCCAATAATCTAGCATGTGTACAGGTGTCCAGGTGAGATTTGCTGTCTCTTAAAGCACACCTGAACTGAGAGGCATATGGAGGTTGCCATAGTCCTTTTTCCTTTAAACAATGCAGGTTGCCTCCCACGTCCAGGAACTCAGCACTGTAAGGCGAGAGTGTTAACCACTACGCCACCGTGCTGCCCATTTGCTGTATGACTGGGTCTCACACAGTTGGCACCTCCCTTATCATAGCCTATTTAAAGGAGAGTGAGCATGGACCTTTATGTTTGTGATTCATAACTTTATTTGTATTGTCACAATACTGATATGGAACATAAAGAACCATTAGGATTTGACTGCCTTTCAAATACAAAATAGTTACATATATAGTGGTTGATGGCTTAATACTCTTCTACCTATATTATATAACAGCTATCTATTTATCTCCGCATGCCTTTTGTGAGTTTACTGTGTTATTATGTGGTTTAGTAAAATTGGCTTACAGCACATTGAGCATGCAATATTGACTTTTTAATAAACATATTTATATTTTGAGACGTTTTCTTTACACGGTATAAATACATCTACTTATATTTTTGTTCTTAAAAGCTAGAAACTATTGAATTGTTTTATTATTTTACAACGTAAAGAATACGGATGATGGAAAAACAGTGTAATTTAAAACATAAGGACCATGGGATTTTTACCTTATCTGTGCTGCGTGGGCTCTTCAGCCCAAAGCACAGATCGTGTTTGCAGCATGGCGATCAGACTTCCCACCTTTTTTCCCCACTAGGGGGATGTCCTGCTGGGGGGGTCTGATCACCACCGGCTATCTGTGTTTTGCAGGGGGGGCTCCTCAAAGCCCCCATGGCAGCGCTATTCTGCCCTCCCTCTCCTTCCCTCCCTCCCCTCCTTGCTGTGCGTAGCACAGGACGGCGATCCGTCCTGCACTGCCTCTGATAGGCTTCAGCCTATCAGATGCCGGCGATCCCCTGCCAATTAGAGGCCGGGGATCGCCGATCTCCTTTACGGCGCTGTTGCGCCGTATGAGCCGTATGATGTAAACACCGGGTATTTCTTCCCCGCATGTTCACATTCAGTCTGTGAGCCGCGATCGGAGGCTCGCTGGCTGTTCACGGAGACACCCTCCGTGAACGGACATGGAGCGGCCGTTTTCATGTAATTCCACTTACGACATGCCACCGCCTGTCGGCGTTAGACGGTCATTAAGTGGTTAAAAAATGAAAAAATGTCTTTTGATCGTACATTGTTCATAGCGATGAAGAGTAAAAAATTCCCATAATTCAAAAATATCTACTGACCCAGGGAGGGGATTATATGTAACTAATCAAAGACTCTAGGTTCTGATTCATCAATCGAATCAGCTGCCAACTAATTAACCTAGAGCTTAATTAACCGAGAGCTAGGTTTCTTTAACTCAAGTTCTTTCCCTTCCTTGGGTAGTGGGTGTTTGCATATTAAGATATTGTTTGAAAATCAAGACTTGGTTCTGGTTCTTGTATAGCAGGTGTGATGAGAGATGTGTTGTGGATGTTACTGGAGGTGTGGTGGGCATAGGCAAATGCAGGGGGGGGGGGGGGTTTACAGCTGCTCAGAATCCCCCCTCAGACCATGTCTGGGGACAGGCACTAGTTGAGACACCTGAATATCTGCAGGTATCCTGCAGCTCACAGCACTGCCCCCTCTCTCTCTCTCTGCTACAGTTGAGTTTGTCTGTAGCAGCAGCATGTGTACAGAGCATGGAGCAGCTCTGGGGAACTTAACAGAGTCAGGTTTAAGCACAGCCCTGTGCCCTGCTGTGTGAATGCTTCACTTTCCCCTTCATTACCATTATCGGCTGTCCTCATTATTATCTGTATCCAAACTGCTCTTGATCGATCCCATTGTCGATCAAGAGCAGATTGGACATTTAGGAAATAATTGTCAGATCCTGTCAGTCGGACGGGAAATTGCATTATATGTACCCAGCACGATGCCCTACCATATTATTACACTGTATTGTTCATGGCTGAAGGAGACCCTTCAGGAATCCCCCCCCCCCCCCCTTTGAAAATCCTGGGTTTGACTCTGGTTAGGTTTGAGCATAGAAGTGGAAGATTGCAGTGTCACTGAAAGTGTGGCAGGAGTGCAACTGCTGGTGTGATGGGAGTGTAACTGCAGGTGTGATGGGAAGGGGGTTGGGTCTATCATGGTTAGGAAAATACTACTGCAGGTGCAAAGCTGGTGTAACTTGAGAAATGGAAAAGGTGTGACTAGTGTAGTGGAGCTAGTGTGGAGAACGCATGACTTGAAATGTAGTGGAGGTTTGACTGCAGGTTTAGTTGGAATGTGACTGGAGATGTGGAGAGTGTTATTAATAGTGAGGTGGGAGTCCAATTATAGGTGTGTCGATTGGAATGACTGATGGGGTACAGCTGTTATGACTGGAAGTGTGGAGTGGGTATGACTCAAAAAGTTGAACAGATTTTACTGGAGTTTTAAACATGGTGGAATTTTTTATGCAGCAATGTTATCATCTGTTCTTCTGTCTTAATCAAAGAAGTTGGAATTGTATTCAAATGGATTTCACAGTGGGCAGCACTACCTTACTTTAAGCTTAAAGGTATGCACCTTAAATTAGTCAATCAGTTCTTTGGAATCCTCTTTGTGATGAACACACTAATGATTATGACAGTAACTTCAGAGAGGTAACGCTGCAGTTCTGCAGGTCTTGTCCCAGTTATCCTACACAATAGTGCATTCCTTCAGTAATACATTTTTTTCTTTCTTTTTTAAGTTTTAAGTTCTAATGCAGAAAAGGGGGTCGAATATCAATCAGCATTGAAAAATGAGATTTGTCCTATTTCAATAATGAATTGTGTAAAATAAAAATGCCTTCATTTCTGTTCATTCCTGTTGATGTACGGCTTGTAGCTGGTGTGAAGTAAAATCAACTAACCTGAAAGTACGTTTTGTCTGCTGCCACCTACCACATAGATGTGGAGCTACACTACACTACACTACACATCATTCAATTCCTCATCCTGCTGCTTGTATAGCAATGGAAAGAAGGTATCCTCCTAGAGGTTGTATGAAAGTAGGCAGAAGACATTCAGGGCCTCTGGGCATAGAAAGAAAGCAACTGTTTCCCACAAATTCACAAATTACAGTAAGAAACCCTAGGGTTGCTTCTCTGAACATCAGGGAGTGCACATAAGTTTTCCTGGTGTTAAAACAAGAAACTCAGTGTGCATTGCGCACATAGCACAACTTGTGTTTTATACACAATGTGTTTGTTGCTGGCATCACACATTATGAAAATAGCATACAGAAGCAATGCATGTATTGTGTAAATTGTCACCATGTATATAAAGTGCTACATACTGTAACTTGCGTAAAAATACTGGTAAAATAATGTGCATTGCAATGCTGCTGGTGTTTTGTGTATCAACCACCATGTTTCTATGGAGTGGTATTACAGACTATACATTTTAACCTCCCTGGTGGTAACCCCGAGCTAGGCTCGGGCTAGCCGCTGGGAGCTTTGTGCAGAGTATAGCGTGCAGCAGGCATTTTTACTCACCTCCCGGGGAATCCAGAAGTCAGTAGCCATTCTTCTTCCTGTCCTCGTAGGTTTTGAATCACTCTGGTGAGATTGCCATCATTGATCTCACCAAAGTGTTACAGTGCCACCTGAAGGACGGAGGTAAAATTGAAGCGCTGGAGCCCAGGGAGGTTAGTGAGAGCAGGGGCTGCTGCTGGCGTTTTGGCGGCATGATTTTTTCCTGATTTTAGGGTCTGAAACCTTTTAAAAATACCCTAAAGGCCAGAAATAATCATACCACCAGGGGGGTTAATCCAAGGTTTGCAGTGAATCTCTTTCTGTGAAAAAAAAACATAATGGAAAGTTACAGATATAACCTCTTAATACAACCATATGTTTTAAGTTTAACCATTTTCTGTTCTATGTCATAGTACACACAGCGCAAGAGCATTACAATACTTAAGATCGTGGAAAAGTATGTCCACATATTTTCACTTTTGAGACCATATTGCTCTTCACAAGATTAATTGTAGGAGATATATATAAATTATACACACACGCGCGCACACACACACACACACACGCACTCACACACACACGCACACACACACTGTATTTATCGTGTTGTTCACCAAAATCCTGTGAAGGGTTCAGTCTTTCTACTACAGATTTGGCAGCCAAAAGAAAACACATTAAAGATTGTATTGCTTTTCACAAGACTTGATTGATTGAAGGAGCTGATATGTTTACTTGAAATTATCTGTTCTTCAAAGTATTGTGAAACCTATATAGTCTTTCTGCTACAAAGCAGAACAATCATGCACACAAGTGTTTTAAAGATAGCAACATGTTTATCAAGGTTTAGATAAACAGAGAGCCATAAACTGCACATAAACAAGCAACTGTGATGGCCACTATATATCCATTTGAAGGCTGCAGTCCACTAGAGTGCTTTTAGTTGTCCTTTGGAATTGCAGGCAATTGAGTCAATGGAGTGGAACCCCGATTTGCCAAAAATCCAAATGCCTAACCTACAGCTTTTCGAGCGATTCAGTAGAGGAAAAACATGGTTCAAAATTGCATTCCACCAAATCGCTCTGGAATCGCTCTATTTTAAGATGCAAAATCAATCACAGCATTTTTGGGAGTGAATTTTCAATAGCAAGTGGGCATTCAGCCTTAAGACATTAAGTCTGCATTTAATCACACACATGCATTTAATTAATATTCTCTTTCAGAAGAATTCATGGGGCATGTGACTGATTTGATCAGGTGAGAGGTTTGTAAGTTTCCAAATGTCTGATTAAGCTCAAACAGTAAGCAGAACTGAGACATGATTACATAACCACAACCAGCTTCCAAATCATTCACTTGATCAACTTAAAGTGGACCCAAACTAAAAATACAAGATTTCAGAAATAAAATCTATTTTCTAAATTATAATAATAAATAGCAGCCTTTTTTCAGCTGCATGATGACAAATATAAAATATTTTACATTTATTGGAGAAACCCCTCCCTTCCTTTCATATTGCCGGCAAATAATCTGGCAAACTGGTGGAGTTGATGTTGTCCGGCAAAGGAGGAATTGCTAATGGCTGCCACCATGTATAATCCTAGTTATGAAAAGAGAAGGGTGAAAAGCATGCACTGAAATGCTCATAGGCTTGAAGGAGTGTTTATTTATCTTTGTATGTGTCAGATTGGTGTAACTAAATATTTTTAATTTAAAAAATGTTTGGTTTGGGTCCGCTTTAAGCATATGTTTCTTCATGAATTCTCCTTGAAGAGACTTTTCATACACAAGGAATTTCATTTAAAAACATGGTATACCATTATTATCATTAAAACCTGCATAAGGTCTTTTATTTCTAGTTCAAACACTGGTCTCCATTTTGCTATACATGGAGATGAACACAGCAACAAACCCATGAACCATTCTCAAATTCCAAATATTTGGTCACACACTTTAATGTCTTTGGAACTTACTGAAGTAAATCCACATTGGACAAGACTTTAGCCCATAACCATATAACTTTTTTTCTCCTGAGTTATCTCCTAGATTATGTTCATCTACTCTTTAAAATAACTTTTCAGCATTTTACTATTGAAAAAGTACCCAAAAGTTGGTGATAAAGTACTATTAAAATTATTTTGAGTATTTTCTTGCTTGCTGGTGGTTTAAAAATAATTTTATGACAAGGTGTGAAAATATCTCCTAGGAGAAAACGCAGAAGAAAAAGTGTGCATGTGGTCCTTTGTCTTTTGCTATGTAAGTTTTGTACTTTATGTTTGCTGACCTTTAGCATGTAATGAGGCTGCTACCAAACTGGGAAACATTAGATGTAATAGCCAATAGGTATAGAGATTCCAAAACCTACACAAAAGAAGTCATTCCTGATTATTTAAAAGCTTATTTTTCTTGGTGAAATTTTCAATATGATGGATGATAACAGCTCTACTGACTCCTATTCAGGTCATTAGCTGGCAATATACACTGATCACGAAGCAACAGCTCTCATCATTAGTACTAAATACACAATTTAGTTTGATGTTCCAAGTAAAGTGAAAAGACGCCTGTGTTTTTAAGGGACTAATTGACAGAGGTGTAGAAATACGAAGAAGCTAAACTCAGCGTAGAGGCAAAATGAAGGGGAAACTGGGATCCAGCGCTGCTCATTGTAAAACCGTGTTTTCGTGCTACACGTGCATGCGTTAAGTAAGCAGCCTACGGGTCCTTTCCTACATCAGAAATTCTAATTCCACCACAGCTGCCTCATGAATTATTATTTTCTCAATGACATTTTGCAGGCGCCAAGGAAAAAACAAACAAACAAATCTAAATGATCAAGCTGAGGTTCGCGCTCAGTATGGCACAAGCATGATGTTCAGTTGGAAACACTATGCCAAAGTTCTCAGAGCTAGGAATGACAAGCTGTGGCCTACAAAAACAACACAGTGTTTAATTAAAAGAACTAAGGGCCATGTAACAGTCCTCTAAAATCTAGTCATTCATTTGAATGAAACTACCATTCATGCAATGGTAAACCAGAACAGGAAGTGACATATGTGAGTCACTTCCTGTTTTATCCCCGCCTACAGTGTTTGTGCTTCCTGAGCCAGATCAACATTAACACCTTAATGGAGTTTTAATAGATGTGTGAAGACAGGAATAGGATATTTCATCCATTTATCAAATGTGGATGAGGAGCAAATTTATTCTTAACGGTTTTCTAACCTCCATCCATTCATTAATGTTAAAGGCGAGCATCTATTACACATGTAAACAGCATCTCTTTCATTTCCGAGAGGAGCGAAAGGTGTTTACAGCTGACACAGTAAAATTTTTCTTGCTTCCATAGAGCTGTGCAAGCCTGGCAAGTTCTGAAGGGAATGAGATGCGATTAAGCAACATCACAGGATGCTCTGTAACATCACTGCAATAAGATATTCTAATGCAGATGTTACTATAGTGATGTTAGTGTATCAATGCTTCGAGTCTCTCCGTAGTACACAATGCGGTGTCGCGGGAAAGCGCCTTGCTAGCTATTGACATGAGCGAGAATGTTAATTTATCGATAGCAGCTTTCATTGGTTAATTAACTACATTTGTATTTCATCCTTTAGGGAATGCACAATTCTTGCTTTATTAGATATAATGACAATGAGCATGCTTCTATACTAACGTTTGAGAGCAAGAGGCATTTTAAGGCACATGAGGGCAAAGTCTATTTTGCAAAGGTCAAGGAACACAAGTTGACCTAAAGCATCATTGACCTTTTCCAGTAAGAAGATCTCCTTTTTATAACAGAAATTTTATTTGCAATTAGGAATGATGTTTTTGAGACATTAATGTTATCCCTGGGTGATGGTCACTAAGTGTGTGTACGTGAGGATAATTTAAGAAGTTTGGTGAGCAATCAAGGACACTGGATAACAAGTCGTTCTCAACTTTACCTAATCATATCTGAATTTAAGTGAAGGGAAGAGGTTAGCACTGTGTATAGGCAAAGAGCTGATGTTTGGGATGAGCTACATGAGAGGGAACTGTCAGATTTAGGAAAATAAAGCAGTTGACTAAATAAAAATCTGAATGTTGAGATTGCCCACTCTTCACTATTTTTCCTGGTAGAAAAAAAAGGTATACAAAGCAAAAAAAATACTCATTAGGAGGAGAAAAAAACTATACATTATTATATAGTATAACAAGCAAAAGTAAAAAGAGTTTCCTCCACACACTGAATCAATAGAGCCACAACTAGGTTAAAAAAAAAAAGGTTTATCTTATCATGTCAGGGTTCTATGAGAGGTTCATCACCTTAACTGTGCTCCAAAATGGCTTCACTCCAACAAGTACCCATATCCATAGCTAAATGAAGGTGATACAGGCACCAGTTCATGCGTCCACAGATAAACTGCCTAATGCCTTTACTCTACTACCAGGTAACATATACAGTGCTGCCCATAATTATTCATACCCCTGGCAAAATTTGACTTAAAGTTACTTTTATTCAACCAGCAAGTATTTCTTGATGGGAAATGACATAGGTGTCTCCCAAAAGATAATAAGACAATGTACAAAAGGCATTATTGTGGGGGGAAAAAAAACATTTCTCAGTTTTTATTTACATTTGAGCAAAAAGTGTCCAGTCCAAAATTAATCATACCCTTCACAAACTGTCACAGTCTGTGAATCCAAAGTTCTATACCATTTCAAATAGTCCAAGCTGTTCTAAAGCATCCTAATTACCCTGATTAATTGGGAACAGCTGTTTTCATCAATTCAACAGTTGAAAAACAGAAGCTTTTTGCAGTTGGTTTGTGGACTGTCATGGCTAAGACAAAGGAGCTCAGTGAGGACCTGCAGCTGCGCATTGTGGCTGCTCACAAGTCAGGAAAGGGCTACAGGGCCATTTCTACATTTTTTCAAGTTCCAGTGGCTACAGTGCAAAGTAATATTAAAAAATACAAGTTCAGCACTGTGGAAAATCTCAGAGGACGTGGTCGGAAGCCAAAAGTGACACCTGTGCTGGCCAGGAGGATAGTGAGAGAGGTGATAAAGAATTAAAGGATCACCACCAAGACCATCCTGGTGAATCTGGGCTCTGCTGGTGGCAATGTCTCAAGGCAGACAATCCAATGGACCCTGCACACTGCTGTTTTCCACTGATGTAGAACAAGGAAGACAGCACTTCTCCAGATAAAGCACACAAAAGCTCACTTAGCCTTTGCAAATGCTCATCTGGACAAAGAAGAAGACTTCTGGTCTTCTGTGAAACAAAAAAATAATTGTTTGTTCACAACGATGTTTCCTTCATTTGGCGTAAAAAGGGAGAAGCCTTCAACTCAAAGAACATCATCCCCACTGTCAAACAAGGTGGTAGGAACCTAATGCTTTGGGGTTGTTTTTTTCAGCCAATGGACCAGGGAACCTAATCACAGTAAACAGCATCATGAAAAAAGAGTAATACATGAGGATTCTCAACGACAACATCAGGTAGTCTGAAAAGAAACTTGGCCTTGGCCACCAATGGACATTTCAGGATCTCTATGACCCAAAACACACAGCAAAAGTGGTGAAGAAATGGTTAACAGACAACAACATTAATGTTTTGGAATGGCCCAGTCAGAGTCCTGACTTGAATCCAATTGAGAACCTGTGGAGGGAGCTAAAGATCAGAGTGATGGCAAGAAGACCCTCCAACCTGAAAGATTTGGAGCTCATTGCTAAAGATGAATGGGCGAAAATACCTGTGGAGACATGCAAAAAGCTGGTCTGCAATTATAGGAAGTGTTTGATTGCTGTAATAGCTAATAAAGGCTTTTCTATTGATTATTGAGAAGGATATGAATAATTTTGGACTGGACAGTTTCTTCTCAAATGTAAATAAAAGCTGAGAAATGTTTTTTTTCCACAATAATTCCTCTTGTACATCGTCTTATTATCTTTTGGGAGACACCTATGTCATTTCCAGTCAAAAAAAATTACTTGCTACTTGAATAAAAGTAGCTTTATGTCAAAATGTGCCAGGGGTATGTAAGTAGCCCTGTAAGTAGCAAATACATTTCTTGATTTTCAAGCTGTATGCTTGGTTCTTTCATCTTTCATCTACGTATAAAGCTGCTGAATGCTAAAGCCAACTTTTTTTTTTTTGTATCTTTAGTACACAAACTCACTTAATGAAGCTAGAAATGTAGGCGATTTCTGTTCTGTCCTAGATACATGTAGGAATATCAAACAGGCTGAGGAGGACTTTAGAGAACAATACTTACTAAAGACAGCTTGTGGAAATAGTGCTTTTCACATCAGATTGTCCTTTCCCCATGACTATTCATACAGGTATTTAGTCCTTTGTACAATAAAAATCACTCAAATCAAAATGTGGACAGTGCAATACATGTGTTATGTAAGTACAGCAAGTATTTAACTACTTATATATGTTTTTTTTCTGAGAAAGTATGGATGACAGCTGCTCTTTAATTTTGTAGTTGTTTTTTACAATTGTTACAACCTTTCTATATTACCAATAAGTGGACCTTCTCACATTTTAACAAACTGGGCCTACATATCTGAATTTGTTGGGGCTAGAGCTGAGCTACATGCAGTGGTGTAGCTAAGAAGCTGTGGGCCCCAGTGCAAGTTTTGCATTGGGCCCAGCCCCCCCCCCCCCCCCCCCGAGCTCTCTATAGATAGCAATTGATACGCAACACGCAGTGGCGTAGCTAAGGAGCTATGGGCCCCGGTGCAAGTTTTACATGGGGCCCCCAACCACTCTATACATAACAAATGATACGGCACACCAAAACCTGCAAAGGACAACCACAGTGTCAGAGGTGCAAGTAGGGGATAGGGAACAGCTTGTTAATGATTACTACTATTTAAAGCATCTATAGAAGTGATTATTACCAGCACAGGGCCAATAGAGAGCTAACATTGTGCTTGAGCAACGGCCCCTCGGGCCCCTCTGACACAAGGGCCCCGATTTGGTGGCTACCTCTGCAACCCCTATTGCTACGCCACTGGCCACAAGAAAACCAATCAAAGACAACCACAGTGTCAGAGGTGCAAGAATGGGATGGGAAACAATGTGTTAATGATCACTGCGATTCTAATCATCTATTGAAGTGAATATTATCAGCATAGGACCAATAAATAGCTAATACTGTGGTTGAGGGTAGACTCCTCAGGGCCACTCTAGCCCAAGGACCCCGATGTGGTCGCTACCTCTGCACCCCCTATTGCTACGCCCCTTGCTACATGTAGTTCCATGGCTCATCATCTAAATTACGAGTACAGCTTGCTGGCCGCAGCAGAGGAAGGATTAACTTACACATGTTGCTACCTACAGCCAATGCTCTCCACTCACATTCACTCGCATTCCACATTACTCCCATGCTTCCTTCCTCCGGGTTTGAAGAAGAAAGCTTGGGAGTGATGTGGAACTCAAGTGAACCTGAGTGAAGCGCATCGGCTATATATGGGAACATAGGTTAACCTTCCCCCCTCCCGCAGCCAGCAAGTTGTACTCGTAATTTTGATTATGAGCTGTGGAGTTACATATAGCTCACCTCTAGCTGGGACCATGTTGCATTCTCTTTAGTAGTTTCCTTCCTCATTTTTGCTGTGAATTTTTCTAGTTGTGACAATTTTAACATGGTCTGGATTTTCTCATGTATAACTTGCTGTTGTAATGGCATTCTAGCAAGTGCATTGTTGGTGTAGGGATAAGCTGTATGTTGATAACTGATTTTTCCCCTTTACTGTCTCTGTATAGCAGTGGTAGTGTGTTAAATGATAAAGATGCTAATCCTGCATTCAAAACTTTCAAAACTTTTTCTGCTGTTATGGTTTGGAGTTATCAAATCCCAGTTACCTTAGGAGCAATGGCCCATTAATAGCCAGTGCCGTTCAGTTGCATGCTGGGGGCTCTTTTTATCTATAATATATTCCTCCTCTTCCCTTTATTTCCCTGCCTAGCTGATCACTTGTGTTTACAAGCAAGGCTGAGGTGACTCAGCGATTGGAGGAAAAAATAAAAAAAAAGTCAAGGGAAGAAATGACATCAGTATTTAGCCTCAAACTGTGGGTAAAAGACATGGTTCCCACCAGGAACAGAATTCTCTTCATTTACTATATAAAATTCACAAAAATCAAAACCTGGCCTGTACATGTGTTATGTAAGTAGATCAAATATGTATCTTATATATGTGTATGTATACTTATATATGTGTTTTTCCCTGGCATAGTATGGCTAATCCTCCTGCTTTAACAGATAACAATGCTGTGATATTTCCAGCCATATTCATGCATAGAAGGGACAAGAAGCAGTGAGTATTAAAGAGGTCCAACAAATTTCTATATTCTATGTGTGGAATACCCACAGGAATACTTAACTGTATGGCATGAAATGCTTCCAATGTATTGCAACTTTTAACTAAATCTTTTGGGCATAGGTCCCCTTTCATCTATGAGTAAATGGAAAGGTACTATTCTAGACTGTGGATATGAACCTTTAAAGTGGACCTGAACTCTTGCAAAAGACAGAAGGAAAACAGAGAGAAATATACCCTGTATGTATTTAGAGAGTTTAGCCTATCTAATCCCCCCTCATCTGTGACTTATTCCAACTGTAAAGTGATCTTTAAAGGTAGCCATACACTGGTCGATTTGCCATCAGATTCGACCAACAGATAGATCCCTCTCTGATCGAATCTGATCAGAGAGGGATCGTATGGCTACCTTTACTGCAAACAGATTGTGAACCGATTTCAGCCTGAAACCGTTCACAATCTGTTGTGGTGGTGGTGGTGCTGCCGCCGCATCCCCCGCCCGCATGCCCGCATACATTACCTGCTCCGCCGGCGCGACTCCAGTCCCCAGGTCTCCGCTGTCTTCTCCGCTCTGGTCTCCAGGTCCAGCATGCTTTAGGGCTGGTTCAGGCGGACGTTTGGAGGCGTCGCGTTCGTTGGCGTTGCGTTCGTGATGCGTTCAGGCTTTCAGCAGCGTTCGCATTGCGTTCGGATGCGGTCGCGTTTTTTCTTCCCCTAGAGGGACATTACCCGTCGCGGTTAACCGCCCCTGGAAGCAACATGTAGCTTCCAGGGGCTCCTTGAACGGCAGTGAAAATCGGGACCCGAACGCCGCGTTTGTGCAAACGCGCGTAAAAGCTTGGTACAAACGCTACCATTCACTTGAATGGGAGCGTTTAACGCCAAGCCCCGAACGCTGGCAGCAAACGCTCTGCAAACGTCCGTCTGAACCAGCCCTTACTTCTTCCTGCCCGCCAGGAAGTTTAAACAGTAGAGCGCCCTCTACTGTTTAAATTTCCTGCCGGGCAGGAGAAACTGAAGCATGCCGGAGACCAGCGCGGACACGGAGCAGCGGTGACCGGGGGTAGTCGTGCCGGCGGAGCAGGTAATGTTCTATTGCGTCGGTCGTCGGGTACTCGAACGCCGCTAGGGACGCGCTCCCTACCCACGGGCGATCGACGGTAATTTTCCCCGCGGAGCGATCGACGGGATCGGACGAAATGGATCGAAATTCGGCGTGTAGCGTGAACGATTGGCAGCAGATTCGATTCCAGTGATCGAATCTGCTGTCGAAACGGCGGCAAATCGGCCCAGTGTATGGCCAGCTTTAGTTGTGTAAGCTCAGGAATCCCTGCTGCCTTAGCGGAGCAGCTAAGCAGGTAGTAGACACAATGCAGATTTATTGAAGGATTTGTATCAGCTGTAACAAAGAAATGTTTTTCTTTAAAGGTTATTATGCTGCCGCTCGATTCCTGACGATTTGATTATTTCCGAGCATTTCCGAGCGAATTTCACTGATTTTTAGGTCGAATGCCATGTAAAGTATGGCAAATCAACCGATCCATTGAAACGCGAATCAGACATGTTGGAAATAAACAAATCGCCGGGAATCGAGCGGCGCATCGACGGGAATCGAGTGCGGGAACGCAACGTGTGTACCCAGCATTGGATTGATTTTGAATAGCTAGTGAATTTAGCAGGTGATCAGGCATTGTGGAAAATCTCCATGGAGCGGGTGGGTAGAGAAGTGGAAGTTGACTTGACAGATGACCACACAGTGTTCTACTACATTAAATGAATAAAAGGGGAGGGGACTGTGGGAGGAAACCAAGAGCCAATATAGTGTAGTAAGTTTGGGACACAGGGATTAAGATGATGTGAATAATTACAGTCACATTTAAAGAGACACTGAAGCGAAAAAAAAATTATATTATGATTTGTATGCGTAGTACAGCTAAGAAATAAAACATTAAGATCAGATACATCAGTCTAATTGTTTCCAGTACAGGAAGAGTTGAGAAACTCCAGTTGTTATCTCTATGCAAACAAGCCATTAAGCTCTCCGACTAAGTTAGTCGTGGAGAGGGCTGTTATCTGACTTTTATTATCTCAACTGTAAGTGAACTGTTTACTTTTTCTCTGCTAGAGGAGAGGTCATTACTTCACAGACTGCTCTGGAAGAATCATTTTGAATGCTGAGTGTTGTGTAATCTGCACATATTATAGAATAATGCAATGTTAGAAAAAACACCTTATACCTGAAAATAAAAGTGTGAGAATATTTTCTTTGCTGCTAATCTTCTAGTAATTATTCATAGTACACAACCAATTCATTATATCATATTTTTTTTTCGCTTCAGTGTCTCTTTAAGTTTAATGTGTAGGCAGGATGGGAGATCAACCCAATCCCACTCAGGTTAAAAAGTAGCTCTCTGCAATTATGGACAAAACAACAAAGGACTATACCCTCCACATGAGCTGATATGATAAGGTATGTTGTTCAGAAGAGCCAAAGTGAAATTAAAATATTAAAAACAGTTTAAAAATAGAGGAGTTAAACTTACCTCCTTGTGAGAAAAAAAACCTCAATGGTAGGTTTAGGAATTGTAATTTTATTGACACAAAGGACAACTGTAGAGAGAAGAATATGGAGGCGGCCATGTTTATTTCCTTTTAAACAATACCAGTTGCCTGGCATCCCTGCTGGTCTATAAAGCTACAGTAGTGTCTGAATAACACCAGAAACATGCAGATAATCTTGTCAGCTCTGACAATAATGTCAGAAACACCTGATCTGCTGCATGCTTGTTCAGGGTCGATGGCTAAAAGTATTAGAAGCAGAGGATCAGCAGGACAGCCAGGCAACTGGTATTGCTTAAAAGGAAATAAATATGGCAGCCTGCATATACCTCTCGCTTCAGTCCTTTAAACTAAAATTTCATAGATTGCAATGCATTTCTTGGGACTAGGTTCCTGGCCTGTTTCCTCAGACACACAACGGGTTCTATTCACAAAACTTTCCATAAATTACATATTTATCACCTAATTGATTAAAAAAAATTGCATTTCAGCACATTTACAAGCAAAATAATCACTCAAAGTAGGTTGTTCCTGATTAACTTCATTCCAATATATATTTTCTTTCTTTGGAAGCTTAAAAATGTAACATAGATAAGGTGAAAACAGAGGAAAACAGGTGAAAAAGCATTGTGAATCATGCCCAAAGCGAGTAAAACCTCCAATAAGCTGTAACTGAGCCTAGCACCTCAGTGAGTTTTATTGCACTTTGCTGCCTCTGAACCATGTACATACAACATGAAATGGTACAACACTGGCAGCTTGATAAAGTTAACATAAAATTAGTTTCAGCTCAAATCATTATTATCTTATTAATCTTTTTTAGTAACTACATACTGTGAAATTAGGTAAATATGTTTTTATTATTAACTTTCTTATTTTCCTGAATAGTTTTATTTTTTTCACCTTTTTCTCTGCTCTGTTTCCTCCCTGATGTAACATTACTGAATGGCCGTTTGTTAGTTACCAATAGCACCAGGCTGGAGATAAAAACCATCTCATTTGTTTTACCGCATGTGAAATTCTTTGTGAATTGGCATTTATGAGGTCCCAAGTCAAATACACTTTATAAATCACATGATTTCACAAGTCAGTAACTTACCTAGCTAATCAGTGATTTCAGTTTTCCATGTGGTAACAGCCTTAGGCCTGGAACCCACTAGGAGGGCTTTTCTGAGTGCTTTGTGATTTGAAAAGCTCTTGCTAATGTAATGCTATGGGTGTGATCCAGTGGTGCTCAAATACCCCTTTTAAAAATTCGAATTTGGTCGAATTCGAATAGTAAATTATTCGAGGTCAGTCGAATATTCGAGTCGAATATTTTTTACTATTCGATTCGACCTCGGACTTCGAGCTCACTATTCGAGTCGGTATTCGAGCTCACTATTCGAGCTGACTATTCGAATTGGCCCAAAATAGCTTCCAACACTTGTTTTGAGGGTGAATGATGCAAGAAACATCTTTTTTTCCAAGTAACAACAGCAAGTGATTATGTGGGGATGTTCCTTTAAAAAAAAATGTGGAAAGAGAAGTTGTGTCCTTAATTTGGTTCAGTAGTGTAGTGTTACTGTATATACTTGTTCTTCTTCTTCTTTATCTTTCTTAATCTTCTTCTAGATCTTCTTCTTCTTCTTCTTCTTCTTCTTCATCATCTTCTTCTTCTTCTTCATCTTCATCTTCTTCATCTTCTTCTTCATCTTCTTCTTCTTCTTCTTCATCTTCTTCTTCTTCTTCATCTTCTTCATCTTCTTCATCTTCATCTTCTTCATCTTCATCTTCTTCATCTTCATCTTCTTCTTCATCTTCTTCATCTTCTTCATCTTCTTCATCTTCTTCTTCTTCTTCTTCATCTTCTTCTTCTTCTTCTTCATCTTCTTCATCTTCTTCTTCTTCTTCTTCATCTTCTTCATCATCTTCTTCTTCTTCTTCATCTTCATCTTCTTCATCTTCTTCTTCATCTTCTTCATCTTCTTCTTCATCTTCTTCTTCTTCATCTTCTTCTTCTTCATCTTCTTCTTCTTCTTCTTCATCTTCTTCATCATCTTCTTCTTCTTCTTCATCTTCATCTTCTTCATCTTCTTCTTCATCTTCTTCTTCTTCATCTTCTTCTTCTTCTTCATCTTCATCTTCTTCATCTTCATCTTCTTCTTCTTCATCTTCTTCTTCATCTTCTTCTTCATCTTCTCCTTCTCCTTCTTTTTCAATATCGTCTTCTTCTTCTTCTTCACGTATTTCTCTTTTCAAATTTTTTTTTAAAGAAATGCAGCTATTTTTGAGCGTAACAAATAGCTGGTGGGCGCACGCATGTTGGAAGCGCCATTGTATGTGCTCCCTGGCAGTGGAAACACAAAGACAGCAGGAGGTAAATTCAGCAGCAGGAGGAGGAGGATGAGTGTGTGGCAGCAGGCAGTCAATGAGGCAGGCAGCTCGCCGTGACATAATAGCCCTGGTACCTAGCGGTGATACCAGGGCTGTAAATAAACACAACAGGAGGTCCCAGACAGCGGTCGTGCAGCCCACATTGTGTCCAATACACAACTGGGACAACACAGTTTTCAACCCGGGCACCTCAGAAAAATTAAACCTTTTTTTTTTTTTATTGGTTTTTTTTGGTTTTGGTTTTACAACCAATATAGCTATTGTTTTGACGTAATAGCTGGTGGCAGAGTGGCAGCAGAAGGTAATTCTGTGTACCCTGGCAGTGGGAAACACAGACAGACAGCAGCAGCAGGAGGAATGGAGGAGCAGTGTGAGCAGCTATTGTTGTGACGTAATAGCTGGTGGCAGAGTGGCAGCAGACGGTAATTCTGTGTACCCTGGCAGTGGGAAACACAGACAGACAGCAGCAGCAGGAGGAATGGAGGAGCAGTGTGAGTGTGGCAGCAGGTAGGCAGCGTGACATAATAGCCCTGGTACCTAGCGGTGATACCAGGGCTGTAAATAAACACAACAGGAGGTCCCAGACAGCGGTCGTGCAGCCCACATTGTGTCCAATACACAACTGGGACAACACAGTTTTCAACCCGGGCACCTCAGAAAAATTAAACCTTTTTTTTTTTTTATTGGTTTTTTTTGGTTTTGGTTTTACAACCAATATAGCTATTGTTTTGACGTAATAGCTGGTGGCAGAGTGGCAGCAGAAGGTAATTCTGTGTACCCTGGCAGTGGGAAACACAGACAGACAGCAGCAGCAGGAGGAATGGAGGAGCAGTGTGAGCAGCTATTGTTGTGACGTAATAGCTGGTGGCAGAGTGGCAGCAGACGGTAATTCTGTGTACCCTGGCAGTGGGAAACACAGACAGACAGCAGCAGCAGGAGGAATGGAGGAGCAGTGTGAGTGTGGCAGCAGGTAGGCAGCGTGACATAATAGCCCTGGTACCTAGCGGTGATACCAGGGCTGTAAATAAACACAACAGGAGGTCCCAGACAGCGGTCGTGCAGCCCACATTGTGTCCAATACACAACTGGGACAACACAGTTTTCAACCCGGGCACCTCAGAAAAATTAAACCTTTTTTTTTTTTTATTGGTTTTTTTTGGTTTTGGTTTTACAACCAATATAGCTATTGTTTTGACGTAATAGCTGGTGGCAGAGTGGCAGCAGAAGGTAATTCTGTGTACCCTGGCAGTGGGAAACACAGACAGACAGCAGCAGCAGGAGGAATGGAGGAGCAGTGTGAGCAGCTATTGTTGTGACGTAATAGCTGGTGGCAGAGTGGCAGCAGACGGTAATTCTGTGTACCCTGGCAGTGGGAAACACAGACAGACAGCAGCAGCAGGAGGAATGGAGGAGCAGTGTGAGTGTGGCAGCAGGTAGGCAGCGTGACATAATAGCCCTGGTACCTAGCGGTGATACCAGGGCTGTAAATAAACACAACAGGAGGTCCCAGACAGCGGTCGTGCAGCCCACATTGTGTCCAATACACAACTGGGACAACACAGTTTTCAACCCGGGCACCTCAGAAAAATTAAACCTTTTTTTTTTTTTATTGGTTTTTTTTGGTTTTGGTTTTACAACCAATATAGCTATTGTTTTGACGTAATAGCTGGTGGCAGAGTGGCAGCAGAAGGTAATTCTGTGTACCCTGGCAGTGGGAAACACAGACAGACAGCAGCAGCAGGAGGAATGGAGGAGCAGTGTGAGCAGCTATTGTTGTGACGTAATAGCTGGTGGCAGAGTGGCAGCAGACGGTAATTCTGTGTACCCTGGCAGTGGGAAACACAGACAGACAGCAGAAGGGCAGTACACAGCAGCAGCCCACTGTAGGTGTGAAATGTGTGGCTGCAGGCGACGTAATAGTCAAAGTGAACCAGGCTGGCTTAGTGAGCAGGAGCCAGGAGGTGGTAAAGGGTGGTAAGGCACATTAACGATGGTACTAAGTTCCGGCAGCCAGTTCATGTCCCCCTCTCGCCGACAACAGGGGCCAGGAACTCGCCTTCCACCCACGCCTGGTTCATCTTGAGAAACGTCAGTCTGTCCACAGACTTGTGAGACAGACGTGAGCGTTTCTCGGTGACCACGCCACCAGCTGCACTGAAGCAGCGCTCGGACAGCACGCTGGAAGGGGGGCAGGACAGCACTTCCAGGGCGTACTGCGCCAGCTCGCTCCAGATCTCCATGCGCTTGACCCAATACTCCATGGGATCAACAGGGGCATCGCTGTCAAGCCCGCTGTAGGACCCCATGTAGTCAGCCACCATGCGGGTCAGGCGCTGGCTGTGACCGGAGGAGGATGCTGCTGCATGCATCTCCTCTCTAGTCACTGCTGCCGGAGCCTCTACAGTCCTGTAGAGCTCGTGGCTGAGAGACAGCAGGTCTGTGGGGCGCTTGCTGCTGCTGGATGCAGGCACCTGCTGCTGCCTCTGTGCTGGCTGCTGGACAGTGGGGGTGGAAGGCTGGGGGAAGGCTTCCTCCAAGCGCTCAACAAGGGCCTGCTGCAAGCTCCTTATTTGTTGCGCTGGGTCTCCTCCTGCAGGCGGCAGGAACTGGCTCAACTTCCCCTTGAGGCGTGGGTCCAACATCATGCTGATCCAGATGTCCTCCCTCTGCTTCATCTGGATCACCCTGGGGTCCCTGCGCAGGCACGTCAGCATGTGCGCTGCCATTGGGAAGAGGCGGGCCACGTCTGCTGGCACATCGACGTCAGTGCTGTCCTCCTCATCCTCCTCCTCTGCTGCCTCATCCTCTCTCCACCCCCGCACCAACTCAGCTGCACTGCGCTGATCCCCCTCATCAGCAGCCAGGTCAGGGACCTCCACCAAGTCCTCCTCCTCCTCCCCCTCAGAGGTGGACTGTGCAGCTGCTTGCCGCTCCTGCTGGTCCAAGGCTGCCGCTCCCTGTGCCAGCAAAGCATCGAGTGCCCTGTTCAGCAGAGAAACCAGGGGCACCCACTCGCAGACCATAGCATGGTCCCTGCTCACCATGTTTGTGGCCTGCAGGAAGGGAGCCAGCACTAAGCACACCTGCTGCATGTGCCTCCAGTCATCATCGGGGACGATGGACGGGATGTTGCTGGTCTTGTCCCTTCTCTGAGCTGCGGAAACAGTGGCCAGGGCAAGGTAGTGGTTGACAGCGTGCTTCTGTTCAACCAGACGCTCCAACATCGCCAGGGTGGAGTTCCAGCGAGTCGGAACGTCAATGATCAGCCGATGGCGTGGCAGATCCAGCTCCTTTTGCACGTCTTCCAGGCTCGCACAGGCTGCAGCCGAGCGCCGGAAGTGACGCACAACGTTCCTTGCCGTTTCCAGCAGCTCGTCCATCCCCTGGTAGGTGCGCAGGAACTTCTGCACCACCAGGTTCAGCACGTGGGCAAGACAGGGGATGTGGGTCAGGTTTCCCCTGTCTATGGCAGCAACCAGATTGGCCCCATTGTCGGACACCACCTCTCCGACTCTGAGGCCTCTGGGGGTCAGCCAAATCCGCTCCTGCTCCTGGAGTTTGGCCAACACGTGGGCTGCCGTCAGCTTGGTCTTGCCAAGGCTGACCAAGTGCAGCAGCGCTTGGCAGTGGCGGGCCTTCACACTGCTGCTGAGGCGGGGGGTTTGGCCAGGTGTGGCGGAGGATGGCAGAGGATCGGAGGAACCCGCTGCAGTTCCCCTGACCCTGCGGGGTGGCACCACCCACTGTGT
This sequence comes from Hyperolius riggenbachi, assembly GCF_040937935.1. Taxonomy (NCBI): domain Eukaryota; kingdom Metazoa; phylum Chordata; class Amphibia; order Anura; family Hyperoliidae; genus Hyperolius; species Hyperolius riggenbachi. The sequence goes on along the minus strand of NC_090654.1, from coordinate 199,831,435 downwards.
TGCTGCTGCTGCTGTGCCCGCTGCTGCTCTCCCATCCTCACCCCCTTCCACCAAGCTGACCCAGTGGACAGTGAAGGACAGGTAGCGGCCTGTCCCGAAGCGGCTGCTCCAGGAGTCCATGGTGACGTGGACCCTTTCACCAACCGCGTGCTCCAGCCCTCGCTCCACATTGGCCATCACAAAGCGGTGCAGTGCAGGAATGGCCTTGCGGGCGAAGAAGTGTCTGCTGGGGAGCTGCCAGTCTGGGGCTGCACAAGCAAGCAGCGCCCGCATGTCGCTCCCCTCCTGCACGAGCGTGTACGGCAGGAGTTGGGAGCACATGGCCCGTGCCAGCAAGCCGTTCAGCTGCCGCACGCGACGGCTGCTGGGAGGCAGAGCCCTAACCACCCCCTGGAAGGACTCGCTCAAAAGGCTCTGGCGTGCCTTTTTGCTGGCACGGGAATCAGCAGACGGAGCAGAGGAGGCCACTGAGGACTGGCTGCCAGAACAGGCCTCAGTGTCGGCGGCAGGAGTTGCAGAGGGGGGAGGAGCAGGGCGTTTCCGCACTCCTGCTGGTGCTGCTGGAGGAGCAGGAGGGCGGGTGGCTGCTGTTGCTGCTGCTGCTGCTGAAGGCTGTGCAGTGATGGGATTGGTGCCACTGCCAGCACCAGATGCCTTCAGCCTCTGGAACTCCTCATGCTGGTGGAAGTGTTTCGCAGAAAGGTGGTTGATCAGCGAGCTGGTGCTGAACTTCAAGGGGTCTGCACCTCTGCTCAACTTCCGCTGACAGTGGTTGCAAGTGGCGTACTTGCTGTACACTGTGGGCATGGTGAAAAACCGCCAGATTGGTGACAAAAACATCCCCCTACGGCATGGAAGCGCTGCTGCCTGTTTCCCTGTGGTGGTTGGGGGGGGGGGGGGGGTCTTGGGTGCGGCTGGTGGTGGTACTGGCTGATGCTGCTGCTGCTGCTGCTGAGCCTGAGACACCAGCAGGCTGTGGGACGCTGCCAATGCTTGCAATGATGCGCCTCCTTGCAAGGCCCACAACCGCATCCTCCTCCTCCTCCTCAGAGCTGCTGAGGACGACATCCTCTGGATGTGTTGGCACCCAGTCTCTGTCTGTCACCGGGTCATCATCATCATGCCCCTCCTGAAACATGTCCTGCTCTGATGATGACCCCCCAAACTCCTCTGCTGATGCATGGATGGGACGCTTGACTGTCGCCACAGTCTTGCTGTCCAATCCCTCCTCCCCCAAAGTGCCCATCAGCATCTCCTCCTCCAAATCGCCAACAACAGCATTCAATTGACTCATCATGCCTGGGGTCAAAAGAGTGCTGAATGAGAGGTCGGCGACTGACGGTGAACTGGCCTCCTCCCCAGACCCTGCTGGGCGGCTGCTGCGAACAGGGGTGGTGGTGGTGGTGGTGGTGAGGGTGGAGGCCTCGGATGCAGAGCTGATGGCGGGCTGCTCATCCTCCGTCATGAGTTGCACCACAGTGTCTGCATCCTTTTCCTCAATGGGACGTTTCCGACCCGGCTGGAGGAAAATGGGAGCAGGTGCTACACGCTGCTGCTGCTGTGTCTCTGCAGCGTGAGTTGCAGATGCTCCTGCTGGGCGGCGCCCAAGGCGTCCACGGCCAGTGGCTATGGGAGGAATGTTAGCCACTGACGCTGCTGCTGCTGCTGCGGAACTGTGCATGGTGGCGCGCCCGCGGCCGCGGCTTGCCACAATGCTGCTCCCTCTCTTCCTGATTCCCTTGCTGCCCTTCCCCTTGCCCAAACCGCGCTGGCTGCCACTTCCAGACATCTTCAATGTTTTGGGCGTATAGACAAAAGTTTTGTAAAAGGGCGGGTGAAAAGTGGGGTACTTTAATGGAGTGGGTTGGTTGGTGAGGTGACTGAGTGAGTGTCCCCTAGTACAGTAAGTAAGTATTAACAGTCAGGAAGTACAACTAGCAGTTACAATAATCAGTAGTAGTAATCACAAGTAAATTTAGTGTGTGTACACTCAGACAGTGAGTGCACGCACGCAGGAGCTAGTAGCCTATGGACACAGTGACTGAGTGTCCTAGACTCCTAGTACGGTAAGAGTAAGTAAGTAGTAACAGTAAGTAGAACTAACTAATAACAATAATCAATCAGCGATCAGAAGGAAATGGAGTGTGGGTGGTGTGTGTGTACACTCAGACAGTGAGTGCACGCACGCAGGAGCTAGTAGCCTATGGACACAGTGACTGAGTGTCCTAGACTCCTAGTACAGTAAGAGTAAGTAAGTAGTAACAGTAAGTAGAACTAACTAATAACAATAATCAATCAGCGATCAGAAGGAAATGGAGTGTGGGTGGTGTGTGTACACTCAGACAGTGAGTGCACGCACGCAGGAGCTAGTAGCCTATGGACACAGTGACTGGGTGTCCTAGACTCCTAGTACAGTAAGAGTAAGTAAGTAGTAACAGTAAGTAGTAGAACTAACTAATAACAATAATCAATCAGCGATCAGAAGGAAATGGAGTGTGGGTGGTGTGTGTACACTCAGACAGTGAGTGCACGCACGCAGGAGCTAGTAGCCTATGGACACAGTGACTGAGTGTCCTAGACTCCTAGTACAGTAAGTAGTAACAGTAAGTAGTAGAACTAACTAATAACAATAATCAATCAGCGATCAGAAGGAAATGGAGTGTGGGTGGTGTGTGTACACTCAGACAGTGAGTGCACGCACGCAGGAGCTAGTAGCCTATGGACACAGTGACTGAGTGTCCTAGACTCCTAGTACAGTAAGAGTAAGTAAGTAGTAACAGTAAGTAGAACTAACTAATAACAATAATCAATCAGCGATCAGAAGGAAATGGAGTGTGGGTGGTGTGTGTACACTCAGACAGTGAGTGCACGCACGCAGGAGCTAGTAGCCTATGGACACAGTGACTGGGTGTCCTAGACTCCTAGTACAGTAAGAGTAAGTAAGTAGTAACAGTAAGTAGTAGAACTAACTAATAACAATAATCAATCAGCGATCAGAAGGAAATGGAGTGTGGGTGGTGTGTGTACACTCAGACAGTGAGTGCACGCACGCAGGAGCTAGTAGCCTATGGACACAGTGACTGAGTGTCCTAGACTCCTAGTACAGTAAGTAGTAACAGTAAGTAGTAGAACTAACTAATAACAATAATCAATCAGCGATCAGAAGGAAATGGAGTGTGGGTGGTGTGTGTACACTCAGACAGTGAGTGCACGCACGCAGGAGCTAGTAGCCTATGGACACAGTGACTGAGTGTCCTAGACTCCTAGTACAGTAAGAGTAAGTAAGTAGTAACAGTAAGTAGAACTAACTAATAACAATAATCAATCAGCGATCAGAAGGAAATGGAGTGTGGGTGGTGTGTGTACACTCAGACAGTGAGTGCACGCACGCAGGAGCTAGTAGCCTATGGACACAGTGACTGGGTGTCCTAGACTCCTAGTACAGTAAGAGTAAGTAAGTAGTAACAGTAAGTAGTAGAACTAACTAATAACAATAATCAATCAGCGATCAGAAGGAAATGGAGTGTGGGTGGTGTGTGTACACTCAGACAGTGAGTGCACGCACGCAGGAGCTAGTAGCCTATGGACACAGTGACTGAGTGTCCTAGACTCCTAGTACAGTAAGTAGTAACAGTAAGTAGTAGAACTAACTAATAACAATAATCAATCAGCGATCAGAAGGAAATGGAGTGTGGGTGGTGTGTGTACACTCAGACAGTGAGTGCACGCACGCAGGAGCTAGTAGCCTATGGACACAGTGACTGAGTGTCCTAGACTCCTAGTACAGTAAGAGTAAGTAAGTAGTAACAGTAAGTAGAACTAACTAATAACAATAATCAATCAGCGATCAGAAGGAAATGGAGTGTGGGTGTGTGTACACTCAGACAGTGAGTGCACGCACGCAGGAGCTAGTAGCCTATGAACACAGTGACTGAGTGTCCTAGACTCCTAGTACAGTAAGAGTAAGTAGTAACAGTAAGTAGAACTAACTAATTACAATAATCAATCAGCGATCAGAAGGAAATAGAGTGTGTGTTGTGTGTGTACACTCAGACAGTGAGTGCGCACACGCAGGAGCTAGTAGCCTATATGAACAGTGACAGTGAGTGTCCCTACGGGTACAGTAAGAGTAAGTAGTAAGTAAGTACAACTAACAATAATCAATCAGTAATCAGAAGGAAATAGAGTGTGTGTACACACAGACAGTGAGTGAGTGCACACACGCAGGAGCTAGCTAGTAGCCTATAAACAGTGACAGTCAGTGAGTGTCCTACTCCTAGTACAGTATAACTACAATACTATTAGTAAAGGACAGCAGAAATACTGGTATAGATGATGAGAGAAATAAACAGAGGACAGCTGCCCACAGAGGCAAGGCCCCCCTGAGGCCTAAACCTGTAAGCTTGCAGCAGCTGCCTGTCTCTAATGTAACACACAAGCTACTAACTAAAATACAATGTCTATCTAAATAACAACAATACAGGTGTATATGGCAGGTGTAGGTGAGCAAAAACGCTAGGTAAATGAACACAATAGAGCACTTGCTAAGCCAAAGCACAAAGGAGCAGATCTCTCTCTGTACAAGTCTCAGGCAAGCATGGAAAACCCGAACATGGCGGCCGCTATTTATAGGGTAGGGGCTGGCCAGGGTCCCCCTCTGTGATTGGCTGCCGTCAGAGGGCCTGGGAGCCCTCTGATTGGCTCTAAGCACATCAATCTGGGCTATGACGCTATTCGAGCTCGGTACCGAGCTCGAATAGCGCCGGTTTGCTCGAATAGCTCGAATAGTGAATGGGCTATTCGAGTGTTCTCGAATAGCCCATTCGAATAGCTACAGCTATTCGGAGCTCGAATACCGAGCTCGAATAGCTGAAAAAGAGCTCGAATATTCGAGCTACTCGAATATTCGAGCTCTGCTGAGCACCACTAGTGTGATCCCACTTGAGCAATGTGATTTTATAAAAATCCCCCATGGCATTGCATTAGCAAAAGCTTTTTCAAATCAATAGCGATTAGAAAAGGCTTCTAGTGGGCTTTAACCACCCTGGCGTTCTATTAAGATTGCCAGGGCGGCTGCGGGAGGTTTTTTTTGCGTGTGCTGCTCTTTATTTCATCAAAATCGGCCCAGCAGGGCCTGAGCGGCACCCTCTGGCGGTAATGGACGAGCTGAGCTTGTCCATACCGCTAAGGTGGTTAAGTCAGAACTGAAGGCACCCATAGTATGAAAAATGGAGTATTTCACTCTTTAGATAGTATCCAACAATATTTGGATATCCAACAACGTGTAGTGGCGCCCAGAAGCACAGCAATCTTAGGGCCAGGCACTAACACTGACCTGAGCAAGTGGCTCTGACCGTGAAACGCGTTGTCAAGTGCATTAATAAACGTTTGAATTTTATAAACTCCTTGCAGATGTTGACCTGGGATTCAAACTGGGGATCCAGCACTGCAAGGCAAGAGCATTAACCACTATGCCACCGTGCTGCCCTTCCTTAGGTAATATAGACACAGCAGAACATGTATCAAGAATCAGGATAATAGAATGGCTTTAATAGTAGTGGCAATAGAAACCGTGCATAACAGTTCATCCGAAAACTTACAGATGGGTCGGTAACACTCGAGTATAGTAATCAAGCTTTTTTATTGCATGTGGTTAGGCAATAAGCAGCAATGACAGACACGATTGCGGGCAAAACTACCCTTTCTCAAATTGCATTTAAGCCATTTTTGCCCAAAACAGCGTCTGTTTACAGCTTGATTACTATACTCAAGTGGTGCCAACCCATCTGTACGTTTTCTGGTTGGTATGCCTATGGAGACACAGGGGCAGGGGTTGTGGCTAGAACATCAACGGATCCTATTTGTGGTGCTCCTTCACACTGCTTTGTAAAGTAACAGTTTATCTGAACTGAAAGTCTAATTTTTATCCACAATTAAAACAATTACCCTTGTTTCAATGAGTGTTTTACCCATTATAACAGCCCTACATTGAACTGCTTCAAGCCAGTGAGGTTAATATACAGTCTGCAGAAAGGACTGTCAAATAAAGAAAAGGCTTATATTTTCATGCTTTCCTTGCCGATATAGAGTCGACTGCCTCTGCCGATGATCCGATGTGTGTACAACAGCTCCTGGCGGCCACCCTGCCAGCAATCCACCAAGTGAATCAATTTGAGTTGCTCCTTGGGCCTTTCTAACCCCCCCCCCCCCTCCCCAGCATTGCATCAGAATACGTTGTCTGCCTGTAACTACGTGTCTGTACAGCCCCACGCCTATGATGTCACCCGGGGGATCAGGTCCTGATCCCTGTCGGACAATATCCATATTGCGTGTGTATTTGCTCTAAGAAAGGATAGAAATGCTACATTTGCTGCATTCTGAGAAGACTGAAGTACAGCAATGAATGGTGCAGGTAGTGGCTTATGAAGAGGTCCAGACCATGAACTTTAAAAGAAATTTATTTATTTATGTATTTTAGATCAGCCAATGGTAGAGCTCGCATTCAAATGCAGATTAAAGCAAGCTGTGCCATTGAATACCCACACAGGACTAGGAATACTTTTGTACATGAAGTTGAGCTTTAATCATGGCCAGATTTCTGAAAAGGCCACAACGGTCCGGGCCTTGGGCGGCTGCAGCCCAAAGTGGCATCTGAACATGAAAGAGAGGCTGCTATATATGAAAGAGGACGCTGAAAATGGGGAGCAACACAAGAACAAGGAAAACTGATGCCCAAGGGTGATGCTCATGAAAGCGAGGGGCTACAGCACATTGGGTGACGCACATGGAAGAGTGGGCTGCACATGGAATGGGAGGGGCACTGCTACACATAAAAGGAGAGCAACAACATACTTGGCACAAAAAGTATAAGGCTTCTAAAATGGAAAGACATCAGCTAGTTTGGATGTAAAACTGCAGGTGGAAGCTGGTAAGTTCCACGCTAATGTAGGTGTTTCTCACTGGCGTAACAATAGGGTCTGCAAGCCTTGTAGCTGGGGGGGGAGAGGAACTGTGGGGCCCACTCAGGGCCTTTTGGGGGGAAAGAGGGGTTGCAGCATAAGGGGAGAGCATTGGCCACACATCAGCGGGGAGGGGGAACATTCCACCCCTTCCTCGCCTCAGGTTCTCCCCTCAGTGCTCCCCCTCCAGCATCAATCAGTGGCAGCAGGCAGTGGGTAGGAATGAACACATACCTTCATGCATTCTATGCACTGGAGGTTCCGCTCTCTAAGTGTCTGACTATGTCCTGTTAAACAGGAAGTAGCATGAGGCACTTAGAGATCATACCTCCGCGGTGGATGTAGGTATGTGTTCCTACCTGCCGCCTGATGCCACTGGATGATGCTGTAGAGGGAGTGCTGAGGTGAGAGCCTGAGGTGAGGGGGGAGTTTCCCACCTCCCCACTGGTGTGTGGCCAATACTTTGATGCAGCAACCCCTCCTGCCCCCCAAAACAGCCCCTAAGTGGGCCTCCGGGGGGCACCACATCCAAATTTTTGCAGGGAGGCCCAGTGATTTCTAGTTACGCCCCTGGGGGTTCTGTAAAACTGGGAACATCATTATACATGTTTCTATTAAATACACTGTGCCATTATATTATGCAGCACATTACAGAGTAGATTAACAGTTCAGATCATCTACTGGATCAAAAAGAAGTTAACAATCTAGTGACCCCAACCCCAATCATTTCTTGGGGAAGAAAAATCCACTTAGCAGTAAGTTTTTGGGAGTGGGTTGGAAACCAAAGTACCAGATGAAAATCATCCTTGGCAGACCTTCAGTTTACCACCATACTACCCATTCACAGTAACATAGAGGTGCTCTGGACTTCATCCGCTGGCTATTTTTGGCACAGTATTGACCTGAGGAAGCCTGTGAAACGCGTTGTCTTTTTACCATTAATACTAATTGAGAACACAAGCTTAGACCAGTTCTTCGTGGTAAGCTAATTCTCTTTATTTTGTTTTGGATTTCAACCACCGACCATTTTGAGCGCCTCTTACCCCATTATAACATTGACAGTAAGAACTGTTCTTAAAAATACTTCTGAAAATCTAACCTCATCTGAAGTTGGACCTAAAGTATGTGTAGTTTCTCGAATTAACCGATTTATGTCCTTATTTTTTTCTGCAGTTTTGTATGCTATTATTTTTTTGTTTTATAGGATGTATGGAGCTTTCAATTTTGTGTTGTGACCATGCTTTCTTTTTCTGTGTACAGCTTGTCTATATTGTTGTAAGATTTGATGATGCATGACATTGTTGTATTTTCTATGTATGTTTGCCTTTAATAAAACTGAATGTGAAAAAAGAAAATATAGCGTAAAAACTAGAAAGGCCATTTATTCATTTGCTGCCAATGAACATGCATATTATTTTCTAAATTAAGGCAAGAGAAGGGACATTTTTCCATGAACATTGTTATTATTATACATTTATACAATGGTGTGTGTGTGTGTGTGTGTGTGTGTGTGTGGGTGGGTGTGTGTGTGTGTGTGTGTGTGTGTGTGTGTGTGTGTGTGTGTGTGTGTGTGTGTGTGTGTGTGTGTGTGTGTGTGTGTGTGTGTGTGTGTGTGTGTGTGTGTGTGTGTGTGTGTGTGTGTGTGCGTGTGTGCGTGCGTGCGTGCGTTTTGCTCTATATTTTCTCCCATAGTTGGCCTTTAAAACTCAAGCTGATGAAGCGACCCAGGAATTTTTGGCAGATTTTGGAGTCATCACCATATACTGTAGGACAACTGTCTTCCTAAAATTCTCTTTTGTTTTGATGAAACTGGACTTTCTGAAAAGAAGGATGCCCTCCTGTATTTTCAGTTCATGTGAAGATAAATATATGCTTTCATCTCTGATGAAGATAGAAGTGCAAATTATCTCTCCTGGTAGAGGAAATAAAACATCACCAGCATAAAACTCTAAAATCAACTCTAACAGTGATCTGGAAGTCAAACAATGCTTGGATACGGACTGATATACAGTCTAGATTAGGGATGAGCGTAATGACCTAATTACGAATTTCCGAAATTTCGCGAAATTACTACAATTACGATTTTAGCAGTAATCGAAATTTCGTAATTTTCGCAAATTACGCAAATTTTCGTAATTACGATTACGAAATTTAGTATTTTAAAGTTTGCAAAGGTTTCTATCCCTCTAATGAATAACCAACCAACCAACCAACTCCTCCTCCTCCCCTCTCTCTCTCTCTCTCTCTCTCTCTCTCTCTCTCTCTCTCTCTCTCTCTCTCTCTCTCTCCAGAGATTTGTAGTATTTCAAAACCATACTCACATTCATGACATGTCCAGGGATCAAACCCAGGCCAACCACATGGAAGACAGCTATGCTCACCACCATACCACCAAACACACACTAAATAGACTGCTAACCTAAATCTTACTTGTAGACAGTCATATGAGACACATGCTGGGTGCAGGGCTTTGTGATTGGACCATGGACCATGCGATAGAGTGAGGTGCAAAAATGAAATCATGCCTAGCAGAGGATGGTTTCACAGTGCTAAATGCTAGGCTGGCTGTGGTGCAATTGGTTAGTGTGTCTGGCTGGTAACAGCAAGGTTACAGGTTCAATTCCATCCAGGCATGTCTTTTCCTTTTGCGTTCAACAGTTGTCCAAACAGAGCCAACAGAGCCCCAGATAGCCATGTAGAGTTAGGTCACAGCTAGCCTGGCTGTGGTGCAATTGGTTAGTGTGTCTGGCTGGTAACAGCAAGGTTACAGGTTCGATTCCATCCAGGCATGTCTTTTCCTTTTGCGTTCAACAGTTGTCCAAACAGAGCCAACAGAGCCCCAGATAGCCATGTAGAGTTAGGTCACAGCTAGCCTGGCTGTGGTGCAATTGGTTAGTGTGTCTGGCTGGTAACAGCAAGGTTACAGGTTCGATTCCATCCAGGCATGTCTTTTCCTTTTGCGTTCAACAGTTGTCCAAACAGAGCCAACAGAGCCCCAGATAGCCATGTAGAGTTAGGTCACAGCTAGCCTGGCTGTGGTGCAATTGGTTAGTGTGTCTGGCTGGTAACAGCAAGGTTACAGGTTCGATTCCATCCAGGCATGTCTTTTCCTTTTGCGTTCAACAGTTGTCCAAACAGAGCCAACAGAGCCCCAGATAGCCATGTAGAGTTAGGTCACAGCTAGCCTGGCTGTGGTGCAATTGGTTAGTGTGTCTGGCTGGTAACAGCAAGGTTACAGGTTTGATTCCATCCAGGCATGTCTTTTCCTTTTGCGTGCGCGCGCTGCGCCATTGAACCCCATGGGGTATTTTGCGTGCGTAAAACTTTACGCATGCAAAACTTTGTGCTCGGTGTTTGGACAACTGTTGAACTCAAAAGGAAAAGACATGCCTGGATGGAATCGAACCTGTAACCTTGCTGTTACCAGCCAGACACACTAACCAATTGCACCACAGCCAGGCTAGCTGTGACCTAACTCTACATGGCTATCTGGGGCTCTGTTGGCTCTGTTTGGACAACTGTTGAACGCAAAAGGAAAAGACATGCCTGGATGGAATCGAACCTGTAACCTTGCTGTTACCAGCTAAACGCACTAACCAATTGCACCACAGCCAGCCTAGCATTTAGCATTGTGAAACCATCCTCTGCTAGGCATGATTTCATTTTTGCACCTCACTCTATCGCATGGTCCATGGTCCAATCACAAAGCCCTGCACCCAGCATGTGTCTCATATGACTGTCTACAAGTAAGATTTAGGTTAGCAGTCTATTTAGTGTGTGTTTGGTGGTATGGTGGTGAGCATAGCTGTCTTCCATGTGGTTGGCCTGGGTTTGATCCCTGGACATGTCATGAATGTGAGTATGGTTTTGAAATACTACAGATCTCTGGAGAGAGAGGGAGAGGGAGAGGGAGAGGGAGAGGAGGAGGAGGAGGGCTGGCTGTGCTATTCATTTTAGGCATCTAGAGGGATAGAAACCCTTACAAACCTGAAAAAGTAAAATTTCGGTTGGAGACACGAAATTCGTCATTACGGGAGTGAAATTTCGATTACGAAATTGTAAATTACGATTTGAAAATTAATTACGAAATTACGAATTTGGGTCGTAATGTTAAATTTCGCATTCGTAATAAAAGCAGTTCGAAATTTCGAAAATTTCGGCTCATCTCTAGTCTAGATAGTCAAATTGCTATTTCTTGTTTCACATATAAAAACAGTACACTTTCCCTTGCATTATAATTTTAGACAATGTCTCATTCTATCTAACTATCTATCTATCTATCTATCTATCTATCTATCTATCTATCTATCTCTATCCCTCTCACTCAATCTGTCTGTCTACCATGTTGATCGAATTTCCGTTTCTACGGTGTTGATGAAAAGTTTTATTGTACAAACAGCAGTTCGCTCTTATTGGTCCCAGGGCCCGGGTTCATTCAGGAAGTTTGGATCTCATTGATGTCAATGGGTGAAAAATTCAGGTTTGTGTTCTGGTCACAGGGAGATTAAAAAACAGCCCAATGGGAAAAAAGATGGGGGAGGCGGGGACTACGTATTTTAGTGTGGGTAATATGATAGTGTGCAGTTGAAAAAAGGCCCTTGGAGGCTGAACAGGATAAAAGGGCGCAGGAGCCCTTAAGGAAAAAAGGGTGCTGCCATAGGCCTCTATTATAGAAGCCATGATTTACAGCAAAGAAGGGAAATTTGCCTCGGTGCCTGCTATCGGGCACCTAAAGGCACCAAAATTTACCTTCTTTGCCACAAATTGTGGCTTTTATAAGTATCGTGATTTGCGGCAAAGAATGTAAATTTGGGAGGCCGGAGGTACCCGATAAAGTCGCAGGTGCTAAGTCATTCCTATGTTCAAATTGCGGCATTACATAGCGGGTGCAGAACGGGGGCAGGTTAAGGTTAGGAGGAAGGTGAGTAAGTGTTAGGAGCAGTAGGAGGAGTGGCGTAGCTAAGGAGCTATGGGCCCCATTGCAAGTTTTACATTGGGGCCCCCCAAGCACTCTACACATAGCAATTGGTACAGCGCACCAAAACCTACGAAGGGCAACCACAGTGTCAGAGCAGGTGCAAGAAGGGGATGGGGAACAGTTTATTAATGATTACCACTATTCCAAGCATCTATAGAAGTGAATATTACCAGCACAGGACCAATAGAGAGCTAATACTGCATTTGAGGGAGGGCCTCTCGGTGCCCCTCCGGCCCAAGGGCCCTGATGCGGTCACAACCTCTGCACCCCCTATTGATCCGACACTGTGTCTATCTCTTCATAGGGGATTCTCAGCAAGGCTTTTATTCTTTATAAAGATATCCGAAAAAGGATTTAAACAATGATGCTGGCCAGCCTCCCTGCTCGCTACACAGTTTTTTGGCAGTTGGACATTGCAACTGCCATTCACTAAGTGCTTCTGAAAATAAATATATCCCTGAGAATCCCCTATAAAGAGATGGACTAGTCGAAAACCTGTCACTTCTGTCAGATTTCTACTACCTATTGTAAGTGACAGCAACATAGGAGAAAAGTAAGTTATGGTTCATTTTACTCTGGAAAAAAAGGTACTTCTTATTTGTTTATGTTTGCACATATTTTAAATTTTACAGTTTTTGGCTGTAGTGCCCCTTTAAGTGTTAGTCATCTGTAGAGGGAGGTTTTAGGGTTAGGCATTGGTAGAGGGAGGTCTTAGGGTTAGGTATTGGTAGAGGGGGGTCTTAGGGTTAGGCATTGGTAGAGGGAGGTCTTAGGGTTAGTCATTGGAAGAGGGAGGACTTAGGGTTAGGCATCCATAGAGGGGGGTCTTAGGGTTAAGTATCAGTAGAGGGAGGTTTTTGGGGTTAGGCATTGGTAGAGGGAGCTCTTATGGTTAGGCATCAGTAGAGGGAGGTTTTAGGGTTAGATTAAGACATAATAGAGGGAGGGTTCTGTATGAGAGAAGGGTTAGGTTAAGACATAAAAAAATATTGACAAAGATTACTGAATTTTTACTATTGGAAAAACTAGTAGAACATTTGTAATTTTACTCATAATCTACTAGCGGCAATTCCCCAAGCCCTTTTTTCCAGGCAGCTTTATTACATGAACCGTACATCCTTGTAGGGGACATTCTTCCTAACAAAAGAGACATCAGTTCCACATATTACAATACATGTTAGCAGGGACATGATCAGGGTTCTCTTAGGGCCCCACCCTAATCTCTCTTGAGACTTACCCCATATTTTTTAGGGGAACAAGTAAGTAAGTGACCTGGGAGCTACAAGAATAAAAGAAAACTATACATTGGGAGAGAATGAGCCAGCACTCTAAACCCTGTCACTCGTTTTATATATGGCTGCATAAATGGCCTCCTGGCTCTTCTGAAGGCACAGACTAAGCCTATGCCCTCCACAGCACACATACGCAGGAGCTGAAAATTGCATACAAAAGAGACATTAGCTTCGCATATTGCAATACATGTTACAATGCAATACACTGTATGAAGATTGTATACCTAGAAGGCGGCTTACCGGTGACTTCCTTGCTGCTCCCAAGCCCAGTGTGATGTTTTTTAAATACACAAATTGTATTTATTGCTTATCTAGGATGGTACATGATTTAAATAATAGTCAGGACATCAATGCTTTATAATAGTGGCTTTTTACGTATGAAAAATAAATGTTACATTTTAATTAACCTTATTTATGGTGTATGGTCATGAATATGTAAACCAATTATTGGTTTTATTTACCTTTGAAGAGCCCATGTCACATGTTAAACCTAAAAACTTAAATCAATATATGGTCACTTTAAACCAGAGGATCACAATATTATTATTAATCAGATACCTGAATAAGTAAGGGGCATGCAAGGCAACCAACATCACTGCTGTTTCCCGTGAATGCCCTTTACATCTAGGCTCACAAATGAAATGTTGCCTCTCCTCTCTACCTACAGAACTCCCACCGCACTGTATCATCTCCATCAGACACCTGTTAATAGATGATGATGATTTCTACCGACGAGAGCTCTAATGTGAAGCGAGGTGTTCACGAAATGGTATCTTATGACTGAAAAATGCTTTATGACAGAAAACTGAAAAGAAGACAAACAGCTCTGCACTCCTACATTATCAGGAAGCTGAGACTTGCATACGACCCACAGCCTGTTCCCTCCTCTGTATAATTATACTGCATTCTCTTATAGTACATCATGTATCAGAGAGACTTTTATAAAAATCATTTTGTAAAGGTTTGCTAGACAGTTGCTGTTTTTTGCTATTTTATACAATACCAACCTAGTTTAGGTTACAGTGAGAAACAGACAGAACCAGATTTTGATTGCCATCTGTGCCTCAGGGCTGTATCTAGTAACGATGGGGCCCCAGGGCAAAATTAACCCAGGGGCCCCTCAACTGACACCCCCTGACCAAAAGGCCGCATAAGGATCCTTTCACAATGAATCAGTTGTTCTCAGTTATAACTGTAAGGGCAACTGATTTTCAAAGTAATGTCCATGGCTTAGTTCCCACCATGCATGTTTTAACTGAAAGCTTTTTTTACAATGCACGATTATAGAAAGTAAAAAGGCATCCGTTTTTTTTAGCATATAGTGTAAAAGAGGCCAAAGGGGCTCTTTGTTGCAGCCAAAGTTCCCTCCTTGGCCCCTGAGCCAGTGGCTGCCCCTCTCCCAATCCCACCCCAACTTAACTGAGCTTTGGTAGTGTAGCATCTCACCTGTCCACTAGCATAGGTGAGATGCTACTCCGCCAAAGACTGCAGTAGCCTCTAGGAGCAACAGTTAACATGAAGGGAGACACTTGGGGGGCCCCTACAGGCCCTGGGGTGATTGCCCCATTTGCCTCTATAGTAGCACTGGCCCTGTGTGCCTCATCTGGGTAGACACCAACATTCAGAGAGACACCAGAAAGCAATAAAAACGGGGTAGAGGTTTTAACCCTTCTGCATGCATTCCAAAACAATCAAAGAATAAAATATAGCTGGAAATGAGCACTTTTGATCAACATTTTCATTAGGGGCTAGCGATACAGGTCTGATGCAGCACCGTGGATGAAATAGGCATGCGTCACTGGGAAAATGCGTGCATCGTCTGGGACAATGCTGCCAGTCAAATTTTTTTTTTTTCTGGACAAGAACGCTCATGATTTTGTGCAGTAGGTGGAAACAGCTCAATAATTTTTAATGGTCTGTTACACCTAATGCAAATTTTGCCCATGTTCAGTGTCCGGAACCTGGACACAGTGGAAATGGGACCCACTGTAATAGTGTTAGTATTTTCTGCACAGAAAAAATACTGAGCACTCAAGAGCACTGGCATTGTTTGCATTCACCAACAACAAACTTTTGTCCCCCAATGAGCAGCATGACCAAAGGTCAGCTAGGTTGGAATAGACAATAGGGACAGAGGTTGACCAACAAACATGCATTTTAATGCCCAACAAACATGTTTGCAAATATGCCTTTGTGTTAGGATTCATGGGTGTTTGCCTTTTGCCTGGTGATCTTCATCATGGCAAGTTCGCTCATCACTAATGACGAAGTATGCAAATCAGAATCGTTTATTTCACCAAGCACGACCGGCTCCTGCTCGATTTGGGTTTGGCACAGTACAAAAACAAAGCTCAAGTGGATGGAGTAGAAGATAGGTGCACAGGCAGTTAATAAAACCGGGAAACAAACGGTAACATCATACAGAACATCATGCACTGTAGAAAAACAGTTCTCAAAAGTGACATGACATGATCTTATCAGTTAGTCTAATGGGCAGGTTGACTAGTTGGCCATAGCCTGGGGGGGGGGGGGGGGGGGGAGTATTTGAAGGGAGTTCAGGAGCCTGACAGCCGAGGGGGAAAAAAAGAGTTCCTGTGCCTAACAGTCCTGGTGGAAATGGCCCGGAGTCTCCAGCCCAATGGGAGTGACCTGGGTGAGAGAGGTCGCTGGCAATCCTCAGTGCCTTAGACCTCAGCCTGTTGTTGTGTAGGATGGCAAGTGAGGGGTGGGGCCTTTCAATGATTTGCTCCGCAGACTTGATGACCCTCTGCAGTTTGTGCCTGTCACCAGCGGTGGCGTCAGCATACTAGACTAAGATAGAAGAGCAGAGGATCAACTCAATGGTGGCGGCGTAGAAACTCATCAGAATCTCTTGGGCCGTGCTGAACTTCCTCAGAGAAAAAAAAGGGTCTCTGCTGGGCTTTCTGCTGGGTGGCAGTGATGTTGGCCTTCCAGTTGAGATCACTGGTGATGGTCGTGCCCTGGAGTCGTGCACATGGTACGCTAGTCACCTCTGTGCCGTCAATGTAAATTGGAGGTGGGGTGGGAGCAGACTTCCTAAATTCTTTTTTGCAGTATTGAGCAGCACCAGCTTTGCACCAATGGACATATTCTCTTCACCTGCTGACTAGAGTTGGGCCGAACGGTTCGCCTGCGAACGGTTCCACGCGAACTTCGGTGGTTCGCGTTCGCGTCCCGCAGGCGAACCTTTGCGGAAGTTCGGTTCGCCCCATAATGCACATGGAGGGTCAACTTTGACCCTCTACATCACAGTCAGCAGGCCCAGTGTAGCCAATTAGGCTACACTAGCCCCTGGAGCCCCACCCCCCCTTATATAAGGCAGGCAGCGGCGGCCATTACGGTCACTCGTGTGCTGCCTGCGTTAGTGAGAGTAGGGCGAGCTGCTGCAGACTGTCTCTCAGGGAAAGATTAGTTAGGCTTAACTTGTTCCTGTCTGGCTGCATACCTGTTCTGTGAACCCACCACTGCATACCTGTGCTGTGAACCCACCACTGCATACCTGTGCTGTGAACCCACCACTGCATACCTGTGCTGTGAACCCACCACTGCATACCTGTGCTGTGAACCCACCACTGCATACCTGTGCTGTGAACCCACCACTGCATACCTGTTCAGTGAACCCACCACTGCATACCTGTGCTGTGAACCCACCACTGCATACCTGTTCAGTGAACCTGCCACTGCATATCTGTTCTGTTCAGTGGACCCGCCACTGTATACCTGTTCATTGAACCCACCACTGCATACCTGTGCTGTGAACCCACCACTGCATACCTGTTCTGTGAACCCACCACTGCATACCTGTGCTGTGAACCCACCACTGCATACCTGTTCAGTGAACCTGCCACTGCACACCTGTTCTGTTCAGTGGACCCGCCACTGTATACCTGTTCATTGAAAGCACCACTGCATACCTGTGCTGTGAACCCACCACTGCATACCTGTTCTGTGAACCCACCACTGCATACCTGTTCAGTGAACCTGCCACTGCATACCTGTTCTGTTCAGTGGACCCGCCACTGTATACCTGTTCATTGAACCCACCACTGCATACCTGTGCTGTGAACCCACCACTGCATACCTGTTCTGTGAACCCACCACTGCATACCTGTGCTGTGAACCCACCACTGCATACCTGTTCAGTGAACCTGCCACTGCATACCTGTTCTGTTCAGTGGACCCGCCACTGTATACCTGTTCATTGAACCCACCACTGCATACCTGTGCTGTGAACCCACCACTGCATACCTGTTCTGTGAACCCACCACTGCATACCTGTTCAGTGAACCTGCCACTGCATACCTGTTCTGTTCAGTGGACCCGCCACTGTATACCTGTTCAGTGAACCCGCCACTGCATACCTGTTCTGTTCAGTGGACCCGCCACTGTATACCTGTTCAGTGAACCCGCCACTGCATACCTGTTCTGTTCAGTGGACCCGCCACTGTATACCTGTTCAGTGAACCCGCCTCATTGTGGTCAGACCAAATTTGATCAGCTGGACAGTCACTGTTCTGTCATTCAGCTACATCAGCCAGGCGACCATATGGGCTGTAAAGCCACCAAAACCTGCACTCTCGCCATGGTGCGCACCAGTCCAGCACGGCCGTCACTACACAAACAGCTGTTTGCGGTGCGTTACACGGTGAGTTTGGTGTGTCAGTGTGAAGCAGTACCTTAATTACACTACCTGATTGATGTATACACATGCAAGATGTTTGAAAGCACTTTAGGCCTGTCATTTAGCATTCAATGTGATTTCTGCCCTTAAAACTCTGCTTTGCGTCAAATCCAGATTTTTCCCCGGGACTTTTGGCATGTATCCCACTCCGCCATGCCCCCCTCCAGGTGTTAGACCCCTTGAAACATCTTTTCCATCACTTTTGTGGCCAGCATAATTATTTTTTTTTTCAAAGTTCGCATCCCCATTGAAGTCTATTGCGGTTCGCGAACTTTAACGCGAACCGAACCTTCCGTGGAAGTTCGCGAACCAGGTTCGCGAACCTAAAATCGGAGGTTCGGCCCAACTCTACTGCTGACGGTACACCTGGACATTATGAAGTATGAAGTTATAGTCTTTAAGAGCTTCAGTCCAGGATATTTTGGCACTGGCGGCTACAGATAAACTGGGGCGCAGTATAGACACAATACTATTTGCAACTGGTATGAAGGAGGGATAGCAGGCTGGCACTACAGTGTTGGTCCTAGGACCGAGGTAGTGTAGCATGGTGATACGGTCAGTGCGCCTTCCCTTTTTCTTAGCCAATGCGAAGCGTGCTCAGGTGAGCAGCTATGAGTAAACGTAGTAGGTAGGTGAAAAATAGAGAAACCGGCACTGCTTCTTAGGCTTATTTATTCAATTATGTAGAAAAAGTTAGAAACATCTTGCATTCATGCGTATTAGCATACAAAAGTTAAAAAACATACCTTTTAAGGGAAGGTGGCATGGTTGAGTGGTTGGTGAGCGGTGGGTGCTCGGAGGCTGTTGGTTTACGGCTGTTTCACACTATCATGTGCTTCTACGGAGGCTGGGGATGGGTAAGATTGCAATGGAGAAAGTGGCGGTATGGTAAGTTATCAGGAAAAAGTGAATAGGCGTAGTTTAGTATTAGGAGTAGGTAGAGATAGGTTAGTGTTAGTCTTAGTGTTAGGTAAGCGTATTTAAAATTGATGACAGGTAGGTAAACTTAAATAACCCCTGAGCTGAAATGAGAACAGGGGGAACGAGCTGGATAAAATTAGTCTTTTATATGTAGAGGTTGTGTTAGGTGATGGAAGTCAGTGCTGCTCTGTGTGGTCCACTTGCAGTGGCAGAGAGATCTATAAAGGACATGGGGTAGGGGAAAAAACACAAAAAGAGAAGACCACAGCCACCACATCAGGTGAGATCTGTCTACGACCGGCTGGTCTCCCTTTTATCATCAGTCTTCTGAGTGCGATTTTTTTTGTTTTTTTCCCCTACCACATGTCCTTTATAGATATTTAAAATTGATAGCATTAGGAGCAGGTAAGGGAAGGGTAGTGTTAGGCTTAGATAGAGGTAGGTTAGTGTTAGGGGTTGAGAAAGAGATGGTTACTGTGAGAGGAAGGTGGACCAGTAGTAGAATATATGCAGAATTGCCGACATTTTACTAGCAGCTGTACCTTCGCCAGTGCATATACAGTGGGTTGCAAAAGTATTCGGCCCCCTTGAAGTTTTCCACATTTTGTCATATTATTGCCACAAACATGCATCGATTTTATTGGAATTCCACGTGAAAGACCAATACAAAGTGGTGTACATGTGAGAAGTGGATCGAAACTCATACATCATTCCAAACATTTTTTACAAATAAATAACTGCAAAGTGGGGTGTGCGTAATTATTCGGCCCCCTGAGTCAATACTTTGTAGAACCACTTTTTGCTGCAATTACAGCTGCCAGTCTTTTAGGGTATGTCTCTACCAGCTTTGCACATCTAGAGACTGAAATCCTTGCCCATTCTTCTTTGCAAAACAGCTCCAGCTTCAGTCTGTACTAGCGTGGCGGTTCACAGGTCCAGACCGCCCAAGTTCAGGGCCCAGACCGGGTCAAATAGCGGACATATGAAGCGTTTTGGGAGGAAAAGGAAGATGTTATGCAGTACAGGTAGACAGGACTTAAAACCACTAGGTGTGTTTTTGTACCACCTATTCCCTGGATGTATCCTTTAAGGTTGCTTTCCTTTCATTAATCCTTGAATTTATATGTACAAATGTATCATACGCCAGTTTATAGTAACTCTACTATCTGTTTGGAATGCTGCAAGCTCTGCTAAACAAAGAGCCTGACAAACAGTGATTATTCTGCATATTAATTAAAAAAAATGATTATCTGAATTCCACAATATAGTGCACCTATCTGTCAGTTTGTCACCTTTTGTCTTGCATGTTCTCACCACATTCTAACATTTCTTGGCCTGGTGGACAACTTTGTGTCCCCTTTGTTTTCACTAGACACCTCACTGCTCCTCACAGTCCACTGCCATCTGTCTGTGCATTGCTGTGCTGCTGAGCAGTGTAGGATTTCTGAGACAAACAAATCTGTGTGCAATTTAACTGTTCACCAATGGAATGATGAACTGCCATCTGCTGTTTTTACAACGGAAACATTCAAAACAACAATGGAAAGATATACATTTGCTGCAATGTATCTGGATTCAGAACGGTATCCAATTCTGGTCAGGACAACAAGAAAACATTTTATTGCTTGGGTAAAAGGCCATTGGCCAAGGTAGCCTAAAATTACCTAAAAACAAGAACTGTTATTGTTTGAAAGCTATGTTAAATTGGATCTCTGATGATAAAATCTTTTTTTAAGCAAATCTGAACTAAAACTTAAAAATCAAAATAAACATACACACGTTATACTCACCTCCCGTGTAGCCTACTCATCAATGTCTTTTTCCTCTCCTGCATTCTGTTTGTCTACTGTGATCAATATGTCCTCCATTTTCAAAATGGCCATTACCCCATAACAGCTTCCTGGTCAGCACACTGTTAAACTATAATATCGCCCACTTGAGCCATAGGGAAACATAGACATTACTTTGCCCATCAGTTGTCTTTTCAATTATAACTGACAGCAACTGATATTTTTCAGTTCTGACAAAATCAGAACTGGAAGGAATTGTTATAAGAAGAAAATGCTGAGCTTCTGAGAGGAACCGATTGTGAGGAACCGATTGTGAGGTGAGTATGTAATATTAATTTGAAGGTACATTATACTTATTTTAAATAATTTTACTCGTTTCAGGTTCAATAAATTTTGTAGCTTCCTAAATAGCATCTGAAGAACCTGTATTGAGATGTACCAGAAAATTACTTTAATAAACCTCCTCCCATGATGCATTGTACACGCTGAACAATTAAAATGATGTTGCCCTGTGGAAGGTTACTCTCGCTCATTCATTCTGCCTCCTCCCTTTCAGTTTCCATGGGAAATCAGTTGGAAAAGAAAGGAATGTGATGGTTGCAAAAGAATTTGCAGAGTGTAGTTTGGCTCACTCTGGATCTTTGAGTGACACTGGGAAGTGCATAATTTCCCATAATACATCATGCAGGGATTCTGATTGGTTGCACTGGGCTAGTGCTTAATTGTTTTTAGCAATAGTAACAATGATAAATCAGGCCACATGAATCTTATTTATTGAAGCTCTGCAAAGGTTAATGGTGAGATGACTAAAAATGATTGCTGATTGTTTGAAGTAAAGGATACCTTAGCACTAAATATAATTTAAAAAGGACGCCTAGTGTGTGTGAGGGTAGTTGTTAAGTTGTGAAGATGCTTACCGCCCTTACATCACCCTCAATTCTCCTGGAATTGAACCTGTTCTTTACTTCCTGGTTTGGTTGGTCAGTGCCCCCTGACCCAGACATACTATGCTGTGCTGCGCATGCGTAATATGTCCGCTTGGGTGCCTTGAGACTGGACAAACGCACTTATGCCATATGGTGTCGTAGTGGTATGTTCGGGTCGAAGGGCACTGACCACGTTGACCAAGAAGTAAGGAACGGGGCCAGTTACCGGAGAAAGGAGGGTGATGCTGGGGCACAGGAGGTGCCATAAGCATCTGCACAACTCCCCATGCACACAGTAAGTGTCCTTTTTAAAATGTATTTAACCCTAAGGCATCCTTTAAGGTGGGTACAGACTGTAGGCTATCTTGTATAATCTCCCTGAAGGACAATGAACAAGTAACCCTGTATAGAAATGCCTACTTAGCTATCTGCCAAGGAGCATGTTCGGTGTTTTTCTGTCTGGATAGTGTACTGGTTAAGGGCACCGCCTTTGACATGGGAGACTAGGGTCAGTACCTATCCAGTAAGGAGTTCAAGGCAAGACTCGGTGGGCCAGATTTATCAAAGCATTAGCCACAGATGTTTCTTCTAAAACTGTTCTAACCAGCAGAGGAACCGTTTTGCATGATAATAGGAAACTTTTCAAAGCCTACTTAATAGCGGCAGTTTAGCGTGGATTTCTAGAGCTGCACTACACAAAGTGAAAATCCATTCCTAAACTGCTGCAGATTGTTTGCTTAATAGTGCTTAATAGCAGTTCTACAGACAGTGCATTGGAGGCTTGACATGATCTGTGAAGGGCTCCTCCCCCCTGCTGGCAGATGTCCTGTGAAGCTGTTCTGTGCTTAACCCTTCCAGTGCTGGGCATTGATGCAATAAGGCAGATGTATTGGTTATTACCTCAGCAATAGCAATTTTCCTTTGAGTCCAACAGGAGAAAAGCGCTATACAACTGTTTGGATTATTATTGGATTATTAAAATGGAGGGTGAATGTGTGTGTGTGTTTATAAGCCATATCCAGTGAAGGACGAAAGTATCCAGTTCCCGTTCCATTATTATTATTACTATTATTATCTATTTACTTCTATAGAGCCAACATCTTCTGTAGCACTGTACATACGTTTTTATAGACCAATCTCTGGTCAGACCATGCTAGTGCCAGTTTTCCAATAATAACTACAGATTTCCTGAAAATATCTACAAAGTAAATTTATCACCTACTTTAACCACTTCACCCCAACGTGGTTTTTACCCTAACGGACAAGAACGATTTTCCCCTTTCAGTGCTCATTCCTTTCATTTGCCAATAGCTTAATCACTACTAATCACAATGAAATGATCTATATCTTGTTTTTTTCACCACCAATTAGGCTTTTTGGGGTTTATATTTGTTTTCTGTAATTACTTTATTTTCTATGCATTTTAAAGGGAAAAACAAGGAAAAATGAAAAAAAAATCACTATTTCTCCAATTTCATCCCCTATAGTTTTAATATAATCACTGCTACTGTACATAAAAGCCACACATTTTATCTGCCTATTTGTTCTGGTTATCACAAGATTTTAATTGTGTCCCTAGTACAAAGTATGGTGACAATCTAGTATTTGGAAATACAGGTGTATTTTTTATATGGTGTTTT
The DNA here is from genome assembly GCF_040937935.1 of Hyperolius riggenbachi. Classification (NCBI taxonomy): domain Eukaryota; kingdom Metazoa; phylum Chordata; class Amphibia; order Anura; family Hyperoliidae; genus Hyperolius; species Hyperolius riggenbachi. Next base: position 199,808,227 of record NC_090654.1, on the reverse strand, counting down.
TGTTTTCTCACTAATCTCACGTGCACGCGCACAGGAACGCACATGCACGTGCATGCGCACACCGGTAGCAGCACTATTTGACTTATAAAAACGTCCTGGAGCCGTTATGTCTGGTTGTCATTAAGTAGTTAGAGTTTACCTTGCAGTTAAAATGTCTTTATGGATCTTGGTTTTGTGGGGATATAAGCATTTCTCCAAAGGTGCCCCATAATAGTGTGAAATTTAGAGCCCTATCATATTGTCGATAAGCTCATTCATATTGAAAAGATTGTATTTACTGTAATCAATCCCCAGCATTAAAGAAGCCAAACGTTTCCTAATATCAAAACCAGTAGTGATCATATCTATGTTAGAATCCATCCTGTCAATTGACCAATTTCTAAGAAAAAGATTGATCATTTAATCATTCAGTGTTGATTGGGTCCACTAGCTTTTTTGTTTTCATATACAGCATTGTGAATAATCTGAACGAAAATATGATAGTTTGCTAAGAATTGTACTGTTAATGGGTTCCTTTATTATAGTTTTATTTAATAGGCTGAGAAGTTAAAACCATATAACTAGAAGGTACAACTAATAATGTACAAATCGATCATAGATTAACTGATATACTGTCACTGTAACTCCACCCCCATTGCATGCGCACCAGCGTAATAACTGCATTTCATGGTGCAGTGTGGTACTAAAGAGGATCGAAGTGTCAGACTTTTCCAACAGTTGAATCCACATTGTTTGGCATCATCCAGCAATGGTGCCCCTGGTGGTAAGCCCAAATGCACCCAGGTAATATTTAAATTATGTGGCACAGCTGAGGAGGATGGGGTGGCAGCGTACAAAAGTGTTGGCTTCAAAACTAAGGAAGAGTATTAGTTTAGCGCTCATAAACAGTCTCTGTTGTAAATAGATATCCAAACTTGATGGTTTAGCAATCAGCAATTACATTAGCATAACATTATGGGGCTACGACCCCCCCCCCCCAACGTAGAGAGACTCACCAGACTCTATGGCCAGAATGGGCCCGACTTCACCTTAGGAGTATAGGCCACCCCTCAGCCTCTCCGGCAACCTCCACACCTCAGTACCGACCACTTCCGGTTTGCTCCAAGGGAAGGTTCTTACTGCGGCCTTTGCTATTGGCCGTCACACTGTACCCCTAAGGCGAAGTCGGCCCCATTCTGGCCATAGAGTCTGGTGAGTCTCTCTATGATTGGGGGGGGGGGGGGTTGTAGCCCCATGATGTTATGCTGATGTAATTACTGATTGCTAAACCATCAAGTTTGGATATCTATTTACAACAGAGACTGTTTATGAGCGCTAACCTAATACTCTTCCTTTGTTTTGAAGCTAATCACAAATAGCTAAGGAGCGCTCCACTGTTTCTTGGACTGGTGTTTACTAGCCTCTGTATTTAATTTTATTGTTTTTTCATCCTTGTAAGGGCTTATATACATTTGTCTATTGTCTATTGTGTACAAAAGTGTTGGACTTAGTCTGACACTTTGATCTTAAGGGGCTGACACTGTGCTGGGTTTTATCTGGCAACAGTGCCTCCTAATGGCAGCCATTTTTCTTACAGTCACACTATGTCTTACATTGGGCCTATAATGGAAAAGGCCAGTTTTGGACTTCTGGCATAAGTTTGGAAAGGATTAAATAATACAACCATTTTGGGGGGGATTTCTTTGCACTTACAATTGTTTTGAAATGTTCCATGGCATACTTTAAAATTGTATTTTAAAAAAAAGATTATTTCTATCTTTCTAAGACTCTCTTGCAGCATGCCTATTTTGATGTATCAACATGGTTTACTTAAAGTGATTTTTGTGCACCTATACTAGGAAATCAAGAAAGGTCTTCTGGTTAATTCTCCAGCACACCACCAAAAAGATCCTGACTTGACAAAGACACACTGGTGTGTCGAAATGCATCATTATAATGTGGCACACAGAGCTTTCCTGGACTCCAGACCTACCACGTACCCTTGTTGATGTCCCCCGCTGGCCACGGTCAATGTCTGAGGAGTGGAACATTGGGCATGTGAGATATGCTTGCAAATTTTTGCAATCCCATATGTGCATTTCTTTTGCAATTTGCAAACTGAATTAAAGGTATTGCACCATAGAAGAGCTCTCTTCTTTTTCTGATACAGACTCCTGTCAAATCCCACCACTGAGAGAGCTGCTCTGGACACTACTGCTCCTCATTTCATTGTCTGACAAGGGTATTGGAGAACTGATTCACTTTGGACATAAAATCAGGGTTGCTCGTAAACTACGCCAGCGCGAATCTACGCATCGTAGTACGCAACTACGCATCGTAGTTCGTAGGCGAAGTTTAAGAACTACACGTACGCATTTCCGCGTAGTCGTAGTCCCGCTATGCGAAGCTTCGCCCGCTACACGTAGTTGACGTATGTATTGTGAAGTCAACTACGCGTGAGGTAACTGCATTTATATGGGTCATTGCGCATGCGCAGAAATATTATTGCCCTTTATACGCATACAATTCCGCATTGGATGGTTTAATGTATGCTTTTATTAGTTTGTGTATGCGGATAGTTAGCAGATTATTGCGGAAAATTTTCCGCATAAGGGCATAAGCGGTCACATCAACTACGCTACGCAATACGTGAAGCTTGCGTATTTTAATGCGTAGTCTACGGTATGCTAACATAGCGAAGTGGCTGATTTCGGAGCCATAGATTGCGAAGCGTATTTGCGTAAAAATACGCGTAGTTCCAGGGTAGCGAAATTGGCTGACTACGACCATCCCTGCATAAAATCTTTTAGTCCTGGTTGTAGCATGAAGTGCACATATATTTGTGTATTACACCACCAAAAAGGTCAGTGAAAGCGGAGCTGTAAATCCATAGACAGGATGAGAGTCTGAAAAAGTTGTTCACTATATATTGAAACTGAATCTTTTAAAATAAGCCAAAAATTGTATAATTCTGATTTGTAAGTTTCTGCCAATATACTTGCCAATAAGACCCAGCTTCCTGATTGTGAAGAAAATATTTACAACAATAGTTACTACCAAGAAGATCCAGAGTAGAAAATCAAGGACACATTCCATAGATGTCAGAGTGTACAGATCCCCCTGGGAAGGAGTTATGGCATGCTTTCCTGTTCAATGTAGTGAAAGAGCCATCTTTTCCAAGCAACTGTGGCCAACACTGCATTGGCACTCATGGAGGCAAGTGTCAGAACATTGGAACTGATAGATATAAATCAACATATATTTCTAAATGACAAATGATGTCATCAAAATGTTTAGAGTGTTTGTTGACCAGAAGTGAATTTTTCAGCAGATCATTTTAAAATGACTACTATAATAATATATGTGATTATTGATGAATATAGCGGTTTACGGTAGTTTGACCACATTAAGTCAATCAAAGAAATTGGTCAAGGATTGGCTCATTTCTACGGGACCTAATATCCTTAAAAAGGAGGTCTCACCAATCCTACTGATGTGACTCTTGGGAAGATACGGGAGGCTGGAGAAGCATCTCTGTCCAAGCTGCAGTTCATCAAGTTCATGCACAGGAAACATTCAAACAGAAACCATCTATATTGAATATGCTCAGTTTCTGTGCCAGGAAAACAATTATTGTGCACTGGATACAAGAACGGGCCCCATCATCAGGGAACTGGAATAAGTTGGTGAACGCTGCTCTACTTATGTATAGATTGACATATTTGCAGAGAAGTTGTCCTAACAAGTTTGATAAGATATGGACTTCAGGGGTGAAATACCTAAAAGACCAGGGTATCGACTATGAACAATCTGACTTATGAATCTTACTCAAATGATGTTTAGATCTGGGTGATGTTTGTATTGACCAGAATGGACCATGAAGGGGAGGATGGTGGGGTGAGGGGGTTGGGGAAGACTGTATTGTATATTTTGTACTGCTACTGCTAAATTCAATAAAACTTATAAAAAATGTATATTGCTCAATTCCTCCTATGAAAGTTCTATGTAAATGTGCACAAAATATTTACTCTTGCTTACCAACGCTGCTGACTAGAGTGGGGTCCAAACAGGCCTAGCAACTAATACCTAAGCAAATATAAATAGTCAAGCTGCTTAATTATCTTTTTATGTCATGGCCAGCTATCCTTTATTGTCATATAATACCAAGCTTCTGGAAAGTTTCTGCAATAGTTCTTTCTTTGAGATCAGGCATTTTTCTTTTACATGATCAATATTCCACCACAATACATTTCAATTTACTTAAACCACAGGGAAATGCCTTAAACGTTGCAAAAGACAAGCTCTAGTTGACTATTACACAACTGTTTCTGTTGTTGCTGAACGTTACCAGTCTTCTGCATTGCCTCCTGAGCGGCTGCTTATCTGCAAGTGGCCAAGTAGGAGGCAGCGATGCCTGAAATCTTCTGTGCAGCTCTGCTCTGGCTGTGTGTGTTTTCTGTTTTCAGAAGCATACCCTGCACACAATCCGTTCTAAGTGCCTGTTTGTGTGCAGGGGGAGAAGCTCTGATTCCTGGCTGTGACAAGTTTGGCTCTGCTAGCTTGTACAAGCGTTTTGCAGGCTTTCAGACCCTTCTGGTGACAGCCTGCTGGGCTGATCCACAGCACTTCACATGATGGGCTGCTTGTTGTCTGATAACCTTTGTGTTGCGCTAACAGGATGCCTGTGTGTGAATGAGATGTTCCATAGATAAATGATTATCCTGTATACAAATAAATAAAATGCAAATGTGGTTTGTAACGATGGCTGGGGGCAAGATGAGCCTTCTGTTGTGTTTCTCCATGCCCCCCTACAAGAGCGGGGGCGTTCCTGTGCCACCCTGTGTGTATGGAAGTGCTCTTTTCTTTTGCCTCTGTTCCAGGAATTAGAAGGCTCTGCCAGCGTGGCAATGCTGTCACCATGCAAGAAGCTTCCTGAAGAACAGATGGTACAGACAGGGAGTTGGAAGGTGCCAACTGCCATCCCACGGGCACTTGGCACCTGCGTTCCAATAAATGTGATCCAACTGACTTCCACGCCAGGCTCTGTTCCATCTGAACAAGAGCGCCGCCCGTCCATTGGCAGTGAAAAGGGCCACAGGATTTAAGGAACAGAAATGGATGAGGAAGCATAATCAGTTAGTCATTCTTGGACTATAGCAAAATATTGATTCTCTCTACCTCAGTCATTACATAAGCACAGGCACAGCGCTAATCCATTGGTTTCTGAAGGATTCACAACATTTTAATTACTTTCTCAGTTGAGATATACACAACATAATTTTCTAACTCAGAACCAGAGGTTTGCTCAGCAATGGGCAAGGGGCAAACAGTGTACTTAATATGGCAGTATGAGCAAGATATTCATCAGGAATGACATTATTAATCTGTCAGGTTGGCTTGGAGCCTTTTCATCTTATTCTACAGTGCAGACAGAGAAAATTTCCAAATATAGGCAGCATGTTTCTTAGCAGGAGCACAGTCTGTAGATAAAGAGCAAGTCCAGGCAACATGCTACGAGAAATTGACTATAGATCCTGTCTGTGCTTTCCAGCAGGGCTGGATTTCTAGAAAGGCCGTTAAGGCCTGGGCCTTGGGTGGCAGCTGGCCATGGGGTGGCAGGACATTGAAGAGGATTTGCTGCATATGGAAGATGAGCCTGCCAATGGAATACAGAGGATGCAAATAAGGAGCAACACATGGAAATAAGGATCTGCTGCCTAAGGAAGCTGTATAGAACTGAAGTCCATGAATGTTAGACATGGAAGACCCAACTTTTATTTATTGTGAAGTCCCTCTTCCATGGAATGTAAAGTACAAGAAAGTTGGCCTAGGTGCGGAAAAAGTATAAATCCGGCCTTGCTATCTAGGAGAGACTATAAAGCAGCTAAAGGCAGAGGGTACAATAAAATGTTATATAACCCAGATACATCATGTGTTCTATTATGCGTCTTGACAAGATGGAAGGCTGTCATAATAAGATACTGTATTTTGTATCATGTAACTGTCATGCCCCATTATACATGTGGATAAAATACCAGATAACTGAGGGAGAGTTGGTTTTAAAATCACAGGACATGCTGGCCTCAGTTTGGCAGATTTGGATGTAGGGCCAAATAAAAAACAGGTACAATAGTATAATGTATGTACTACATTTGTTCAGACTGCCCTCATAAAAATATACCCAGTCAGTCAATGGGGAGTAACAATTCATGTGTAAAGAGGACCCCCGGGCTCATACACATCCTTGATTATCCGCAGATTAACATATTCCCTTTTCTCCAATAGATTAACTAACAAAACTAGAAGTTCTATAAACAAACAATAACTTGCTAGATATTTACTAAAAAAAAAAAAAATGTAAGACTGTGTTTCACTTTTCTCAGAAGCGTATCAGTTACAGACTACACTGCTGTACAGCTTCCCCAATTGTCTTTGGACCACTAACTGCAGTTGTTAGGAGTGTGCTGTGATTGTAGAAAGGGGTTTTCCTTTTTTTTCAGGACTCAAAGTGACTGTAAGCAGAGAAGAGTTAAGCTGGCCACTAACGGTCCAATTTCTAGCGAAAAATCGTTAGAGCGATCAGAAATTCTGATCGGACGAAAAATCGTTCAACTAACCAATCATTGCTTCCTATCTATCACAACCACCAAGAAAATCCAAATTTTCGTTCGACGAAAATTCATTCGGGCGACATTTCTTTCACTCGTTCATAATCAATTGTGTCCACCAATGGAGATTATTTACAACCAATCCGATCAGAATTTCTGATCGCTCGAACGATTTTTCGCTAGAAATTGGACCGTTAGTGGCCAGCTTAAGTGTTCTTCATTACAAGAGATTTCTGAATGAATGTGATACAATGTATCTGTTGCAATGATAGTTCCCATCCCCTCTGTGGTCTATTCTGTGACGTGGGGACATTGTTTTAGAAAAATAAAGCTTAAAGGACATCCAAGGTGAAAATAAACTGATGATAAAAACAATTGTATCTATCCTCTTTCTCCTAAAAATTACTTTTTTTTAGATACCCCACAGTTTTATTTTATATTTAAATCTATTTTTTAAGTTTATCTCTTTCCTGCTCCAGGAAGCCATTTACTGACAGGAAAGTATTTTATGGCTGTGATTACTTATCAGTGAGAATTATGCTATAGTCTGACCCAGTCCGAGCCGGTCCAGACCTGGATAAAAACTGTCACTTGCATACTTGATGTTTAACTCTTTCAGGCAGAGAAACAAAAAAAGGAACACAGCCCAGCTATTTGTGTGCTTGACACTATACATATAAGTGTCTATCTCATCATGTAACATATGACCTTGGTTGTCCTTTAAACATCCTATAAAACTGATTTAAATGGCACCTGAGGTGTGAGACCTATAGAAGCTGTGATATGTATTTCCTTTCAAACAGTACCATCTGCCTGGCCGTTCTGCTGAGCAGTAAGGTCTAAATCACTCAACTAAAACAAGCATGCAGGTAACCTTGTCAGATTTGTTATAGACATCTGATCTGCATGCTTGTTCAGGATATATGGCTTAAAGTATTAGAGGCATAGGGTTAGAAGGACAGCCAAGCAATGTACAATATTTAAAGGATACCTTAGTACATATAAAAATTTACAAGCAGGGGGAGCAGCCATGTGTAGTTGGCTCTCCTAATGCCCACCACTTCCCCCGTTCTCTTTCGTCCCCCTCCATTATGATGCACCAACCCTCCAAAGCTATTTCCTGGTCTGGAGGGTTGGCGGAGACTGTGCAGATGCTGCCCGGCGACAGGTGCCCTTTGATCACGCGCCCACGGCTGGGATCGCTCTGCGCAGGCCTACTACGCAGTTGTGATGTAGTGCACCTGTGCAGAGTGCTCTTGGCTGTGGATGCGCGATCAAAGGACGCGTGTCACCGGGCAGTACCTGCACAGTCTTCGCCAACCCTATTGACCAGGAGGTAGCTTCGGAGGGTCGGTGCTTCATAACGGAGGGGGGCAGAGGTGAGTAGGGGGTGAGGAGGGCATTAGGAGATCAGGCTACACATGGCTGCTCTCCCCATTTTCACATTTTATGAGGACTAAGGTATTCTTTAAATATTGTACATTGCTGTCCTTCTGATCCTCTGCCTCTAATACTTTAAGCCATATACCCTGGTCTGTTCCTCCCACTATTACATTTTCATGAGGACTAAGATATCCTTTAAAAGGAAATAATCATGTCAGCCTACATATCACTCTCACCTTGAGTTCCCTTTAAATATGACATCATCATTTCAACCCCATTGCAGTGACCTAATTACAGAGTAACTGGGAGGGGCTAATTCTGCCTCCTGCACATGAACCATTCAGCCCCATGACTATAAATTCTTGTGGTGACCACAAATCCTTGTAGTGATTGTTAACTGCTAATACCTATCTGACCAGTCACAAACATGATACTTGTTATCAATGTGCAACTTTGCTGACAATCATACAACAATAGAAGTAGAATCATAGTAAATAAACCCTCATGTCATCCCAATGTTGGAATTTCAGCAACATATATTTTTTCAGCAACTTTTGCAGTATCAAGAGATAACAAAGTAACAAAGATACAATGCTATCCTCATTTAACCTTACACCTTGCAGCGCTGGGTCCCTGGTTCGAATCCCAGCCAGGGTACTATCTGCAAAGAGTTTGTATGTTCTCTCCGTGTCTGCGTGGGTTTCCTCCGGGCACTCCGGTTTCCTCCCACATTCCAAAAACATACGGATAAGTTAATTGGCTCCCTCTAAAATTGGCCCTAGACTACAGTACTTACACTACATAATATAGACATATGGCAATGGTAAGGATTAGATTGTGATCTCCTTTGAGGGACAGTTAGTGACAAGACAATATATATATATATATACACTGTACAGCGCTGCGTAATATGTCGGCGCTATATAAATACTAAATAATAATAATAATACACCTATATGAGTATACATGTATGATTTATATTTTGCCCAGGGCTGATGCCCCAGTTCATCCAGCCTGCCCTAAGGATCACAGCATCAGCCTTAAAATAAGTGAATGATCAGACAAGTTTCATTGAGCAGCTGGGAATTAAGGTAGATTTCACTTCCTAAAGTTTAAATAGGATATGAAGAAGGTGCAGAATCGTATAGTACTTTTGTAACTGCCAATATCAGTCACTTCAACCAACCCTCTACAAGAAAAATCTTTCCTTATCAGATCAAAAGCTCTTTCTCTGCCAAAAACCTGTTTTGTCAGGACAGATTCTTTTCACGGGAGCATCATGGGAGCATCATGTTACTATGGCAACCTGTCATCTGTAAGCGGAGAAACTCCCTTCACCACTGTACCGGTGCTGGGGATGAGCTGACGAAATTTGCGAAATTGATTTTGTCATGTAAATTGTGGGGAAACACATTAAATTTTGCATTACAAATGTCCTTGAAAATAGATACTTTTGTAAAAAAAATGTTCACAAAAATATGATTAATCACTCCTCACCGACTTCTATGCATCTTGTGCCAATGCTGTTTTTGGCAAAATGCGATACACCATTTCACAACTATTCTTGTCTTTGCCATTTTAAGAGAACATGCTGACAAAGCAAATATGAATATATTTGTTCATCACTAATTGGCAGTACCTACACAGTAAGGAGTTCAAGGCAAGACTCCCTAACACTGCATGGTGGCCTCTTGAGCGCGCCCCAGTCGCTGCAGCTCTTGAGCGCTTTGAATCTGACAGGAGAAAAGCGCTATACAAATGTTTGGATTATTATATATTATTACCATCTGTGAATTATAGCCAGATGCAAGGCCAGTAGGTCTTGTTTCAGCAGACAGTGCTTTACATTGCCTATAGGCAAGACTGTTGATGGAAGGCCAAAGGCAAACTACAAATAATTATAGCAGAACTCATGTAGCCTTGGTAACTCATTACGCAAGTAGTGTAATACGTGGTATACTAGAAAAACAAGCATTATCCAGGTGACATAAGTTCCACTATGTACACAACTCAGGAGAACATTTTTATTGCATATGGGCCAATATCTGTTTATCTCTTGAAATGTCTCTCCTTATTTGTTTATCTCATACAGTAGCTCTCCTTAAGGTACATACACACCTAACAACTGATGTCGCCCATTGGGAATCGGTACCCGATCTCCTAGAGAAACAATTCTGAGCTGACCTGTACAGGCGCAATTCAGGCGTGTGTATAGTGGTCCCCACTCCCCAACCAGCCATGGCTGCTCTGCAAGCGATCCGCCCAGTGGATCACCTTGGCTAAACTGCAACCAACTTCTTTGAAGACTCCGTTCACCGCTCACTGCGTGACATCCGCTCCATCATCCCTCCACTGTCCCTCATAGCTACAGCACATGTTGTCAGCTACATAACTGACACCCATGACTATCGGCTGAGGCGGTCATTATCGGGAGCCTCGCCCAACTTTAGTCAGGCGTGTGTACGAGGCTTAACAGTTAAAGGGAAAAGTAAGTAAGCTTTGTGAATCAACTATTGTCCCCAGTTCAATTCAGTTTTTCTCCTAAGTTTTCTTCTTGGAGATCATTTTTCATCTTCTGTTCAAAATAGCTTTTCAGCACTGTGCATTTTTAAAAGTACCAAAAAGTAGGCGTAAAATACTGGAAAATGTTTCTGAGCTAGTTCTTGCTTGCTGGTGCCTTAAAAGACATTTTATTAAAAAGGAGTGAAAATATTACTTAGGAGAAAACATAGGAGAAAAGGTGAATTAAATAAGGGGCGTTGTCTGATTCAGTTAACTTAAAGAGAACCTGTACTGAGTAAAATTATTTAAAATAAACACATGAGGTAACTTCAAATGAACATTACATAGTTACCTTGCCATCAGTTTCTCTCAGAAGCTCACCATTTTCTTCTTACAGTGATCCCTTCCAGTTCTGACAACATTTTATCAGAACTGAAATATATCAGTTGCTGTCAGTTATATATCAGTTGCTGTCAGTTACAGCTGAGAGGCGAACTGATGTGTCCATGTTTCCCTATGGCTCAAGTGGGCGATGTTACAGTTTAACAGTGTGCTGACCAGAAAGCTGTTATGGGGTAATAGCCATTTTCAAAATGGAGGATGGAGAATCCCATTGATCACAGTGGACAAACAGGACGCAGGAGAGGAAAAATAGATTGAGGCGTAGACTACACAGGAGGTAAGTATGACTTGTGTATGTTTATTTTGACTTTTAATGTTCAGTTCAGGTTTTCTTAAGAAAGTTTATCTGAACTTATGTGTATTCAATTTGTTGTCTTATTTTAAAAGTAATTTTTTTTCCTAGAAAAAAAAATATATCATTTAAGGATTGTGCTAGATATTTGAGGTTATTTCTGACTTCTTTATCGTGAGAATTTACTGGAAAGCACTGGTATATCAAGGCAAGCAAGTATTTCTTCAAGATGTCAGATGTGGAAGCTATAGATGAGCAGAACAGATGGAGGAAAGTGGATCTGTAGATAGTATGAAACAGCTATGCAATAGAGATGGAGGAAAATGGAACAGGGAAAAATGAAATTGCGCAATTCAGCAGCAAATTCTGAAATCTCATCACATAGCAGAAAAATAAATCATGTCATAATGCCTACGGAGCTCAGCAGAATTCAGATTGCTTAGTTTCATAGAAGTTCTCCGAACTACGTACCTAGCATTGCAGTGGTTGGCAATAGATCCAAGGAGAAAATAATGTTTACATATTAGCTTCACCTCTGTCATCCATTCATTTAAAAGATCAAGTTCAATGGCCTATGTTCTCAACAATTCTACAGTTTCCATAAGGTTCTCTGCAAGAAAAATAACTGATATAAATGGAAAACAAGCCTTTGCAAAACCACAATAATGTAATTTCCATCAAATGACCATCATAGAGAAATACATCATTGTGTCAATGCATGAAAGTAGTATAAGCTTTTTGTGCAGTCTCTTTCTTGTACCTGGTCCCATTTAGAAACTTGTTGAAAGCTAATCAGCACTTATACTATTCTTGAGAATTTTATTATGATAACTTTAAGGCAGTGGAAAGGGCACCTTGTAGGACTAGGAATTTCAGTTCTGTGTATCACAAAAAACATTGATAGGAATAAACTAATAATCTAATCATCCTCAACAAACTACGGTGCAAGAGATCATGTAACAGACACATTACCAAAGTAGGCCATGAGTGACCCATGCCCTTGTCATTCATTGGGCGAGAAGTTCCTAACATTTTGCAGAATGTCCCATACTTGTTGCAGCACTCTTTCTTTTTACAGTATATGAGATGTAAACCATCTGACAGCACCTTGTAGCTGACTAACAATGGTGTCCTTCCCATTCCTACCTGTAAACTGCAAGTGCAGTTGGGCAAGGATCATGTAAAGGCAACTTTAACAGGATCATAAGGTACTCATTAAGCAGCTTTATTAGGGTAAACCAGCATTTGGGTAACAATATACATCATATTCAACTTCATCTTACTGCATATGACTATAGTGCTATTATATAAGTTCCTTGAACATTGCTGTTTCATTTGCTGATTGTTGGGCCAAACAACCCAAAATGTTCAGGTTTCAACAAAAACCTAGTTTTCAACACCAACAGAGTCAATGGAGAAAAATTCTGTACTTGCGTTTGACCCTCTGGAGCATGGGAAGCCTACCACAGTTGTCAAGGGTCTATGGAAGGGTCCTTCCTTGCTCCCATAGGACTGTTAATTAATACCTTGTCCAGACTTTCAGGCTTGGTGATTTGGAGGAAAAGCATCAGCGAGAATGTGGCCTATCTTCCCTGAGTTGTGTGTGTGTGTCTCCTCCTTGCTAAATGCCCTTGCTCAAGTGTCAGTTATTGGGGGCTCATTCACATCTCTATGTTCCAAAAATGCATGTGCAGGCAATATGGTGGTGGAGGCTTTTGGCATCCCTTTTCCTATCCATTCACATAAAGGGTAAAAAGAAATAAAGGGAAAAAGCTGGTTTAAAAAAAATAAAAAAATAAACATAAGGTAAATTGTATTTGTTTATGTTCCATGAACACATCCACATCATCCAGTAATGTATCTGTTAATCAAGTTACCCAGCACTGTAAATTACACGATGTCTTGCCTGATTACATAGACCATCCCACCACTACATCCCAGGCACTCAGTTATTTTAATTACTGGCCGGGGATCCAACTGACAGTTGTCAAAATTATGGATGCCGATTCGGATTCCGCATTAGCATTTCCAATTGGAAATCGGAAAAACAGAAATTTGGAAAAACAGAAATCAGGAAATTGGAAATCGTAATTTCCACGGAATCGTTAAGGGGCATTTCCCTATTCAAAATATACAGATAGGTCATATTTGGACAAAGTTATCATTCATGATCACTTTTCTGGAAAAGGGTAAGGAGAACTCAGGTACCTCTGTACACATTCCTCTTAGAGTGGCTCCATATAGAAAGTGCAAAAATATTGTACTATAATTATCCTGCATTCTTTCTAGGAGATAAAGTTGAGGAATAGCCTCTTGTCCCTTGACAAAGAGGGAAAGTTTTGCAGCCATTTCAACCTCCCTCCCCCAACCTAAATACACACAATGGTATACCACAAACAAACAAAAATACTTTTGGGATGATTTAGTTCAGGTGGGAGGACCATATTGCTCATTTGCATGTTTTTTCTTCTGTTCCCCTAATCATAATGCCTTGGCGAATAGTTATTAGTTTTAATTTCTATTTTATTTTTATTTTGAATAGTTTTTTTTTTCATTATGAATTCCATTTTCCTGTTTCCACTGCTGATTGTTGTGTGACCTGATGTATTATGGCTTTATCTGCCAAATTCTCTATTACAAACATTGTAGATGATCAGTTTTATATATCCAAATAGAATCTGCGCTCTTTGGGATGAACATTTAAGTCAACGGGCTCAGTAAATTCTGTAATCAGCTACGTTGAGTGGGAAATGTTGCTTCCTATTGCAGATGTTCAAAACAAAGTGCAACCAAAAAAAGAAGGTGTACAGCCACACTTTAAGAACCTGTTTCTGTATTTGCAATTATTCATTTAATTTTTGTATTGTATATCAGTGTTATTTCTGACACATTTTGATTGCTTTTGAATGTCTTTAGAATTCTATAAATATATCCAGAAAATAAACATTGCAGAAGTACCGCCTTTTGATAATATTTAAAGTAGAGATATAACAAGAAGGTGACATCTGCAGTGGGTCGCTACAGTGCACAAAGTATTTAACAATTCTAGTTCTAGATTGTGAAACTAAAAATAAAAGAAAAATAAAAGAAAATATGAAAACTGTTGCCATCGGGACTCCTTTAGCAGGAATTAAAATAAACAGTATAATATAAAGCTATCAGCACCCAGACGTCCTCCTCACAGGTGTCAATTAATTTGCAAGTTCCTTGTGTGTCAGAATGCCTGTCTGCTCTATGTGTTAAGTGAAAGTTGGTGTCTTCAGTGTATGAACACAATTCCATAGCCACCTATACAAATGTGGCACTCTTTCCTGTGCCCCCTTTAGGTCAAAATTTTGGAATGTAATCTCAAGCTACATGACTCATGGTAGGGCTTGGGAAGGAGTTACAAGTAGTATGGTCAACACTAAGGTATTGTAGCAATGTAAATGGCATTGCTGGCACCCTAGCATAATGGAGCTGTGTTCTTCACCCTAATTTATTTGGGTGGGGGCACATAGTTATAGTCCATGCACACAGCTAGGTAATTTATCTTTGCTTACTAATAATAAATGGCATTGTGTTATGCTGGGAATGCACAGCTTGTAGCCGATTAGATGGTTCGATAGATAATATCCAACATGTTCGATCTCCCTTTCGATTGTTTTGCCGCTCGATTTCTGATAGAAGTGAATTGAAAAAGATAAGAAAAACGAGAGGGAGATAAGAATGGAGAGCTGAATCGAGAGCTGAAATCGAGCGGCAAAAAGATCGAGAGCAAAAACGCACGGCAGAAACAAACCGTGTATTCCCAGCATTAGGCTGCACCAGTTCTCAGTGTTCAGTGATAATATTGTCTATTATGGTGCACAGAAGACTTCTGCATTGATTTGGTATTAAGGGTGAATACAATGGAAAGTGAGCATTGGTTAGGGTTAGGAGTTAGTGAAAAGTTGAGTAATAGGGTAGGGGAGTTTATTTGTATATGATAGGATTAAAAGCCATGGGTTAAGCATCAGAAAGGAACATTTAGGCTAATTTCACATAAGGTGCGGTGCGATTGTCCTGGAGCATGAGAGCCCAGGGCAGTACAATCGCACAAACCATCTCCCCTTGTGCAGTACACTGGAGCAGAGCGTGCTGACAGGGTAATATACATAGCTTCGCTCCCGAACAGTGATGTGTTTCCTGCTGAACAGGAAGTATGTCACTGTTTTTTTGGTGAATCAGAGCATGCACGCTGCACCACCACTGCTACAATCTAACTAATAGTCACTGTGAATGGGAGCTGGGTAGCGTACCGTGACGCAAATTGATGCAGCATATGTGAAAGGGGCGTTAGGGTGAGGGTGTTAAGAAGGGGTGGAGATTAGCATTATGCAGAGAGGTAAGGGATAAGGGAAAAGTGTCAGGAAAGAGATTTACTGATAAGGGGTCTAGTTAACCACTTGCCGACCGCACGCTTATACCGTGCGTCGGCAAAGTGGCAGCTGCAGGACCAGCGACGCAGTACAGCGACGCAGTACTGCGTCGCCAGCTGCAGGCTGATTAATTAGGAAGCAGCTTCCTGTCAAATCACGGTGGGGGGCTCCGTGAATAGCCTGCGGGCCGCCGATGGCGGCTCGCAGGCTAAATGTAAACACAAGCGGAAATAATCCGCTTTGTTTACATTGTACGGCGCTGCTGCGCAGCAGCGCCGTAAGGCAGATCGGCGATCCCCGGCCAATCAGCGGCCGGGTAACGCCGCCATGTGACAGAGGACGTCCTGTCACTGGCTGCACAGGACGGATAGCGTCCTGTGCAGCCCGGATCACTGGGGGGACAGGTAGGAGAGGGAGGGGGAGGGAATGTCGCCGCGGAGGGGGGCTTTGAGGTGCCCCCCCCCCGCAACATGCCACCAGCAGGAGCGATCAGACCCCCCCTGCACATCATCCCCATAGGGGGGAAAAAAAGGGGGCGATCTGATCCCTCTGCGTGCCCTCTGATCTGTGCTGGGGGCTGCAGAGCCCACCCAGCACAGATCCCATCAAACAGCGCTGGTCCTTAAGGGGGGGTAAAGGGTGGGTCCTCAAGTGGTTAAAGTGAACCTCCAGACTAAAACTCTACTTGGCAGCATTGAAAAGGCTTGGTGTTTCTTCAACAGTTTCACAGCATCAGAACTTTGTTTTTCTTACCCAAGCCTCATTTTCACCTGCACTGAAGATAAGCTCCGGCCCATCTAAGAAATCTGCCTGGACATTTTTCCCCTGATCAGAATCAAAATCAGAATCAGAATCATTTATTTCGCCAAGTACAACGGGGGTTGTACCCGTAATTATTTTTGGCACATACAGGGTCGGTGATGGTATAGCAAACACAAGCAGTAATGTACATAACATTTAGTAGTGAGAACACAGTGCATGGAACATAATGCTTAGTTACATAGTGGAAGGTCCACGAGGGGACATCCAAGTGCTATGTGAGTGGAGTGCTACCTTCTCTGCAGCACTCAACAGCTCTGCAGCTATTTGGATGCCCGCCGGAATGCCGAGGAAAAGAAGTGTAGAGAGATAGTAGAGAATAAAAACAGAGAGTCCCTGCGGGTTGCGGTGGTGCCGTAGCTGGCTGGTGGCCTGGTTACATGTCCGAGTGGCTGTACGCCAGCCCCGACTGTGGCCCAGTCAGCGCAGTCAGTTAAACTGGTGGTACAAGGTCCAGCAGAGGGGCTGCGAGAGACTTAGCCTGATGGTGGAGCATATGGCCTCTGGCACCCCCCATGTGTCCATGGTGTAGAGGCTCTGGTGGCTGCAGTCTGGTGCATGGCCCCAGGCTGGAGGCCTAGGAAGCAACAAAGGGCTGTGGGCAAAGGAGACTTGGCATGATGGTGGAACACCGGAGTTCAGTGTCTGTGGTGCTGTGGCTCTGGCAGCCGTGGTGCACCCTGGGACCATGCTGGGCTATTGATACTGGGTCCAGGCCGTGTGGGAAACAGTGGCCCACCGTGCCAGTGGATGGACAGACGCTGGAACAGGTCCTGGCAGTGACGATGGAGAGCTCTGTGTGCGGCCAGGTCTCTCCCGCACTCGTTGGGGCAGCTGCAGGGGGCAGCACCCTGTGGACCGGCTGTGCAAGTGCTACGCAGGAGAGGCAGGGGGCCTGGGCATCGGCTAGGTCCCGTAGTTGGTGCAGGGGCCGGCGTCCCTTCCCCACGTGGCGATGCCTTCAGGCAGTAGTGCTGGCCGTCGAGGAGACGCAGCTGGCTGTGGACGGTCCCAGGAGCTCAACCCTGCTCCTGGGACACGGCGAAGGATGGAACTACCCGGGAGGGTTCGGAGCTCCCCCAGTGGCCGGCGGGACCACGTGGGAGGGCCTGAGCAGCCCAAAAGATGGACAGTGGCTGATCACCGATCCAGGGATGGGGCCCGATGGCATAAAGGACCCACCCGCATCTGCAGATTGGGCCGTGGAGGCTGTCCCGGGGGCTGCAGGTCGTGGCGAGGGTGGAGCAGGCTGACTGGGTCTGCAGCGGTAGGCAGGACACAAAGCCAACAGTCGTTCTCTCCAGGGCAGCATCAGAAGATGAGTGAAGATGGAGCGGAGGCAGCGCAGGCAGCAAACACAGCATGGCTGCATGGTGCCCCCCGGCCGCGACAATCCACTCCAGAGCCCGAGGCGTCCGACATCCCCGATCCGCTGGGCAGCCTGCAGTGCTCGCCTGTTCTCCAGATAGACAGAGGAGATCGGGTGAGTGCAGCAGGGGTGGATTAGGGTGAAAAAGGTAAAAAAGTCCGTAGCCCTGTGGCCGTGGCGTCCGAGTCCGGAGCCATCTTGGCAGAAAGTTGCTGTGCAATGCATGATGGGATTTCTGATGTTGTTGTTCTCCTTCTGCTGTTTTGGCGCAAATTTGTTTTTTTTTTTAATTTTGAATTCGAGATTTGAAGCCTAGCGCGCGCAGCTGGAGGGGGTGGGGGGGGGGGGGTGATCAGGACACAGGACAATTGGAACTGTGTCTCATGCTCCCTGTCACCTCCTTTTAACCAAAAAGATGGCTGCCCACATGAAATCCCAAACATTTGCCTGTTCTTTTGAAACAGGGTAGGTAAGAGACCTAACGAAGGCGTGGCTTAGCGCCGAAATGCGTAGTGACGTCAGGCGGCTCCCGCGTGACCAGGCCACGCCCACTGCACCATGCTGACATTGCTCCTGTAGCTCCGGCCAAGTACAGGAGAGGAGAGAGGACTTGGCAGGCCTAAGATGCGCTTTCTTTTACTCTAAAGACTGTAAGTGTAATCTTAAGCAATATTTTATCTATTAAAAAGTTAATACACCACAGGAGTGCTCCTTTCTTTTTCGTTTCTCTGCACAGGACTAGCGGCACCACCCAGTATCTGGAGCAGAGCCTACAGCATTAACGCACTTGAACACCATCAGGCAGCACAAGAGTCTATTATATTACCTATCTATTTTAATTAACATAACTAGTGTAACTTAATGACAGTATGTTTGTTTAGGCTGAAGTTCCCCTTTAAGGTTGCTGATGCTATAGTACTAAAACCCTGAGGAAAATTGCACTGCTTAAAGCAGCAGTAAAAATGCTATTTCAAATGCTTAAAGAGAACCAGAGGTGTGGTTCTAAGAATAAATGATATCCGCACACAGAGGCTGGGTCTGCCTAAACAGCCCAGCCTCTGTTGCTATGTAGTGTCCCCCCAGCCCCCCCCTCCCCCCTGCGCTCTGCTATGCTCCCACAAATCACAGCCGTGCTGTCCGACATGCATCGGGCTGTGTTTACCTATGTATTGTCACTCTTGCTGCTCCCCCCGCCTCCTGCATAGCTCCGGTTTCCGCCCGCATCCCTTCCTTCCCCGCTGATTGGAGGGAAGGGACGTGGGTGGGGACCGGAGCTATGCAGGAGGCGGGGGGAGCGTCGAGAGTGACACTACATAGGTAAACACAGCCCGCTGCGACACGCTGCATGTCGACAGCGCAGCTGTGATTTATGGGGGCATAGTATAGCGCAGGGATTAGAATTTATTTTATTTGACATTTACATAAATTAATTAAATCAACAAAGTCTATTTGAAGTGCTAGTATACAATTTTGTATCAATGATTCATGTTGTAATATTTTTTACATCTCAACCCCATTTACTGTAAAGAGCCCCCTTCTTAACCAATGGAACTACCTCCTTTCCTCCCTACATAGTTAGACCTGGGCATAACAAGATAATTTGTCCTGGAATGTATTTATACATGTTAATTAGGTCATTTCTAAAGCCTTGTACACACGATTGATTAAAGTCGACTGAGGCAGCGGATAAAGACCGTCTCAGCTGATAATCAGGCATGTGTACAGAGGGCCCCGACCCCCAACCCACACGCGATCTGCTCGGTGAATGAACTCATCCCCAGCGACTGCTGATTCTTTTGTGCATGCCACTCCACCTCTATCTCAGCTAAACAATTCCAGTTTGTCTAAGCTTTCTAACTAAATTAAACTCTGAATCTCTTTGATTAATTTAAAGCTTTCATAACTTTCACTCCTGTAATGTGGTGTCCAAAACTGTGTTCTATACAGCAGCTATAGCTCACAAGTGATTAAAATACAGAGGAAATTGTTATGTGTTGTTATTTGCCTTTTTAAAAATACCAACATTTTATTTGCTTTAGCTGCTGCTGCTGCTTGTTGTGTTCCCACTCCTTCTCCAAGTCCGCTATCTCCAGCAATGTTCCATTTCGTTTATTAGTGGTGTTTTGCCATTGCCATAAGCAAGGCCAAGATGTGTGATTTTCCACTAGACTTAGTCCACACTAGTCATTTTTATATTCAATTTCATATCAATTTTCTTAAAGTGGAATATAACCCTGCATTTCATCTTTGCTCTAAAACATTATTTACATCATATTATATGCAACCAGCATTTTTTTTTTACTAGACCAGCATTCAAAGGGATACAAACAGAGCTTGAAAGTTCCGTGCAGTGAAATGCAGAAGCATCCGAACCTTAGATAATGTTATCTTGTGTTTACTTAAATGTATCAAGTGAGGAATGTGACACATTCTCTGACTGTGCAGGGGCTGCTGGAGAGAGAGAGACACTGAAAACATGTCTGCCTGCAAAACAGCAATAAATAAAACCAGTTATTAATAAAATGCAAAGTCAGCTCACAAAGCAAAAAACTGTACTTTTGGAAACCTATAACTTCTAAATGAATCCTAATACTTATGCACAAATGCAAATATGATAACCGGATGGCATATAAAAAGTAGGTAAACATGTTTTTATTGAATATTATGTCAGGGATTTAAACCGCTTTAAGTTAAAAGGTATCCAATGCATTTCAGTGCCACCATTGCCTTCATATGTCATTTGAATGGGGTGTTATTGAAAACACACAGCGGGAGATTTATTTATTGTCTGTTTCTACATAGCACCCTTCACTGAAGTGAATGGGCTGCAAATAGGTGTACAAACATGCATACATATACACTGGATTTCTCACCCATTTTTGCATTGATTTTTGAATGTGTATAGTGAATAGTGAAATTAAATTCCATCTTTCCTTTACTTGCCCATTTTAAGTTACTTCTGTAGTGTTTAACCATCCTGATGACTGTTGAACACTATCTTAAATTAATTACAGGTTTAGCTGTAACAGATTGCAATTTTCCTAGGTGTCAAAAACAGTGAAGCTATGATGCTCTTTTTGCTTAATCAGCAACATGCATTCTTTAGGTTTGCTGTATTACAATGATGCAAGGAGGGTCATTTATGAATATCTAGCAGAAAAAAAATCAAAAACTTGTGGATTTACAAATCATTGATTGCATGTGTGTGGCCTTGCGAATGCAATTCACTAATTTACAAATGGATTCCTGGCCATTGTTGTTGATGATGGCTACAGTGAGTGTGATTGAGATGCCAGTGTGGCTTGGAGAGTTATCGGAGTGCTACACAATGGGAATTTATGTGTATCTATTGGTGATTGATACCTTCTGTTTTCTTCATTGAATACAGTTGCATATATATTTCCACGCCCTTGAGTGATGTCACTACATTTTTGATTTGTATTACTATTTGGATTTGTGGTATCATTCCTGCTCACTGAGCGGTTATGGGTGTTTAAAAAAATGGTTGGTTGAGATAGGCAGTTCATTGTCCTCAGTGATGATGGATACAGGCGTGCATGAAACTGAGGTAAGAGGAGAAATGGGCGTGCGGCGAAGCCTTAGGCAATATAAATATAAATGATAAATATTATTGTGAATTGGGCACAGAATTAAAACGATAAATATTGACAGTGGTAATAAGGATATTAAAACATTAGTAAATGTTACCAATATTTTACTACAGCTTAACCTAAGTCTACTCTCACACAGAGAGATGGCCCGAACTCCGATTTTAGGTTCGCGAACCCGGTTCGCGAACCTAACGCAAAAGTTCGTTTTGCGCGAACTTTCATGAACCGCAATAGACTTCAATGGAGAGGCAAAATTGGAAAAAATTATGCTGGCCACAAAAGTGATGGAAAAGATGTTTCAAGGGGTCTAATACCTGAAGGGAGACATGGTTAAGTGGAATAGACATCAATAGTCCCGGAAAAAAAACACAAAGCAGTGTTTTAAGGTCAGAAATCTCATTGAATGTTCAATTGCAGGCCTACACTGCTTTCCAACATCAGGAAGTGTAATCTTCCCTCTCTCCCTTCTCCCTCCTCCTGGAGGAAGGAGGAGGAGGATCTTGTCTTCCAGGGAATTGTAGGGTTTCAAAAGCCAGCTTACATACATTGGCCGGGAATCGAACCCAGGTCTAGTGCTTGGTAGGCAGCTCTCCTCACAACTATACCACCACCAACACTACATGCTGAAGCCAGCCTAGCATGTACCATTATGATATATCCAAGAGAAAAATGAGCTTGCTTAGGGATTTGTAGGATGTCAAAAGCCAACTCACATACATTGGCCAGGTATCGTACCCAGGCCTACCACTTGGTAGGCTGCTATCCTAACCATTATACCACCAACACAGCACACTACAATGCTACATGCTGAAGCCAGCCTAGCATGTACCATTGTGATATACCCAAGAGAAAAATGAGCTCTCTCTCTCTCTTAAATTGTAATGTAAAAAATATTTAGACGTAGTTTTACTATTTTGCTACAAGATGGCCACCTTGAGTTTTTTTTTCTCCTTGTGCTTCTCGCTAAGCGGAAGCACCAGGATGACGCGGAAAATTTTACATGCAGAAAGACTGAAGCCTCTTGTAGGAGCGCTTCAGCTTTTCTGTTGGGACACGGATCGGTGATCGGGAATCATGTTCCCATTCACTGATCCCAGGGCTACCGGGGGACAGCACGGGGGCACGCAATCGCGTGCGGGCACAGCAGCAGAGCAGCCGCCCAGACTTAAGCTTTCTATGTTGATTGAAGAGATGCTGCCAGAAGCAACCATCCTTTTTAAAGTCTGGTGCTAAACTGATGTTATTCCACCAGTACCACTTTTCAAACCACTTCCCTACCTCAGGTTAAATCCCCTTAAAAACCAGAGCAATTTTCACATTTTATACTCCTCCCATTCATCCGCTGAAAATGTTTTCACTATAATCACACCTAAATGATTTAAATGTTGTTTTGCAGGACAAGCTAGGCTTTCTTTGGGTTGTACTTTTGCTACGAATTATTTTATTTCATATGCATTCTAAAGGTAATGATAAAAACAAAATTAAAAAGTAATAATTTCTTAGTTTTCAGCCATTATAATTTGAAAAAACAAAATGCTACTGTAGATAAAACCTACACATTGTATTTGCCCATTTGTCCCTGTTATTACAACATTTATATTATGTTCCCAGTACAATGTTTAGTAACAATATTTTTTTTGGAAATACATGTGTATTTTTTCCATTTTGTGCTTGTTTATACTTTATCAATAATTAAAAGCCCTCATTTGCAAAAACAAAATTAATATACCTCCATGAGTCATGACATACAAATCATGACATACTCTGCAAGGGTCAGTACTAGTAGGTCCTATCCTTTTCAATCTATTCATTAATGATCTAGAGGATGGAATACAAAGTACTCCCTTTGCATAAATTACTTGTAAAGCCACATCTGGAGTATAGGATCAATAGATTCTAGGATGGG
This sequence comes from Hyperolius riggenbachi, assembly GCF_040937935.1. Classification (NCBI taxonomy): domain Eukaryota; kingdom Metazoa; phylum Chordata; class Amphibia; order Anura; family Hyperoliidae; genus Hyperolius; species Hyperolius riggenbachi. The sequence goes on along the minus strand of NC_090654.1, from coordinate 199,784,956 downwards.
TGTAGTGCCCCCTAGAGAACATGAGAGAGACAGGGACTCCAATGGTGCAGTACCATTAGATATAGGAACAAGGTATGATAGATTGTATATTATACTCACAAAGATAGGTTGCAATCCTTACAAACACAGTATGCACCTGTGGGAGAAATTACCATCCCCGTTTGGTTGTCCAGTTGAAGCTGGGTGACCACTCCCCTTAACAGTTTAAAACTGCAAAGTTATAACACCTCCTCTGGATGTCTAGGACTATACTATTAACTGTGGTGGAGGCGCCCTGATATATTTACAAGCTATAGATGCCTGCAGTGGGTAAGAAGAGGCAATCGCTCACCTCTCCAGATGACAAGACACTAACATACTGGAAAAATATTTATTTGTTTACAAACAGGTACAACAATGCGTTTCATGGGTACTAGCCCACTCCTTTGGGTAAATTCAAAAGAGTTGTGCCTGATTCAATTGTAACAGTGAGCATGATCACCTCTGATCAGAGGCCTGGAGTCGGGAAGGATTCTTTTCCCACTTAAAAAGCTAATTGGCCCAAGCCTTGCAATGTTTTTTTTGTTACCCCCCCTCTCCCTCCCCTCCCCCATTACCACCACCACCTTCCCTGGATCAACTGGGATATGCAGTTCAGGAGAGAAAGGTACCCAATGCTAACTTGTTGGGGTTTTTTTTGGTTGGACTTGATGGACGAATGTTTTTTTTTTCAACCACACTAACTACAGTGGGATGGGAAAGTTTGGGCAACCTTCTTAATCATCATGATTTTCCTGTATAAATCATTGGTTGTTGCAATAAAAAAATGTCAGTTAAATGTATCATATAAAAAAGTATACTAATGGAAAGCGCTAAACCAAACAGGTGATCAAAAGACCACCAACAAAGTCCACAGAGACAGTTCCACTTTAAGCAACCGGTCACAACTATAAGCCGTGTCCAGTGTCTGTCAGTGTCCTCTTTGTCCCTCCTGCATGTGCGCTCTAAAGTGGGTTCAGCGATATCCCCCTTGGTACAGTTTATATGTTGTCTGTAGAAAGTTTGCAGTTCCTCCCTATCTGGACACTTGGCAAGTGAAGATTTGATCAATTACGACACGTCACATCAACCTCACAGCAGACCCATGGACCGGGGGCTGGACGTCATATCAACTTCACAGCAGACCCGTGGACCGGGGGCTGGACGCAGAGCGATCTATGACCAATCTAACAGTGGTCATTCTGGAAGGTTATGCATTGATGTAACAGCGGAGCGCTTTCTACTGACAACATATAAAATATATCATATAGGAGACACACACAGTAATATTTGAGAAGTGAAATGAAGTTTATTGGATCTACAGAAAGTGCACAAAAATTGTTTAAACAAAATTAGGCACAGGTGCATAAATGTGGGCACTGTTGTCGTTTTATTGATTCCAAAACCTTTACAACTAATTATTGGAACTCAAATTGGCTTGGTAAGCTCAGTGACCACTGACTTATATACACAGGTGAATCCAATTATGAGAAAGAGTATTTAAGTAGATCAATTCTAAGTCTTCCTCCTCTTTTAATTTTCTCTGAAGAGTAGCAACATGGGGGTCTCAAAACAACTCAAATGACCTGAAGACAAAGATTGTTCACTATCATAGTTTAGGGGAAGTATACAGAAAGCTGTCTCTGAGATTTCAGCTGTCTGTTTCCACAGTTAGGAACATATTGAGGAAATGGAAGACCACAGGCTTAGTTCAAGTTAAGGCTCAAAGTGGCAGACCAAGAAAAATCTTGGATAGACAGAAGCAACAAATGGTGAGAACAGTCAGAGTCAACCCACAGAACAGCACCAAAGACCTGCAACATCATCTTGATGGAGTCATTGTGCATTGTTCAACCATCCAGCACACTTTACACAAGGAGATGCTGTATGCAAGAGTGATGCAGAGGAAGTCTTTTCTCCGCCCACAGCACAAACAGAGGTATGCTATAGCATATTTGGACAAGCCAGCTTCAGTTTGGAATGAGGTGCTGTGGGCTGATGAAACGAAAATTGAGTTATTTGGGCATAACAAGGGGCATTATGCATGGAGAAAAAAGAACACAGCATGCCAAGAAAAACACCTACTACAGTAAAATATGGTGGTGGTTCCATCGTGCTGTGGGGCTGTGTGGCCAGTGCAGGGACTGTGAATCTTGTCAAAGTTAAGGGACGCATGGATTCCACTCAGTATCAGCAGATTCTGGAGACCAATGTCCAGCAATCGGTGACAAAGCTGAAGCTGCACCAGGGCTGGATCTTGCAACAAGACAACAGCCCTAAACACTGCTCAAAATCTACTAAGGCATTCATGCAGAGGAACAAATACAATGTTCTGTAATGGCCATCTCAGTCCCCAGACCTGAATATAATTGAAAATCTGTGGTGTGAGTTAAAGAGAGCTGTCCATGCTCGGAAGCCATCAAACCTGAATGAACTAGAGATGTGGTGCCCAAATTTATGCACCTGCCTAATTTTGTTTAAACAATTATTGCACACTTTCTGTAAATTCAATAAACTTCATTTTACTTCTCAAATATCACTGTGTGTGTCTCCTATATGATATATTTAACTGACATTTTTTATCAAAACAATCAAGGATTTGTACAAGGAAATCATGACAATTAACAAGGTTGCCCAAACTTTTGCATCCCACTGTATGTAACGATGTATATTAAAAAGTCCCTAAGCTAACTATTTATGAATGTTCTTTTTACATTTTTTTTTTTACAAGTGTTTTATTTTGGTAACTATGGGGGAGGGGGAAGAAGGGGTTAATAACTATAGAGGATGTATGTTGTAATGTATTTTTATTTATTTTTTGTCCACTAGATGTCTTCACACTTTATCCTGTGTACTAAGAACGCTACACAAAAAGTGCGTGTGTTTTTTTACGTTCATACAATAAATGATCACTGGCTTCTGGCTGAAGCCGTGATCATTTATTGATCATTTATTCACAGGCACTTTGATTGGATTTAGGAACACATGCTCCCATTCATCGATCAGTACTCAATGGGATGGCAACAGGGAAATGCGTGTGTCGCACCAAAACAAGGAAGTAGGTATATGTACACCCCTGTTGACAGTGCTCAGTTGCATGTCAACTCTGCATGCCAACTCATTGCCCATACAATACTTTGGGCCTGTTCACAGTACTATGTTGTAACTGATCACATTATTCTTACTCACTGCAAGCAGGCTTTGCATTAAAGTCTCCATTATATTTCACTTTCATTAGAATGCATGCGCTATGCAACTGACCACTGTTAATCCAGCCTTAGAGAAAATAACCTGATGAGATAAACAATTGTATCCATTATGCCATTCCTAAAAATGACTTTTAGATACCCCACAGTTTTATGTTATATTTTAAAAAAAAGCAGATTTATAGCTTATTAGTGAGGGACGCTATAGTCCGACTGGGTCCTGACTGGAGAAAAACTGTCAGTTGCTTTGCTGAGTACTAACTCTTTCAGGAAGGAAAGGAAAATAGGAGCACAGCATAGGTGATCTTATGCTTGCCACTGTACATAGACATGTTTATCTCTTCATGCCACATGTCTCTTAAAGTGAACCTCCGGACTAAAAATCTACTCAGCAGAACTTAAAAGGCTTAGTGTTTCTTTAACAGTTTCACAGCATCAGAACTTTGTTTTTCTTACCAAAGCATCGTTTTAGCTGCATTTTAACTAAGCTCCACCCATTCACGTTGCCTTGCAACTGGGAGGGGTGATCAGGACACAGGACAGTTGGAATGGTGTCTCATGCTCCCCGTCACCTCCTTTCAACCAAAAAGATGGCTGCCATCATGAAATCAAACATTTGCCTGTTCTTTTAAAACATTGTGGGTAAGAGATTATATTACCTATCTATTTTAATTAGAACCAGCGTTTGTTGCGCCAATGGGTTTGGTGTGCAGAGACCACCCCTGGAGTCACAGGGAATCCACAGCAAACATCAAAGGTCCGCACCATGCAATATTCAAGTTTCTTTATTTATAGCTCTAGTAAAAAAGACATGAGTAAAAACAGGTCTGCATGATGATGACGCACAGGCGTTTCGATCCTTCTTTTTCAAATCATTGCAGCATCTGACAGTTCATTAGACACCACACACATCTTATATAGGTCTCGACAAGGACCTGATGGAAGACTTACAATTTGCATATTCATGAGTGAGATCTACCAATCATAAACTGTGAACAATATCACTAAATTCTCATAACAACTGATTATTCATGATTAAAATCAATCCCAAGTGCCAATTCCAACATTAATTCACATTTTAAACATTTAAAAACACTCTACAATGTCTCATTTATTGTATCTCTCGCTCCACGGGAGGAATTACCATATTGTGGGACACCCATCCAATCATCAGCACGCCTACAACATCCGCTTAAGAACTACGCGAATACGCAATAAAATACTCGTGGAAAAAAGCCGACAACGTCCGCATAAAGACTTCTATGCATCCCATCCGTATATATGTACCCGTTAGTCATAGCCAATCATAATCATGCCTACAACGTCCGCGTAAAGACTGTTGACGCGTCACATGCGTACATATGTACGCGTCCAGTCGTGAAAGGCGCCCAAAAACGTCCACAAAACGACATTCAACGCGAAAAAAATGCAAAAAGACAGCGAAAAAAATGCGTATTCAAAAGCGTAAAGTTCCAAAAAGAGGGGTGCATTGATTGTAAAGTGTCCCCACAAATGACAACAACCTCCCAACTAAATCTCCATCTATTCAACTCAAGATAAGTTATATGAGAAGTTTACAAATATCGTATTCAAGATTTAACCCTTTAGGTTCCAAGGTATCAAGTCTTTTTATCCAAAAATACTCCCTTTTCAACAATTCCTTTAGTCTGTCACCTCCCCTCCTCTGTGGCGGCACCCCTTCCAAAACCTGTACCCTCAATTGGGACACATTGTGTCCAAATTTACAAAAATGCTCGGAAACAGTCAATTCTAAATTTTTCGTCCTAATACTCGATTTATGTGAAGCAATTCTGTCCCTGAGGCACTGGGTGGTCTGGCCGGAGCTGGGAAAAAAGGGCGCATGCCGCTAGTGGACAAAAAGGGCGCCGCCATTCACTCCCATAATAAATAGCGTTTAATGGGCGCCGAGTAGGAAAAAAGGGCGCCGGAGCTAAATAAAGTTTATAAACGGCGCCAGGAGCTAAATAAAGTTTACAAACGGCGCCCGGCGATGTTTAATGATTTATAACTGAACTTGTGGTGATTTACGTTTATAAAATGCACCCGTGCCGAATAACGTTTATGAAAATACTAAACATATTTATCTTATTTAAATAATTAAAACATTATTTAAAGTTTTATCCCTTACTGTTTGTAAAACATTATTATTCACAAAATAAAGCGATCAGTACGTAACGTAAATTGCAAAATATTTTTTGAATCCACAATTAGTAAAACATTATTATCCACATAATAAAGGGGGGTCTTAGGTTTAGGCACCAACAGGGGGGTCTTAGGTTTAGGCACCAATAGGGGGGTCTAGGGGTTAGGGGTAGGTACAGGGAGGGGTACTTAGGCAACAACAGGGGGGGTCTTAGGTTTAGGCACCAACAGGGGGGTCTTAGGTTTAGGCACCAACAGGGGGTCTTAGGTTTAGGCATTAACAGGGGGGTCTTAGGTTTAGGCACCAACAGGGGGGTCTTAGGTTTAGGCACCAAGAGGGGGGTCTAGGGGTTAGGGGTAGGTACAGGGAGGGTTACTTAGGCACCAACAGGGGGGGTCTTAGGTTTAGGCACCAACAGGGGGGTCTTAGGTTTAGGCACCAACAGGGGGGTCTTAGGTTTAGGCACCAACAGGGGGGTCTTAGGTTTAGGCACCAACAGGGGGGTCTTAGGTTTAGGCACCAACAGGGGGGTCTTAGGTTTAGGCATTAACAGGGGGGTCTTAGGTTTAGGCACCAACAGGGGGGTCTTAGGTTTAGGCACCGACAGGGGGGTCTTAGGTTTAGGCACCAATAGGGGGGTCTTAGGTTTAGGCACCAACAGGGGAGTCTAGGGGTTAGGGATAGGTACAAGTAGGGTTCTGTGTAAGAGTAGGCTTAGGTATAGTTTTAGTAAAATTTTAGTAATAATTACTAATGTATTACAACACTTATTACGAACGTAGTTATATTTATATCATCTTTATAAACAATATTTTCAGATTTTATTATAAGAACAAACCATAAATGACGGTTATTCACAATAATATACAATTATAACAATTAAACATATATTATTGGTTTTTTTATAAACGTAATTATAAGTTTAACTTTTGAAACAGGGAAGATTAACGTTTTCACAATTTTCGATTTCATAAACATTATTTAATGATTTATAATTTTGTTAAACATTATTTGTAAACGAAATATAGCACACTATATTTATAAACCCTATTAATGATTAATTATTATTTAGAGTTTACACCCCGCGCCCTTTTTGTCCAGGCGCCCTTTTTGTACGTACGCGGTCTGGCCCACATATCCAGTGCTGCAGGGACATTTCAACAAATAGACCACATATCTTGATTCACATGTATAATACCCATTAATTTTGAATTTCGACCCTCTACTCGGATGTGTGAATGTGTCCCCTTTGATAATGTGACCACACAGGTGACACCCAAGACAGGGAAACGTACCCCTCCTGGTAGTCACCCCTGCAGTCTCAGTACCAATGTCACCCTTAACTATCCTATCCCTCAGAGATGGTGCTCTTTTGAAGGACAGAAGTGGATGCATATGGAATTCACGTATTGTAGGTAATCCTTGCTTCAAAATTGACCAGTGTCTATTAACTATAGCACCTATTTTTTCTGACGGTACATTATAAGTAGTAACCAGTGGAATTTTGTCCCTAATCTCTGCCCTTTCACTTCTTAATGTAGTTTTTTGTACCCCAAATCTTCCTCTGCAAGCTCTCATATCAAAATCTTTTTCCAAACATATGGCTGGGTAACCGCTGGCCAGAAATTTATATTTCATCTCTTTCACCCATCGTTCTTTCAACTCAGGGTTACTTACAATCCTTTCAACTCTCTGGAGTTGACCCTTGGGGATATTTAATTTAACATGGGGGGTATGAAAGCTGGCAAAGTGAAGTATTGAGTTCCTCTCTGTCGGTTTTACGTAAAGATCTGTCTCCAATCTGCCTTCCTTCTTGATCACCCAAGTATCCAGAAAGCTAACTCTCTCATAATCACAATGTACTGTCAGGACAATTTCAGGACATTTTAAATGCAACTCTTCAACGAAGGAATCCAGGCTCAAACATGGCCCCGCCCACAAACACCAAATGTCGTCAATATATCGACGCCATTTGATTTGATGCAATGATTTGAAAAAGAAGGATTGAAACGCCTGCGCTTCATCATCATGCAGACCTGTTTTTACTCATGTCTTTTTTACAAGAGCTATAAATAAAGAAACTTGAATATTGCATGGTGCGGGTGTTTGCTATCTATTTTAATTAACATAACTAATGTAACTTAATGACAGTATGTTTGTTTAGGCTGGAGTTCCTCTTTAAGGTTCTCTATCTATCTTCCAATATCTCAGTGTGATGTATCTCCAAGACAGATTACAGCATGAAACAGCACTTTCCAGTAGAATTCTTTTTTTAATTAAAAAAAAAGTTAAAATAGCAGAGCAGGTTAATATATCTTTAAGGATGTTCAACCATATAAAAGCTCTTTGAATAGGATTAACCGCAGTATAAATCTTCAAACAAGATCTGGTAGGTGCTATTGTTAAAAGTTTTAATAAAGGAAATTTCATGCACAGTACCAGTTCATGCAGCAAGCCTTCTTGATTATTAATTTAAAAAAAGAAAGAATAGAAAAAGTGCATAAAAAGTGGAAATCATTGTATTGTATTTTTGCAATAGAATGTATTAAAGGCAGCCAGGTCCTCACCATAAGTAGCTTTCTTCCTCCTTGTACTCCTTCCTTCACAACTCCCGAAACAGTGTAGGTAGCTTTCCTAGTGACCCCCAGGGAACTATAGAAGGGGTAGGCGTGGGCATGTATAGAATGCCATGGCAAAAGGTCAGTGAGGCTAAATAGTTTATGGGCTGCACCAAATAAGAGAAATTACATAACAGTACTAGGTTACATGTTGTAGGCACTATATTAATACGGCACACTTGTTTACCGCAATCATACATAGTTATCTAGGTTGAAAAAGAGACCATTACACCTTCTGAACCACACTGCACCCTTAATCTTCTAATCTAGAGAATAGAAAACCTGCAAGTAAAGATAATGATTGCAAGGTAGTGACTGAAAGGCAGTGATCGGCTAGAAGTGACAACAGGCAGCAATAGAAGGTAGTAATAGGCAGGTAGTGATAGTCAGGTAGTTACGGCAGGCAGTGGCAGCCAGGTAGACACAGTATTTCGAGCAAACAGGTAGTGATAGGCATATAGGGATGGCTGGTAGGGATTAAGAAATAGTGCAAGGTAGATAGTGATAGACATTAGACAGGTAGTGATTGTGCGTAGTGATTGGCTGCAGGTAGTGACACCAGGTTGTCGTGGAAGGTAGTCATTGGCAGGCGGTGAATTTTTGCCAAAGTCGTCTTCGCATCGAAAATCATATTTTCGATTTCGAGAAATTATTTGCAAAAATACATTGTATTTTCACAATATGGTCAAAGAAGACAATTTTTTTTATTTCGATGCAAAAATTCCTGAAAAATGCAAAACATCATAATTTTTACCGAAAATTTGTAAAATGAAAAATCACAAACTTGTTACAAAATTATTTTTAATGGCATTTTCGAGCAAAATCGAATTTTACATGATTTTTGTGATAATTAATGCAAAAAAGAATATTGGCATTTTTGCTCATCACTATTGGCAGGTTCTGAAAGCAGTTTGTTGTAACTGGTGGGAAATTAAATGTTGCACCAGTGCGGTTTTTCAGCTGCAGTTCTAGTTCTGTCGGTCACATTGTCAGCCAGCCTTATCAGTCATATTGTCAGTCTTGTCAGTCATATTGCCAGTCACTCCTGTAAATCACATTGCCAGTCAGTTTGGTCAGTTATGTTGCCAATCTTTCCTTCCAGTACACCCTGACAGTCCTTCCTTCTTGTCCACACTGTCAGTCCTTCCTTCCTTCCAGTCTGCTCTGCTAGTTCTTCCTTTCAGTCCTTTCTTCTTGCTCGCACTGTCAGTCCTTCCATCCAGTCTGTCCTACTAGTCCTTCCTTCCAGTCCGCCCTGCAAATCCTTCCTTCCAGTCAACCCTGCCAGACCTTTCTTCCAATGTATCCTACCAGTCTTTCCTCCCTGTCTGCCCTACAGTTCTTGCTCTTTTATTCTTCCCATCACCATATGGTCCTGAGGCTAGGTTCCCAGTAGGACGTTGTGTTATGATGCAACGTTAAGGTCACGGCGCAAAATTAAACCGCAACGCACCAAAAAAGTGAGAACACAACTTAATGCTGCGTTACCATTGCATACGGTAGATGCAGTAGAGCATACACGCAATGAAAAGTATGCTTCACTGTATCTGTAAACATCTGCGTTAAGAGGTAATGCACTGCAGCAGTGCGTCACAATAAATGCAACATTTACAACACAACTTTAACGTCGCAACTGTGAACGTCGCATAGGGTTAACATTGCCATGCAGTAACATGCGTTATGTGACTTTATTAATGCAGGACAATAACATCCAACTGTGAATCTAGCCTGACGCCACATAGTACTTACTGTAGGATTTCTAAATGTGGGATCATGTTCTTCCGTTCTCAGCTGTGCTTTATATTTGCTATTCATAACTGAAGCCTTGTACTAGACAAAGGACATCTTAAGTCATTATACACCTTTCCACATGGTTTGGGAACTGAATGATATTGCTATAGCATAAATATATTTATATATATATGCAGTTGTCGGAATTATAACAGAAATTGCATTATATGATAGAGCTTAGACTGATTTGTACAATGCAATTGAGAATACTTCCAATGGCATCTTCTTCTGTCACAAAGGGCACTTCACTAAGCACTAAGAACATCCATTCCTGACAAGGATACAGTATCCCCAAGAGATGGAAGCACATAATTGAAGACAACAGCTTTCGTCGTATGTGTTCTTACTTGTAAAGATCACATAGAACTCGAAGTGCTACATTGTAAATGTCAGAACTATGTGCCAGGCTGCAGAAACAATATTGTTTGCTATTAAAGATGTAATCTGCCAGCTCTGCACTGACAGGGATACTATAGCTGTCATTGTGATATATTATTAATGTATGAGTGACTGTAATATTTACATAGAAATGACCTATTAACTACAATATGAATTAAAGAGGAACTGCAGTGAAAATAACGTAATGAATAAAATTGCATTTTATAATTATAAATTATTTACTCTGTTTGCTCATTGTAAAATGTTTCATCGCCCTGATGTACATTATGAAATGTATACTTCTTTAGTACTGGCAGGATGTTTGTTTACTTAGGGTTCTATGCAAAGAGGGAGCTCTTGCTTGACAGTTGGCAACAGACATTATTTCCCACAATGCAACGAGGTTCACCGACAGAAAACTGTCAGGGCCATGGCCCTAACCTCACACAGTGGGAGAGTTTTCACCACAATATCAGCCATACAGATGTCCCTGATGATCTATTTGAGAAAAGTTAAAGATTTCTTGTGGGAAGGGAAGTACACAGTAGACGTTTTTTTAGTTGCAGTTTTTTGCTACTGCTCCATCTGGAAAATGGTTGGATTAGTAGCAGAAGGTGGCTGGCTGGCTGGCCAATCTCCCTACTGTTATCATTCTAACCTCTGGATATTTGGGAGACGCCAAGTGAGTGCCGGCATGTGGGAGGAGTGTTCCAGTATTGGAGGTGTTTTGTTTTAGGTGACAGTATTGTCCCGGGCCACCAGTGAGGTGCAGGGTATTGTTGCTCTGCAGAATTACACTATAGTTGCATTTTTCTTCGCTATATGTATTGTGAATTAACGGAGGTGACATCAGTGAGATCAAGGAGCTGGTTGTTATCAGTGCTGCTCATCCGGATTCCGGATATCCGGGTAACCCGGATATTCAAACTTTTTTACGCTATCCAATTCGGATTCGGATCCCGGATTTTTTTTAAAATCCATCTAGCTATCTGCGGATATTTGGCCGCATAACCTGGATATCCACAGATATTGCGGATATCCGGATTGCCTGGTTAGCATCCTTATTACTTGTTTACCAAATAAATATAAAGAATTGATTTTTTATTTTATGCCTGACAGTTACACTTTAAGATAAGGAGTACATCTGCCAATGCGATTTTGTCATCATTTTCAGGGTTTGCGTAGCTCTGCATTTGCGATTGCGTTTTTCACACATGATTTTCCACAGACATCTCTAATTTTTTGGATTACCACAAAATACATTTAAATCAGGAAAGCGAGAAAAAATGTGAAAAAGCAGAGAGGTTTCCAGTTTGAAATGACGACAAAAATGTGAATGCAAAAAGTGAACAAACACTGTCAATCCAAAAATCCAAAATATGTTCTAACCCTTTATAACATTATCCAAAACTTACACTAAAGCAGAAAGTGGCACTGCAGGGGTACATCTATGCAAAGTTCACAGTGCATCTGGTACCATGCGATGTAAAGTGTGCGATAACAGTGACAATGAAGCATACTTTTCAATGCCAAATAACAAGCTTTTTGGATGTTGGAGGAAACCCAGAAGAAGCTAATCCAAACATACAAACTTCATGGATGTAATGTCTTAGTCAAGATGCAATCTCAGTGTTGCAAGGCAAGAAACTTCGAAACAGGTAAAAAGGGGGCCGGACATTTGAGCGCCGCTCGATGCCGCCATAGGCCATAATGTGAATTACGGCTAAAGCAACACTCAAAGGGTAATTTGGGCGCCGCCAAAAGACGAAGCCCAAATTAACCTCCTTGCCGGTTATCCCGAGCTTAGCTCGGGGTAACCTGCGCAGGAGGATTTCTCAGGCCCCGCTGGGCCTATTTGCATATTTTTTTTTTCTACACGCAGCTAGCACTTTGCTAGCTGCGTGTGGTACACGATCGCCGCCGCTACCCGCCGATTCACCGCTACCCGCTGAGCCAACCCCTCCCCCACCCTGACCCCTGAGCAGCCTGGCCAATCAGTGCCAGGCAGCGCTGAGGGGTGTATTGGGATTCCCTCTGACGTCCTGACGTCCATGACGTCAGTGACGTCATCCCGCCCTGTCGCCATGGCGACCGGGGAAGCCCTGCAGGAAATCCAGTTCTGAACGGGATTTCCTGCTTACTCTGATCACTGGAGGCGATCGGAGTGGGTGGGCGGATGCCGCCGCTCAGCGGCTATCATGTAGCGAGCCCTGTGCTCGCTACATGATTTGAAGAAAAATAAAATAAAAAAAAAAAGTGCTGCGCTGCCCCCTTGCCGGCGGGAATTGGACCGGCAAGGAGGTTAAGAAAAAAATACTGCAATTCAGTCGCCAGCAATAGATGGAAGCCGAATTGCATCTTACTCTTAAGTCCATGGCGGCATTGAGGAGAATGGTAATTAATGCCTACAAGAAATTCGCAATAGCAGGTTGAAACATTTTTTGACTTCACCGTGTACAAAAATTTCCCAGCGCCCTTTTTCACATGTATGCGAAAAACCTAACTATTTATCTATTGAGCTACCTAATATAATATAGAATATAACTGTTTATAATTAACTGACCAGTATTTTCTGGAGCGTGCAAACTGGAACATACTTTTCTTTTATCATAGTAGTAGTAGTAGTAGTAGTCATCTATTAAAAAAGAAAGCCCAAAAATGACATAGTTATATTTGAAGAGTCAAAGAAAACAGCTTGCTGTCTCAGTGTGCCGTCTCAGTCAGAACCACAGCATCAGCAATGTAATACAATTCTCATTCTGAGCCCAGACAGCTCCCCATGTGTAAATAATCACCTTTATCAATTAGCATGGGAGAGGCCTGGGATCTGCACCTTTGTGTACTCAGAATTGTAAATTGCTAATCCAGGTACGCAGTAATTGGAGCCTGGCTTGGTGTGAAACGCTAGTGTCATCACTTCAGTCTACCTCTACCTGTAAATCTGAGTTGGGATCGCACATCTCCTGACTGAAGTGACAGGCCTGACAAATCAATCCTCACGGGCTCCGTCTTCACACCACGCGAGTGTTGCAATATACGTCAATTAATATTGCTTCTTTATTGTCAGCATGGCGACAGCCCTGGCACAATTGGAGAGTGGCTGTCAAGGAGGAAACCACAGCAAGGGACAAAGAAATACATTGGTTTTAAATGAAAATGTCCCAGGAGCATCCTTCAGAGGTTGTGGTGAGGAGAAAAAAAAAACAGTGAATGAGCTAAGCTTCCTTTTGTGCCTTAGAGCAGCCGCTTTGTGATTTTTGCAGGCTGAATATTATGTTCCTGTTTTTCCCTGTTTAATTAATGAAATTATTAGAGTGGCATTAAAAAATGTTATGTGAAATGCACATTTTCTAAGCTGTACCCTAGCAATAGGTGCTAAAGCTCCGTACACAAGCTAGATGAAACTCAACCAAGGCATCTTCTGAAAATCCAGCATGTGTCCGGCAGCCCCTGACCCCTCCCTCCTGCTTGGCCAGCAATCCATCATAGCGGATTACTTTGGCCAAAGTGGTTCTCCCCACTTACCCTGCCCACCAGGTGATGTCACTCCGTCACTACTCCACCCTCTCCGGGCGACATTGATTGAACGTTTGTACGGGGCTTTAGTGCGTACCTATATGTACGCTGCCGGTGAGCTGCGGCCCCTCAAATCCCCAGAAGTTTTACTATTCCCCCTCCGAGTCATTGCAATTCGGAGGGAGATGTATTTTGGGGTCCGGCGGTTGGCGGAGCCCCGAATTAACCTTACGTACCCCGCTATGGGACTCCTAGTTTTGGCACTCGCCACTATGTGCTGTGCGCCAAAACCACCTGCTTTGGCTTTAGTAGCTGGTACTCTTGCTAGCATGACATCCCAGGTTTGAAGCTTGGGCAGGGCACAAGTAGCCACTCTGCAGCTTTTATGTCTGTCTTTTAAGATCCAATAAAGCAATTTTGGTAAAAGAGTTGTGCCGGATCATCTTGGAGACATTGCATGATAGACCCAGGAGGTACACGGGTAGATCCTATACACTCTTGTCGCTATATATTTTCAACCAAAACTTTCGGCTATATTTTCCCATCAACTTTTTGTCTGCATTTTCTACTAACATTTCAGCTACATATTTTCTCAACAAAATGACTGATTGCTTTTGCGGACAGATGTCTTTCAGGAAGGTCATGCAACAAGCTGGGATAAGGAGTACTGCCAGTGCTTTAAGCCGCATACAAACCCCTGACTTAAAGAGGAACTCCAGTAAAAATAATGTAATAAAAAAGTGCTTCATTTTTACAATAATTATGTATAAATGATTTAGTCAGTGTTTGCCCATTGTAAAATATTTTAAATCCCTGATTTACATTATGACATTTATCACATGGTGACATTTTTACTGCTGGCAGGTGATGTAGCTGCTGCTTGCTTTTTGGCAGTTGGAAACAGCTGTAAACAGCTATTTCCCACAATGCAACAAGGTTCACAGACAGGAAACTGCCAGGAGTACCATGGTCCTCAGAGGTTCTTGTGGGTGGGGTTTCACCACAATATCAGTCATACAGAGCCCCCTAATGATCAGTTTGTGAAAAGGAATAGATTTCTCATGTAAAAGGGGGTATCAGCTACTGATTGGGATGAAGTTCAATTCTTGGTCACGGTTTCTCTTTAAGTTGGCTGAGGCAGACGATAACGACCGCCTCAGCCAACAATCAGGTTTGTGTACGGCATCTGATGACCCCAGTGCCCAACCAACGACCGATCCGCTGGTCAAATGTTCCCAACCCCAGTGACGCCTTTCCCCCGCCGATCCCATTGATCATGCGCCGCTTGTTGTCCCTCTGTCCCCCGCATAGCAACTCAATGCATCTTTAGCTATACAGCTGACCCGCATGTGTGCTGCACTGGCGATGCCTGACGGGTGGCATGCGTTGGGCATGTGTACGAGCCCTAGCAGAGGGTGCTACTAAACTTAGTTTGTAACCTGTACTCAGTGAAGACTCTTAGGAGCACGAATATCAATATTGCGGATTTCCGTGGAAATTTTTGCCTACCACTTACCGCACTACAAATCTTGATTTTCTGATTGGTTTATTCATTTCGAGTCTTCTGATTGGATTAAAATTACCAAATATCAGTCATGGGAATTTTCCACTGAAGTTGACGCCAAAATCCACTTACTGCACTATAATTTCCGCATTCTGCTTTGCGATGCGGAAATGTAATTTCCGATCGACCCTGTCAACACACTCTGCTGCAGAGTTATGTGTTTGTCATTTTTTGCTTTGCAGAGGGATGGGGCATGACCACCGCATCAACACCGCAACCCAAAAAATAGGTGTAATACTGGCCTTAGAGTTTATTACAAGGCCCCAATATACTTGATATAGTTACCAGATTTGCTTCAGAGGTCTAGAATAGATGGCTTATGGACCCCTTGACACCCACTAGGCCCCAGGCACTTGCCTAGGTTGCCTGGTGGATGATCCTATTCAGGGGCTAGATAATTTTTAGGAGTACCACTTAAACACAATAAATACTTACTGATGTTCCCACGTCCTGTTTTGTGTCATGGGAAACAGGATATAGAAAGAAGTCGGCCGCCAGAACGCACAGACAGGTAAACTAAATGCCCGCACTGCTGCACAAGTTCTCTGCAAGGGAACTCAGGAGGGGGGGCCATGATGGAGAGGGGAGGGAGGGGTGATGTGGCCCCCCCCCCCCCTTCCCGCATCCCTGCATTAAACATCGGCGGCCACCGGGTGCTGGTATTTCAATAGTTTTTTCCCTCCTCTGCCGGCCAGGGCACGGGGGGTGGGGGATAGGGCTTGTGGGACAGCGGGGGGGGGGGGGGGGGGGGGCACAGTCCCGCAGGATCCAGAATGCTTGAGAGGTTTGAATAAGATAGCAGACTCAACACACAATATTCCAAATTGAAGCCCAACAAAGTCATAAAAGCATAATTCCTAATAGGTTCCTACTCTCATGTGCCTCCTAAAGCAGGTCTTACCTGCTTAATAATATCCTTTATAGTGTAAAGTAGGCAGCAGCAGAGCTACAGTGGCATAGCCTTTTAAGCAGCACATGTGAAGTTGCATACCTGAGGATAGCCACTTACCAGCCTGTTTGTTTCCTGTTCACAGTGTTTTCTCCCATCTCCTCACTTCTGCAAGTGGCACTATCCCAACTGATGCTCCTCAACTGCACATAAGTGTGGATCCACTTATGCTGATTTCCCAGCACTGCAGTCCGAACAGCACCACCTGTCTGTAACTTGCCATGTATCCCCCTACAGAGCAATTCCACATAGCTAGCAGCACAAGGTAATTATGAGAATCGTAGCGGTGAAATCATGAAAAGTATATGCCTGCCTGCTGTCCACTGCTGCCCCAATGGAACCACCACACAACATTCACACAAATACACACCTCGCGGCCCATGGTTGGACACATTTCATTTTTAAAGGAGAGATGCTTGGGTGATACTTGGGGGCCCCTTTAGACTCTGGGGCCCGGGGCAATTGCCCCTTCACCTTAAAGCACCAGCTCTGGACAGCGGCTCAATAGTCGACCACTTTTAATAATTTCAGGTCAGGCTTGCAAGAGTTTTTATTTTTTTTTATTTACTGTTGTCCAGAAACAACACAAAAGCTGGCAATACACTAGTCGATGTGGCCATCAGTTAGGCTTCCTCAGATCATTATCTGACCAGACAGAGAGGGATCATTCGATTAAACACCTCACTACACTGTACACAGATTTTCAATAGATTTCAGCATGAAATCTGTGCACACTGCTTGTCGGGTCCTCAGGTCTCCCAGTCCTGAACACCCACCCCCCAGTGCTTCCTCCTGTCTCTTCACTCCAAGGGAGCTGTGTGTCCCATGATAAAACACTAGATGCCAAACACTAGGGCCACCAATGCAAGTACCTTACGTGACCACTAGAGACCTCTAGTATTTGGCCTCTTGATTTGTTACATGAAACACAGCTCCCTGAGAGTTAGGACCCCAGCAACGGAGAGAAGACATGGAAGGAAGCACTAGGGACAGGTGAGAGTAGCTCTGCTGCTGCAATGGTTGGCCCAAAATTGAATGCTGCTAGTGACACGTTCCCTACTTGTTGCAAATACTGTATAGGCTCAATCTTCCATCTGGCATGATTGACTAAATTAATCGATTTTAGCCGCAAATCAATCGATTGGGAAATGTTTGTGTCAATGATTTCTAGCAGATGTGATCAAATGCTCAAATTGGGCGGATATCAATAAAATATATCGACCAGTGTATGGCCACCTTAGGGCGTATAAAAATGTTGTTTAACTGGTTTGTGTTCCACGATTTTTACCCCTTAAAGGAGTACTGTAGGGGGTTAGGGGGAAAAAAGAGTTGAACTTACCTGGGGCTTGTAATGGTCCCCTGCAGACATCCTGTGCCCGCGCAGCCACCCACTGATGCTTTGGTCCCCAACTCCGGTTCACTTCCGGAATTTGCAACTTTAAAGCCGGAAAACCACTCTGCCCTTGCGGCCGCGCCCCCGCTGACATCACCAAGAGTGTATTGCGCAGGCCCAGTATAGTTTGCGCCTATACAGTACGCTCCTGGAAATGTCAGCAGGAGCGAGGACACGGTCGCGCAGGTGCAGTGGTTTTCGGACTTTAAAGTCGGAAATTCCAGAAGTGAACTGGAGGCGGGGACCGAAGCATCGGTGAGTGGCTGTGCGGGCACAAGGTGTTTACAGGGGACCATTAGAAGCCCTGGGTAAGATCAACTATTTTTCCCCCTACCCCCTACAGTAGTCCTTTAAGGTTCCTGACATTTTTGACACTTTAGTTGAGTCGTTTTAATAAGATGTAACTTTTTAATTACTTATGCCATCTTAGTGATATTATCTTTTTTTTCAGTACAGTCTAGGCTTTCTTTAAGTAATATTTTTCTCCCAAATCTAATTTATTTTATGGTCGTTATAAGGGTTAAAATTAGGCGTAAATGCAGAAAATACCAATTTTTTTCATTTTTCACCCTTCCTAATGTTCACATGAAACATCCCAGTTATAAGGTTTAATCTCTTGCTGTTCCAGGACTGAGATTCTATGTCCTAACAAAATAGATTTATTTCCACTGCAAAAAGCCTAAAATCCAGCTTCCTATAATAAAAACTTAGCAGCAGCCTGTTTACTTGCCCTCGTGCCTGAAGTCTCAGCTCCTACCCTGATCTACAAGCTGGGATAAAATAAATACTACACTCATACTGTAGTAAATGAAAATATTGCTTACAGATTGCAGAGCAAATTCTGAGAGTGGTACCGTGATCTAAAAAATTATCAGTTAAAATATATGTAATGCACCCCACAGAAAATAAACAACCTTTTAGTAGACCTTTGAGGAATGTATCCGCACTGAAATGAAAAGTAGAAATAAATAAGATCCCCTGTCTACCTCTAGTGGCAAGCTACACCAAACATTTTTTTCCCAAAAAAAACCCAACAATTTTTTATAAAGAAAATCTACATTTTGGGGGTACCTATTATATTCAGTGAAGGGCCGCCTGTATTCATTGCCATCTAGAAGCAGTTTCTGTGTGCTGACGGTGCACCAAACATAGCTGTACCAAAACTACTTGGCAATGCCATGAGATTAACCAAAATGGTTCCAATCCAATTCACTTTTTCTTCTAAGTTTTCATCCTAGGTGATATTTTCAAATTAGAAATGAAATGTATTTTAGCAGGCAAGAGAATAGAATATATTTTTTTTTTAAATGCCAAATTTTTATTGTTTTTTAATCAGCACAATATAAAACATACACACACAACATCTAAACATTCTAGAAAACCCACCCACCACCCAAATCCCAAACCACCCCCTACCCCTATAAAGGTTCAGTGCATCTAATAAATAAGTATACCCAGGTAGGCTGGCTGATCCATTTTACATACTAACACGAACAACCACCTTAAAGGGATACTGTAGGGGGGTCGGGGGAAAATGAGCTGAACTTACCCGGGGCTTCTAATGGTCCCCCGCAGACATCCTGTGTTGGCGCAGCCACTCACCGATGCTCCGGCCCCGCCTCCGGTTCACTTCTGGAATTTCAGACTTTAAAGTCAGAAAACCACTGCGCCTGCACGCCCGTGTCCTCACTCCCGCTGATGTCACCAGGAGCATACTGCGCAGGCCCAGTATGGTCTGTGTCTGCGCAGTACACTCCTGGTGACATCAGCGGGAGCGAGGACACGGCTACGCAGGCGCAGTGGTTTTCTGACTTTAAAGTCAGAAATTCCAGAAGTGAACTGGAGGCGGGGCCGGAGCATCGGTGAGTGGCTGCGCCAACACAGGATGTCTGCGGGGGACCATTAGAAGCCCCGGGTAAGTTCAGCTCATTTTCCCCCGACCCCCCTACAGTATCCCTTTAAGGTATATCCAACAAAATATGTGAATCAACATAAATCGATCCAGTGTTGCCAGATTAGTCGAAATTTCTCTTGACAATTACGCTTAAAATACATTAATTTATACCATAACATGCCTTTGTTCAGTCTATTAGACCATGAGGAGGTTGAGGGTAGAGTATCATTACCCCATCTGCTAAAGATTTTGCGTCTCCCATAGACACACATAATTTTGACCAGGTTGACACGATGAGAGGAGAGGGTGGAATCTGTGTATAGGCCAAGTAAAAAAACTCTTGGATCCATCACTATCCTCTCACCAATCACCTCTGTCATGATATGAGCCACATCTGCCCAAAAACTGACAATACACGGGCAACACCAGAATAGAATATTTTTGACAGCACTTTCTCACCTACTTGTTGGTACTTTTTCATTTGCAGAATGCTGAATAGTTATTTTAAACAGAAGATGAAAAATGATCTCCAAGGAGAAAACTTAGGAGAACAAGTGAATTGAAACAGGCCCTATGTGTGTAATCTTAAAACTGTTCATTTCAGGGGATCAGTGAATAATGGCGCACAGCGCCTATACATAAAAATGGCGCTGCATTAAAAAGATACGCTTATCGCTATTTATCCTTAGTACTGCATAATAATGGCGCACAGGGAAAAAAGAAGAAAAACGGCACACACTAACGTTATTTATCAATAGTGGCACACACTAACGTTATTTATCAATAGTGGCACACATTAACGTTATTTATCAATAGCGCCCTACATAAGCCAAACTGCACACGTTATTTAACTGCAAAACGGTGAATGGATTTAATGTAACACTGTCAAGGTTAAGGTTAGGCACCACTGGGGGGTCTTAGGGTTTGGCACCACCAGGGGGGTCTTAGGGTTAGGCACCACGAAGGGGCTGGTTAGGGTTAGGTACAGGGAGGGTTCTGTGTGAGAGTAGGGTTAGGTATAGTTACAGTACAATATACACCACCAGGGGGTCTTAGGGTTAGGAACCACCAGGGGGGTCTTAGGGTTAGGCACCACCAGGGGGTGGTTAGGGTTAGGCACCACCGGGGGAATTTAGGGGTTAGGGATAGATA
This sequence comes from Hyperolius riggenbachi, assembly GCF_040937935.1. Lineage (NCBI taxonomy): Eukaryota > Metazoa > Chordata > Amphibia > Anura > Hyperoliidae > Hyperolius > Hyperolius riggenbachi. The sequence continues at coordinate 199,764,313 of NC_090654.1, read as the reverse complement.
CAGAGAGGGTTCTGTGTGTTAACGCTAAATAACGATAAGGCTTTAACGCTAAATAACAATAAGGCTTTAACGTTAAATAGCGATAAGCGGCAAACGGATTAGCGGCAACACTGTGTGCCATTATTCACAGGTGCCATTTTCAGATGGATGCTCATTTCAGTGCCGGGTGGTTTTGGGGTGGGCTTTAGCTGTTCCTAGAACACAGAATATAAGCACTGGGCTTCATCAATAGATATGAATTTTAAAACTTTTAGAGGTTATATGGAGGTTAGGATTGCAGCAGGGATTGCTAATGCTAAAATATAGAGGGTGTATTGTTTTTCAACATTAGGGGAATATGGCTGTTGCAACAGGGGTTGAAACTTAGCAGATGGCTTTCAAGTACATAGAGGGGTATATAGGGGGCATATCAGGGAGGAGGAACAACAGCAAGGGTGTGAAGGATAAGTTTGTTTTGAACATAGGGGATTTGTTTCTAGGATATGGAAAGGGGAATTGTGGTGGTGGTGTATGTGTGTGTGTGTGTGTGTGTGTGTGTGCGTGTATTTGTGCGCCTGCGCAGTCCGCTCCAGCCCATGTGGCGGTGATTGACAGCGCCGATCGTGCAGACGCAGCACAGAGCGACCTCCAGGTCGCTCTGACGTCATCGCCGGGGACCGGGACGGACCTGCGGCGAACGGCTGAAGGGAGAGCTGCGGCGAGGGACGTGCTGGGAGCTTGGGGCTGGAGGAAGCCCCCGGTAAGTAGCGCTTATTTTCTTATAGTTTGCCTGACAACTCCTTTAACCACTTCTGGACCTTGGTAATTGAAATCTATGCCTTGTTTGGCACAATTAACACTGCCAGGGCGTAGATTTCAATGACCATGCCACACGCTCCCAGTGCTACTGCCGCTCACCCACCCCTGCAGCCCCCTCACTCTTCTGTTGCTGATTTAATTGGCTCCTGACCCTGTGATCACTGTGATTGGCTCAAGGTGAACACAGGGTCAGGAGCCAATGATTTTGGCACTTGCCCACTCACGGAGCTCTGCTGTCATGGGCTGCAGGGACGAGAGAGCGGCATAAATGGCTAGAGCGACAGGTTCGTGCAGCGTGACGTCAGACAGCCCCTTTTTTTAACCAAAAAGTCTCTGGTCCTTAAAGGACACCTGAAGTGAAAATAAACTAATGAAATAAATGATTGTGTCCATCTTCCTTATCCTAAAAAGGACTTTGTAAGATATTCCATAATTTTAGTATATGTTTAAATCTACGTTTTAAGTTTCAACTGTTTTATTGTTTTTGCTCAATGACACATTCATTGAAAGATGCCAGAGCTAAAATCTATGAACTATTGAACCTTTTTATCTCTTTTCTGCTCTCAGAAGCCATTTTCTGCTAGGAAAGTGTTTTATAGTAGGAATTTCTTATCAGTGAGGGTCACACTGTAGTCACTTCCTGTCGGAGTCAGGACTGGGTCAGCCACTTGCATACCTGATATTTAACTCTTTCAGGCAGATAAAAAAAAGGAACACAGCATAGTTATTAGTGTGCTTGGCACTGTGCATACCCATGTCTATCTCATCATGTCACACGTCACTTCGCGTATCCTTCAAAGGGCCAGAGACTACTGGCAAGGAAAGGGTTAGAGAGTAACCTGAACAATAAGGAAAGCATATGATTATACAGGTATTACAGCAATCCCCACAGGCATGTGAAACCGCCATAACACTTACATCATCCCTGTCATCTGTGTACATTATAAATAGTGTCAGGATCTCAATAGTCATGTAAGAAAGAAATGGTTAGAGGTTATGAAATGTTGGTGTAAAGAATGTCGTTAGGTTGTACTAGAATGGGCAACATTGTATGTCTGTGTATAAAATTAACTATTCCAAATATAAATAAGGCATTGTAGTAGATTTGTGGCTGTGTCTTCCCATCTTCGAGTGTGAAAAAAAATATAAATGATAATTATATTTTAATACATTTTTGTCCAGCACAAGTCTGTACACTACATACAGCAGAGCTGCAATTGCTCCCTACTGCATTGATAGCTTCAACTGCCTCTCACTCTGGCCTTTTAAAGTGTACCTGAACTTTTGCACAGAACAGAAGAAATACATAGAAATGCACCCTGTATGTATTTAGAGAGTTTAGCCTGTCTAACTCCCTCATCTGTGACTAATCACAACTGCAATTTGATCTCTCAGCTGTGTCAGCTGGCTGCCTCGGCAGAGCAGCTACTTTGTAAACACAGGATGTTAACCCTATGTCTGTTTCCATGAAAGCAGGATGTAGACACATTGCAGATTTGTTGCAGGATTTGTATCAGCTGTCACAAAGAAATGTCTTTCTTTAACTACTCTACGACTGCTCCACGCCAATGGGCGTGGCCGCGGCGGCAGCCCCAGGACCGCCTAACGCCAATTGGCTTCAGGTCCTGGAGCCGGCTAATGCAGGAGATCACGCGCAGGCTGCTCGGGAGACTGTTAGACGGCGTGACCTATTTCCTTTGGAAAGATTAGTCACATGACTCAGAGATCTATGCCAGTAGAGTTCCGTTTATCTGGAACTAAACTAAGCAGCAGTCTCAACCAATCAGCTCAAATCACCGACAGTACTCACATTGACAATCAGCAAATGAACAGTAAAGGGGCCCATACACTCAGCCGATTTTCTGGCCGACCGATCGATCCCGATCGATCGATCGACTGATCGATTGAAAATCGGTTGGCCAATCGACCGATCGATGGCCGATTTCGATCGATTTCGATGGATTTCCATCGAACTGGCAGGGTGGAAAATTTAGGTCGATCTGATGAGATTGCTTATCAGTTTGCATTGGCCTTAATGGAAATCTGATGGCAAAAAAATGCCATCTGATCGAATTTCAATAGATTTCAAACTGAAATCTATTGGAATTCTATCCTAGTAAAAATGTTCTAAAAACGCATCAGATAGATCATCAGATGCATTTCTTATCTATCTGCTGCCAATCTGACGAGTGTATGGGCACCTTAAGGCATCTTTGTGCATGCAAAGATCTACTCCTACAATCAACCAAGCTTTTGTGTGACTGACAGTCCTCATTCATTCTTCTCATTCTTACGGCTCTTAAAATGCATAAAAACATCACAGAAACAATATCCTAATGCTAATGTGGATTAACTCTTAACCACTTCACTATGATCAGTACAACCATTTAGTAGCAGAACTAACTGAAATATAACCACCTCTCAATACAAGACTTTACCAGTTACCACCAGTACTACCACCTCACAGTATCAGGCCTTACTGCCAGTACAATTATCTCTCAGAACCAGGTCTTACCCACCAGTAAAACCACCTCTCATTATCATGCCTTACAGCCAGGGCCGGCGCTACCATTAAGGCAAAGGAGGCAGCTGCCCCAGAGCCCCAGAGCTTGTAGGGGCCCCCAGTGGCTACAAGAGGAAAAAAAATTTCAAATCGGCCTTATAGTTTTTGAGAAAATCGATTTTAAAGTTTCAAAGGAAAAAAAAATACACATTTAAAAACCTGCCGACTTTAATGGTTAATAGCAAATCCACCTTAAATGCTAGAAACCCTAAATGTGCATGCAGGATATGTTAAGGAGATCGTTAGGAATAAGAGGAAAAAACAATTTTTCAAAAAGACCTTATAGTTTTTGAGAAAATCGATTTTAAAGTTTTGAAGGAAAAAAGTACACTTTTAAATGCGGCAAATGTCACTTTTAGTAGCAAACCTAACAGTAGTGTAATTTTACATGCATCAAAAGAAAGAGCAATACATTTCCTGATGGGGTTTCCAGGGGGTCCATACGCAGCCGCAGCGCTTTGGCCAGGGACGCTATACAGCCGCAATATGGCTGTATGAAGATCCCTGGCATTTTTTCCTGTTTTCCCAATTTTTTTTTTTCATGTTTAGAGTGTGGGAATTTAAAAAAAAAAAAAAAATTATGTGGGGTCCCCCCTCCTGAAACTTTTTAACCCCTTGTCCCCTATGCAGGCTGGGATAGCCAGAATGTCGAGCTCCGACCGATTGGGACTTCACACCCTGACTATACCAGCTGCAAAAAAGGTCCCCTAATGCCGATTTTTGGTCCGGGTATATGTTGGGGGGGCCCCCCAGGTTTATTTTGCCCTGGGGCCCCATTGTTGCTTAAACCGGCCCTGCTTACAGCCATTACAACCACCTCTCAATACCAGGCCTCACCGCCAGACTGTACGACCACCTCACAGTACCAGGTCTTACTGCCAGTACAATCACTTCTCAGTACCATGCCTTACCGACAGTTCACCCACCTCTTGGTATAAGACCTCACCAGCAGTAAAACCACCTCTCAGTACCATGCCTTACCTCCATTACAACCACCTCTCGATACCAGGTCTCACAGCCAGTACTTTCACCTCACAGTACCAGGTCTTACTGCCAGTACAATCACCTCTCAGTACCGTGCCTTATGGACAGTTCACCCACCTCTCTGTATCAGGCCTCACCGCCAGTACTACCACCTCTCAGTACTGTGCCTTATGGACAGTTCACCCACCTCTCTGTATCAGGCCTCACCACCAGTACTACCACCTCTCAGTACCATGCCTTACCGCCATTACAGCCACCACTCAATAACAGACCTCGCCACGAATACTACCGCCTCACAGTACCAGGTCTTACTGCCAGTACAAGCACCTCTCAGTACCATGCCCTACCGACAGTTTACCCACCTCTCAGTACCAGGTCTTACCACCAGTACTACCACCTCTCAGTACCATGCCTTACCGACAGTTCACCCACCTCTTGATACCAGGACTCACTGCCATTACTACCACCTTACAGTACCAGGTCTTATTCCAGTACAAGCACCTCTCAGTACCATGCCTTACCGACAGTTCACCCACCTTTCTGTATTAGGTCTCACCACCAGTACTATCACCTCTCAGTACAATACCTTAATGCCATTACAACCACCTTTCGATACCAGGCCTCACCACCATTACTACCACCTCACAGTACCAGGTCTTACTGCCAGCAGGGCCGGCCTTTGACCTGAGCGACCTGTGCGATCGCTCAGGGCGCCGGCTTCCAGGGGGCGCTCCTGCCGCCTGGCCGCACGTGTTTTAATTTGGAAGCTTCAAGCTGGCAAGCTGCGCCCCGGCTGTGTCCGTCTCGCTCCGCTCCGCCCCCCCCCCCCGCCGCTGCTGGAGGTGATAAGGGGCAAACATGAATGATGCCCACCGTGATGGAGGGGGGAGCCGCGGGGAGAGCAGCCCGTCCTCTCCCTCCCTCCTCTCCGGGCGCTCTCCGTGCTCCCCCCTGCAGAGTGCAGACTGCAGCAGTGAGAACAACTCACCTCCCTGGTTCCGATCGCCGGCGCCTCTCACTTGCCGCTGGTCTCCTCTTGTACATTGTCACTGATGCACATTAAACTTCCTGCTTAGCAGGAAGTTTACTGTGTATCAGTGACAATGTACAAGAGGAGACCAGCGGCAAGAGATACACCGTGAGAGGCGCCGGCGATCGGAACCAGGGAGGTGAGATGTTCTCTCTGGCTATGCTGCAGTCTGCATCGGAGGAGGGAGCACGGTGGGTGGCCCGGAGAGGAAGGGAGGGAGAGGTCGGGCTGCCCTCCCCGCGGCTCCCCCTCCACTATGAGGGGAGGGGGGGCACCTACCTACCTAATCTATACTGGGGGCACCTACCTATCTAGCCTATACTGGGGGGGCAGCTACCTATCTAATCTATACTGGGGGGCAGCTACCTATTTAATCTATACTGGGGGCACCTACCTATCTAATCTATACTGGGGGCACCTACCTATCTAGCCTATACTGGGGGGGCAGCTACCTATCTAATATATACTGGGGGCACCTACCTATCTAATCTATACTGGGGGCACCTATCTATCTAACCTATACTGGGGGGGGGGGGGGGCAGCTACCTATCTAACCTATACTGGGAGGGGGGGGGGCAGCTACCTATCTAACCTGTACTGGGGGGGCAGCTACCTATCTAATCTATACTGGGGGCACCTACCTATCTAACCTATACTGGGGGGGCAGCTACCTATCTAATCTATACTGGGGGCACCTACCTACCTAACCTATACTGGGGGGGGGGCAGCTACCTATCTAATCTATATTGGGGGTACCTACCTATCTAACCTATACTGGGGGGGCAGCTACCTATCTAACCTATACTGGGGGCAGCTACCTATCTAACCTATACTGGGGGCAGCTGCCTATCTATACTATACTGGGGGAACCTACCTATCTAACGTATACTGGGGGGGCAGCTACCTATCTAACCTATACTGGGGGGGCAGCTACCTATCTAATCTATACTGGGGGGCAGCTACCTATCTAATCTATACTGGGGGCAGCAGCTACCTATCTAATCTATACTGGGGGCAGCAGCTACCTATCTAATCTATACTGGGGGCAGCAGCTACCTATCTAATCTATACTGGGGGCAGCTACCTATCTAATCTATACTGGGGGCAGCTACCTATCTAACCTATACTGGGGGCAGCTACCTATCTAACCTATACTGGGGGGGCAGCTACCTATCTAATCTATACTGGGGGCAGCAGCTACCTATCTAATCTATACTGGGGGCAGCTACCTATCTAATCTATACTGGTGGCAGCTACCTATCTAACCTTTACTGTAGGCAGATCCCCCCTTTAGTGTATATAGGCTTAGGCTACTAGTCTTACAGTCGCAGATCCCCTTTTAGTGTATTTAGGCAGCAGATCCCCCCCCCCCCATTAGTGTATGTGTGTGGTGCGCTCACACGCGAATAGGATGAATTTGGGGGGGGGCACCATAATCTGGTTCTGCACAGGGTGCTTTGAAACCTAAGGCCGGCCCTGACTGCCAGTACAATCACCTCTCAGTACCATGCCTTACCGACAGTTCACCCCCCTCTCTGTATCAGGCCTCACTACCAGCACTGCCACCTCAGTGCTAGACTGCTAGTACAACCACCTCTCACTCAACCTAAACCAGTAATATAGTCATCAAAAAGCACAAGTAAACAGCCTCTTCAAATGCTGAGTACCATCAACACATGGAAAGATCTGAAAGAAATTAGAAGAAAGGCACTAACTGTACATTAAACTTAACAGTCAATGCTCACCCCCAGTAGAGAGTCGCTCACCTTTGGTTGTGGTGGACAAAGTCCATATTGACTTGATTGATTGTTCAGCTAGACTCGCTTAGTGGTGATAAAATCCCTATAAATGTCTTGCTTCTGGACACCAATCCTTTCGTCCTGGCAGTCCTTTCACCTCAGGAAGGCTGTAAGGCAAAGTCCCTGGCTCCAGTCTGGACTGTCCATATGTTGTAATGGATATCCAGTGAACAAGTGTAGTTTATTTTTACTTTTTAGTTAGAAAGAAATAAAGGTTGCTGTAATGCATTTCCCGAGTTCATCCCCTCATTTTCTTAAACTTTGTCAAAACCGACATGTACTCTGCGTCAGCTTAGAGCAGCTAACCGCAACAGTGTACCTGAGATGGCACCAAAGGAAACAGTTATACATACCTGGGGCTTCCTCCAGTCCCCTATGGCCTGATCTGTCCCTCGCTGTCCTCCTCCACCTCCTGAATCTTCTGCCACGGCTACCAGTAATTCGGCCATTCGAGGCCAGTCAGCACAGGCACAATCCAGCCGCGTTCGCTCCCCCATTGCGCTCTCGCATTCACACTACGTCCCAACTGATTACCTGGAGCCGAAGGGGGCTGGAAGAAGCCCCAGGTATGTATACATTTTTTTCTATGGCGCCATCTCAGATTCACTTTAAAGGTTCACTTTCAATTTTTGAAAGAATCACCTCTGAACGTGACTTGGGCTACTATTAACCTGAATCTGTAATCAGTTTTCTATCTTAATTGAAAACTAAAATGTGTACACACACACACACGCACACACACACACACAAAAAAAATATTGTCTGCGGGGGAGAGGGAACAACAGAGTGGCTACCAGGGAGACGTTGAAAATAAGAGAACAATGAGCTTGGCCAGGATGGTCCAGCACTCCGGATCACTCAGGGATGCATCATGGTGGCTGTACACATGCTAGATTCTTGCCAGAGATGGCCTAGACTGGCCACTTTGATTGAGAACCATTTAACATGTGTACAAGGCTTTATTGTGATGCAAGGTGTATTTAGGAAGACACAGTAACTAAGGCTACTTTCACAGTGGGGTGTTGTGATACATTGTTATGGCCACATTGTGACGTACAACAACACAGTGCACCCTTTGTGGTGCTGTCTAGCAGTGTGCGGTAGTGATGCTCAAATACCCCTTTTTAAAATTCGAGTTTGGTCGAATTCGAATAGTAAATTATTCGAGGTCAGTCGAATATTCGAGTCGAATAATTTTTACTATTCGATTCGACCTCGGACTTCGAGCTCACTATTCGAGTCGGTATTCGAGCTCACTATTCGAGCTGACTATTCGAATTGGCCTTAAATAGCTTCCAACACTTGTTTTGAGGGTGAATGATGCAAGAAACATCTTTTTTTCCAAGTAACAACAGCAAGTGATTATGTGGGGATGTTCCTTTAAAAAAAAATGTGGAAAGAGAAGTTGTGTCCTAAATTTTGTTCAGTAGTGTTACTGTATATACTTGTTCTTCTTCTTCTTTATCGTTCTTCTTCTTCTTCTAGATCTTCTTCTTCTATATCTTCTTCTTCTTCTTCTTCTTCTTCATCTTCTTCTTCTTCTTCTTCATCATCTTCTTCTTCTTCTTCTTCATCATCTTCTTCTTCTTCTTCTTCATCATCTTCTTCTTCTTCTTCTTCTTCATCATCTTCTTCTTCTTCTTCATCATCTTCTTCTTCTTCTTCATCATCTTCTTCTTCTTCTTCTTCATCATCTTCTTCTTCATCTTCTTCATCTTCTTCTTCATCTTCATCTTCATCTTCTTCTTCTTCTTCATCTTCATCTTCTTCATCTTCTTCTTCTTCATCTTCTTCTTCTTCTTCTTCTTCATCTTCTTCTTCTTCTTCTTCATCTTCTTCTTCATCTTCTTCTTCTTCATCTTCTTCATCTTCTTCTTCTTCTTCTTCATCTTCTTCTTCTTCATCTTCTTCTTCTTCATCTTCTTCATCTTCTTCTTCTTTTTCATCTTCTTCTTCATCATCTTTTTCATCTTCTTCTTCATCTTCTTCTTCTTCATCTTCTTCATCTTCTTCTTCTTTATCTTCTTCTTCTTTTTCATCTTCTTCTTCATCATCTTCACGTATTTCTCTTTTCAATTTTTTTTTAAAGAAATGCAGCTATTTTTGAGCGTAACAAATAGCTGGTGGGCGCACGCATGTTGGAAGCGCCATTGTATGTGCTCCCTGGCAGTGGAAACACAAAGACAGCAGGAGGTAAATTCAGCAGCAGGAGGAGGAGGATGAGTGTGTGGCAGCAGGCAGTCAATGAGGCAGGCAGCTCGCCATGACATAATAGCCCTGGTACCTAGCGGTGATACCAGGGCTGTAAATAAACACAACAGGAGGTCCCAGACAGCGGTCGTGCAGCCCACATTGTGTCCAATACACAACTGGGACAACACAGTTTTCAACCCGGGCACCTCAGAAAAATTAAACCTTTTTTTTTTTTTTAATGGTTTGTTTGGTTTTGGTTTTGCAACCAATATAGCTACTGTTTGACGTAATAGCTGGTGGCAGAGTGGCAGCAGAAGAAGGTAATTCTGTGTACCCTGGCAGTGGGAAACACAGACAGACAGCAGCAGCAGGAGGAGGAATGGAGGAGTAGGCGAGCAGCTATTGTTTGACGTAATAGCTGGTGGCAGAGTGGCAGCAGAAGGTAAATCATCTGTGTACCCTGGCAGTGGGAAACACAGACAGACAGCAGCAGCAGCAGCAGGAGGAGGTATGGAGGAGCAGTGTGAGTGTGGCAGCAGGTAGGCAGCGTGACATAATAGCCCTGGTACCTAGCGGTGATACCAGGGCTGTAAATAAACACAACAGGAGGTCCCAGACAGCGGTCGTGTTTTTTGGTTTTTGGTTTTACAACCAATATAGCTATTGTTTGACGTAATAGCTGGTGGCAGAGTGGCAGCAGAAGAAGGTAATTCTGTGTACCCTGGCAGTGGGAAACACAGACAGACAGCAGCAGCAGGAGGAGGAATGGAGGAGTAGGCGAGCAGCTATTGTTTGACGTAATAGCTGGTGGCAGAGTGGCAGCAGAAGGTAAATCATCTGTGTACCCTGGCAGTGGGAAACACAGACAGACAGCAGCAGCAGCAGCAGGAGGAGGTATGGAGGAGCAGTGTGAGTGTGGCAGCAGGTAGGCAGCGTGACATAATAGCCCTGGTACCTAGCGGTGATACCAGGGCTGTAAATAAACACAACAGGAGGTCCCAGACAGCGGTCGTGCAGCCCACATTGTGTCCAATACACAACTGGGACAACACAGTTTTCAACCCGGGCACCTCAGAAAAATTAAACCTTTTTTTTTTTTTAATGGTCTTTTGGTTTTTGGTTTTACAACCAATATAGCTATTGTTTGACGTAATAGCTGGTGGCAGAGTGGCAGCAGAAGAAGGTAATTCTGTGTACCCTGGCAGTGGGAAACACAGACAGACAGCAGAAGGGCAGTACACAGCAGCCCACTGTAGGTGTAAAATGTGTGGCTGCAGGCGACGTAATAGTCAAAGTGAACCAGGCTGGCTTAGTGAGCAGGAGCCAGGAGGTGGTAAAGGGTGGTAAGGCACATTAACGATGGTTCCGGCAGCCAGTTCATGTCCCCCTCTCGCCGACAACAGGGGCCAGGAACTCGCCTTCCACCCACGCCTGGTTCATCTTGAGAAACGTCAGTCTGTCCACAGACTTGTGAGACAGACGTGAGCGTTTCTCGGTGACCACGCCACCAGCTGCACTGAAGCAGCGCTCGGACAGCACGCTGGAAGGGGGGCAGGACAGCACTTCCAGGGCGTACTGCGCCAGCTCGCTCCAGATCTCCATGCGCTTGACCCAATACTCCATGGGATCAACAGGGGCATCGCTGTCAAGCCCGCTGTACGACCCCATGTAGTCAGCCACCATGCGGGTCAGGCGCTGGCTGTGACCGGAGGAGGATGCTGCTGCATGCATCTCCTCTCTAGTCACTGCTGCCGGAGCCTCTACAGTCCTGTAGAGCTCGTGGCTGAGAGACAGCAGGTCTGTGGGGCGCTTGCTGCTGCTGGATGCAGGCACCTGCTGCTGCCTCTGTGCTGGCTGCTGGACAGTGGGGGTGGAAGGCTGGGGGAAGGCTTCCTCCAAGCGCTCAACAAGGGCCTGCTGCAAGCTCCTTATTTGTTGCGCTGGGTCTCCTCCTGCAGGCGGCAGGAACTGGCTCAACTTCCCCTTGAGGCGTGGGTCCAACATCATGCTGATCCAGATCTCCTCCCTCTGCTTCATCTGGATCACCCTGGGGTCCCTGCGCAGGCACGTCAGCATGTGCGCTGCCATTGGGAAGAGGCGGGCCACGTCTGCTGGCACATCGACGTCAGTGCTGTCCTCATCCTCCTCCTCTGCCGCCTCATCCTCTCTCCACCCCCGCACCAACTCAGCTGCGCTGTGCTGATCCCCCTCATCAGCAGCCAGGTCAGGGACCTCCACCAAGTCCTCCTCCTCCTCCCCCTCAGAGGTGGACTGCGCAGCTGGTTGCCGCTCCTGCTGGTCCAAGGCTGCCGCTCCCTGTTCCAGCAAAGCATCGAGGGCCCTGTTCAGCAGAGAAACCAGGGGCACCCACTCGCAGACCATAGCATGGTCCCTGCTCACCATGTTTGTGGCCTGCAGGAAGGGAGCCAGCACAAAGCACACCTGCTGCATGTGCCTCCAGTCATCATCGGGGACGATGGACGGGATGTTGCTGGTCTTGTCCCTTCTCTGAGCTGCGGAAACAGTGGCCAGGGCAAGGTACTGTTTGACAGCGTGCCTCTGTTCAACCAGACGCTCCAACATCGCCAGGGTGGAGTTCCAGCGAGTCGGAACGTCAAGGATCAGCCGATGGCGTGGCAGATCCAGCTCCTTTTGCACGTCTTCCAGGCTCGCACAGGCTGCAGCCGAGCGCCGGAAGTGACGCACAACATTCCTTGCCGTTTCCAGCAGTTCGCCCATCCCCTGGTAGGTGCGCAGGAACTTCTGCACCACCAGGTTCAGCACGTGGGCAAGACAGGGGATGTGGGTCAGGTTTCCCCTGTCTATTGCGGCAACCAGATTGGCCCCATTGTCGGCCACCACCTCTCCGACTCTGAGGCCTCTGGGGGTCAGCCAAATCCTCTCCTGCTCCTGGAGTTTGGCCAACACATGGGTTGCCGTCAGCTTGGTCTTCCCAAGGCTGACCAAGTGCAGCAGCGCTTGGCAGTGGCGGGCCTTCACGCTGCTGCTGAGGCGGGGGGTTTGGCCAGGTGTGCCGGAGGATGGCAGAGGATCGGAGGAACCTGCTGCAGTTCCCCTGACCCTGCGGGGTGGCACCACCCACTGTGTTGCTGCTGCTGCTGTGCCCGCTGCTGCTCTCCCATCCTCACCCCCTTCCACCAAGCTGACCCAGTGGACAGTGAAGGACAGGTAGCGGCCTGTCCCGAAGCGGCTGCTCCAGGAGTCCATGGTGACGTGGACCCTTTCACCAACCGCGTGCTCCAGCCCTCGCTCCACATTGGCCATCACAAAGCGGTGCAGTGCAGGAATGGCCTTGCGGGCAAAGAAGTGTCTGCTGGGGAGCTGCCAGTCTGGGGCTGCGCAAGCAAGCAGCGCACGAATGTCGCTCCCCTCCTGAACAAGCGTGTACGGCAGGAGTTGGGAGCACATGGCCCGTGCCAGCAAGCCGTTCAGCTGCCGCACGCGACGGCTGCTGGGAGGCAGAGCCCTAACCACCCCCTGGAAGGACTCGCTCAAAAGGCTCTGGCGTGGCCTTTTGCTGACACGGGAATCAGCAGACACAGCAGAGGAGGCCACTGAGGACTGGCTGCCAGAACAGGCCTCAGTGTCGGCGGCAGGAGTTGCAGAGGGGGGAGGAGCAGTGCGTTTCCGCACTCCTGCTGGTGCTGCTGGAGGAGCAGGAGGGCGGGTGGCTGCTGTTGCTGCTGCTGCTGCTGAAGGCTGTGCAGTGATGGGTGTGGTGCCACTGCCAGCACCAGATGCCTTCAGCCTCTGGAACTCCTCATGCTGGTGGAAATGTTTAGCCGCAAGGTGGTTGATGAGCGAGCTGGTGCAGAACTTTAAGGGGTCTGCACCTCTGCTCAACTTCCGCTGACAGTGGTTGCAAGTGGCGTACTTGCTGTACACAGTGGGCATGGTGAAATATCGCCAGATTGGTGACTTAAACATCCCCCTACGGCATGGAAGCGCTGCTGCCTGTCTCCCTGTGGTGGTTGGGGGGGGGGGCTTGGGGGGCTTGGGTGCGGCTGGTGGTGGTACTGGCAGATGCTGCTGCTGCTGCTGCTGAGCCTGAGACACCAGCAGGCTGTGGGACCTGCCTACTGCTGCTGCCAATGCTTGCAATGATGCGCCTCCTTGCAAGGCCCACAAGAGCATCCTCCTCCTCCTCCTCAGAGCTGCTGAGGACGACATCCCCTGGAGGTGGTGGCACCCAGTCTCTGTCTGTCACCGGGTCATCATCATCCTCCCCCTCCTGAAACATGTCCTGCTGGGATGAGGACCCCCCAAACTCCTCTCCTGATGCATGGATGGGCTGCTTGACTGTCGCCACAGTCTTGCTGTCCAATCCCTCATCCCCCAAAGTGCCCATCAGCATCTCCTCCTCAAGATCGCCAACAACAGCAGACAATTTACTCATGATGCCTGGGGTCAAAAGACTGCTGAATGACAGGTCGGCGAGTGACGGTGAACTGGCCTCCTCCCCAGACCCTGCTGGGCGGCTGCTGCAAACAGGGGTGGTGGTGGTGGTGGTGGTGAGGGTGGAGGCCTCGGATGCAGAGCTGATGGCGGGCTGCTCATCCTCCGTCATGAGTTGCACCACAGTGTCTGCATCCTTTTCCTCAATGGGACGTTTCCGACCCGGCTGGAGGAAAATGGGAGCAGGTGCTACACGCTGCTGCTGCTGTGTCTCTGCAGCGTGAGTTGCAGATGCTCCTGCTGGGCGGCGCCCAAGGCGTCCACGGCCAGTGGCTATGGGAGGAATGTTAGCCACTGACGCTGCTGCTGCTGCTGCGGAACTGTGCATGGTGGCGCGGCCGCGGCTTGCCACAATGCTGCTCCCTCTCCTCCTGATTCCCTTGCTGCCCTTCCCCTTGCCCAAACCGCGCTGGCTGCCACTTCCAGACATCTTCAATGTTTTGGGCGTATAGAGAAAAGTTTTTTAAAAGGGCGGCTGAAAAGTGGGGTACTTTAATGGAGTGGGTTGGTTGGTGAGGTGACTGAGTGAGTGTCCCCTAGTACAGTAAGTAAGTAGTAACAGTCAGGAAGTACAACTAGCAGTTACAATAATCAGTAGTAATCACAAGTAAATTTAGTGTGTGTACACTCAGACAGTGAGTGCACGCACGCAGGAGCTAGTAGCCTATGGACAGTGACTGAGTGTCCTAGACTCCTAGTACAGTAAGAGTAAGTAGTAACAGTAAGTAGAACTAACTAATTACGATAATCAATCAGTGATCAGAAGGAAATAGAGTGTGTGTTGTGTGTGTACACTCAGACAGTGAGTGCACGCACGAAGGAGCTAGTAGCCTATGAACACAGTGACTGAGTGTCCTAGACTCCTAGTACAGTAAGAGTAAGTAGTAACAGTAAGTAGAACTAACTAATTACAATAATCAATCAGCGATCAGAAGGAAATGGAGTGTGGGTGTGTGTACACTCAGACAGTGAGTGCACGCACGCAGGAGCTAGTAGCCTATGAACACAGTGACTGAGTGTCCTAGACTCCTAGTACAGTAAGAGTAAGTAGTAACAGTAAGTAGAACTAACTAATTACAATAATCAATCAGCGATCAGAAGGAAATAGAGTGTGGGTGGTGTGTGTACACTCAGACAGTGAGTGACCGCACGCAGGAGCTAGTAGCCTATGGACAGTGACTGAGTGTCCTAGACTCCTAGTACAGTAAGAGTAAGTATTAACAGTAAGTACAACTAACTAATTACGATAATCAATCAGCGATCAGAAGGAAATGGAGTGTGGGTGTGTGTACACTCAGACAGTGAGTGCACGCACGCAGGAGCTAGTAGCCTATGAACACAGTGACTGAGTGTCCTAGACTCCTAGTACAGTAAGAGTAAGTAGTAACAGTAAGTAGAACTAACTAATTACGATAATCAATCAGCGATCAGAAGGAAATGGAGTGTGGGTGTGTGTACACTCAGACAGTGAGTGCACGCACGCAGGAGCTAGTAGCCTATGGACAGTGACTGAGTGTCCTAGACTCCTAGTACAGTAAGAGTAAGTAGTAACAGTAAGTACAACTAACTAATTACGATAATCAATCAGCGATCAGAAGGAAATAGAGTGTGTGTTGTGTGTGTACACTCAGACAGTGAGTGCAGTGCGCACACGCAGGAGCTAGTAGCCTATATGAACAGTGACAGTGAGTGTCCCTACGGGTACAGTAAGAGTAAGTAGTAAGTAAGTACAACTAAATAACAATAATCTATCAGTAATCAGAAGGAAATAGAGTGTGTGTACACACAGACAGTGAGTGAGTGCACACACGCAGGAGCTAGCTAGTAGCCTATAAACAGTGACAGTCAGTGAGTGTCCTACTCCTAGTACAGTATAACTACAATACTATTAGTAAAGGACAGCAGAAATACTGGTATAGATGAGAGAAATAAACAGAGGACAGCTGCCCACAGAGGCAAGGCCCCCCTGAGGCCTAAACCTGTAAGCTTGCAGCAGCTGCCTGTCTCTAATGTAACACACAAGCTACTAACTAAAATACAATGTCTATCTAACTAACAACAATATAGGTGTATATGGCAGGTGTTGGTGAGCAAAAACGCTAGGTAAATGATCACAATAGAGCACTTGCTAAGCCAAAGCACAAAGGAGCAACTCTCTCTCTGTACAAGTCTCAGGCAAGCATGGAGAAACGGAACATGGCGGCCGCTATTTATAGGGTAGGGGCTGGCCAGGGTCCCCCTCTGTGATTGGCTGCCGTCAGAGGGCCTGGGAGCCCTCTGATTGGCTCTAAGGACATCAATCTGGGCTATGACGCTATTCGAGCTCGGTACCGAGCTCGAATAGCGCCGGGTTGCTCGAATAGCTCGAATAGTGAATGGGCTATTCGAGTGTACTCGGATAGCCCATTCGAATAGCTCCAGCTATTCGGAGCTCGAATACCGAGCTCGAATAGCTGAAAAAGAGCTCGAATATTCGAGCTACTCGAATATTCGAGCTCTGCTGAGCACCACTAGTGTGCGGCATCCTAATACAATTACCACAAAACGCACGCATTAACAGTTAGATAACGTGTGGTATGACTTTTACATTCCGTTACATTCCTGATTTACATGGAACGCAACGCAACATCCCACTGTGAACCTAGTCTAGCTGTCACCAGTGCATATTAGGAAATGAAACGCATATGTGATATATAAAGCGACTCAACTCATATTTCTGTTTTTACCAACAACAACAAATACCCTTTGTAAAGCGCTTTTCTCCCGTAGGACTCAAAGCGCGTAAGCATGGCTCAGATCAATAATTGGTTGATTGGTAAGTCGTGGAACAGAGGAGGAATTCTATAAGTCTGGAAATGCCGGGCTAAACAGGTGGCTTTTCAGTTTTGATTTGAATACCTCCAAACTTTCCTTAGTCCAAACAACAATAACGTTTTGCTACAAGTTTTTCTAAGAGAAAAGTACTATAACATTATCATCATTATTATTGTTATAATTATTGTTATTATTCAAATGTTTGGTGCTTTACATATGGGCAACAGTGAATATTCCTGCTATGTTAATTCAGGACTCTGTGAGAAATCTTTGAAAGAAAGCAGCCCACATGCACTCACATTGACCGGGATCTACTTTGAGACACAGCAACCCTTTTGGTAATTGCCAGTGCTGGGCGGTTCAGGCCTGCTTATCATCCTGGCCATCATAGTATTTCTTTGACTAAATTAGGAATGTGATGCTGTGACATTTCAGCTCATGGAACTGCAATGTAATTGAAGGCCTTTAAAGGTACAGTCAGAGCACTTTGCAGACACGCCTTCCCTGATCTCGGAGCATCCAAGAGGAGGATTTTCTCAGCCATATTCAAGTATAAGGCTTGTATCAGTGACATTTGCTCATTAGGAAATGCCTCCATAAAAATGCACAATGACAATGGTGAACGGTGATGTTACAACCAGAAAATGGGAATATATTAGATATCTTGCAAATTCCCCTTGTTCTTGTCAGCAAAAGCCAGGGCCTCCTCATTGCTGCTAAATGGAAGCAAATTGCAGCAAGTGGTACCTAAAATGGCAGAGTCATTGAAACAGGTGAGGTGTGAACTACTTTACATTACACATTACCTACACATTCTGTGTTTTGTCAGCGTAATTACCTGATGTGGACCTAGCTTCTGACACTGGAAAAGAAGCAGTTGTCATTGAAATAAACACTCAAGCAATTGTCGAAATAAATAGAGAACACGTTAAATAGATAGTAAAAAGTAGGAACACTTTAAAAGCTTGGTTAATCTAACAATGTGCACACCTGCACAATGACTAATAGGGATGGTCGGAAATGGCTATTTATGATTTTGTGGAAATTCCAATTTCCGTCAATGCTGATTATACAGAATTCCCAGATTATGCAGATTTTTAATTCCAATTTCCGAGGTGCTTTTTGGGGGGATAATTGTCTTGCATCCTCTGATTGGCCAAATACTTGTGAGTTGACTCTGCATTCTCTGATTAGTCCAATGCTTCCGAGCTATGTGACTGGGTTAAAATCACAGAGTTGTTGTAATGTAGTATTTCTTCTTCTGATCGGAAATGCGGAAATGTTATTACCACGGAATCGAAATGAGCATCCCTAAAAGCCTGTAGGAATTGTAGGGACAGTTAGGGTAGAAAGCACATCTCCAGGCTCTTCAATGGGATCCCTCAGAGTTCCACAACTATAATTGGATTACATACCTATTTATTGGTTTGTGATATGTAAAAAAAAAATGCCCTCACACTGCTGTCTGTAGAGAAGCCTCCTCTCTCTGTATACATTAGAATTGGTTTAAACTCACTGTCATCATGTCTGTTCTAATAGTTCTGTAAGGAATAATGAATGACCTGATGTGAGAAAATGTCCCGATAGGTTTCAGTTTCCTAGTTTTCTGTAAAAAAAAAAATAAACATAGTTTTTCGGACATTGATGAGCATAACTGAGTTGGGTTTCTTGTTGTCTGCTTTGTTATTAGTAGAGTGGGTCATGGGTTGAGGAAATGGGGGGTCGGGTTGGAGAAGGCAGGAGTTTAACCACTTGAGGACTGCATTGTTAAACCCCCCTAGTGATTAGGCCATTTTTAGTTAATTGGGCCACTGCAACTTTAAGGCTGCAGGGCCGCACAACACAGCACACAAGTGATTCCCCCCTCCTTTCCCCCCCACCAACAGAGCTCTCTGTCAGTGGAGTCTGATCGCCCCCACATTGTTTATTTTTTTTATATAAATATTGATGTTTTGTTTTTAAATACATTTTCCTTTTTAATTTTTTTTTTTTTTTTTTTACACGTTACCCTCCCTCCCCCCAGTTGGTCAATCATGCGATCGGCTGTCAGAGGTTTCAGCCTATGAGGGGCCAGGGGGACAGCTGTGGCACACAGCTGTCCCCAATACAGCGCTGCTGCAGATCGCAGCGCTGTGCAAAGTAATTAGACGCCGAAACCGTCGTCTAACAGTCTCCTGAGTGGTGATTGACGCTCGGAGACTGAGGGCGGGGCGGAGCTCCGCCCCCCAAGAAGCAGATGCGTGCGCCGCCTGCGCATGAGCTCCTGCTAGCCCCATAGAAGACCGGCGTGGAGTGGTCCTGGGGCTGCCGCACCGCTCACGCCAATTGGCGTGGAGCAGTCGGCAAGTAGTTAAAGAGGTAAATGTGTGAAGTCTGAAACATTTTGGCATTTATTACATTTTTGTATTTAATCCTTGTATTTAATTATTATGTCAGCCTAGTCATTCCACATATGGTAGAATGCTAATAGGATTTATTTTCCTTGTAGGTTGTACCACTGAAACTCTTCTTTATTCTTGCATTTAAACTAGATCCATGTTCATGGAAAACATTTAAGCTATGTCCTTCAGAGTTCCTTGCTGTGGGAACACTGAATGAAACATTGACTAAACAAGAAAAATGTGTGGCTGGATAGCGTACTGGTTAAGGTCTCTGCCATGGCAGACCAGGGTTTGAATCCAGGCTAGGGTCAGTACCTAATCAGTAAGAAGTCCTTAGGCAAGACTCCCTTTCACTGCAGGGTGGTCTCCTGAGCACGCCCTTAGTGGCCGCAGCTCTCTCGAGCGATTTGAGTCCAACAGGAGAAAAGCGCTACACAAATGTTACGATTATTGCTGTTATTATTATTATTACAAATTGAACTGGATACAACGACAAACATATTGCTGTCTCCATAGCTGTAAGGTAGTCTAATTCAGCATTTATCAGAAAAAAAACACACAATTGATTGAAATTGAAGCTTATGTCCCAGATGCTTTGATGTGTAAAAAAATGGGATTGTAGCATCAGTGTTGGATATTAAAATAGGTAAATGGCCATCACAGCTGACAAGGATCCATTAAAAGTGAACCTTAAGTCAAAAATAAAAAATAAGTTTTACCCACAGCTGAACTCTGGTCCCCTACCTTTCGTGTCCTTACCTCTCCCTCTAGATTGTAAGCCATTGGGCAGGGTCCTCCTCCTTTTGTGTCCTACCTGATCATGCACCTCCATTACTGTGAACCCATGCTATGCATCTGAGTGAACCTAACTTGCCTAATCTCCATGCTCCCCTCCAGTGACTGACTAAGCATTACCTTGTACTCATACTGTGCTGCATGATCTGGTCTTTATTGTATTTATGTATTGTCATTTTGCTGTATGTCACCCCTAAATATTGTCTGGAACCCAAACTAATGTCCAGTGCTGCGCAATATGTTGGCGCTTTATAAATACAATAAATAAATACTCACCTGTGGCTTCCCTCAGCCCCCTGCAGCTGATCGGTGCCCACGTAGAGTCGCTCTGATGCTCCTGGACCCGCCGGCGGCTATTTCCGGTTTCGCCATCACCGGCCGTCAGGTTGGGAACGTGAGTAATTCTTCACATTCCCAGCCACAATAGCACCCCCTATACTGCTATTGTGGCAAGGAAGGACACAATAGCAGTATAGGGGGTGCAATTGTAGCTGGGAATGCGAAGAATCACTCGCATTCCCAGCCTGACGGCCGGTGATGGCGAAACCGGAAGTAGCCGCCGGCGGGTCCAGGAGCATCAGAGCGACTCTACGTGGGCACCGATCAGCTGCAGGGGGCTGAGGGAAGCCACAGGTGAGTAAAACTCATTTTTTATTTTTGACTTAAGGTTCACTTTAAAAGTCATACTTGAGTAATGGCACCACTATAACGCATAGCTACAATGGATACTACATCCACTCCTCCCCCCCAACACATACACACAATTTTTCACCCATGCCACAGGTACAGACAAGCCTAGCAGCTGGCAAAGTAAGTAAGTTTACGTCATATTGTATAGATTAACTTTAGAGTTAAGGTGTATACACCGACACAATAAGTGTCGCTTTTAATATTCATGCATTGATTGTTATTGTGAAAGTATGGGTAACAAGCACTATACATACACTTACATACTTAGCTATAGCCAAGCAGTGTGT
This sequence comes from Hyperolius riggenbachi, assembly GCF_040937935.1. NCBI lineage: Eukaryota > Metazoa > Chordata > Amphibia > Anura > Hyperoliidae > Hyperolius > Hyperolius riggenbachi. Next base: position 199,743,503 of record NC_090654.1, on the reverse strand, counting down.
CCTGTTCAGTGTAGAAGATAGAAGCAATATTGGGTCAGAGAAAGACGTTTCCTACAGATGGGGTAAGTACTAAAGCAATGCACTGATTTGTCACTCATTATTTGCTATTGTTTAGTCATCGCTAAATACCATTGTGGGATACCTATACATATGCTAGAGTCATGCCCAAGACCTCACGGAGTGATCTTCAAAAGCTTACTCTAGTAACATGTACACAAAAGACTTTACCAGACATGAGTGTGATATGGAGGCAGCTGTATTAATTTATTTTTAAACAATGCAAGTTGCCTGGCTGCCCACTAATCCTTTGTCTCTAATACTTTTAGCTGTAGACCCTAAACAAGCATGCAGATCAGGTGCTCTGGCTGAAGATGGATGGGATTATCCACCTACCTGTTTGAGGGTTGTAAATGTGACACTACTGATGCCAGAAGGTCAACAGTACTGCCAGGCAACTGGTATTTAAAAGGAAAATAGGAAATAAATATGGCAGCCTCTATATCACTCTCAACTTCAGTTCACTTTACGTGGAATCCTGTATGAACAAATAAAAAAATGACCTGTAAACAGTTTTTCTGCAGTGTCACAAAGAAGAGCAAAGAATGCAGTTTCAACAAAATAAGGAACTATAGTAGTTCGTTTTTGTCATAAAATGGAAAGATGAGAACGGTGATCACATACTACTCTCACGCAAACACCTGACTAGTGAAAGGTACCATTCTGCTTATATTGTTTATTTGTTTGTTGTAATTAAAAAGGTGCCATCTACAGAAATGAAAGCAAACTAAGAAGCGATATAGAGGCGTTTCTCCCGGTGCTGTGATTTAACTCTCACTCCACTCTCTCCTATTTCTCACACTTAGCTAATGCAGCTTTACATTAGTGTCCTCTCTTTATTGTGTTGTGATTTGTCAAGGAACTGACAGCATTAACAAATATCTCTGAATTCTACCAACTCACTTAGCATTTACATAACACTTCAGCTTGTATGGAAGAAACTGCAAGCTGGACATTAATGCTGAATTACCCAACATGCTTGAAGTACTCATAAACACAAAAAGCTATACACTGTTTTACTATAGTTGTCAGTGTAAACATAGTAGGACACTTCCAAGAGTAGACTCTAGAATTGATTTGAAGAGCAAGATTAAATAGCGAGTGAAATCAATCTGCAAGGTTTCTACATAAGTAGAATCTTTGATGAAGTAAGGCAGTTCTGTAAGTTTTTCTAAGTTTTATGAAATGCACAGTAGCTGGATAAATGTGTCCTCTTCAAGCTCTACTGTTTAACTACTGTACTGCCCTTGGCACTGGCTCTATTTATAAACTCAGCTCAGTGATGCGGCAGAGTTATGCAACTGGCATAAGTCAACCCCTTGGATCCCACCGAAACTGATGTAGGCCAGCTACATCACCCAGCTAAATCTTTAAAGGGTACCTGAACTGAAAAGTAACCCTGATGTGGCCATACAGTGCATCCGGAAAGTATCCACAGTGCATAACTTTTCCCACATTGTGTTGTGTAATAGCCTTATACCAAAATGGAAACAAAATTTTCCTCAGAATTCTACACGCAACACCCCATAAAGACAACATGAAAAAGTTAACTTTCGGTTTTGGCAAATTTATTAAAGTACAATGTTAAGAAAGCTTTGTGTACATATGTATTCACAGCCTTTGCCATGGAGCTCAGAATTGAGCTCAGGTACATCCTGCTTCCCCTAATCATCCTAAAGATGTACCTGCAGCTTAATTGGAGTCCATCTGTGCTAAAGTCATAAGGAAAGGCACACAATCTGCTGCTTTGAAGGCTCCAATGAGCACAGTGGTCACCATCATATGTACATATAAGTGGAAGAAGTTCAAAACAACCAGGACTCTTCCTAGAGCTGGTCAGCCACCTAAACTGAACAATTGGGGGATAGGAGCCTTAGTCAGGCAGGTGGTCAAGAACCTGATGATCACTCTGTCAGAGCTCCAGCGGTCCTCTGTGGAGAGTGGAGAACCTTTCAGAAGGATAATCATCTCTGCAGCAATCCACCAATCAGGCCTGTTTGGTAGAGTGGCCAGACGGAAGCAACTACTTATTAAAAGGCACATGGCAGTCCAACTGGAGTTTGCCAAATTGCATCTGAAGGACTCTCAGACCATGAGAAACAAATTTCTCTGGTCTGATGAAACAAAGGCCAATATGTAATTAACTTTTTCTCCTGAGTTATCTCCTAAGAGATAATTTTCATCTTCTGTTTAAAATAACATTTACGCATTTTACAATTGAAAACGTACCTAAAAGTTCTTGAAAAACTATTAAAGTTATTTTGAGTATTGTCTTGCTTGCTGGTGGTTTAAAAGGCATTTTATTCACAAGTTTGAAAATATCACTTAGGAGAAAACTTGGGAGAAAAGTGAATTGCATATGGGCCGAAGATTGAACTCTTTGGTGTGAATGACAATGCATCAGGTTTGGAGGAAACCAGGCACTGCTTATTACCAGGCCAATACCATCCCTACAGTGAAGCATGGTGGTGACTGGCAGCATCATCCTGTGGGGTTGTTTTTCAGTGGCAGGGTCTGGAAGACTAGTCAGGATAAATTGAAAGATTACCGCAGTAATGTGCAGAGATATCCTGGATGAAAATCTGATCCAGTGCATTCTTGAACTCAAATTAGGGCAACAGTTCATCTTTCAGCAGGACAACGACTCTAAGCACACAACCAAAATATCAAAGAAGTGGCTTCAGGACAACTCTGTGAATGTCCTTGAGTGACCCAGACAGAGCCCAGACTTGAATCCAATTACATCTCTGGAGAGATCTTAAAATGGCTGTGCACCAACGCTTTCCATCCAACCAGATGGATCTTGAGAGGTGCTGCAAAGAGGAATGAGTGAAGCTGGCCAAGGATAGGTGTGCCAAGCTTGTGGCATCATATTTAAAAAGATTTGAGGCTGTAATTGCTGCCAAAGGTGCATTGCCAAAGTATTGAGCAAAGGCTGTGAATACTTATGCACATGTGATTATTCTTTTTTTTTTTAATTTTTAATAAATTTGCTAAAACCCACGTAAACTTTTTCACATTGTCAATATGGGGTGTTGTGTATGTAATGAATTTAATACATTTTGACAATGGATAAGACTGTAATATAACAAAATGTGGAAAAAGTGATGTAACCAGGGGTAATATAGGGGCTGGTTATTGCAGTCAAAAGGTGGCAACATATGATACAATTCTATATTTCTATTCATTTCGAGTAGCACAATAAATCTTTCTGATTGATTGTAACCTGACCAATGAATCACATAAGTGTTACATTTTTCCTCATTTATGAAAAATATATATTATTGAAAACTCAGAAGCAATACCATTCAATCTTCTAATAAATTGTACAGAAATTTCCGCTACTCAAGTTTTATATATATATAAAAAAAAAGGAAATTCGATCACATTTCTAGCGCCAATAAAATATTGGATGTTTTTATTGTATCATGTGCTCTACTCAGCCTGGATATGTTATGCCCTTCGTCTGATGTTGTATTACTAGTGTCAGTAGCTTGAAGCTCCCAGAATACTAAAGCACTGTGCTGAGTTGCTGACAGCAATGAGATTTTTTTAAGTGGAACTAGTTCATCTACAATCTAAAACACTATACGAACCAGTAATGTGCTAAATAAAGAAACTTTAACTTCTTGGCGACCGCATCACGCTAATGGAATATGACAGCTGATCATGGTGATTGGCTGGCAGGGATTATAAAAAAAACTAAAATAAAGTAAATAGACATTTTATTATAAAAAATAATGAAATAAATATTTACTAAAAACAAAATAAACATCCTGAGAGCGATCCTTGCCCACCAACAGAGAGCACTGTGGTTGGGCAAAAAAGGGGGGGATCACTTTTGTGCTGAGTTGTACAGCCCTGCAGCCGTGAAAAATGGCCTGGTCTTTAGGGGGGTTTAAGCACGTGGTCTTTTAATGGTTAAAGTACACCAGAAGTGAGAGTCATATGGTGGCTGCCATATTTATTTCCTTTTAAATAATACAATTGTCTGACCTCCTGCCAGGGCCGGCCCGCTCATGAGGCGGGGTGAAACATTTGCCTCAGGCGGCAGATCTGGGGGGGAGGCACCCGCCTGTCGATAGACGCTGGGGGCCACCCGCCGAGCTGGAGGGGTAGCGGGCAGAAAGGGGGTATTGGGCCTAGCGGCGGGCAGGGGGGTCGGACCCCCCTCCCTCGCCTGGGTCCCCCAATCTGCGCTCCTCCTCCAGCATTACGTACGAGCCTGCATATGATGAAGAGGCAACGGGCGGGGGAATCACTCACCTCTTCCGCGTTCCATCGCGTGTTCCACTGACGTCACTTTCGGCAACGCCGCCCACTGTATTGTAAGTGGACGGCCTTGCAGGAAGTGACATCAGTGGAGCGCACGATGGAACGTGGAAGAGGTGAGAGATTCCCCCGCCCGTTGCCTCTTCAAATCTTCATCATATGCAGGCTCGTACGTAACGCTGGAGGAGGAGCGCAGATCGGGGGACCCAGGCGAGGGAGGGGGGGGTCCGACCTCCCTCCCCGCCGCTAGGCTCTATACCCCCTTTCTGCCCGCTACCCCTCCAGCTTGGCGCCCCCCCCCCCCACCCACCCACGGCTGGGGGGGGGCGGCGATTTTTTTCTAATTTTGCCTCAGGCTGCAAAAAGTCTAGGGCTGGCCCTGCCTCCTGCTGATCTATTTGGCTGCAGTAGTGTCTGAATCATATACTTAAAACAAGCATGCAGCTAATCCAGTTAGACATCAGTCAAACCACCTGATCTGCAAGTTTGTTCAGTGTCTACGGCTATGGCTCCTCTCTCCACACTTCCATAGATCACTATGTGCTGTCCGTGGGTACAGGCCCTTTTGATTTCCTTATGCTGGGAATACACCATACAATTTTCTGTTAGATTTTTCTGTTAGATTTTCTGTTAGAATGCATAATTAGATTATTTTCTGTAGAGAATGGTCATTATCTCTGGTGCATTGTCTTCTGTTTATCTCCTGCTGAGTAGAACAATGCCTAATTGCTCTGCAGATAGATGGTAAGATAGATACATTTCCAACATGTTGAACTGTATCTATCTGACAGGTAAATCTAACAGAAAATTGTATGTTGTATTCCCAGCATAATGCTGGGTACACACAATGCATTTCCGCATTCGATGCGCCGCTCGATTCACGTCGATTCGATTATTTCTGACATGTCCGATTCGCGTTTCAATGGATCGTTAGTTCGATTTGCCATACTTTACGTGGCATTCGACCTAAAAATAATCAAAATGCGCTCGGAAATGCTCTGAAATAATCAAATCGAGCGACGCATTCGACGCGGAAACGCATCGTGCGTACCCAGCATAAGACAGATGATTGTAATACATAGTTATTTGTGCTGAAAAATACATACAATCTACCTGTAGATGATCAATCAAAAGGTTCAGGTTTAGTTACCAGCCCCCCTTTGAAGACTTGCTGGTGCCAACCAGGCCTTGCTCAGTTGATGAGTACATAGTAGACATCTTACTACTTGATAATATTATACTGAGACTCTACACTACAGGATCCCTTAAATCCTGGACCATATACGTTTATTTTGCTAGTTATACACTTTATAAGGTAATTTTGATCCTCAGGGATCCCTTTCCTAACACTGAGTGTTTTTCAGGTTTCCATGCAAGAAAACAGATGCCTTAATTAGTAGCATTTTCAAGCAACCAGACTAATGACTTCACCTGTGATTTTGAAGAAAGAACGAAAAATATGCACTGTTTGTGGTCTCCAGAGGACAGTTTCGGAAACTCTGTATTAAGGTATCCAATTGGTAGAAGTGCCATCACCACCTTCTCTCAGGTACGAAATTCAAGATCGCAGAGTTCTTTGTACACCATTGATAACACCATCCTGCCAACAGCTGCAGTAGATGTTTCCTTTTCACCTGCACAGCTTTGGCTATAAAAAAAAGTTTGTTAGAGACATCTTGAATGTACTGAATGTATTTGTATGTGTTAATTAAGCTACTTTAAAGATGTTCTTCATGTGTACTGTATGCAAACAAATACACTTAAGCTTATTAAATAAGACAGCGCAGAAGGTTGTATTGATGTTCAATGTTCACCCATTGCAGTGAGCTAGAAACCCTTTCCACTACTGATCTTAAACTAAGATAAACCGGCTGATAGCTGCAATTTAGCTAGCAATTGTTAACTATCCACGCAGAAATCACAAGTCAAGTAGTATTTGATTTACCACCTTGCACCAGTCATTCCCAATCAAGTTTTAAAAGAGATCCGATCCAATATTGTCTAAACTGCTTTATCACAAGTAAGAAGGCGCAACTGAACACCATGAAAATCCACATTAAGGCAGGGCACTGCGCATTTAAGTGGGATGAAACTAAAAATTAAAGTTTTTTGAAGGTATACTTAAGCTATTCATTCACTATGTTGATTTCCCATCGATATACAGCAGATTCGATCACTGTGATCAAATCTGCTGTAAAATCGATAACGCAAATGTTGACTGATCGATCGATTTCCATCCAAAATAGATTTATTCAGTCGACCGTTCTCGGCGGAAAATTGCCCGATCATAGGCGGTTCGGGAGCGCATCAGTAGCAGCAATCAATTCAGCGACGACAGACGCAGCATGGCAGCAGCAATACATTGCCTGTTTGCCGGCGCGAGTCCCTGGTCCTTGCTGACATTTTCTCCAGCTGGTCTGTCTCCTTTTCACTTCCTGTCTCCTCCTGTGACAAGCCGAAGTTCAAACAGTAGAGCGCCCTCTACTGTTTGTACTTCGACTCGTCACAGGAAAGGGACAGGAAGTGAAGAGGAGACAGGCCAGCCGGAGAAAGTCTCAGCACGGACCAGGGACTCGCGCCGGCTGACAGGTAATGTATTGCTGTAGGCCGGGGGAGCACACGGGGGAGCAGGCGGCAGCTTCACAGGTTGTGAATCGATTTCAAGTTGAAATCGATTCAAAATCTGTGTGCAGTAATGGGTAGCCATTAGATCCCACTGTGATCATGTTCGATCAGAGATGGATCTATCTATTGGTCGATCTGGTGGCAATCGACTAGTGTATGGCTGCCTTTACACCTCACCAGAGGCGGGACAAGGTCCGCCAGCACCCAAGGCTGAGACATCAAAGTGCGCCCCTCCATCCCTGTCACCCCAGCCGTCACACACTGATTGCCATTAGACTAAGAGGTGCCACAGGGCCCACAACCTCCCCAACACCTTAATCTCTAGTTATCTGGCTTGCAGTCACTGCTATGTATCCCCTTTTCTTATTTCTTTCTGCTTCAAACACAATTAAGAATGACAGCTGAATGAATTCTGCGCCCCCTCCTACACTGCGCCCTGAGGCTGGAGCCTCTCCAGCCTATGCCTCGGCCCGGCCCTGCAGCTCACTGACTTGTAGTTAAGTAATGACTGAGCAAATAAAGGAGAAAAAGTTCTCTGCTTCCCCTGTATACAGCAGAAACTTGTCAAAAAAACTGTACACAGCTTAACGTCTTGAGGACCGCAGTGCTAAACCCCCCTAGTGACCAGGCCATTTTTAGTAAAATAGGCCACAGCAGCTTTAAGGCTAAGCTGCCGGGCCGCACAACATAGCACACAAGTGATTCCCCCCTCCCTTTTCTCCCCACCAACAGAGCTCTCTGTTGGTGGGGTCTGATCGCTCCCCCCATGTTTATTTTATTTTTTTTATAAATAGTATTGTTCCTTTTTTAAAAAAAAACAAAAAACAGTTCTTTTAAAAATGTTCCCTCCCTCCCCTCTCCCTCCCCACAGCCAGCCAATTATGGCGATCGGCTGTCATAGGCTTCGATCGCTCTCTTGTCCCCCAGGGGGACAGCTGTGTGACACGGCTGTCCCCAGTACAGCGCTGCTGTCGATCGCAGCACTGTACATGGAAATAGACGGCGATTATGCCGTCTAACAGTCTCCCTAGCGGCAATAGCCGCTCGGAGACTGAAGGCGGGGCGGAGCTCTGCCCCCCAAGCAGGAGGTGCGCGCACAGCCTGCGCGCAATCTCCTGCAAGACAGAGCCCCAGGACTTTATGCCAATCGGCATAAGGCGGACCTGGGGCTGCCGCCGCGGCCACGCCCATCGGCGTGACGCGGTCGGCAAGAGGTTAATATAACTCAACACAATCTGATAATTTTGGTATGGCAATGGCAAGCTTATCAATTAGCTTCTAAGTGAAGTGAAAAGGTTTAACCCTTCAAGTAACTTGGAATCCAATAATATGTTTTTAGCTATTAGTTTTAGACCATAGGTTAAATTTAAGTTCCATCTCGCTTTAACAAGGTGTAAAAGAAAAATGATTACCTCTAGTTGTCAGCTATGGTCATTTATGTTGTTGTCTATATTATGCACCCCATGTTTGTTTCTTACACTATACAGCGCCATGGAATATGTTGGTGCTTTATAAATTAATTATAATAATAAACCACAAGATATGCTGTACTATGATATACGCAATATCTTTTCTACAGCTATATATATAGAGAGAGAAAGACATGTTCGTAGCAGCTAATCTTAGAACAGCAGCTATCAAACTGTGTGTTTGCACTTACCTTATATTAGTGATATTAATGTTAAAATTCGTAACCTAGAACATAACTGTGCCTGTAAATACAGATGGCTTCACTTAAGATGGAGCTAACATTCAAATTACAATCCAGGGAAAATCATTACTCTACCTTTTAAATGTAATTTGTATCTGTAATATAAAACAGGAAAACTTACCCCAGAATTACTGCCATTTCATAAAATAGTGCAAAAAATATTTTTGAAACTGCTTTTCAGCAGTGTCTCTGTTACTTTGAACAGAGAGCTTTTTCTTTTACAGTGTATCCATGCAGTACCTTACAGAGGGAAAAACACATAAGGAAACACAGGAGAAAACTAAGGGTAGCATTGCTAGCTCAGGGGAGAATTCTTAAAGTGTTATTTTCACAAAGGGAGGTTGTTCATAGCAACCACCTTCAGAGTGTGTGGGGAATAACCTGTTTCAGGGCCGTTTCTAGCCAAAGGCACTACAGGCCATTGCCTGGAGTGTCAATGCCTAATGCTGGGAATACACAGTTTGTTTCTGCCGCCGATAGATGGTTCGATAGGTAATTTCCAACATGTCTGATCTCCCGTTCGATCGTTTTGCTGCTCGATTACTGATAGAAGTGAATAGAAAAAGATAAGAAAAACGAGCGGAAGATATGAGAATCGAGCGGCAAAATCGATTGAGCGCAGAATCGAGTGGCAGAAACGCATTGTGTATTCCTAGCATAAGAGAGTGCAATCGAGGAGGCACACGGCTGGGACAGTGCATGCTCAGTAGCTTGTGACTTGAATATTCAGCAATCTTTTTGAGGGGGGCAATGGACCAACGGAGGGGACCAGGAGGCCACCAGGTGACCTCAATGAAATCTGCCATATTTTTGAGGGACGTGATAGCAGCATGTATTATATGGTGAATAGTTTATATCCTTTGGGATGTGTTTTCTAGTGTGCATGTGTGTTGTCAAAGGCTTTCTTGTCTGAGGTGACAAAATAGCTAGAAACAACCCTGGCTTGTATGCTACTCAGTTTGAATTCAAATATGCCGATGGTGGGATTCCTGATCAGTATTTGGTGGTGAAGTGGTAGAAGAGATACTACAAGGACAATGTTCTGCAAACTAGGTAGAAGAACTGCAGATGAAGAACATAAGAGGCATCTCTGGGGGAGGATTGCAACCGTCCGTCAATGCGTAAGTCAATAACCAGCCAGGCTGTTTGACTTTGTACTGTAATTCATTTCAAATAGCCCTGAACGCGCTGAGTTTCCATAGCATTGGCCTGTGGTCTCTCACTCTTTGTTGGCTAGTAGTCTATATAAAATGAAACTAGTAATTTGCTCTCTGTAAAATGGCCATGGACACTCAATCTGTTATTGTAACATGGCAGCGGTAACTCAGTCTAAAAATTAATGAATTAGAGAAATTTTTTTGTGGGGAAAGGCCCCAAAAAGTTTGCTATGGTGGCCTCTGATTTCTAGCTATGCCACTACATAACCCTATGGGATACATGTCATATCACAGCAATGCAAAAATATGAATGACTGTCAAGGCTTACTTTACAACTTGCCCCATCATATAAAAGGTGAGCTAATCCTAGAAGCAGAAACTTGTCCAGTCATATTTGTCATTCTGCAAGAGTCACCTGCTTGCTTTTGTGATCTGCATATGATATATTTAAATCCATAGGATTCTGCAATGCCCTAAGGGACTGCAGTTAAATATTCATGGATGCAGAGTGATAATGGAAAATGCACAACATGTCACATTTGGATGCGTACATTTACTACATACAAATATCTGTTGAGGAGGCCAGTATGATTGTACAACAGACACATAGATACTGACAGGTGCTCAGAATTTTTACATTTTAGAGCTAGTTACAGGAGGAATGTGCCAGCAAGTATGGAGTCTTACCCTCTTGCTTACAACACTTGTTCCCTAATGGGCTTTCAGTGAACTCTAGTCATACTAGCATAGTGGCGCAGTGGTTAGCACACTCGCTGCGCTGAGTCCCCGATTGAAATCCTAGCCAGGGCTCTATATGCACAGAGTTTGTATGTTCTCCCCGTATCTGTGGGGGTTTCCTCTGGGCACTCCCATTTCCTCCCACATCCCAAAAACATACACATAAGTTAACCACTTGCCGACCGCCCACAGCCGATGGGCGGCGGCAAAGTGGATGCCGAAAGGACCGCAATACGCCCATGGGCGTTGCGTCCTTTCGGCATGCCGGGGGAGCAATCGCGTCACTGGTGACGCACGCTTCCCCCGGCAACTGGCTCCGCCTACCCGCGACGACAACCCGCCGCCCGTTCGGAAGCGCCGGCGGGTTGTTAACCCCATGATCGCCGCATACAAAGTGTATAATACACTTTGTAATATATACAAAGTGTATTATACAGGCTGCCTCCTGCCCTGGTGGTCCCAGTGTAGGAGGGACCGCCAGGGCAGGCTGCAGCCACCCTAGTTTGCACCAAACACGCTGATCCTGCCCCCCCCCCCCTTCCCTCTGATTGCCCACACCACCTGTCACTGTTACCCATCAGTTTAGACCCTAATCTGCCCCTTGCGGGCACCCAATCACCCGCCCACACGCTCAGATTGCCCTCAGATTCCCCCTTATCAATTCGCCAGTGCATTATTTATATCTGTTCTTCCCTGTAATAACCCACTGATCACCTGTCAATCACCTGCCAATCACCAATCACCCATCAATCACCCCCTGTCACTGCCACCCATCAATCAGCCCCTAACCTGCCCCTTGCGGGCAATCTGATCACCCACCCACACCATCAGATTGCCCGCAAACCCGCCGTCAGATCACCTCCCAAGTGCATTGTTTACATCTGTTCTCTCCTCTAAACACCGACTAATTACCCATCAATCACCCATCAATCACCCCCTGTCACTGCTACCCATTAGTGTTGGGCGAACACCTGGATGTTCGGGTTCGGGAACGTTCGCCGAACATGGCCGCGATGTTCGGCATGTTCGGGCCGAACCCCGAACTCCCCGAACATCCCGCTTTTGGGGGCCCTATGGGGTTGCAGGCATAAGGGGGAGCATGCCCCGATCGCGGAGGGGGTCGGAAATTCCCCCCACCCCCTCCGCTAGCGCTCCCCCCTCTGCCCGCTTCCCCATACAAAAGTTTAAGGAAAGTAAAATAATACCGGTGGTAGTGGCTGGCAGTGGCACTGTGAAGTGAGTCAGGAGGAGGAGTCCGGAGAGTGACGCGTTGAGGGAGGCCGGGCAGCGGGTGGTTCAGCGGTAGTACCCTTGTGGTACTTCCGCCCTTTCTCTGACCTCACGTCCTCTGCATACGAGGGTACGCGTCACGCGTACCCTCGTATGCGTCATCACGCAGAGGACGTGAGGTCAGAGAAAGGGCGGAAATACCACAAGGGTACTACCGCTGAACCGCCCGCTGCCCGGCCTCCCTCAACGCGTCACTCTCCGGACTCCTCCTCCTGACTCACTTCACAGTGCCACTGCCAGCCACTACCACCGGTGTTATTTTACTTTCCTTAAACTTTTGTATGGGGAAGCGGGCAGAGGGGGGAGCGCTAGCGGAGGGGGTGGGGGGAATTTCCGACCCCCCCACGATCGGGGCATGCTCCCCCCTTATGCCTGCGACCCCATAGGGGGGCCGTATTCGGCCGAACAGGGCCCTGTTCGGCCGAACAGGGGCCCTGTTCGGCCAGGCATTGAGCCGTTCGGGCGAACCCGAACAGTTTGGCCGAACACCACCAGGTGTTCGGCCGAACTCGAACATCACCCGAACAGGGTGATGTTCTGCAGAACCCGAACAGTGGCGAACACTGTTCGCCCAACACTACTACCCATCAGATCAGACCCCTATCTGCCCCTAAGGCACCCAATCACCCGCCCACACCCTCAGAACGCCCTCAGACCCCAACCCTGATCACCTTGCCAGTGCTTTGCTTGCATCTATTCCCCCCTCTAATCACACCTTGAGACACCCATCAATCACCTCCTGTCACCACCTGTCACCCCCTAGCACACCTACTCATCAGATCAGGCCCTAATTTGCCCCGTGTGGGCTCATGTTCACTCGGCCAAACCCTCAGATCCCCTTCAGACCCCCTTCCGATCACCTCCCCAGTGCATTGATTGCATCTATTTTCCCCTCTAATCACCCCCTGAGACACCCATCAATCACCTCCTGTCACCCCCCTAGCACTCCTATCCATCAGATCAGGCCCAATATAACCTGTCATCTAAGAGGCCTCCCTGCTTATGACTGGTTCCACAAAATTCGCCCCCTCATAGACCACCTGTCATCAAAATTTGCAGATGCTTATACCCCTGAACAGTCATTTTGAGGCATTTGGTTTCCAGACTACTCCCCACGGTTTTGGGCCCCTAAAATGCCAGGGCAGTATAGGAACCCCACAAGTGACCCCATTTTAGAAAAAAAGACACCCCAAGGTATTCTGTTAGGTGTATGATGAGTTCATAGAAGATTTTATTTTTTGTCCGCTAACTTGTGGTAAAAAGCCTGCAGTGGTAAAAAGCCTCAAGTGGTTAATTGGCTTCGATTCATACACTACACAATACATACATAGATATATGACTATGGTAGTGATTAGATTGTGAGCCCCTCTGAGGGACAGTTAAGTGACAAGACAATATTCTCTGTACATTGCTGCGTGAATATGTTGGCGCTATATACATACTAAATAATAACAATACTATAAATTTCAGTTTATTCCTAATAAGAGCAGATGCTAGATGGTTCCCCTTCATTTATGGCCATGCTTAGGTATGAAAAAATAAGAACAGGGGCATTAAAATCACTGTTTCCCATAACAAAATCTTTAAAGATGCTTCGGCTTCAGCTATACTTAGTATGGCTACTGCTGTGAAGGGGAAGCGTTGTGTGTGGTGGCGGGTGTGCAGAGATTTTCAATCAAATTATCCTTGTTGGATCATTTCCGAAGATATTGGCAATGGTAACATTAATTAAAGGTAAGTATATATGGTTAATTACAAACATTAAAGGACTTTCCTCGTGGTTGAGCTTTTATTTCATGTAAATTTGAAATAGTTACGGTACTCAGTACCCCTATACTCATTTCACCTGAGGAGGGGGGCGGACATCTGGGGGTCCCCTTCTTAATGAACTGGACAAGGGCTCTGGGGGGAGGGGGGCTTGACCATCCCTCTCTTCCAGAGCCCCCATACCATGGAGGACCATGCAGGCTAGTATAGCTCAGGGTGCGAAGTCTAATGTGGTTGAGGCTCCAAATTCTGGCTATACTAGCCTGCGTGGGTTACAAAGGGTTAAAGAGGCTCAGGAGGGGGGACCCTACATCATTTTTTTTAATTTAACTTTTCACTGTCCAAAAATAGGTACATTTGCCAGGGATCCTTTTTAAAAACTACAAGGTCTTTTTTGAAAATTTTGGCATGTATGGGGACTTTGCTATTAACCGCTAATGTCAGCGGCCATTGAAATTTCTTTAACCCTCCTGGCGGTATAAAAAAATCCGCCAGGAGGAAGCGCAGCAGTTTTGTTTTTTTTTATTATATCATGTAGCGAGCCCAGGGCTCGCTACATGATAACCGCTGCTCAGCGGCATCCCCCCGCCCGCTTCGATCAGGAAATCCTGTTCAAAGAACGGGATTTCCTGGAGGGCTTCCCCCGTCGCCATGGCGACGGGGCAAGATGACGTCACCGACGTCAGGACGTCATTGGGAGTCCCGAACCACCCCTCAGCGCTGCCTGGCACTGATTGGCCAGGCAGCACACGGGGTCTGGGGGGGGGCGCACGGCGCGACGGATAGCGGCGATCGAGCGCGGGGCGGCGGCGATCGGTGTGCTGACGCAGCTAGCAAAGTGCTAGCTGCGTTCAGCAAAAAAAAAATTAAACAAATCGGCCCAGCAGGGCCGGAGAAAATCTCCTGCGCGGCTTACCCCGAACTACGTTCGGGGTTACCGCCAAGGAGGTTAAAAAGAAACATTAAAAAAAGCGTTTGCGTAAAATACATAATTTTTGAAAACTATTTTTCCATTGATTCCCCTCTGCCATGCCACTGTCTGGGTTTTTGGACACTTTGTATACTTTTTTAAAGAAAGTGTGGCTGCAGAGATACCCTAAAGATTTTAGAAGTTCACACTGCCATTAAAGTCAATGGAGCTCACTGCAAATTATTGTTTCGCAAATTTTTCACAGTAAAATTTGCGAACATGTTTGTGAACATCAAATTGTGCTGTTCAGCCATCATTACCCTCAACATAAAATAATTTGTTGATTTCATTACAAACATTAAATAATAGGATTTATCTGTATGCAAGGAAAGACAGAATGCCATACACAATTTTGCAGTTGAAATCGTTATATGGGTTCAGGGACATTTCCAATAAACATTTTCTGTGAACACACTGTATCGCAAAAATGCAAGTTAAAACTCTACCATGCAAAGAAGAGACCATATACAGTACATTAGTTCTCAAAAGAGCTGTTGAGGTGTGCTTTTTAGCAATAAGTATCAGCAAGGAGCAAGCTAACAAGCCTAACAAGAGCCTAACTAAGCTTTCCCTATGTCTACAGCAGGTTCCTCTCCCTTCTCTAATTACTGCAGCCACACAAGTGAGGGAAATGGCCGATGCTGCCTTCCTTTTATAAGGGGGGGGGAGGAGTGTAGCCTGATTGGCTACCATGTGTCTGCTGACTGTGATGTAGAGGGTCAAAGTTGAGCCTAATGATGTAGTATAGGGGTGGGATGAACTCGCACATAGTTTGCGGTTCACCGCGAACCACCGAAGTTTGCGCGAATCGGTTCGCGGTTGAACCTTTCGGGCCATCTCTACAGAAGATCCGAAGAAAAATATTGTGGCAGATACAGGGCATACGTCAAAAAAGGGAGCCTGTAAATTTGGGTGCCCAGGAAACCCGATATTAGAATATTTGTACATTTACAGATATTATGTTATTAAAGTGTAAAAACGACTGTTATATTTAATTATTAAAGTGTAAAAATGATTCTAACATTTTACTATAGTTAAACCTAAGCCTACTATCACACTAAACTCTTCCACTACCGATGAATAACTTTAACCACCCCCTACGGCTTACCCTATCCATTCAATCCTCCACAACAACCCCACCGATGGCTAATCTTAACTGCCCCTGCTGGCACAAGCCCCCCACCCATGACTAGCCCTAACCCTTCACCCTCATGAATAACCTTACTGTCCCTGTCACTGCAAGGAAAACCCCACAGCTAATAACCTTAACGCCCCCCCACAGCTTAATGTAACCGTCCCCGCAGACTGTAAAATAAAAATAAAAAAACAACTGAAAAAAAACATTGTATTTATCAGTAAGGATGGGAAATTTAGGCTCCAAATAAATATCCACCGTTGTCCAAATTTCTGCTGGGCTTTTATGGCGGTGCCCAAACTTCCTGCTTCCGATACAGGGTTAGAATTCATTGGGCCTGATTTGTTTGGGTTTTTGGGTTACTTGAGCTGGAGAACATTTACAAACATAAGTAAACCAGAATTATTCAATCTATCCTGATTTATTAAAGCGGACCTGAACTCAGAACTCTCTGCTCTAAAAGATACTCAACAGCATAATAACCTTTAAATAAAAACTTTTTTTGTTACAGCTGATACAAATGATAAAATAAATCTGCACTGTTTCTACTTTCTGGTTCATGGAAGCAGACATATTGTTAACATCCTGTGCTTTCAAATGAGCTTATCTGCCATGACAGTCAGGTGACACAGGGGAGAGATCAAATTACAGCTTGTGATTAGATGCAAATGAGGGGGGTCTAGACAGGCTAAACTCTCTAAATACATACAGGGTGAATTTCTCTATATTTTCCTTATTTCAGGTCCACTTTAAAGGTGCATTGTTAATAAGTGTCAAAAGTTTGAAACATTCACTAGAGTTATGTAAGAATACAGGAAGGACTGCTGAAGGGTAAGTGAATTCATGGCTTAAAGAGAACCTGAGGTGGGCTCATGAAATAAAAAAAAACTAAGCTACCTGATCCGGGGGGCTGAGTGGATCAGGTAGCCTCCAAAACCGCCGCTCCTTTGGGCCGCAATGGCACACTTTAACTTTTGTGACCTCTGGGTCACGACACTGGAATGAGAGATTCACAGCATGCAGGGAGGCGGGGTGTGGCAGGGGGTGTGGCCATGGAGAGAGAGCTGCCCGATGGCAGCTCCGGAAACCCTGTAGGGACACCCTTGGCAGGCGTTTTGAACATGGAATCCCTCTCCCACATTTTACTTCTGAGATATCGACAAATATTGTTGCTAATCTCGGGGGGCTATAGCACGGCAGTGGGGGGGGGGGGGTAGAGAATGGTGATGTGGGGACACAGAGGCATGTCATGAGGCAAAGAACATATCTCTGTGTCCCATCTGCCCTCAATAAAAACACCTCGGGTTCTCTTTAATGGTTGTTAGACTGCAATTTCCTAGGCATACCCACAGAAGATTTGTTTTTGATAATACCAGGACAGACAACAGTTTTAAGACACACTTACTTATTGAAAGTGAGTACATGTGATTGCAGTCCATCCAGCTCTAGTTCACTAACCATTCAGCAGCCCTGACTATGGTTTGACACGACCCAGACAAGAATTACAATCCATTACCACCTAAAAGTGAACATTTTCAATGACTTCAGGCCAGGTGTGCAAGGCAAATCATGTTCTCCTATGACATCTACTGTATGCCCACAGCGTTCACACATATCATGTTAAAAACGATCTTCGTTATTAAAATATTATCACAGCTCTTGTGCTCATAAACTAAGATTTTTTTTTTTCATTATATTTACAAGACAGTATAATCATTCCCATCTCTTGTTTATTCTGTTAAGTGGTAATCTAAATAACAGATTTTGTTGAACTTCTTTCTGCTGACTGTTTTTACACTTTTTTTTACCTCTACCCTCCAACATATTTGAGACTATCTCGTAAAAAAAAGTCACTGCTTGAATCTGAATACAAATCAGTGTGGATTTCTAAGAGTACAGTAGAACGGACAGTAAATAAACAGAGAGGAAGAGAATCATGTGGCTACTACAACCTAATGGCTGCCACTTGCCAGAGAGGTGTTTTAAGATGTTTTTGTCTTGTTTCTTTATTTACTGTGTAGAGTATAGTACAGTTTAAAGGGATGACAGAAAACAAAATTAATTCTAAAATGCTTATGGTTTACATCCTTTTTTGTTACAGTAAGCTAGATTTACTAAAAAGGGCATTTCTGGCTTCGGGATTTATAGACCATGGGCCAGATTCCATAAAGTGTGCACATTTTCTACCACCACTACTGCCTCTGAAGCATTGCTCGCTAACCTGTTAGCACCACAGGCGTTACTATGGTATTGTGTGCTTTGCTATAGTTGCATATAGTTACGTATAGTTATTTGGGATGAAAAAAACATACGCCCATCGAGTTCAATCAGAAAACAAAGTACAACACCAGCCTGCTCCCTCACATATCCCTGTTGATCCAGAGGAAGGCGAAAAACCCCCACAAGGCATGGTCCAATTAGCCCCAAAAGGGAAATAATTCCTTCCCGACTCAGGAATGGCAATCGGATAAAATACCTGGATCAACATCATTAGGCATAACCTAGTAATTATAGCCGTGGGTGTCTTTCATCGCTAGGAAAGCATCTAAGCCTCCTTTAAATGCAGATATAGAATTTGCCATAACTACTTCCTGTGGCAATGCATTCCACATCTTAATAATTCTAAGGCCTGGAACCCACTACAGCAATTTCATAAGCGTTTTTGGCAGAGATTTTAAAAAGTGCAAGGTTTTTGCCAGCGATTGATTAGCGATTAGCGTTTTTTAATTCTGATTGGTCCTTTCAATTAATTTTAATTATTTTACAGTGTGCAGTAACTTCAAAAAATGATTTCATCACAAACTTTTTTTCTCATTTTTTGTGCCATTTTTTTGGGGGTGACGACCCCCGTAACCTAAAATATCCTTGAGATTGATTATATGCAGCGCATGGTGCTGTGATTGTGGGGGGGGGGGGGGCACTGGGGGGCGGGGAGGTGCATTTTTATTATTGTTGTTGACCACCATTGTTGCCTGCGCATGGGGTGAGGCGGACTTTTGGACGAGCAATTGGCATATTAGATGCTTTAATCTTTTGGCACTGTAGGGGTCCGTGTCTGCTCCTCCCCATGTGCGGAATTGACATGGTTAATTTGGTTGCAATTTAGGTCCTGTTCTGTGCGCAGTCCCCTGGGACATTCCTGTCGAGGCATGGTTGGGGAACTCCCCGTATAATAAGTATCTGTGCATTATAATTGTGTGCAAAATATATTACTATTGATAGGTCTCATTGTGACGACCTAGTGAATTGACTCTTCAATAAATAACAGGTGGTTGAACAGCATATACTGGTAGTGGCTTGTTTGTTTTGTTATGTTTATTTGACCAGTGCTTGTACCCACCTGAGTTGCACATATTAACCACTTCACCACTGAGGGGTTTTACCCCCTGACCACCAGAGCAATTTTCACCTTTTAGTGCTCCTTTCATTCATTCGTCTATAATTTTATCATTACTTATCGCAATGAAATGAACTATATCTTGTTTTTTTCGCCACCAATTAGGCTTTCTTTAGGTGGGACATTATGCCAAGAATAATTTTATTCTAAATGTGTTTTAATGGGAAAATAGGAAAAAATGTGGGAAAAAATGTATTATTTTTCAGTTTTTGGCCTTTATAGTTTTTAAATAATGCATGCTACTATAATTAAAACCCATTAAATGTATATGCCTATTTATCCCGGTTATAAAAACATTTAAATTATGTCCCTATCACAATGTTTGCCGCCAATATTTTAATTGGAAATAAAGGTGCATTTTTTTCAGTTTTGCGTCCATCCCTAATTACAAGCCCATAGTTTATAAAGTAACAGTGTTATACCCTCTTGACATAAATATTTAAAAAGTTCAGTCCCTAAGGTAACTATTTATGTATTTTTTTTTAAATTGTAAATTTTTAATTTTTTTTTTAACCTCCTTGCCGGTTATCCCGAGCTCAGCTCGGGGTAACCTGCGCAGGAGGATATCTCAGGCCCCGCTGGGCCGATTTGCATAATTTTTTTTTTTGTTACAAGCAGCTAGCACTTTGCTAGCTGCTTGTAACTTCCGATCGCCGCTGCTCGCCACCGATCCGCCGCAATCCGACGCGCCGAGTCGCTCCCCCCCGCCCCAGAGCCCTGCGCTGCCTGGCCAATCAGTGCCAGGCAGCGTTGAGGGGCGGATCGGGATTCCCTATGACGTCCCGACGTCCATGACGTCGGTGACGTCATCCCGCCCCGTCGCCATGGCGACTGGGGAAGCCCTGCAGGAAATCCCGTTCTCAACGGGATTCCCTGCATACTCTGATCGCCGAAGGCGATCGGAGTGGGTGGGGGGATGCCGCCGCTTAGCGGCTATCATGTAGCGAGCCCTTGGCTCGCTACATGATTTAAAAAAAAAAAAATTAAAAAAATGTGCGGCGCTGCCTCCTTGCCGGATTTTTTAGACCGGCAAAGAGGGTTAATTACTTAAAAAAAAAATTGGGGAGTGTGGGAGGTAAGGAGTTAATTTTTTGTGTAAAACTAGTTTATTTGTGTGTAAAAAATGCTTAGGGTGTAGATTTACTATTTGGCCACAAGATGGCAACAGTAACTTTTTGTTTCATGCGACCTGCAAGCGTCCTTCCGGAGTAGAGAGGCTGGGAGTTTGTTATTGCTCACAATGATCGCGCTGCTCAGCCGAGCGGCAGCGGATCATTGCGGGGCTTAGATCAATGAACGGGAATGGATTTTCCCATTCGTTGATCTCTGGGCGAGCGGGCGGCGGCGTGTTTACTAGCGGCGTGTTTACGAGCGGGAGCGCGGGCAGCGGCGGGAGTGCGCAAAGTACGGATTTCTCCGTCCCTGGGGGTTAAAGGATGGAAAAAGGGATGGAGAAATCCGTACGGGCGGGGGTAAAGTGGTTAATATGTACACTTATGTGTAGTTGTTTTTGTAAGTAGTTAAATGTTAAAATTATAATCTACTAGTTTTCTTAAAGGAAGTTGCAATTGTGTATTAGAATCCCAAAATGTGCTAAGAATAACTCTGTGGTGCCCCCTTATACAGGTGTCACTCCAGGCACCTGCCTAGTTTGCCTATGCCTAAAACAGCCCTCTGCCTCATGCATGCTATAAATATTAGTTCCGATTGCTGAAGGGTAATTCTTCAGCCTCATACAAATGCTAGATGATCTTTGAGCAAGACAGTCATGCAGAAAACTGACGCAAAAGTGGAGCAGTTTTACAAACAAAAGAGCCATGTTTTAATTGTTGAATTAAACTAAAAAAGTGACTGGTTGCCCTGGGCAACTGCTCTGCTTCAGGTCCAGTTATCTTGGAGCTCTTGATAAATCAGCCACTCTGAATACTCACCACACTTTATTTTCCTTACACCGTCACTGTGCATTTAGCTTATCATTCAGCGATATATGATTTTATTATCACCATTTTGGCCAGGAAGAGGTTAAGCGATAGATATTACAAGACAGACACACATAAATGCCACCTGAAGCCCATTCTGAAAAGCACAAGGAGCAGGCTTTTGTGGGGCTTGTTTTTGCATATTGTCACATAAAATGTGTTATCTTGCTAGCTTCAAAACCTTTTTTTTCCTCTTTACATTACCATCTGTTGCAGGAATCTAAACTTTGAAAACAAATTTAATTGATAGAGCAGTGCATGCTGGGTAAGCTTTGGCTCTGTGCCGGCAACTAGAATGGCAGCAGTGAAGATATGGCTGAAGCAGTAAACCCAAATATTTCCTATGACAGCACTTTTGAAATTGTTTATCAATTAATATAAGTAAATAAGCACAGTATACAACGTACAAACAGTAATTTATACTCTGAACTATTCACATGAAATAAAATGCACTAAAAACAAACTGCAAAATCAGTGACTCTGACTCATGACATGAGAAAAATGTATGAAGTCAAATAGGAATTTAAAGGACAACTGAAGTGAGATGAATATGAAGGCTGCCATATTTATTTCTTCTTAAAGTGAACCTGAAGTCAGTAAAATTATTTAAAATAAACACATGATGTACCTGCAAGTGAATATTACATACTTACCTTGCCAGTTTGTCAAACTGAAATATATCAGCTGCTGTCAGTTATATATCAGTTGCTGTCAGTTATAACTGAAAGGTCAACTGATGAGCAAGGTAATGTCCATGTTTCCCTATGGCTCAAGTGAGCAATGTAACAGTTGAACAGTGTGCTGACTAGGAAGCTGTTATGGGGTAATGGCCATTTTCAAAATTGAGGACGGAGAATTCCATTAATCACAATGAACAAACAGGATGCAGAAGAGGAGAAAGACACTGATGAGTAGACTATATGGGAGGTAAGTATGGTGTGTGTATGATTATTTTGACTTTTAATTTTCAGTTCAGGTTTGCATTAAACAATACCACGCCTGGCAGTCCTACTGATCTATTTGGCTGCAGTAGTGTCTGAAACACGGTCACACCAGAAACAAGCATGCAGCTAATCATGTCAGATCTGACAATAATGTCAGAAACACCTGATCTGCATATGCTTACTCAGGGTCCATGGCTAAAAGTATTAAAATCTCAATAGTGGTTGCCCTTGGTAATCACCATTCGGCACCAGCGATCTAATAAGGCCACACTTACTCTTGTATCAGCTGGACATTCACACAGCTGCAGCTGGATACACAGACCAAAGACACTCCAAGCCCATTAAAGATTTATTGCAAAGTTCACAAATGCACAGTGTTCAGCCTTGGTTACAGAAGCGGCGTGGCAGAAAACACAAATAAGCAGAATGTACATCAGACCTAAATATCTACGCCAAACCAATACCATCCTATGTATAGACTATGGCTACATCTTATATACAGAAAAGTGACGTGTGACATGATGAGATAGACATGGGTATGTACAGTGCTAAGCACACTAATAACTATGCTGCGTTCCTTTTTTTCTTTTTCTGCTTGAAAGAGTTAAATATCAGGTCTGTAAGTGGCTGACTCCGTCCTGACTCAGACAGGAAGTGACTACAGTGTGACCGTCACTGATAAGAAATTCCAAGTATAAAACACTTTCCTAGCAGAAAATGGCTTCTCAGAACAGGAAAGAGATAACAACTGTCAATAGTTCAAAGATTTTAGCTCTGGCATGCTTCAATGAATGTGTCATTGAGCAAAAATAATAAAACTGTTAAAACTTAAAAAGTAGATTAAAACATAAAATAAAACTGTGAAATATCTTAAAATATCATTTTAAGGAGACGGAAGGTAGATACAATTGTTTATTTAATTCGTTTATTTTCGCTTCTGGTGTCCTTTAACAAGTGTTAAGTTGCACACCCCACTATGAGTAAGAGCTGTCCATCACATTAGGAGCTTTCTATTGGCTTACATGAGAATGTGATGGACAGCAAACCTACTACACAGGTCCAGGAACTTCAAACCATATTTGGTTTCCTCCTAGAGATCCAGGAAAACTGTGTTCTATTTCCAAAAATATTAAAACACAGCCCAGTTTACCTGGTTTACAGACAGCATTGGGTTGTCTGGACACTTGAACAGATAAACCTAATGGCCTAAAGCATGATGTACCACTCAAAGTTCAGAATTATGATTCTCTAGAATGTGTCTTGAAAGAGAACTCTGAATATAGACTTCTCCCTGAAAAAGTGGTTATTAAAAGTAAATACAGTGGGTTGCAAAAGTATTCACCCCCCTTGAAATTTTCCACATTTTGTCATATTACTGCCACAAACATGAATCAATTCTATTGGAATTCCATGTGAAAGACCAACACAAAGTGGTGTACACATGAGAAGTGGAACGAAAATCATACATGATTCCAAACATTTTTTACAAATAAATAACTGCAAAGTTGTGTGTGCATAATTATTCGGCCCCCTTTGATCTAAGTGCAGTCAGTTGCCTATAGACATTGCCTGATGAGTGCTAATGACTAAATAGAGTGCACCTGTGTGTAATCTAATGTCAGTACAAATACAGCTGCTCTGCGAGGGCCTCAGAGATTGTCTAAGAGAATATTGGGAGCAACAACACTGTGAAGTCCAAATAACACACAAGACAGGTCCAAGACAGGTCAGGGATCAAGTTATTGAGAAATTTAAAGCAGACTTAGGCTACAAAAAAATTTCCAAAGCCTTGAACATCCCAAGGAGCACTGTTCAAGCGATCATTCAGAAATGGAAGGAGTATGGCACAACTGTAAACCTACCAAGACAAGGCCGTCCACCTAAACTCACAGGCCGAACAAGGAGAGCGCTGATCAGAAATGCAGTCAAGAGGCCCATGGTGACTCTGGACGAGCTGCAGAGATCTACAGCTCAGGTGGGAGACTCTGTCCATAGGACAACTATTAGTCATGCACTGTACAAAGTTGGCCTTTATGGAAGAGTGACAAGAAGAAAGGCATTAACAAAAAGCATAAGAAGTCCCATTTGCAGTTTGCCACAAGCCATGTGGGGAGACAGCAACCATGTAGAAGAAGGTGCTCTGGTCAGATGAGACCAACATGGAATTTTTTGGCCAAAATGCAAAACGCTATGTGTGGCAGAAAACTAACACTGCACATCACTCTGAACACACCATCCCCACTGTCAAATATGGTGGTGGCAGCATCATGCTCGGGGGGGGGTGCATCTCTTTAGCAGGGACAGGGAAGCTGGTCAGAGTTGATGGGAAGATGGATGGAGCCAAATACAGGGCAAACTTGGAAGAAAACCTCTTGGAAACTGCAAAAGACTTGAGACTGGGGCGGAGGTCCACCTTCCAGCAGGACAATGACCCTAAACATAAAGCCAGGGCAACAATGGAATGGTTTAAAACAAAACATATCCATGTGTTAGAATGGCCCAGTCAAAGTCCAGATCTAAATCCAATTGAGAATCTGTGGCAAGATCTGAAAACTGCTGTTCACAAACGCTTTCCCTCTAATCTGACTGAGCTGGGGCTGTTTTGCAAAGAAGAATGGGTAAGGATTTCAGTCTCTAGATGTGCAAAGCTGGTAGAGACATACCCTAAAAGACTGGCAGCTGTAATTGCAGCAAAAGGTGGTTCTACAAAGTATTGACTCAGGGGGCTGAATAATTACGCACACCCCACTTTGCAGTTATTTATTCGTAAAAATTGTTTGGAATGATGTATGATTTTCAATCCACTTCTCACTTGTGCACCACTTTGTATTGGTCTTTCACGTGGAATTCCAATAAAATTGATGCATGTTTGTGGCAGTAATGTGACAAAATGTGGAAAACTTCAAGGTGGCCGAATACTTTTGCAAACCACTGTAAGGGATTTACATTGCAAGAACTTGGCAGATTCTTACAAAAGGTAGAGAATCATCAGGATAGCCAGGCAGATGGTATCGGTTAAAAGAAAATAAAGGGGAGCGCAGCCTCCATATCCCTCTCGCTTCAGTTACCACACATGATGGATGCTGCTGTGACTCCTCCACTGATAGCATTTCCTCTAATCCTTTCTGCATAATAGTAGGGGGAGTGGGGGGGGGGGGCAGTGGGGTGGTGGCAGGACAATGCAGTATTGAATGGCAGCCATAACCTGGCATCCAAAGTTTGCATGTTCCATTAAGTGAGGACACTGGTGAGCTGGGCCCAGGAAAAGTCAGCGACGGCTCACCCTGCTGCCGCTCAAATTCCCGGTGGTGTTAAATACTATTCCCCCTCTGAGTCACAGCAACTGAAAGGGAGCTGTAATTTGGGGTCAAACTCTTACACGCCCCGCAAACTGTGCCTAGCTTCCGTGCTGAGTGCTGTGTGCCAAAACCACCTGCTTCACCATATCACACCTATCAATCAATGCAGTTTGATTTGAGCCATTCATTTCTATTTATTATTTTTAAATAGATGGTTGAAGGATGTTCAGTGACCTACAGAAACATTCACAGAGCTTTCCTTGTAACCATGCAACTGGATGAGCTTGAGGGCCCTTTTCCACTAGCAATCGCAATCACAAATCACAAACGCCAGTGATTGCGATTGCGATTTTTCATTAATTCTGTTATGCGATTGCGATTTGCGATTTTCATTTGCTTTGTATTATCATTGTAAAAATCGCTCCAGCAAGCGATTGCGATTTGCGATTAGCGATTTCCAAATCGAATCACCGTAGTGGAAAATACTTCTCATGCTTTCTATGATAAAGTAACAACCCTAGCAAATTAAAAATCACTAGCGATTTGCGATTTTGCGATTCAGCAATCACAATCGCTCTAGTGGAAAAGGGCCCTTAAAGATGACCTGAACTCTTGCACAGGACAGAAGTAAAACATAGAGAAGTGCACCCTGTATGTATTTAGAGAGTCTCTAGCCTGCTTAATTATTCCCCCTCAATTGTGTCTAATCACACGTTGTAATTTGATCTCTCCACTGTGTCACATGACTGTCAATGGCAGAGATGGCAGATAAGCTTATTTGAAAGCACAGGCTGTAAACAATATGTCTGCTTCCATGAATCAGGAAGTAGAAACAGTGCAGATTTATTTTAGGATTTGTATCAGCTGTCACAAATAAATGTTGTTTTTTTAAAGGTTATTATGCTATTGCATATCTTTTTAGAGCAGAGAGGACGTTCTGAGTTCATGTCTTAAAAGTCTGATTCAGCTTTCATTTAAAAATTCCTAAGAACATTTATTGGTGCTACTGAATTTATTTTCTAATGTAAAGCTAAAATCCAGACTGAAAAAACAGACCATGGCTTAGACACATGACACATGGGGCATCAGGACTATTCTCATCATTTTTTATGCTGCATATTCCAATTCTCTGCTAATTTAAAGCACTTGCAACTCATTTTTTCCATGAGGTTAATCTCAATATTAGTGGTAATGCGCACACATTTCGTTTACATAATCTTCATTCAAAATCGTAATGCTAAATTTCAAATGTAATTTCATTTGTAACCGTCATTTTCCAATTACACATAATTTTGCGTAACTTCATGCCAACTTTAGTAGTTAATAGCAAAGCATGCTATAGTTAGCAAATTTGAGATGTATGCGGAGGGGAATAGAGAGAACAAAGCAAAAAAAAATTTAAAAGACCTTGTAGTTTTTGAGAAAATTGATTTTGAAAATTCAAAGGAAAAATGTTTTTTTTAAACTTGCTAAAATTATATTTTTGACTTGTTCCCACTATTCCCCTAAACGTATGTAGCAATTTTGGTGATGATAGCTAAAGTCAGCACAAAATTATGCAAAATCAGGCCCAATTACGTGAAATTACTAACAATTAATATCAATAAATAATCAATTGAATTTCCAAATCACAATTACATGTAGCTATAATTGCAAAATTTGATACAAAATTTAGAGTAGTCATAATTAGCAGATTGCAATCATCACAAAAGGGGTTGATTTGGGGTGCTAGATGCATGCTTTTATGAGTGTGGTCATATTACATGTAAAAATACTAATACATAAAAAATGTAACGAGAGAATAATTAAATCTCACTTATGAAAAAGATTCTTCAGTTAACAAGCCTTTGTTCTGCAACCAGAAGTACAATATGAAAAATTGCATAAAAAAACACAATAGAGGTTTTCTTTGTTTTCAAAAGCACTTACTGATGGGCGGTTGCTCTGTCCAGCGGCCACAATAGTGTGGGTAGGGAGGCCGGCTGACATCTTTGTATAGCTCCTTTCCAGGGAGTGCTTTTGAAAAGAATAAAGGAAATACTAAAAATCCCCCATGAGGAAATGGACTAGTCCAAAACCTGTCAGTTCTGTCAGATTTTACTACCTACCTTAAGTGACAGCAACATAGCAGAAACATAATTTATAGTTCATTTTACTCTGGGAGAAATGCACTTAAAGCGGAATATAACCCTGCATTTCAACTTTGCTCTAAAACATTATTTACAGTATATTATATGCAACCAGCATTTTTTTTTTTTACTAGACCAGCATTGGAAGGGTTACACAGAGCTTTAAAGTTCCTGGAGAGAACTGCAGACGCATCCGAAGCTTACATAGATACATTTTGTTTACATAAATGTATCTAAGGGCTGGTGCACACCAAAACCCGCTAGCAGATCCGCAAAACGCTAGCAGATTTTTAAACGCTTTTTTTTATTTTTATGAGGCGTTTTGCTAGCGTTTTGCGGATTGCTGCTGCGGTTTTCAGTATAGTAGATTTCATATATTGTTACAGTAAAGCTGTTACTGAACAGCTTCTGTAACAAAAACGCCTGCAAAACCGCTCTGAAGTGCCGTTTTTCAGAGCGGTTTGCGTTTTTCCTATACTTAACATTGAGGCAGAAACGCATCCGCAATCCAAAAAATGCCTCACCCAGGCATTTTTCGTTTCTGCAAAACGCCTCCCGCTCTGGTGTGCACCACCCCATTGAGATACATTGACCAAGCAGATCCGCAGCCGCAAGCGGATCTGAAAACGCCCAAAAAGCCGCTCGGTGTGCACCAGCCCTTAGTGTTGAATGTGACTCACTCTCTCTGACTGAGAAGGAGCTGGAGGACAGCCAAAGAGTGTGTAACATTTATCACTTGTTACATTCTATTTAGTTAAATGTATCTATCTGAACTTCTGCATATCTCTTCACGGAACTTTAAACCTCTGTGTTTAACCCTTCCAATGCTGGTCTAGTAAAAAAAAAAATGCTGGTTGCATATAATATGCTGTAAATAATGTTTTAGAGCAAAGTTGAAATGCAGGGTTATATTCCACTTTAAATGTATGTGTACAAATATAGCTTATATAATATATTTTTGTCCCGACAGTGGTCCTTTAATCCTTCCAACTTACTTTAAACTTGTTCCATAAAAATATCTATTGAAATAATTAAAAACAAATATATATATATATATATATATATATAGACAATTGGTTTTTCAATGTATTAGTCATTGTTATGTAATTATAACCAGACTCATGATAACACTACATCAGCCTAGTATTTAACCCCCTTAAACCATATTTGATAGTGAGATTAATCCTCATAGGGAGACTAAGGTGTCACAGGTGAAGTGGACAAACGTCAAAGAGACTGGCAGGTTGGCCTCATGATGCCCACTAGGCCCCAAGCACCTGCGTAGGTTGCCTGGTGAATAATCCTGGACACTGCAGTAGCACCAGTCTCTCTAACAGGTGACATAACCGCAGCTCATACTGATAGCTTGTACAGTGGACCTTCAGTGTGCCGTCTCTGCAGGCATTGCTGGAGGCAGCTGCTGAGTCTTTTAAGTTGCTGCCTTCGGCAATGCCTGCATAAACTGCATACTGAAGGTCCACTGTACAAGCTATTGGTATGAGTTCTGTAAAATGGATGATGCTTGCATAAGCACACAGAATGACACCTTGTAACACATTGACCACAGGGTCTATTTCTGCAGTCTGCACTTTGCAGGCTACTCCGTTATCAGAAGCTTGGTAGTCAACAGCAGACAATTTAAAGCACAATAATATTACTAATAGTGCACTCTCCCTGACCGCCTCCCATTACCCCTTCACAATAATGCGCTGGTTCTCATTATACTTACAGTATAGTACAGGGAGTTCTCATTTTACATGTTTCATTGAAGTAAATCATTTTGGCAGATCAACCATCGTGTCTTGGTTAGGGTAAAACGACACATTATTGAGGTGGATTGAGGATGCTGGAATGAATTTATAGTGCCTCACTTAAAACTGGTTACAAAATTCCTGGCACCTGACTCTATTCCAAATAAAAAAGAAATTGCGAATTGCAGATAAACTATTGTCCCACTTCACAAACAGCTTTGTACTTGCTTAATTTGTTATAGTAATGCACAATAAATCTTACAAAGGTATTATTATTATCATCAAAAATAATACATTTTGAACACACACTCCCAGCCCTCTATTACAAAGATCTATGTCCTCTATGGTCTAGTAGGTTGTAGAGTAGAATTTGAAACTCCCTTTAACCCTTTTCCAGACTTTTTCTTTTTTTTAACGTGTGCTGTGGCACTAAATTGTTTGTCTAGTACTATTTACCTCCTCAGCAGGCTATAATGCAGAGCAGGTGCAGAAAGCACATTCATATTTACCTGTTCCGGATCTGCCCTTCCTCCACTGTTCTTCCACCACCGAGTGGTGCTGCAATGCTGACATCATCCTCCTGGTCCCGATCACCTGTCATATCACGTGATCAGGATCAAGAAGAGGTTGTCGGCATTACAGTACCAGCTCAGTGGAGGAAGAGGAGAGCTGATCCAGGATTCAGAACAGGCAAAATATGAAAATGCTCCCTGCGCCCACTCTGCGCTAGACTGCATTCGGCAGCCTGAGTTTAGCCACTGTAGCTGCCGTGCCATGAGTTGTTTAAAACAAGACTTGGGTGGGGCTGCTGAGAGGTTAAAAAGGAGGCACTCAGATATCCTTCGCCTTCACAAATGTATGAATATAAAGCCTTTTTACACATGCTATTCTGTACTCAGCCAAAGTGGTAATTTGGCATTGTGGATCTAGCTTGTCTACAGGTGTCTCACAAAGTAGTTTGAAGATACAGCATGATGACAAGCACATAGCTTTCTTTCTTACCCCACCCACCAGAAGCTACTCCATTGTGTGCCTCCCCATTGTCCCTCCTCCCCTCTCCATAACATTAGTACATGCTGCTCGGCTGTACCAGAGCAATGATTCTGTGATGATGGTCAGAACTGTCACCCTAGGGATCTGGTTCCAGCCCTACTGGCCGCAGTTAGAATTGCATGCCCCCTATCTATTTCCACTAATACAAAAATGATAAGAAAACACATTACTTTTATAAAGTCCTTTCATTTAGAAAAAAAGATAAAAAAAAATAGAAAAGAAAGTATTCCTTATTGTTCCTCACCGTAACCCAGGTCAGTGAAAAATCCCTCTGGGATCTTCTCAACATTCTGTTTACAGACTCCTTGGTGCCTTGTCCACACAGCCACAGCACTGACAGACATGTGAGGTAGTGATGTAGTGAACATTAAAGTTTTGGCAAATTGGCGAATTGGGTGAACCGCCATAGACCTATAAAACCTATAGGGACTGTTTCTGGCCACAAAAAAGATGAAAAAGTTGATTCAAGGGGCCTAACACCTGGACAGTGGCATGCCAGAGGGGGGCCCATGGCAAAAGTCCCACCAAAAATTATGTAGTAGGCGAAAAGTCATGTTTTAACCCCTAAAGGGCAGAAATCACATTACATTATTACGGCCCTTATTCAATTCCTTTTTTCTCCTACGTTTTCTCCCACGAGATACATTTTCATCTTCTGTTTAACCACCCTGGCGTTCTATTAAGATCGCCAGGGCGGCTGCGGGAGGGTTTTTTTTAATTAAAAAAAAACTATTTCATGCAGCCAACTGAAAGTTGGCTGCATGAAAGCCCACTAGAGGGCGCTCCGGATGCGTTCTTCTGATCACCTCCGGCGGCCAGAAGTAACACGGAAGGCCGCAATGAGCGGCCTTCCGTGTTTCGCTTACCTCGTCGCCATGGCGACGAGCGGAGTGACGTCATGGACGTCAGCCGACGTCCTGACGTCAGCTGCCTCCGATCCAGCCCTTAGCGCTGGCCAGAACTTTTTGTTCCGGCTGCGCAGGGCTCGGGCGTCTGGGGGGGACCCTCTTTCGTCGCTGCTTGCGGCGGATCGCCACAGAGTTCGCAAAGTGCCGGCTGCGTGTGCTGCTTTTTATTTGAGCCAAATCGGCCCAGCAGGGCCTGAGCGGCAGCCTCCAGCGGTAGTGGACGAGCTGAGCTCGTCCATACCGCCCGGCTGGTTAAAGTACTGTCAAAATTATGATGAGTATTTTCTTTCTCACCGGTGGCTTAAAGGCATTTTATTAATAAGGTGTGAAAAGATCACTTAAAAAAGAACGTACATGGAAACTGAATTGCATAAGGCCCTACATGTTATACCAACTGTTTAGTACCTGTTCATTCACTAGGTGCTGAAAGGGTATTTTGTAGATAGGAAGGCAAACGTGTCCTTTGAGAAAACTCAGGAGAAAGTTTTTTGTATTAGGGTTAAAAGAATAACAAAAAAAAATAGTGCACTAGCAATAATTCCACTGGATAACTATTAGAATTTAAAACAATATGAATATACTCTGTATACTTGCAATATTGGCCTCACCCTGCATTAGAACAT
This sequence comes from Hyperolius riggenbachi, assembly GCF_040937935.1. Taxonomy (NCBI): domain Eukaryota; kingdom Metazoa; phylum Chordata; class Amphibia; order Anura; family Hyperoliidae; genus Hyperolius; species Hyperolius riggenbachi. The sequence continues at coordinate 199,711,698 of NC_090654.1, read as the reverse complement.
TAAAAGTTATTTCAAAACAGCGTGAGCCACTTTTTGCCCCCGCATCAGAAAGTTAAAAGTTGTTTCAAAACAGCGTGAGCCATTTTTTGCCTTTTGTTAGTTTTAAGCTATTCATCTTAGTGTGTTGAAAATAAGCAACAAGCAATATTTCACAATTTGACACTTTCACCTTTCGTTTCAAATGGACACAACAATTCCATGCATTGCACGTCACTCAGTACTACAAGAGACAGCTAGCATTAAAGCATCTAATGGCACTGGCACCACAAGGAGTTGAGTTCAGCCCCTTAGAGGAATCTTCCTGTGCAGAATTCCCTACACACTTGTTTTCAGTAGCCTGGAGCACTGAATGAAATGCAAAGACAGAGGGGGAGGCCTGGTGAACAGCTTTTAATCTCAAAATGTAATCTTCCTCAAGGTGTTGATTTTCAAGTGCTTTTCCTATCAGATACTTCATCTGAGTGCCTTCTTCACACCTGGGGAGGAAAGGAATCATTTTACCTTGTGACTTTATTTAAGGTTTGTTTGTGCTAGAAGATAAGGCATTAACCCTTTGACAGCAAAGGAAGAGTCCTTTGCTGATAGTAATCAAGAAAAGCTTTTTAAAGAATTACAGGTAGATTCCATGTGCTAACTGGGATTACCCCCAACCTGCTATATGCTCCGGCACACTTCTATGGTCAGTGGAGAAATTACGCTACGCCTGATTGGGTAGTGTAAGGTCAGATGCACATGGAAGCCAAACCGAAAAATAATATGTTATAAAACATACATCACAAATGAATTATTTGGTTAAGTTGTCAACACTAGACATTAAATAATAATAATAATAATAATAATAACAACAACCACTAATAATAATAATAATATGACTTTATTACAAAAATATTAATTGCTATGTTATATTTTAAAATAGATCTGCAGATGATCTCAGAATGCTTTATTTTAATCAGTATAAGGCCACATGCACACTACATGCGATTCCGATTTTTTTATACGATCCAATTTTTGATTGTGATTAAAAATAGTACTGCATGCTGGTACATTTTTTAATCGGAAAAAAAATCGGACTGTATTAAAAAATAACAGAATCTCATGTAATGGCAGTATTTGTATAGCGCCTTTCTCCTGTCGGACTCAAAGCACTTGCGAGGCAGCCGCTAGAGCGCACTCAGTAGGCAGTAGCAGTGTTAAGGAGACTTGCCCAAGAAACTCCTTACTGAAATAGGTGCTGGCTTACTGAACAGGCAGAGCCGAGATTTGAACCCAGGTCTCCTGTGTCATAGGCAGAGCCCTTAAGCATTACACTATACAGCCACTATTGGAGTGTGCAAGAGGCCTGAATGTTACTAATGGCCCATACTCACAGGCTACAAAGGTCGCCCGTGAGTATGCGGCACGCGCGTGTTGCAGCGACAGGTCGCCCGTGAGTATGCGGCGTTGCACGGGTGCGCACCCCGAACCGTCGCTCGTCGCTGATGTCGCCGGGTGATTGAACCGCTCAATCGCCTGGCGACAGTCGCCGCCGCAACTCCGCCGGAACTGTCACTAGTCCGCGTGAGCACGCGGACTAGCGACAGCAACAAGATAAGAAATGCATTGCGCTTCCGGTGGGGGGAGGAGCAACAGCGACATACGTGTGTATGCAGAGGGACCTGGCGACGAGCTGTCGCCGGCCTGTCGCGCACATGCTCACGTGTGCTGGCGACAGGCCAAAAAGTTGCCCGTGAGTATGGGCCATAAGAAGTAAGGACAGCAACAAGAGTTTCTTCAGATGGTCATTATACAACAATACCCTCTGCAATAACAAGTGGGCAGAATATGTAAAGAAGGACGCACAAAAGATCTGGTGAAATCCAAGGTTGGAGACACTTATAGAAGTAATTGTAAATGAAAATTGGACAGAAACAATGCCGAAAATTCTCCATGGCCCACATATCAATTGAAATTCTCCTTTTATGTCAAGGTAAATGTTTAAAATACAGTGCATCCCTGCACATTGTAAATGCATCAGTACTGTAGCATTGCCTCCTATTGAGCAAGTGTACACTGCTCCATTGGTGATGACCAGGATTCAGAAGATTAGTGAATTCCTATTAAGCCATCACCAGCTGTCTTCCATACATGAGTGTGGTTATCTTTTGCATAATAAATTACAGTACACCCACGTTTGTAATACACATACTACTATATGGTAGCCCCCACAAAAAAAACTATTTGGGGCTTCTCTCAATGGCCATTTGATCTGACCCAGTGCTTTTTGCCAGGGATCTCTATACACTACTGTTGTGACTATATAGATCCCCAGCAAACGCTTCTTTGAATTTGCCACTAGAATTTCCTATTTTTAAAAGATGCATCTGTTGGGAATCCCACAATACTAGTGTATGGGTGCCCCAGCAAAAAACATTTGAATCTACTGGGCTCTTCATTGGTCATTTTCATTGGTGAAATCAACTAAAGACCAGTTTAGGCATGGTACGCTCTTGGTCAACAGCTTTTGTCAATAACAATCCCCCATAACCTTTTACTTCATAAGGGGATGGGCATTTGGGGTCCCTCTATTAAAAGAGGGTCCAAGATTGCACTGTAAGTCCACCCAGGACATATCCCCAGGGTGGGGGTAGTTACCCAAAACTCTAGTGAATAGAGATGGAGATGAACCCTCTGTCCATGATATGGACAGAGCTTTGTGGGAGAGGGTTAAGTTTAACTCCCTCTCTCTCTAACAAAGTCCCTCTTGTCATGGACCATGTGGGCTAGTGTGGCTCACGCTGAGGAGCCACACATGGTTAGGCTCAGCAATTCTGGTCTATTCAAGCATTCATGAGTGACGAGGAGTTAAAAAAGACTTGGGATGGTGGACCACACCCTGTCTGTTTTGTTAAAATGTAAAATCAAGGTATTTTTTACAAAACAATTAGCTATTTAAAAAGTCATCTTAATGTACTTGTGCCCATCGGCCTAAAAAACGCTGTCAATTCATATCACGTGCATATTGCTGACAACACCATTAAGATAATTAGTAACTGCCATCCAGAATACATTTGGCGAGAGAAATCAGTTACAGTGAAAATATTTACTGGTAAGTTCGCTACTCACATCAAGGTATAGGTAACAAAATGTTGACTAGGAATTCATTAAATTTAGAATGGTTAATGTTCTTTATTTTTTGACTTGAGAAAGAGTAACTCCTCTTCCCATTGAATAAGCCCGCTGAACATTTCTTTTTCAAAAAATCTAAAAGTTTTAAACTGAAGAGTTTCCTGTAGTCTTAGTTCATCACAGCCAGTCCTGATTATTGGACATTGTCCTTAATCTCAAATTTCTCTCCAACATGCATAAATTTGATGAGGCATTTATGCGGAAAAGGGCAGCTGTTGAGTGGCGAGTGTGCATTGTTTGTTATTTTTTACACTTTATCACATAAGAGTTCTAGAGACATGGCTTAAGGAACACACACTGCGTACGCACACACAAAGAGTTCCCGCTACTGCCATCCTAATCTTTATGTCAGAGATCATTTAGCTTCTTAAATTACTTCTTTCAGGCACTTAGAAAAGGCTTTAAGTGACCACTTCACCATCATAAACATTTTAAACGCTGTCACTCAGAGCTCCCCGCTTGCACTTTTCCCTTGTTTATTTTTCTTTTTAATTATGTACAGAAACAGACAAATAGCCACTTCACCAAAAATGTGTCTGGGGAGGAATCCCAAGTGCCATGTGCATCATCAGCAAGAGGGGGGAAAGAAAAACTTTAGGAAAACAAAATCTGAAATGTTTTCCTTCTTGGAAGACTTCCAGTTACTCTGGACAGTATTGGGGTCATTTAAGGTATAAAATAAGACATGCGGTTTAACAAAATTCCAGTGTGTTTCAATCAACTTTATTGTTCGGCAAATTTATCACGATGCAAAAAGCACTGCTAAAGACCAGCCAATCAGAAATTGGCTTAAAGGATAAGTGTGCTCATAAGGCAAAGTGCAATTATCCACTTAGCAACCATAATAATGTCTACACTATTCCCTATCTGGGATCTGTGGTTTGGAAGAAATGATTACAGCAGCTTGGGGCTTCAACTCAAGTAGCGCCAGCACTGTTGACAAAAGGGAGAAAGACCGCACTGTTCTCTTTGTGACAACTCTATGGTAGACTTGAGGGCATGGCTAGCTAGTATTCACTGTTGCTACTATTTCTCCTTTCCTGTCACCCCCTCACCATAGAGTAGCCACAAATGGATGAGTGCACATCCTTTAAAGGGTATCACAGACTATCTATTTACATAGCATTTTTATTAGAGCATCTGAGCAAATATAAATATTTGTTTATTTATATGGTGCCCTCATCTCCCATGGCATTATACAAAGTATAATACAGATAATAGGCCATAAATACAGTCATGTGAAAAAGAAAGTACACCCTCTTTAAATCCTAAGGCCTTGTTCACACGTCCAAGCACAGATGGCCATGCCATCAGAACGCAACACCTGTGATCACACACCATCGGCGCTGCCGTGCCTTGCTCTGCTGATCACATTCACTACAGTGAATGGGTCAGCACTGTGCTTTGTTGGAAAATGTGTGCAGCAGTGCCATAGCTCATTGTACTGCTATGCAGTGCATGAAGTCAAAACATCAGACAGTGCAGTCTATACACTTCTGATGCTCTTGCATGTCGTAAAACTTGCATGGCAATGCATATAGTATGAACAGGTACTGTGTCATTATCTTTTAAAGAAAAATGAAGCTAGGATGGAGAAGTCATGTGTGAAAAACTAAGCACACCAGATGATTCAATAACCTTTAGCAGCAATAACTTGAAGTTATCATTTTCTGTATGACTTTATCCTTCTATCACAGTGACATCATTGTGAAGGAATTTTGGTCCGCCTTTTTTTCTAACGTTGCTTCTGTTCATTAAGATTTGATTGCATTTTCCACAGCATTTCGATCGGGTTGAGGTCTGGGCTTTAACTGGGCACCATCTTGATTTTTTCCAGACACTCTGTTGTAGATTTGCCGATGTGGTTAGGAATGTCAATAGTTTATCAGGCAAGACCAGGCATGGGCAAACTTGGCCCTCCAGCTGTTAAGGAACTACAAGTCCCACAATGCATTGCAGGAGTCTGACAGCCACAGTCATGACTCATAAAGGCAAATGCATTGTGGGACTTGTAGTTCCGTAACAGCTGGAGGGCCGAGTTTGCCCATGCCTGGGCTAGACGTACAAACATGAAATGCAGGACGTAGAAAAGGCTCTGTACTTTAGCTGCATATACACAAATGAATAATGCAATACTTCCACAACTATAAGCAATTACAGAAAATACAACCATCTTTTAATCTGAACTTGAACTTGTTTCTGAAAAGACCTGCCTCATTTTCCCCTCAGTTCAGCAGTGACAAATACTTACCATTCCCTATTCCCAGGCCATCCAAAGTATGAAAGCTTGTCCTTATCTTCAATAACCTATACACATAAAGCACATCTGACAAAAAGGGTTTAGGAAGGGAAGGAGGGCAACTTTTTATTATTAGTATTTTTGTAGCGCTGACATCTTCCACAGTGTAATACAGGTATGGTCTCGTCACTAATTGTCCATCAGGGGGACTCACAATCTAATCTCTCTCATAGTCTTATGACCATCACTTTAGGGGGAAGCCAATTAAGTTTTCTGTGTGTTTATGGGATATAGAAGGAAACCAGAGTGCCTGGAGTAAACCAATGCAGACACAGGGAGAACACAAACGAGCGCTGGAGATTTGGAGGTACAGCCAGTAGCACCATAGGCCCTAGTAGGAATTACGGCTATAGCTTCGATCACTGACTAATTTGGATGGAGTTCAAATCTGAAACTGTAATTCTGCCTCCAGCAATAGCTGGAAGCCAAATTACATTATTCCCCACTATTCATGGTGGCCTGGAGGGGGAATAGTAATTAATGTCGCCAGAACTTGTGCAGGAGCAGGGTAAGCTGTATATCGGCTTTATCCTGTGCCCAAATCTCCCGGCAGCAGATATTGATTGATTTACATTTTTGTAAACCTGTTTCTAGGTTACTTCCATTTTTTTCCCTTAATTTTTGTGCATTGCACTTGATGTAGTAGATGTCATTGTTATTTCCGTTGGGTGAGCAGTTGTGCTTTAACTTGTTTTGGTTTCTATAATTTATGACAGAGTGAACACAGTCCAGTAACAGACGGTGATATCCACATTTCACACTGTGATTCAGGTTTCAGGGATCTTGGAAAGTGGGCAGTATAAAATAACACACTGTCAACTGAAAGCGTTGTATCTGCCTGCACACAGCAGAAATAATGAGAACAAATCAAGAGCAAGGAAAGAGAAAGGAGGGAGATGGAGAGAACTGAAGACCCATTAAAGACACATTACTACCAAATAATGAAAATATATTGTACTATGGCTCTTCAGTGCCTTTCTGCATTAGAAGAATAATAGTAGGAAAGAAATTATGAAGCTTAGATTCATACACCTCATATATTCAGTACAAAATCTGCTGATAACACTACTTAAAGGGGTACTATGATGATGCTTTATACATTAAAAAGACTTGAAATACTGGATCGTGATGATGCTTTATACATTAAAAATACTTGAAATAGTGGATTGGGTTTTTACCAGGCTTTACTGATGGCTACTTTGTGTTCTGCACAGATTACGGAAGGTTGCAGTGCTTCATGGGGGAGCTAAAGACATCTATTTCCCAAGCCTGGGCATGTAGCATTGGTTCTTTCCATTGGCCTCCACAGATCTCAGCAAAATCGAGCAGCTTAAATAAGTTCCTTCTTACCAGTACAGCAATGGAAGCACATGGATGTTGCTGGCATGACTCTGAAAAGGCAGCTAAAACAGCTCCAAATGGCCAGCCTTTGTGCATGCACTGGCTTGCTGCTCAGGGCTGTCTACCTTACCTTCTTCTGCAAGCTATAGAGCCTAGCTGTTGTGCTATTCCGGACCATGTAAAGCCACAAATGTTTTTAACTATTTTTAATACTACTGAAAACAATAACTAGACTTTAAATACTCAGGTCGCATTCACAGTGCCACGTTGTGGAGCTGCATTATAAAGTCTTATAACGCAGATTACCACAGTGCAATGATAATCCTATCGGCTGTTCACATTGCGACGTTAACATCACGTTGAAAACTGTTGCGTTGTGGTAACTCACTGCTTGCAGTGTGTTACCTCTAAACGCAGACACGTTGCGAGTTATGGCAAATTCTATATCTGCATTTAAGGGGGCTTGGATGCTTTCCTAAAGTTGAAAGACATCCACGGCTGTATTTACTAGGGAATTCCCAGTCGTGTTGATCCAGGGATTTTATCTGATTGCCATTGAGTCGGGAACAATTCTTTCCCTTTTGGGGCTCATTGGACCATGCCTTGTAAGGGTTTTTCGCCTTTCTCTCGATCAACAGGCATATGTGAGGGTGTAGGCTAGTGTTGTACTTTGTTCTCTGGTTGAACTCGATGAACATATGTCTTTTTTCAATCCAAATAACTATGAAACTATATGTGAGGTTACAATTTATTCGTATAGGAGATACAGGCAGAAGGGATAGCTTGATATCTGACTTTATACAATATTTTGAGAAAGTATAACCTTACCACCACTACACAAAAGGAAGAAAAACATTGTTTCTTTATCTTGCCCAAAATCAAGCCCCCAGTGCTCCCCAACCTGGTCACACTACTCACCAGCATCTGTGCCCAGCGCCAGCTCCCTACTGTGCCATCTTGCCCCTTCCCCTCCAATAAAACTCTGTGCACCAAGTTCTATTCATGCAGCCTGGAGTTCCCCTATTTCTCTGATATCACCCTATGGTTCCTCCTGCTGTAAATAAAACCCTCCAGCCCTTTGTGGCCCCAATTCTGCCTGCACAAACACACCTCTAAAAGAGAGTATGTCCCACTATTATTTTACTATGTCTCCCAAGTTGCATAATTAGGCAGCATGCCCACAGAATGACATAATTAGTTGGCCTGTCCCCAAAACACCATAATTGAGCAGCATGGCCCAAAATAGCATAAATGGGCAAACATGTCCACCAAATAATATAACTGGTCATCATGTCCCAAACTATGTAAGTAGTAGGGGTGAGCAAAATCAATTTTGCACAAAGCTCTTCATTTTTCAACACATAGGGCTTGATTCACAAAGTGGTGCAAACTGTTTAGCACGGGTGCGCTAAACAGTTAGCACATGAAGTGCATTTCGCGGACTTTTGCGCGTGCAAAGTGCCGCGATTCGCGTGATCACGGACTTTTGCGTGCACAATTTGCGGCAAATTGCGCACGCAAAAGTCCGCAAAATGCACTTCACGTGCTAACTGTTTAGCACACCCGTGCTAAACAGTTTGCACCGCTTTGTGAATCAAGCCCATAGCCTTCTAAAACGGAAATTCCACTTTAAAGGCAGAAGTGTCAGAAGATGGAGAGCAGGGTAGAGCGCATTATAAGGGAGGCGGCGGTCTAGGTGAGTAAACCCTTAATAATACCATGCAGCCACAGTATACATATCACACTACTTCCACTTCTCAAATCCACTCTTCAAATCCACTCTTCCAGTCAGAAGTCAGCAAATTAAAAATTCAATCAGATGAGCATCTTTTTAGAGATACAACAGGAATTTCAGGTTGGAGTTATAAGACAGGATGAGGGTCAAGTTATTGTTAAATAAAGGTGAGGTTAGTGAAGGTTTAATAGCTAGAGCTAGCAATATGTTGTCACTGCAAATACATGTTAGTGAAAGTGTCATAGGTTAATGCTGGGCATTAGTTAAGAAGTTAAGAGTAAAGATTAGAACGGTGTTAGGTTACAAAACAGTCAGAATTCATATTAGGCATAGGAAAGAGGAGATGTTTAGTGATACCAGTACACTGTTTCTTTGCTTAGCTCTTGACTAACCAGGGTGTTTAAAACGTGTGCAGCTGATCACATATACATTTTCGATAAGGTATTCATTACAAATGTTTTTCGTATTAAATGTCCAATCAGAGGTTATTTTATGGAGGCAGATTATAGGGGCTAGATTCAGGATGAGTTAGGTGGGAGCAGCAGAGGTCACCTGAGGGATATGGGGATCATACAAAGATAAGAGGCATCATGCATGGACAAACTACCAGTTTGCACATTCATTCTAAATAGTCTTCTTCTCAGCTGTAGGTAGAGGCAACGCAGTGATGTAGTGGTTAGCACTCTGGCCTGCCAACGCTGAGTCCCCGGTTCGAATACAAGCCAGGGCACAATCTACAAGGAGTTTGTATGTTCTTCCTATGTCTGCATGGGTTATATGTATATACACATATATAGACATATGACTATGGTACAGGTCTGTTTCTAGGGGCCGTGCGGCCGCCCTAAACGCTGTTGGGAGGGGGGCCATGTAATGGAGGGGTGAGCCGAAGCCGCTTGTTTAGCAGGAAGCAGCGTGTGTATACGCATCTATGCAGAGCAGGAGACCGGCGGCAAGTGAGTGATCGGCGATTGGAACCAGGGAGGTGAGTTACTATTTACAGTGCTTCCCTGCTGCAATCACTCTGCATCTGAGAGGGGAGCATGGAGGGCGACCTGGGGAGAGGAAGGGAGGGAGAGTTCGGGCTGCCCTGCCCACGGCTGCAGCTCCCCCCTCCATTATGGGGGGGGACCTACCTACTGTATATTCCTGCGTATAACACTACTTTTTAACCCTTGAAAATCTTCTGAAAAGTTGGGGGTGGTCTTATACGCCGGGTGTCATTGATTCTGGGTGATACTCCCTATCCTGTTACCGCCTCTCAGATCTCCCTGCTGAAGGAGCGCAATCTATTCTTCCATACCGCTCTGATAAACTGGTAGACAAGGAGAGCTGACCAAAGCAACAAGTCAATTGACTATATACTGTTATATACTGGGTAACACATACAGTACAGCACTAGTATCTGTTCATACACAGCACCAGTACATGATTTTTTTTTAAATTATTTTAATTTGGTGTGCGTTGGAAGAGGGGTAGTCTTAGACGGCGAGTATATTCTAAATTCTATATTTTACCTTGAAAAGTTGGGGGGTCGTCTTATACGCCCAGTCGTCTTATACGCCGGAATATACGGTACCTACCTAATCTCCTACCTAACTATACTAGGGGGCAGCTACCTAATCTAACCTATACTGGGGGGCAGCTACCTATCTAACCTATATTGGAGGGCAGCTACCAATCTAACCTATACTTGGGGGGCAGCTACCTAATCTAACCTATACTGAGGGCAGCTACCTATCTAACCTATACTGGGGGCAGCTACCTATCTAGCCTATACTGGGGGCAGCTACCTATCTAGCCTATACTGGGGGGCAGCTACCTAATCTAACCTATACTGGGGGGCAGCTACCTATCTAACCTATACTGGGGGGCAGCTACCTAATCTAACCTATACTGGGGGGCAGCTATCTATCTAACCTATACTGGGGGCAGCTACCTAATGTAACCTATACTGGGGAGCAGCTACCGATCTAACCTATACTGGGGGGCAGCTACCTGTCTAACCTATACTGGGGGCACCTACCTAATCTAACCTATACTGGGGGCAGCTACCTATCTATCCTATACCGGGGGCGCCTGCCTATCTAACCTATACTGAGGGCAACTATACTGGCTACCAATACTTGAGGCACCTATCTGGCTAACCTATACTGGGGGCAACTATACTGTGGCACCTATGCCTGGCTACCTATACTGGGGGGGGGGGGGGCTATAGCTGGCTACCTATACTGGGGTACCTATTCCTGGCTACCTTTACTGGGGGGACCTATACTGAGTGCAACTAGACCTGGATAGCCTATACTGTAGGCACCTATACCTGGCTCTGTGGGGGGGGGGGGGGCAATTTTTACACCCTCGCCCTGGGTGCATTTTAGCCTAGAAACTGCCCTGCTATGGTAGGTATTAGAGTGTGAGCCCTTCTTCTGAGGAACAGTTAAACAGTTAAGTGACAAGACACTATACTCTGTACAGCACTGTGGAAAATGTTGGCACTATATAAATACTAAATAATAATAACAATAAATTATAATAAACATAATAAAGTTTATATCAAGGACCACTATAACAAAAATTTTATATTTTATATTGTATAAAATGTACATTTGTTCCTGAGTAAAATGCACTATAAGTTACATTCCTCCTATATTGCTGTCACTTACAGTAAACAGTAAAAATATGGCAGAGCTGACAGGTTTCGGACTAGTCCATCTCCTCAAGAGGGATACTCAGTATTTAGTTTATTCATAGTCCAAAACCTGTCAGATCTGTCAGATTTGTACTGATTACTGTAAGCAACAGCAGCATAGGATAAACGTATTTACAGTGCATTTTACCCTGGGCAATATAAACTTCTTATGTGTTTTGGATTTTTACAATTTTTCATGATTGGGTCCTTTAAGTGTTTGATCAAGTGATATATCCAGAGCCTCAGCATAATTCCAAGTACTGCAGGACAGGAATGGGCAATGTATGGCAGGGGCCAGTGTACGGGAAAGAGAAGCCAAGCTCTGGTGATGTTGTGGCAGAGAGGCAGAAAGCACAAAGAGTAAATTCCTTAGCTTGCCTGGAGTCTGGAGGTCATTAACAGGCCACTAGAGCAGGTTGGAGTTACAGTCAATTGAGATGCGGAAATATCCTAAATGGCTCTAATGCAGCAACTAAGTGCTTCTTAAATTCAAGAACTTTTACTGGAGCAAAGAGAATCTGCAATAGTATCTGTACATGATGCTGCTATGCACTTCAAGGAAGGATATAACATGGGTGGAGAGAGATAGGAAGGGGTTGTACTGACAACAAACATTGCTTGATTCGTTTGCAATATACGGTAGGCAGCGCAAAAGTAACTTGTCAGTTTATAGAAAATGTAATGTAGTCAGCAGGGAGGCTACAACACTGGCTGATGTAAATATAAACTCCAATACATGGCAGTGAAACCTGCATTAATCAGCAATACGGTCAGTTAAGTTGGCCACACACCATACAATTTTTTTTAAATATCTGTTCAATTCAAGAATTGCAATCAATTTTTCTGACCGATTGTAATATTTAAAAAATCTGACCAATGTACCACATACCTACGTTCAATTTTTCCTCAATAATGATAAAAAATTATTAAAAACTCTGAGATAATTGCTTGGGTGTATAAAGTAATACATTGACAATCTACCACACACCATTCAATTTTCATAAAAATTAATCACAAAAATATTGCCCAAATAAATTTAAATTTTTTTGGGGAAAAAAAATCGATCTTCTTTATTGAATTGCCGTAAAAAATCGAATCATTTTATGGTATGGTGTGTGGCCTTTAGCTTTGATTCACCAAGATTGGTCAACAGTGGATAATAGAAATGATTCAGCGGGCCTTTTTAAAGAACAACAAAAAAAAAAATAAAAAAACAGACCAGCAAAAAGTAAAAAAAAGCTGTAATTTAAGTAGTATGAAAAAAAAAATAGATAAAGCACTTCAACACAGTTTGTGCAGACAAAACTTGCATACTAGAGAGGCAATTAAAAACAAGCCAGTCTCTGATTTGTTGTGTTGTGTACAGTAATAAAAGTCAAATATGACTTTAAATAGATAACAGTAAGCTATGAGTCAGACTTACAAACTGGCTGGTTAAAGTGCCACAAGTAAAAGGCGTAAAATACTAATTCATGTAGTGCAGTGTCTAATCTATTACAAGTCCAATAGTATGAGTAAACATTAACAGTTATATACATAATTAGAATATGATGCACAATAATGAGGAATATCTAGCCTCCCAATGAGGTGGCACTCAGTAACAGAAACATTTATAAAAGATGGGGAGAGGAGGCAGCCTACCCCATCCCAGCTAGGTTATCAGGTCTGGAGGTGTGACTGAGGTGTTGTCCCCATAGGAGAATGCTGCCTCCGCAGTGGGGGCAGAGGGAGTGAGACATGCCTCAGTGAGGGCAAGGAGGGTGAGGGCATTAGGAAGGAAAAGGTCATGGATTTGCATGAGTTTATTGCGGACCAATCTGACATTCCAGAGGCTGCAGGAGAGAGGAGGAGTGTGCTTTTGGGAGTTTTGAATGGTGATGATGGAGGGGAGGGGTGAATGTAGGTGCAGGAGTGGGATGGAGCTGTGTGGGAAGTGGATAGGGCCTTAGAGTGGGGAAAGCAGGAGGTGAGTGATGGAGTAGGGTGGGGGCATGAGAGGGGGTGGAGGGCAGACTGGGGGCACAATGGGGTGGCAGGTGTGGGGGAGCAGGGTGGGAGGTGAGCAGGGGTTGGTGGCAGAGTAAGGGGCTCACTCAAAGGGGCTCACTCAAATTATATGAGGTGATGTTAGTGAGGAATGGATGTGGTGAACAGGCATGGGCTTCCGAATTCCGCGGAAGCTAAAATTCCGAAATTCCGCCGGAATTGGGGTTTCCGCATGGTTCCGCGGAATTCGGAATTTGCAATCCAGAATTCGGAATTTGCAATCCGGAATTCGGAATTCCGGCAAAATCGGAATCGGAATGAATTGACCAATCAGGAGATGCGGAATGAGTTGACCAATCATAATCAGCGGAGAGTTACTGCGCTAAAATAACGGTTTCAACATTTTTTTTATCCAAATTTACAAAATACAAATCAACTTTATTAACAATAGATATTTCAAATGAGCGATTGAGTGTTTCCTCCTAAATTTACGGAAATCCGTTTAAAAATTAAGGAAGTCCGTTTAAAAATACGGAAAGTGCACGTGGCGGAATACCGCGGAATGTAGCGGAATGTAGCGGAATTCCACCGGAATGTAGCGGAAGCGGAATTTCGGTAGTGGCGGTATGCGGAATTACCGCGGAATCGGAAATTGGCTCTTCCGACCATGCCTGGTGGTGAAGGAGCAGGTGGAGGTGGAGCATGTCGTAGGAAAGGATGGGGAGGAAAAATAATGGTCTGTATAAGCTGGAATGGTGTTCAGCAATGCATGTGAAGTTACAAACAGTGAAAATGATGTTAGTTTATTGCTGAATTCTGACTTGCTGGTGAATTCTGCTAAATTTGTTAACCCCCCCCCTAAAAGTGACCCTTTAAATGCAAGCTAACGTCATCAGAGCTGACATAAGAGCATCCTTATATACACTGAGACCAAGTGTCTGGATAGATTGGCCTACACTTCACTCAGCTGTGAGATGATCATGAAGTTGAGCAGTGGGGGTGGTCTCTGCAAGTCTATGTAACTGTAATGTTAGCATAAAGAATCATATCTGCATGAGATAATGGGGGGGGGGGGGGGGCACCGAGAGCCCAGTATAGTGTAGTACAGGGGTCCCCAAACTTTTTCGGTCAAGGGCTGGGGTCAACATACTTCAGACTACTGGGAGTCGTATTGATTACCCCCAATCTTGCCCGGAGGAGAATTCCCAGCAGCAGCCATTCAATCATACGGCGCCGGAGAAATGTCTTTTTGCATCAGACAGTGAAACATAACCTGGTGACAACCTGCCTTCCAGTTGGACAGCAGTGTCACCTGATTGGAAGCCAGCAAATTACAGCTCGCTGGCTTCTACAATATGTGGATGGGTGGAGCCAGCACTGCTATTCTATATGTGGGCCACCAATATTAAAAGGTGCAGTGGGCCACATCTATAAGTTATGCATTTGGTGTTTTGGGGCCAGTGAAAAAGCCTCAGGGGGCCGCATCCGGCCCGCAGGCCTTAGTTTGAGGACCACTGGTGTAGTATGTACTGGAAACTGGAGAATGAGAAGGTACGTATGAGGTTATACTCACAAGTCTGGGTTATCTTCCAGGTTAGCACTGTATAGGCAGGTGGGGAGTATTAGACCTGTCCCCTCTCAGGATTAAGAAGTCGCTCTCCGTAGTTCGGAAGATAGGGGTCAAATCCCCTCCACCAGGGGTGGACACGATAATCATACAGTAGTACAGAGGCACCAGTAGTGTAAAAATAGGTAAAAAGTTTAAAAATAGGGGGGTCAGTGGCGTCTGGAGCGTCTGTCCAGAGGCGCTAAGCTATTTACCAGAACACATGAGTTGTTTTACTCCTGATTATAGCCTGATGAAGTGGGAAATGCGTTGTACTTGTATGGAGTATGTAAATAAACGTTTTTGTTAAAACTAGCAACAGCATCTTGTGTCTGCATTGAGGAGGTAAGTCCACCACTGACCCCCTTATTTCTAAAGTTTTTACCTATTTTTACACTACTGGTGCCTCTGTACAACTGTATCATATCTACATGAGTGCCAGTTTACACTGAATGCACTACATCAGCATCTCCTTTCCCACCCAGATGTTGCGCTATTCAGTGTAATGGCAATGCATTCATCTGCACTCAGCGCACTGCTGCATGTATTTTTATTGCCATTCCATTAAAAAAGGTGCTGAACCTGTACAGCAATGGAGACCCTCACACAGCTCATTCAGTGTAAACCTAAGCTTAATCTTCTTTTATTCTAGACGTAAAGCACCTGTCTGTACTCTTCAGTGACCAAAGAGGTGCGTGATCTTGGCATGTTTCTCAGGTCATTCTGACTTCCCTCTTCCACACTATCCCACGACATCTGCAGGATCATCCACAAGGCAACCTAGGCAGGTGCCTACAGCCTAATGGGTATCAAGGAGCCAAACTGCTACTTTTTCTAGCCCCTAGAGCCCAAATAATTTTAAACTGTTTCTGTCTGCACTGCAGGCAGAGACACCAAACATGAACTTCAAGACCCAATATGCAAAAACAGTTTTACTGCTTTAAAGATGATGATGCAAGCCTTGGATAAATATAGTGTTTAAAAACACACGATTGGTTCACACGATGGCCAGGGGCCCCGGACCTCTCTTACTGGCCGGGGCCCCAAGGCCAACACGCGATACCTGGAGGGGAGTGCAGGTGGGCCTGGACCTCTCACACCCAGGCTCTGGACCTCTCACATCCAGAAAACCCACCAACACTGCCTCCATACTGAATGCTAAATTCATCACACACAAGCAATAGAACACAGCAGTACATGCATCCAGCTACATTTGAAATTGGTCAGCAGGTGCTCGTCAGCCAATCAGGATGCACTGTCATACACCCTTTACCTGCCATACCACATCTAGCAGCCATTAGCATTCAGGTGGGAGGCTTCAGTTGGACGCCATCGCAAGATTGCATCGCTAGCAGGACCGCCCCGTGTGGTATGGCAGGTAAAGGGTGTATGACAGTGCATCCTGATTGGCTGACGAGCACCTGCTGACCAATTTCAAATGTAGCTGGATGCATGTACTGCTGTGTTCTATTGCTTGTGTGTGATAAATATAGTGTACCTGAGATGGGAACATAAGAAAAAAATATACATACCTGGGGCTTCCTTCAGCCCCCTCCAAGCTTATCGCTCCCTTGCTGTCCTCTTTAGCCTCCCCGCTCGTCCTCAACTGGCCCCAGTCCAGTCGGGTCCAGTCGGCACAGGCGCTGTCCTGCTGCGCTCACTCCCCTGTCTCGTTCCCGTGGCCAGGAGCGTTCTGCAGGTGCAGATATTGCTGGGAGCGCACATGGCCAGGCCACACGTGCCCAAATGGCCCCGGACTGGGGGACTTTCCGGGGCCAATTGCAGAAGAATGAGAAGGCGGTGGAGTATGGTGAGGGAGCGATAAGCCTGGAGGGGGCTGGAGGAAGCCACAAGTATTTATATATTTTTATATTAAGTTCCCCTCTCAGGTTTACTTAATGTAGAGAGACTATAAATCTCCTAAATGAGAACTGGAAGACACGGCTTCTATTGTATTTTGCCTACATCCATAATCAAAATATTTCATATGCGATACAGGAAGAGCAAACCATTAAAACCACAAATCTGTAATTGTTATGTCTACAGGAAGGAAAACTCTTGATACCACAGAGATAAAGATGAGAGGTTAAATGAGAACTCGGCTCCTACAGATCTGTCACTCTTCAGTACCTGTAGTAGTCGGAGAAACCCCTCTGCACACCAGTAAATGTGGTGTGGTGATAGCTAGAGGCTCACACAGGACAGTTTACTAGAAAGGAGATACTCAACAGTGCATCATGTGTCTATAAAAGAATAGAGGAGAACGTCCGCAGGCAGAGGATTCACAGGGCTGTTTGACAACATTACACAAAGAACTCTTTGATCCTTCATTACCTGGAACATCATCTGTGTGTGTCTTGCTTTGGCTTAGGCCAAGCAGATTACAGCATATGAAGATGGTATGCTATTGTACTTGCTTTTAGATCTTTCAATCCAGTTAGCAGAAATCTGTGTAGTAAAAATAGTCATTAGACTTAAAGTGAACATGAGGTGAAAATAAACGTATGTGATAAACAATTATATTTATCCTCCTACTCCTAAAAATGACTTTTTTAACCACTTACGCCTATCTGGACGAGTATTTTTGTCCAGATAGGGGCAGCTAAAGGCAAACTGGGCAAGTATTCTCGTCCAGTTTGCAAACAGCGGTCTCTGCAGGGTGCACGGGGCCGCAGCCCGCGCACTCCGGCAGTTTTCCGTGTCGGCAAGTGGGGAAGAGAAAGAAAGCTTCTCTGAACCAATCGCAATGCCTGTGATAAATGGACATGACCTTGATCAAAGGTCATAAGAATGTTAAGGTTTTTTTTTTTTTTACTTGATTAACATTAAAACACTTCCTTGTAAACCAAGGAGTGTTTATCGCCATCTAGTGGCAAAAAGTGAAATTTCCCTGCGCAGGTTTTGTATTAAAGTGGATCCGAGATGAAAAACTAACTATGACAAGTACCCAGGGCCGGCCCGCCCATGAGGCGGGGTGAAACTTTTGCCTCAGGCGGCACCCGCCCGTCCGTGTGTGCGGGGAGCCGCCCGAGCTGGAGGGGACAGCGGGCAGGAAGGGGGTATTGGGCCTAGCGGCGGGGAGGGGGGTCGGACCCCCCCCCCCCCTCCCTCGCCTGGGTCCCCCGTCCTCTGCTCCCCTCCAGCTTTAACAAGGTCCGTGCTGGCTGCAGCTATTTGTAAGAGGCAACGGGCGGGGATTACTCACCTCTTCCTCGTTCCAGGTCAGCGTGCGCTCCACTGACGTCACTTCCTGCTACGCCGCAGGAAGTGACGTCAGTGGAGCGCACGCTGGCCTGGAACGAGGAAGAGGTGAGTAATCCCCGCCCGTTGCCTCTTACAAATAGCTGCAGCCAGCACGGACCTTGTTAAAGCTGGAGGGGAGCAGAGGACGGGGGACCCAGGCGAGGGAGGGGGGGGGTCCGACCCCCCTCCACGCCGCTAGGCCCAATACCCCCTTCCTGCCCACTGTCCCCTCTAGCTCGGGCGGCCCCCCGCACCCACGGCTTGGTGGGGGGGGGGGGGGGGGCGCTTGGCGGCGGCGATTTCTTTGAAAATTGCCTCAGGCGGCAAAAAGTCTAGGGCCGGGCCTGCAAGTACCTTGTCTATATATCTTATCTTAAGTTTAGATAGTTTACACAGCAAATCTAGCTGCAAACAGCTTTAACAGTTTCATGTTTATTTATTCCTGTGATACAATGACAGTGGCCATGTTTTGTTTGTCACATTACACACAAGCAAGCTGCAACTGCATCTCCAGCCCTCAGCTCACTCCCCTCTCCTGCTCCCTCCTCCCCTCTGCCTCTGAAATCTCTGGCTAGTAACCTCCTTCTCCTCCTGCCCAGACTGAGCTCCCATAAGCCCTTGCTACATGGTGTGCCAAGGCACTTTGAGCTGTGGGCGCGGCTTTTTTAGTTTATAGGGAAGTATGCTTGGCATACACGGCCTTGATTATGCGGCAGATCGAGCCACTGGCTCGATCCTGGCGCATCCCCGCTCGTCCCTGCCGGCGCCTGGATCGATCCCCGCTCGTCCAGCCGGGCGCTCCTTATCTTCCGCTCAATTCCCCGCTATTGTCCGCCCGCGGGGATCGAGCGGGGTATCGATCCGGCGGGTCTTAGGACCTGTCTTAAATTATTAATCGAGCCATCAGCGGCTCGATTGATAAGGATCAGTCAAGCCGTGTATGCCCAGCATTAGAGTATTAAAACAAAAAAAAATAAGTATTTGGCTTGAGGAATGCCCTATAAACTATATGTAAGGAACACAATTATGCAATGAGTAAAAGTTTATCTTGGATCCACTTTAAATAAAAAAAAAGAACAGTAAATACCCTCATGACATACATATAAAAAAATAAGTCCCTAAGGCAACTATTTATGGATTTGTTGTTGATGTTGTTTTTTTGTTTGTTTGTTTTTCTTCTTTGTTTTTTTCAATTGTTTGCTTGGTAACTGGAAGAGGGAAAAGGGGGCTTTGGAAGCTTTGGAAGTTATTTAATTATATTCATTTTAGTAGATAAGGGCTTACAGTTGAAGGGACACAAAAAACCCCCAGAAAAAATACACCTTTATTTCCAAATAATATACTGTATTGTCGCCATACATTGTACTAGGAACATCATTTAAAGTTATGATAGCCGGAACTAATGGGCAAATAAAATGGGTGGGTTTTATTTATAGTATCATTGCTTATTTTAAAACTATAGGGGGTGGAATTAGAGCAATAGTGTATTTTTTCCTTTTTTTGTGTGTATTTGCCTTTAAAATGCATAGAAAATAAAGTAATTACTGAAAACAAGCATCGCTCACAAAAGCTTAATTTGTGGCGAAAAAAAAACAAGATATAGATCATTTACGTGTGATGAGTAGTGATAAAGTTATTGGCAAATGAATGGGAGGAGCGCTGACATGGGAAAATTGCTTCCGTCCTGAAGGTGAAAACGCCTGCAGGCTGAAGTGGTTACGTATCCCATGGTTTCCTTTATATTTAAATATTTACAAAGTAGGTTGAATGTTTTACTGTCTTTAAACAGTGGCAGCTTATTGAGTGTCCCAGAGTTAGAAAATAGTTCATGTATTTTATGTCACCCTGTCCTCAGAAGCTATATTCTGCCAAGAAAACTTTTATGGCTGTAATTTGCTTATCAGTGATGTTTACATCTGCATGTCACATCTAGGGGGCTGCCACACATCAAATGTGTATGCAATGGACCACCTCCAGTGCTGGGCGCTTACTGCTGGCTCACAAGCCATTTTGAGTGCACGGCTGCCGCAAGGGTACAAGTGACCCACGCAAAGGATGGGCTGCCCTCTGCTGTGTCTGATGCTCCTGTCCTGCAGAGTTGTGGCTATCAAGAGAGGTACGGGAGCCAGCCAAATCCATGGTAACCAGATGCTATTTCCAGGGAATATGAGTACCCAGTCACTACAGCTCTGCAGGAGAGTAAGGGGGCACTGAGACATCTGTCTTCCTATACTGGACTGAGGGTGGTGGAGGGAAGGACATATGACTATATGACTGCCTATACTGGGCTGGGGGGGGGGGTAGGGGAGGACATCTGACTACATATACTGGGCTGGGGGAGGGAGAGTGGAGGACATATGACTACCTATACTGGGCTGGGGGAGGGGGGGGATGGAGGGCATATAACTACCTATACTGGGCTGGGGGAGGGAGAGTGAAGGACATATAACTACCTATACTGGGCTGGAGGGGGGGGGGGATGGAGGACATATAACTACCTGTACTGGGCTGGGGGAGGACATTAGAGTTGGGCCGAACGGTTCGCCTGCGAACGGTTCCACGCGAACTTCGGTGGTTCGCATTCGCGTCCCGCAGGCGAACCTTTGCGGAAGTTCGGTTCGCCCCATAATGCACATGGAGGGTCAACTTTGACCCTCTACATCACAGTCAGCAGGCCCAGTGTAGCCAATTAGGCTACACTAGCCCCTGGAGCCCCACCCCCCCTGATATAAGGCAGGCAGCGGCGGCCATTACGGTCACTCGTGTGCTGCCTGCGTTAGTGAGAGTAGGGCGAGCTGCTGCAGACTGTCTCTCAGGGAAAGATTAGTTAGGCTTAACTTGTTCCTGTCTGGCTGCATACCTGTTCTGTGAACCCACCACTGCATACCTGTGCTGTGAACCCACCACTGCATACCTGTGCTGTGAACCCACCACTGCATACCTGTGCTGTGAACCCACCACTGCATACCTGTGCTGTGAACCCACCACTGCATACCTGTGCTGTGAACCCACCACTGCATACCTGTTCAGTGAACCCACCACTGCATACCTGTGCTGTGAACCCACCACTGCATACATGTTCAGTGAACCTGCCACTGCATACCTGTTCTGTTCAGTGGACCCGCCACTGTATACCTGTTCATTGAACCCACCACTGCATACCTGTGCTGTGAACCCACCACTGCATACCTGTTCTGTGAACCCACCACTGCATACCTGTGCTGTGAACCCACCACTGCATACCTGTTCAGTGAACCTGCCACTGCATACCTGTTCTGTTCAGTGGACCCGCCACTGTATACCTGTTCATTGAACCCACCACTGCATACCTGTGCTGTGAACCCACCACTGCATACCTGTTCTGTGAACATACCACTGCATACCTGTTCAGTGAACCCGCCACTGCATACCTGTTCTGTTCAGTGGACCCACCACTGTATACCTGTTCAGTGAACCCGCCACTGCATACCTGTTCTGTTCAGTGGACCCGCCACTGTATACCTGTTCAGTGAACCCGCCACTGCATACCTGTTCTGTTCAGTGGACCCGCCACTGTATACCTGTTCAGTGAACCCGCCACTGCATACCTGTTCTGTTCAGTGGACCCGCCACTGTATACCTGTTCAGTGAACCCGCCACTGTATACCTGTTCTGTTTAGTGAACCCGCCACTGCATACCTGTTCTGTTCAGTGGACCCACCACTGTATACCTGTTCAGTGAACCCGCCACTGCATACCTGTTGTGTTCAGTGAACCCGCCACTGCATACCTGTTGTGTTCAGTGAACCTGCCACTGCATACCTGTTCTGTGAACCTGCCACTGTATACCTGTTCTGTTTAGTGAACCCGCCACTGTATACCTGTTCTGTTTAGCGAACCCGCCACTGCATACCTGTTCTGTTCAGTGGACCCGCCACTGTATACCTGTTCAGTGAACCCGCCACTGCATACCTGTTCTGTTCAGTGGACCCGCCACTGTATACCTGTTCAGTGAACCCGCCACTGCATACCTGTTGTGTTCAGTGAACCTGCCACTGCATACCTGTTCAGTGAACCCGCCACTGTATACCTGTTCTGTTTAGTGAACCCGTCACTGCATACCTGTTCTGTTCAGTGGACCCGCCACTGTATACCTGTTCAGTGAACCCACCACTGCATACCTGTTGTGTTCAGTGAACCCGCCACTGCATACCTGTTGTGTTCAGTGAACCTGCCACTGCATACCTGTTCTGTGAACCCACCACTGTATACCTGTTCTGTTTAGTGAACCCACCACTGTATACCTGTTCTGTTTAGTGAACCCGCCACTGCATACCTGTTCTGTTCAGTGGACCCGCCACTGTATACCTGTTCAGTGAACCCGCCACTGCATACCTGTTCTGTTCAGTGGACCCGCCACTGTATACCTGTTCATTGAACCCGCCACTGCATACCTGTTGTGTTCAGCGAACCTGCCACTGCATACCTGTTCTGTGAACCCGCCACTGTATACCTGTTCTGTTTAGTGAACCCGCCACTGCATACCTGTTCTGTTCAGTGGACCCGCCACTGTATACCTGTTCAGTGAACCCGCCACTGCATACCTGTTGTGTTCAGTGAACCTGCCACTGCATACCTGTTCTGTGAACCCGCCACTGTATACCTGTTCTGTTTAGTGAACCCGCCACTGTATACCTGTTCTGTTTAGTGAACCCGCCACTGCATACCTGTTCTGTTCAGTGGACCCGCCACTGTATACCTGTTCAGTGAACCCGCCACTGCATACCTGTTCTGTTCAGTGGACCCGCCACTGTATACCTGTTCAGTGAACCCGCCACTGTATACCTGTTCTGTTTAGTGAACCCGCCACTGCATACCTGTTCTGTTCAGTGGACCCGCCACTGTATACCTGTTCAGTGAACCTGCCACTGCATACCTGTTGTGTTCAGTGAACCCGCCACTGCATACCTGTTGTGTTCAGTGAACCCGCCACTGCATACCTGTTGTGTTCAGTGAACCTGCCACTGCATACCTGTTCTGTGAACCCGCCACTGTATACCTGTTCTGTTTAGTGAACCCGCCACTGTATACCTGTTCTGTTTAGTGAACCCGCCACTGCATACCTGTTCTGTTCAGTGGACCCACCACTGTATACCTGTTCTGTTTAGTGAACCCGCCACTGCATACCTGTTGTGTTCAGTGAACCTGCCACTGCATACCTGTTCTGTTCTGTGAACCCGCCACTGTATACCTGTTCTGTTCAGTGAACCCACCGCATCAGTGCGCATACCTGTGCAGTTAAGTGAACCCACCTACCTACGTGAGTGCACGCAGTGTGATATACCACTCCGTGCATACCCGATATGGACAAAACAGGTAGAGGAAGAGGTAGTGCCAGAGCCAGAGGAAGGCCACCCGGCAGGTCTGCGCGAGGTCGTGTAAATGTAATTTCGTGTGGACCTGGCCCACAGTACAGTGCTCGGAAGAAGGCACGTCCCATCACCTCCCAAGATTGTCAGGACGTGGTTGAGTATTTAGCGACACAGAACACCTCATCTTGCTCAGCCACCAGCGCTACTACTAGCACCACTTCCGCTGCATTTGACACTTCGCAAGAATTATTTAGTGGTGAAATCACTGATGCACAGCCATTGTTGTTACAGCTAGATGAATTTTCACCAGCTCATATGTCTGAGTTACGCGGCAACACTATGGATGTAACGTGTCAGGAGGATGAAGGACCTACTGATGGTGCAAGTTTGGATTTGTCTGAGGCAAGCGAAGCTGGGCAGGATGACTACGATGATGACGGTAATAGGGATCCTCTGTATGTTCCCAATAGAGGAGATGAAGAGGGGGACAGTTCAGAGGGGGAGTCAGAGAGTAGTAGGAGGAGAGAAGTTGCTGAAAGAAGCTGGGGCAGCTCTTCGTCAGAAACAGCTGGTGGCAGAGTCCGGCACCATGTATCGCCACCTATGTACTGCCAGCCAACTTGCCCTTCAGCATCAGCTGCTGAGGTCCCCATAGTGCCCACATCCCAGGGTGGCTCAGCGGTGTGGAAATTTTTTAATGTGTGTGCCTCAGATCGGACCAAAGCCATCTGTTCGCTCTGCCAACAAAAATTGAGCCGTGGAAAGGCCAACACTCACGTAGGGACAAGTGCCTTACGAAGGCACCTGGAGAAAAGGCACAAACAGCAATGGGATGGCCACCTGAGCAAAAGCAGCAGCAGCACACAAAAGCAAAGCCACCCTCCTTCTCCTCTTCCTCCTCCATCAGGTGCATTATCTGCTTCTGCCGCTTTCTCCCTTCCACCTTCACAGGCACCCTCCTCCACTCCGCCTCTGCCCTTGAGCGGTTCCTGCTCCTCTGCCCACAGCAGCAGTCAGGTGTCCGTGAAGGAAATGTTTGAGCGGAAGAAGCCAATTTCGGCCAGTCACCCCCTTGCCCGGCGTCTGACAGCTGGCGTGGCGGAACTGTTAGCTCGGCAGCTGTTACCATACCGGCTGGTGGACTCTGAGGCCTTCCGTAAATTTGTGGCCATCGGAACACCGCAGTGGAAGATGCCAGGCCGCACTTATTTTTCGAGAAAGGCCATACCCCAACTGCACCGTGAAGTTGAGAGGCAAGTGGTGTCATCTCTTGCGAAGAGCGTTGGGTCAAGGGTACACCTGACCACGGATGCCTGGTCTGCCAAGCACGGGCAGGGCCGCTACATTACCTACACAGCCCATTGGGTGAACCTGGTGGTGAACGATGGCAAGCAGGGCGCAGCGGACCAAATTGTGACACCTCCACGGCTTGCAGGCAGGCCTCCTGCCACCTCCTCTCCTCCTGCTACATGCTCTTCGCTGTCCTCCTCCTCCTTGGCTGAGTGGCAGTTCTCCTCTCCAGCTACACAGCCCCAGCTCCGCAGGGCCTATGCTGCATGCCAGGTAAGACGGTGTCACGCCATCTTAGACATGTCTTGTCTCAAAGCGGAGAGTCACACTGGAGCAGCTCTCCTGGCTGCTCTTAAGAAACAGGTGGATGAGTGGCTGACCCCGCACCACCTGGAGATAGGCAACGTGGTGTGCGACAACGGCAGTAATCTGCTTGCCGCTTTGCATATTGGGAAGCTGACACACATACCCTGCATGGCACATGTCATGAATCTAGTGGTTCAAAGATTTGTGGCAAAGTACCCTGGCTTAGCGAATGTCCTGAAGCAGGCCAGGAAGTTCTGTGGGCATTTGAGGCGGTCTTACACAGCCATGGCACGCTTTGCGGAAATTCAGCGCAAAAACAACATGCCGGTGAGACGCCTCATTTGCGATAGCCCGACTCGCTGGAACTCGACCCTGCTCATGTTCTCCCGTCTGCTAGAACAGAAGAAAGCCGTGACCCACTACCTCTACAACTACAGTAGAATGAAACAGTCTGGGAAGATGGGGATGTTCTGGCCCGACAACTGGACACTGATGGTGTCACGGACGATTGCGGGGACGCAGGCGCGTCCTGGAATCGCCCGTGAAGAAAAGAACGATCGCACTCGATTCCTGCGTCGATTGCGCTTCAAATCGGTACAATCTGGATTTATTGTGTAGGAGGTCTGCAGTCCTTTTCTTAGCAAAGAGAGCACCATTCCAAATGCTGGTTGGCCCTTTTGTTATGCTAATGAGCCTGGGCCCAGAGAGTCCCTGGCTTCAAGCTGTGCTGATGGCCCATCCATCAGGTATAAGGTGACAAGCAGCTGGCAGGAAGACTGGCCCTGTGACTGCTGATCAAGCCAGAGGTGTAAACTCAGTTGTCTAAGCAGATTTCACATTCAGATGTTAATTGAAGGAGCCAACAGGGCCTTTCATAGCCAAGAAGCAGACACAGCTGGACTCCAGTCAGGCTGACTCCGGCCTTAGCAGGAAGAAATGAATGTACAATATAATCTTTTGCCCATTTACAGAATACAATAAATAGGGTGGTTATGAGAGCGGTATCATTGGATCCGTAGGGTCATGCTGGATCTCTTGATACCAGTCGAGAGGGGCCCGGGGCCCCTACCACCCAGGTATGAATCTACTCAGGACCCTGATCTGATGCACTAGCCATGTCAGGTATCATATTAATCTGTATTTTCCTCCAAGTATGAAGCTGTTACCCCCCTAAATGTAACGTGTATGGTTCAGGAGTTACAGCAATTCATAAGTTTAGCTCTAAAATCTCTCAGAGGGAATGAACTGTCATTTGCTGGTAGCTCAGAGGGGGCTGGCATTGCCACACCCCCAAACCAGCTTCATCAAAAGCACAGAGCCAGCAGGCGGGCTGTGTCCTCCACACTGAACCATCTTGCACTCATCAGATGCCAGCTTGAGGATATGCTGGCATCCACCTGGTCTGAACTCTGGACTTTGAAACCAAGGACTTTATGATTCTTCCCACAATAAGGACATCTTTCCAGGAACTAAGTAATTTTCTCCCTTCTTTTATTTTTCATACTGGCTAT
Organism: Hyperolius riggenbachi; assembly: GCF_040937935.1. NCBI lineage: Eukaryota > Metazoa > Chordata > Amphibia > Anura > Hyperoliidae > Hyperolius > Hyperolius riggenbachi. The sequence continues at coordinate 199,685,176 of NC_090654.1, read as the reverse complement.
TGCTGTTTTCATAATTGTTGATTTTCATAATTGTCTGTATATATTAATTATTTATATTGCGTGAATAAACGACTTTCTCCAAGTCATTCACTTTCCGCTACCCTGCTTATCAGCACACACAGAAATGATCCCGGGTCTCTGAAGATACGCTACTGTTTGTTTGTTGTTGGCTAGACAGGATATCGTGTGTTTAACCGTTTTATTCGCAGGATTAGTCAGTCAGTTAGTGGGCCCCACGGTCCCATAGTAACCGCGGTGGTGGCAGTTTACTCTGAACCAGTGGGTGACGTTGTAATCACCCGTGTCTCACAGGCTCCCTTCTGAGTTGTCTGCGGCTAATTCTTAACGGTTCCTGCGCATTGACTGCGACCAGAGTTCGCACGATCTGTGCGCTGGCACCGTTTAGAAGGCTAAGTGCGGTCAGCCACGAGGGCTCCTGTGACAGTGTTAGGCAGCGGTTGGATCTGTGTTGTGCTGAAAGTATCTGCGATAGCGCTAGCGCTATCGAGAAACGAACTAATTCGTTGGTGTAGCTGGAAGGCAATATATTTTTTATATATACAGAGAGACTGTGTAGCCAGTACCCCTCCCCAAAAGTTTTATTTTATTTGGCGTGGAAATGTCCGGGAACTACAAGAAAATGTGCCTGGCGGACCTGCAAAATCTTTGCCAAGAGAGAGGCATTGAGGTTGGCCGCAAGAAACAAGGGGACCTGGTAACGGAATTGTTTCAATGGGATACCCAGCAACTGCAGGAGCTGGATGTGTCTGCTGAGGTAGACGCTGACCCATCTGACTCAAGGCAAGGGGAACCAGAGACTGAGACTCCTGACCGTACAGAGGTTGTGCATCCTGAGGGCCCTGCATCAACAGTTACGCAGGAGAATGTCAGTGTGGACCCCAATCCCAGAGTTTCTGAAAGTACTCGCCTGGAACCGGCCAGTACTGGACTGTCCGTTTGTACTGATCCGCTAATGCAGCAGGCATTACAAAAGCTGATGGACACTGACCTGGACAAGTACCTGCAGTACATGCGTGAGGAGCGCCAAATGCGGGAGGAACGGGAGCGGCAAGCCGCTGCTGCTGCAGCCGCTGAGCGGGAGCGCCAACGACAGCATGAGCTCAACATGGCAAAGGTTCAACAGGCCAGCCGGAGTTCACCGCCCAGCCTCCCTGCTGAAGGAGCTGCAGCACCCGTAAGTGCAAAATTTAAATTTGCTAATATTGAAAAGGACACAGACATTGACTTGTTTTTGCGGTCTTTTGAAAAAGCATGCCGTCAGTATCGTCTGTCCCAAGACCAGTGGGCCAGACATCTGACACCTTTGCTGCGCTACAAAGCGCTTGATGCCTTCGCAGAATTGCCTGCGGAGAAGGATAATGATTATGCTGCTATAAAAGACGCTATCATTACTAAGTACCAGCTGACGCCAGAAGCCTATCGGAAGAAGTTCAGGGCCTGGCAGAAAAAGTCTTCTGATTCGTACCGAGATGTGGCCAGCAGCTTGCTCACCACACTCCGCCAGTGGACACTAGGCCTCACCAAAGGGTCTTATGGCGTCCTGGAGGACTTGATAGTCCTCGAGCAATTTCTGAACATTTGCCCTGCTGATGTACGACAATTTGTGTTAGAACGCAAGCCGACTTCAGCAACTGTCGCTGCAGACCTTGCTGAGACTTTTGCAACTACCCGGGTGGCTGATACACGCAGAACTGTCCCATCCAGCTGGAGAGGAGGTCAGCCCAATACCTCGGCAGACCCTCCTGCCCCTGTGAGCCGTCCGCCACAGAGGCCACCCAGCGCAGCTGCTGCACCCAGGCCCGCAGCGCCTGGAGAGGTCACCTGTCACTACTGCCGCCAGCCCGGACACATGAAATTCGACTGTCCGGAGCGGAGACAGACACCACCAGCACCTGGATCATCTGCATCACCTGCACCTCACCCACAGCAGAGGCAACCCGCCAGCGAACCACAGCCTGGATCATCGGATTTTGTCCTGTTTGCACGCGGACAGGAAATCCGCGACCGAACCGACCAGCAGCAACTTGTTAGAGTGAACGGCAAAGTTGTCACCGGATTTCGAGACACCGGAGCAGACATCACGTTAGTTCACTCACATCTTGTGCCAAAGGAGAGCATCAGCTCCAGCCGATCCCTTGCCCTTACTGGAGTAGAGGGCACCCTTTTCCACATAGCCCACGCCAGAGTGAAGCTGGATTGGGGAGTGGGAGGGGTCCACGAAAGGGTTGTTGGGGTTATGAAGGATCTCCCAGTCCCTGTGTTGCTAGGGACTGATTTGGGCAAGCTTGTGTCCTACTATGAACCTGCCACGACCGCCTTGTCGCTCACGGAAGGAGACGGACTCTCCACCCACCACCAGGTACTTTATACACTTGGGGGAGCACCAGGGGGAGGTGGGTTGAATGTGCCCAGTTCAAGGGTACCAGGTTCAATAGTGCCTGCTTCAAAGGCACCTGAGTTTGAGGTACAGACTGTCTGTTGTGATGATGCTGTAACTGTACCTGAGTCTCCTGTACAACCTGTCTGTAATGAAAAAATGTCTATACCTGTCAATGTCATTACTGCATGCAATGATGATCCGAGTAATGTCCGTCTGTGCCATTCTGACAGTGTACCTGTGCTAGCAATACCGCGCAGCTGCACTGCTCAGAACCCGAGCTCAGAACAGGTGGAGGGGGTTCCGGCCTCCTCCCCCTCCTCTGACCGCAGGGATGAGACCTTTCAGCCGCTGGCCTCGTGTGACATGAGCCAGTTGGCTGAAACTGACAGCGCCGTATTCTCAGCCGCACTACAAAGTGACCCAAGCCTGGAGGTGCTCATGCAGCAAGCCGCTGAGCCCCTCGCAGACGGGGCCGCTTTCAAGGTGTACTGGGAAGGTGGGAGACTGTACAGTGAGTCTGCACAGCCCCCTACAGGTAGATCCCACGCGAATACCAAATGGCTTGTGGTCCCGAGTGCGTTCAGGGGACATGTGCTGAAATCCGCACATGGTAATCCTCTGACAGGGCACTCAGGGGTCCGCAAGACACTCGCCGGTATTCGGAACCAGTTTTATTGGCCCCGGATGAACAGGGATGTAGCAAACTACTGCAGGGCATGTGCCGTCTGTCAGGAGCTGGGCAGGTCCAGGGATTCCCGCGGGGTTCCCTTAGGTCCACAGCCACTCAGCAGGGGAACCCTGCGTGGGCTGGCTGTTGACCTAACCAACCCACTGCCCGTTGTCCGCAGTCCCGGCAGACACCACGTCCGACTGCAGTGGCGCAAACGCCCTGTCCAGAACGGTCCATGTTGGGTCAACCCTGAGGGTAGCAGACCGCGACCGGTCCAGGGGAACCGAGCCACAGGCTCCAATAGGTTTTCCCGCCGTACCGGCAACTCGAGGCCCGTCAGCCAGGTTAGCGGCGCCGCCACACATCTTGCGGATGAGTGGCTAAGCCACGGACAAGGGGGGGGGCTGTCACGGACGATTGCGGGGACGCAGGCGCGTCCTGGAATCGCCCGTGAAGAAAAGAACGATCGCACTCGATTCCTGCGTCGATTGCGCTTCAAATCGGTACAATCTGGATTTATTGTGTAGGAGGTCTGCAGTCCTTTTCTTAGCAAAGAGAGCACCATTCCAAATGCTGGTTGGCCCTTTTGTTATGCTAATGAGCCTGGGCCCAGAGAGTCCCTGGCTTCAAGCTGTGCTGATGGCCCATCCATCAGGTATAAGGTGACAAGCAGCTGGCAGGAAGACTGGCCCTGTGACTGCTGATCAAGCCAGAGGTGTAAACTCAGTTGTCTAAGCAGATTTCACATTCAGATGTTAATTGAAGGAGCCAACAGGGCCTTTCATAGCCAAGAAGCAGACACAGCTGGACTCCAGTCAGGCTGACTCCGGCCTTAGCAGGAAGAAATGAATGTACAATATAATCTTTTGCCCATTTACAGAATACAATAAATAGGGTGGTTATGAGAGCGGTATCATTGGATCCGTAGGGTCATGCTGGATCTCTTGATACCAGTCGAGAGGGGCCCGGGGCCCCTACCACCCAGGTATGAATCTACTCAGGACCCTGATCTGATGCACTAGCCATGTCAGGTATCATATTAATCTGTATTTTCCTCCAAGTATGAAGCTGTTACCCCCCTAAATGTAACGTGTATGGTTCAGGAGTTACAGCAATTCATAAGTTTAGCTCTAAAATCTCTCAGAGGGAATGAACTGTCATTTGCTGGTAGCTCAGAGGGGGCTGGCATTGCCACACCCCCAAACCAGCTTCATCAAAAGCACAGAGCCAGCAGGCGGGCTGTGTCCTCCACACTGAACCATCTTGCACTCATCAGATGCCAGCTTGAGGATATGCTGGCATCCACCTGGTCTGAACTCTGGACTTTGAAACCAAGGACTTTATGATTCTTCCCACAATAAGGACATCTTTCCAGGAACTAAGTAATTTTCTCCCTTCTTTTATTTTTCATACTGGCTATTGCTGTTTTCATAATTGTTGATTTTCATAATTGTCTGTATATATTAATTATTTATATTGCGTGAATAAACGACTTTCTCCAAGTCATTCACTTTCCGCTACCCTGCTTATCAGCACACACAGAAATGATCCCGGGTCTCTGAAGATACGCTACTGTTTGTTTGTTGTTGGCTAGACAGGATATCGTGTGTTTAACCGTTTTATTCGCAGGATTAGTCAGTCAGTTAGTGGGCCCCACGGTCCCATAGTAACCGCGGTGGTGGCAGTTTACTCTGAACCAGTGGGTGACGTTGTAATCACCCGTGTCTCACAGGCTCCCTTCTGAGTTGTCTGCGGCTAATTCTTAACGGTTCCTGCGCATTGACTGCGACCAGAGTTCGCACGATCTGTGCGCTGGCACCGTTTAGAAGGCTAAGTGCGGTCAGCCACTGAGGGCTCTTGTGACAGATGGAAAATGCATGCAGGCTCATGCGGCCGTTTGAGGAGGTGACCAACCTGGTGAGCCGCAGTGAGGGCACCATCAGCGACTTAATTCCCTACGCTTACTTCTTGGAGCGTGCTGTGCGTAGAGTGGCGGATGAAGCTGTGAATGAGCGTGACCAGGAACCGTTACGGCAGGAACAGGCATGGGACCAATTTTCATCAGACCCAGCTGTTTCCTCAACACCTGCGGCAGCACAGAGGGGGGAGGAGGAGGAAGAAGAGAAGTCGTGTGCAGAAGACGAGTCAGACTCAGAGGATGATGAGCAAGGTGTTTCTTTGGGGGAGGAGGAGGAGGGGACAGCGGCAGGAGAACAACCTCAGCAGGCATCGCAAGGGGCTTGTGCTGCTCAACCTTCCCGTGGTATTGTTCGCGGCTGGGGGGAGGAGGTTGACTTACCTGACGTCACTGAGGAAGAGCAAGAGGAGATGGAGGGTACTGGATCCGACTTTGTGCAGATGTCGTCTTTTATGCTGTCCTGCCTGTTGAGGGACCCCCGTATAAAAAACCTCAAGGGGAATGAGCTGTACTGGGTGGCCACACTACTAGACCCTCGGTACAGGCACAAAGTGGCGGACCTGTTACCAACTCACCGGAAGGTGGAAAGGATGCAGCACATGCAGAACCAGCTGTCAACTATGCTTTACAATGCCTTTAAGGGTGATGTGACGGCATAACGCCAGCAAGGTACCACTGCCACTAATCCTCCTCCCGTGTCCACGCAGTCAAAGACAGGACGCTCCAGCGATCTCATGGTGATGTCGGACATGCGGAAGTTCTTTAGTCCAACGCCTCGCCGTAGCCCTTCCGGATCCACCCTCCACCAACGCCTGGAACGGCAGGTAGCCGACTACCTGGCCTTAAGTGTGGATGTAGACACTGCTGTGAACAGCGATGAGGAACTCTTGAACTACTGGGTGCGCAGGCTTGACCTGTGGCCAGAGCTGTCCCAATTTGCCATCCAACTTCTCTCCTGCCCTGCCGCAAGCGTCCTGTCAGAAAGGACCTTCAGCGCAGCTGGAGGCATTGTCACAGAGAAGAGAAGTCGCCTAAGTCACAAAAGTGTTAAGTACCTCACCTTTATCAAAATGAATGAGGCATGGATCCCGGAGGGCTGCTGCCCGCCCCAAGACTAAGTCAGTCCCCGCACTCACAGCATCTCTGCCTGCACGCCGTGTGACTGGCTGCCTGGCCTGCCCCAAGAAGACTAAGTCGCTCCCAGTCCCTCCACACAGCATGTCTGCCTGCAGGCCGCTTGACTACCTTCTCCGCCACCACCAACAGGGTCCGGGACTCCAGGCGGATTGCTGAATTTTTTAGGCCGCTGCTAGCAGCGGCCGCTGTAATAATTTTTCTGGTGCGTGAACATGACTGCCTAATTTTTCTGGCTGCACTGCGGGCAGCTGCAACAACAAAAGAAAAGGCATGTACATGCGCCCATTCCCCTTCGTGATCATTACCTTGCCGTGGTGAAGGGGCTTGCGTATCACAATGAAGCAATGACCGGCGCCTAGATGAGTGTCTGGGGGGGCACACCCACGATAATAAGGTCGTTGCCTCATTGTGGTCAGACCAAATTTGATCAGCTGGACAGTCACTGTTCTGTCATTCAGCTACATCAGCCAGGCGACCATATGGGCTGTAAAGCCACCAAAACCTGCACTCTCGCCATGGTGCGCACCAGTCCAGCACAGCCATCACTACACAAACAGCTGTTTGCGGTGCGTTACACGGTGAGTTTGGTGTGTCAGTGTGAAGCAGTACCTTAATTACACTACCTGATTGATGTATACACATGCAAGATGTTTGAAAGCACTTTAGGCCTGTCATTTAGCATTCAATGTGATTTCTGCCCTTAAAACGCTGCTTTGCGTCAAATCCAGATTTTTCCCCGGGACTTTTGGCATGTATCCCACTCCGCCATGCCCCCTTTCAGGTGTTAGACCCCTTGAAACATCTTTTCCATCACTTTTGTGGCCAGCATAATTATTTTTTTTTTTTCAAAGTTCGCATCCCCATTGAAGTCTATTGCGGTTCGCGAACTTTAACGCGAACCGAACCTTCCGCGGAAGTTCGCGAACCTAAAATCGGAGGTTCGGCCCAACTCTAGAGGACATCTGACAGCTTGTGTGAAAAAGCCCTTAATGGGACCTGGCTGTAACCTGCACAATGCAGATGAAAAACTAAAAAATCTAATAAATATAAAAGTTGGAAAAAAAAAGTCCAGTTGCATAAATGAGCACTTTCTTAGGCCGGTTTCACACTGGGGATTGGCAGCAGCGTGCAGTGTGGCCTGGGTGTTAGTAGGCGGTAATCCCCATCTGGCAGCTGGCCAAGCAAGAAGTGACGCTAAGTTCCTGTGGCCGAAGTGATCCTGTGCGCCAAAGTGTATTGCTAAAATTCGCTTCCGTGCATATGCGATGCATAAAACTTGCAGTGGGCATTTTAACACACACGAGTTGCCACAGATTTACTTGACTTCCAGTCTGCCACGCACTGTCGTAGTTCACGCCAGAACCACACAGTAATGTGGGTTTGCCATCGTGTCGGGCAGGCGTCGAAAATGTCACTTTTTTAATGCAAAGTATAAAATGGCCGTTGGCCCGTTGCACAAAACGGCATAGCTCGTGTTATGTACATAATGCACACATTGCTTGTACAACACATGTTACATTACTTGTGTTATCATGGCAGACATTTTGTTTATCAGGTTGCTTTTGTTCTAGGATGCATTTTTAGATAAAGTAGATACCCCAAGCAAATAGCTAAAACAGGCCTATGCACATTTTTCTAAGTTAGTTCAATGTAAGAGTTTCCAATATTAAAGTGAACCAGCCTTCCTCAGCACGAGAAGGTTTGTGGTGAATGATCAGCACATTATTTGTTAATCAGCCAATCAATTGTCTAGGAATTATTGACATTGCAATGTAATAAGACATGGTGTGGCTCATGTCAAAGTGATGTCATTAGTTACCAGAGGATTGACAGGACACCTTCTTATCTCATGCACCAGACACCAAACGGCTGACTGCAATGCATACTCACTTCAATCAAGACAGAGAATAAAAGCATGGTATGATAAAAATATAAGCATCAAACTATAGAAGGTCTTTTCACAGTTCAGATGTTGTTACTATTACTGCTTTTCACAAGAAACACGACTTTTTTATAGAAAATGAAACATTTCTCCAAAATTCTCACTACTCAAGGCTGCATTTAGTGATATTACAGTGTTTGTGATGTGTGACTATGAAGAGATGTGAAAATTACACAGAAGGTATAGGATGCAAGGGGTGCGAGTCTGTTATAATGCCGTAATTTGGTTGTATTTTTGAATTATTCACGCAAATTAAATGTATACTTTAGTATCGATTAACAATGTAGTTAATTTGCGAACTACAGTACTTCCTATCCTCCTACACTATATCCTGGTATTTCCCATTGATTAGGGAGGTAAGGTACCTGTATTATGTTTCCTCATACAGGTCATTTGGCCACAGGATATTTGGATTAGCTTTCTGTCCTCTTAAATAGTTTTAGACCTGCCCTCTCAATTGACATAACCTGGCCCTAATCCCCAAAACCTTCCCCAAGACTAAAGCTACAAGGCGACAATGTAAGGCCCTATTTTGTACAAACGCATAGCTAGCCCTCAGGCTAGCAATGTGCTCTGTTACTATGGAGGGGGAAGGCGTAGGGATGATGAGTGGTACATGAGGGATCAGATTCCCGTGGGCGGGGAGAGGGTGAGAGAAAAAATGCGAACTGGACTGCTTGGGCATTGGGGGCAGTTAAGGATCCTCCAGGTTGGATCCTTCAGTGATATCAAGGGGCCTCTGTACACACTCTAGATGGCTGAATGATTAGCAGTTGAAGTGGTCGTTATTGGCCGAGTTTATATTGCATGTGTATGCAGCTTAACTTTCTCCCCTGCCTTTCATCCAAACTAATTTCCACCCCATCTCACCTCAATTATTGCCTCAGTCATCAGGCAATAGAAAGAGTTGTGCCCTACAGTTTGGAGAGTGTGTAAACAAAGGAACATGCACTATTAGTGAGGCGCTACGCTGTCACTACACAACGTAAAGCTGCTCCTTGTCTTTTGTATTTTTGCCTGAGGAAGCGGGCTTGAGACCCGCGAAACGCGTTGCAATTGTTCTTTATTGTCGGAGTTCAGATTAAATGTTTTTACCATTTGATCACAGTGGTTGTGTTTGTTTGGGGAGGTAAGTCCACCCTTGCCCCCCTCCATTTTATTGATTTTAATACGGTTTCTCATTTTATCCTATTGGCGCCTCTGTTGTCTATTACATATTGTTATCCACCTGGTGGATGGGTGTGGACGCCCACTCTTTTTTCTACTACAGAGAGCGACTTTTTAACCTGAGTGGGGACAGGTCTAATATCCCCACCTGCGATATAAGTGGTTGCCTGATCCTTGGCAACCCGTGTTTGTGAGTATACATCTCTTATCAACTTACTATATCCATCCCATCACCAATAATACACTATTGGGGGCTCCCGTCTCTATTTTTGTCTCCTTACATATTAGTGAGAGAAGGTGGCACTTTATAATACCAGTCTGATGTAACCCCTTTAGGATATTTGGAAAGACTCCTTTCTACCCAAAGGTGTCATTGAACTTGAAGTGGGGAAATACGGTGTAGCCAGGGTTGGTTCTAGATTTTATTCTTGCCTGGAGCAAACTTGTGAGGATGTTGCCCCCCCCCCCCGATTTGGAATGATCGCACAGCACACAGCACCCAACAATCAACTCTGCTTCATTTCATGTTCTCAGTCAGCAAGGGAGCAGGTGCAACAACCTGAGACTAGAGATGGCCCGAACGCTTCGCCGGCGAACGGTTCCCGTCGAACTTCCGTGGTTCGCGATCGCGGCGAACCAGGAACTTTTCTGGAAGTTCGGTTCACCCCCATAGTGCACCATAAGGGTCAACTTTGACCCTCTACATCACAGTCAGCAGGCACATTGTAGCCAATCAGGCTACACTCCCTCCTGGAGCCACTCCCCCCCTTATAAAAGGCAGGCCTCGTCGGCCATTATACTCACTCATGGGCCTACAGTAAATAGAGAAGGGACAGCTGCTGCAGTGCAGACTCTCTCATAGGGAAATATTAGTTAGGCTCTTGTAGGCTTGTTAGCTTGCTCCTTGCTGATTCTTATTGCTAAAATAGCCCCTCACAACAGCTCTTTTGAGAGCTAATCTTGTTCTTGTGATCTTTTCTTTTTTTTTTCTGTGTGTCCCACTGACACTTGTGTTGCATAGACAGCCTTGATAATCCATACTGTGTGTGTGCCACTGCCAGGCCCAGCACATTCAGTGACTACCTGTGTGTGTGACAGGTACACATTGTAATACCTAGTACTGCATATACCTACTACGTGTTGTTCACAGTGCACCCACCCACCTACGTGAGCGCACGCAGTGTGATATACCACTCCATACTCCTCTGTATAGAGCAGCTCCCCGCCTGTGTCCCTTCCCTCCCCGCCTCCATAAGCCGATTGGAGGAAGCTTACGGAGGCGGGGAGGTAAGGGACAGAGGCGGGGAGCCACGCTATACAGGAGGTGGGGGAGCGGCAGTGACTGACAGTCAAAAATAAATTTGGACACACACAGTGTGCAGAAAATGCATACAGAAAACCGACAGACATGTGTGCTCCCAATCTCAGCTTATTATACTCACTCTGTCCAACTCTGATGGAACAGAACTGGCTCTGCAGACTCCTCCAGCATCACTACAGTACAGAGCACTTCCTGGACTCCCTACAAATATTTGTCTGCACAATATTGTATGATTCCTTATCAGTGGCTAAGCATAAGCAGTCATTAGACCAATTGTGCAGATACATTTTTTTTTCTCTCTGTGCCCTTAGCTGTTAGTCTCTCAGGACAGGGAAAAGAAACTTCTCCCCCCACAGGGCATCCTGCTCTTTTGCCCAAACCCTTTCAATAAAATAATGTTTTTTCCCGATCAATTCTCAGGCTGAGACACCAAAGTGCACCCCTCCGTCCCTCCCACCCCAGCCATCACACACCGATTGCTATTAGACTAAGAGGCACCCCAGGGCCCCCAACATCTTCACATCTAGTCATCTGGCTTGCAGTCACTGCCATGTATCCCCTTTTCTTATTTCTCTCTGCTTCAAACACAGTAGGGAAATGATAGCTGGGTGAATTGTGCGCCCCCTCTTACACTGCGCCCTGTGGTTGGAGCCTCTCTCGCCTCTGCCTCTGATTATGCTTTGTATGTTTTGAAGCACTACCTTTACACAACAAAGGCTGATTCTGGATGTGAATTGCCAGTGAATAACCATTTTATTTGATGTGCTGTCTGTGGGTCGGGGCAGCCTATAGACCAGGTGAGCATGCCAACTATTAGACAATAGTACATGGTGACAGAGGGTGACCCTGCATACATCTCCCATGGGGATCCTTCTATAGGGTGGTGGCCCGTGGACATATTTAATATACATGTTAACATGTTATGCTTTGATCTGTTCTTTTTGTCTCATTATTTGAGGATTGGAGTTGGCAGCCTGCTAGTTCTAACTTACAGAGAAGATGACCCAGAGGACTTTATACAAGTTTCCCTTTGTGAACTCTTATAGGAAGCGCCCTCATATGAGCGGATTGTTTCAATTTTCTGCATACACGTAATGCTTTTTAGAGGTGCAGCAGGCCTGTAGTTAGGTGTAGTTAGATGTCAGGCCCGGATTTACCTCACAGGAGCCTATAGGCACAGACACCCTGGGACCTTAGACTTTGCCCCCCATGAACCTACATACCTCCACCAAACTGCACCACAAATGTGCTGGTTTGGCCAGCTGTCAGTTCTCCCTTACTTTCCTTGTCCATCATAGGTAACTACAGCCTACAGGTGCCTACAGCCTACAGGTGCCACTTAGTAATAGATAGCCAGATGTAACTATTAGGTAGCCAGCTGTACCTACTTATAGCTAGAGGTGCCCCCAAGTATAAGGTAGCTAGAGGTGCCCCTGACTGAAGTGAGATCTCTCAAGCAGGGTGAGTAACCTCTCATTTACAAACTCATCAGGACTCTGACTAGAAACAGACGGAGGGAGGCACTCGAGGAGGAGAGTGAGACGCCTTTCCACCATCAGGCGCCCGTAGGCACGTGCCTACAGTGCCTTATGGTAAATCTGGCCCTGTTCGATGTAATTAGATGTTAGGGGAAGCGCATATTGTCTACTGACTTCTTTTAAAGGAGTTGTGAGGTGAAGATAACATCTGCAGATTTCCTTACCTGGGGCTTCTTCCAGCCCCTAAAAAGCTCTCTAGACCTGAAGTTCCATCCTCCATAGCCAGGCTCATAATGATCGCAGTTGAGTTTGTCTTTCTGCGCACGTGCATTCACACTCCTGTCGCTGGATGAGCAGTACAACCAATGGGTCGCAAAGAACTATGAGCCAGACAGCAGAAAACTGGAGGAGGATGTTATCTTCACCTTGCAACTCCTTTAAGTAAGGTGAAATAATTCATGAGATTTGTTAATCATCTCCTCGTCACCCTTCAGTGTCCCAGAATATATAGCCCAGAAGTCACTTTTTAGAGTTAATACCTTCTTATCGGTGTAGTTACTACAAACCATGGGGCCCCCAGTGTTTAAACCCTTTCCCTTGCCTACCCAATGGTGACCCTTGCAGGAGTCCACCTCGCAGGGGTCATAAAACAAGTGTGGAGTTGACATCATAATCTTCAAACACATAACAAGGGCTGCTACACAAACACCTGATCTGAGGGATGGACCCTGTTATTGGAGAGAATGACATAGTAGTTGAGGTCCCTTACAGCTCTGGCCACCCCGAGGACACATGGACTTCTCCCCTGCAGTTAAGCCCCTGCTTCTTATACAAAAAAAATCTGTATGACAGATATTTTTTTTAACAAATTTGAATTTGGTACACGATCTACAAGCTGTGTTTTCCTTGTTACTCGTTAGAATCAAAGAAACGGCCCCCCTAAAAATATACGGAAAGTGAAACATATTCCAGTACAGCATAGCATTCGCATAGGAACAGTTAACATTGCCCCCAGTATCAGCAATGAAGAGATCCATTCCTCACATTCCCCTCTAGCTGTAACAGGGTTAATGTGAGGGCAGATGGAACCCTGCTGCAAATTCCAAAACAGAGGAACTTCACAAGCCCAAACCTTAAATATTACACCAAAGCAATCACACTGCCACTGGCAGCCTCTTATTACAAGAGCTCGGAGCTCAGTAATAGCAGGTAACAGCGCCTGAGCTCTTTCCACGGAGAATGTGAGAAGGGAGGGAAGAGGGGGGACGGAGGAAGACCAGGCATCATTTTTTCCCTCTCCTAAGAAATCCATTATATCACATTAAAAACATTTTATCTTGTTAGCAATTTTCCATGGTGCTTTACAGGGTGACCGCTTGGCATCAGAATCTAGGTAATAGGATATAAAAGTCTCCTTTTCAGATGGCTTTGAATATAATTTTAAGGCACTGTGAAACCAATACAGGAGTTTTAGACAGCATTAGGGAACTTTATTTTTTTTTCCCAGAAAGACATTTCATGAAAGTAACAGCAAAATGTACAGTGGCCTCAAGGAAAAGATTGTATTTGTTGACAGGAGAAACTGCAGCCTGGAAATAGCATGAAATTCCCCATATCCCTCACATTCTTCTTGATTTCTTTCACAGCCTGACGGTTATCTACACAAATTCCTCAATGAAACTATATGTAGGTCCAGGTGGGCTCCACCCAAAGGTTAAATGGGAGTTCATCTGATTAGGCAAACTCCAAACATGGAGGTAAGTGGCAAGGGAACAGTGGTCACATCAGATGCAGGTTCACAAATCCGTACATTTCCGGTCCAGTCCAGTACTGGTCTGTCCTGTCAGTTTTGCACCAGTTTTACCTACCTGGACCAGAAATGTACACCTTTTGTGTGTGAACACACCCATAGAAACACATACAAAACTGACAGGACTGAACCGGACCGGAAATGTACACCTTCTATGTGTGAACACATCCATAGAAACACATGCAAAACTGATACAAATGGACAAGGCTAGAATGGACCGGAAGTGTAGAGATTCATTTGTGAACACAGCCAACACATGCAAAACTCAGGCCAAATGTCAAAAACTGACAGGAGAGAACTAAACACTTTTTTATGTGCGATTATAATCAGGGGATGAGAAATTTGGCATTTATTCTGGTGTGTGGAGGTCCAGCTACAGAAGTCAAATGCACCAAAGGAACATGGAGAGACAACAATGGAGAGAGTTGAACAATCATTGTACAACAGCATGGAGCTATTTTATGTGGCTTTGAAGGCAATATGGAAAAGACTATCAAAGAAAGTCCACTGCACAAAATGTTAGTATCCTTTACACCCAGTGAAACAGTTGCTGTGTTTGAGACCACACCGGGTTCTCAGTTATGAGCATTTACAAGAGGATCATCGTCTTATAAGCATATTACATTACCCATATTCAATAATATAGCTAACACTGTTGTTTGTATGAACGTCCAGAGAATAGGATGGATTGAACATGTCTTGAAAATGGATATTCATAGACACAAAGCTGTTTAGGTAGGTGCTCACTAATACCAGACTAAGAGGTAGACCATGTAAATTATTTAAAAAACGACTTGGAACAAGATTCTAAAATAATTGTCAAGAAAAGTAGGAAAAAGGCAGCTACTGCCATAAATGCCTAACGAAGACCTGTGAATAACCCCAAAATCCATGTAAGAGTGTCATGTAAAAAGGCCAAGTAAATACATAAAGGTTCTTCCATGGGTGCAGGACTTTGGGCACCCTGGCTTATAAAACTCTAAAAGATTCTGTATGCCAGTAAAAAGACAAATGGTCTTCAGATATAAAAGAATAACAAACATCAATTGTCATTTTATACAAGACAATAGTTGTCACTCCCTAGACATTGAGATTGTCATGTTATTACACTGGGATTGCTTGTATTATGTGGCAGTGTAATTTGGTGACTTTAGCAATGAAAATTCATTTTTCAAAACTGTACCTGTCTCACTAGAAAACGGGTGCGATTCATGAACATTAAATGGCACAGTACCACTGCACCTTACTTGATACTGTGGATACTGGAGTCAGTGCACTCATGTGATTAAATGAACTCATCATTTGCAAGCAGGGGCAATAGTGGTAGTCAGATAATGATTGATGACAGCTGAGTGACTGTCTAAACTTAGCTCAACACAGGTACCATACAGTGGGAGTTTTTCATTATTATTATTATTTCAGATGTAAATAGCGCTATCATCTTCCAACATCTTTCCATCCAAGGTGTTGGAAATGTTTTTGGTGATCATACATCTGGCCTGTAAATGGCACTGTGTTGATTGCATTTCTTATAAGATTATCTGTACTGCTGTGGGTAGTTGGTTCCTTATTATACATAATAGAGACACAGAGGAAAGTACTAGTGATAATCGTAATCAGCTAATTACGATTATGTGAAATTTAGCGTACATTTTTGCAATTACGCCCATACGTAATTACAATTTTTAAATTCAACTGATTTTTTTTATAATCATTCATAATTTTCATGTAATTTCGTGCCATTTTTAGCAGTTAACAGCAAAGCGCTCATACATGCTCTTGTCACCAAAATTGCTACATACAGTATGTTAAGGAGAATAAAATGAATTTTTCAAAAAGACTTTCAAGTTTTTGAGAAAATCGATTTAAAATTCAAACGAAAAATATTTTTCAAAATATTTTTTTTTTTTTAGTTTAAAAACCATTGTTCCACTGCATTTACGATTTTCTCAAAAAATACATATTTTTGAAAAATACATTTTTTTTTACGTGTACCCACTATTCTCCTTAACATATGTAGCAATTTTGGCGACAAGACTATGTATGGGGGCTTTGCTATTAACTGCTAAAAATGGCATGAAATTAAGCGAAAATTGAGTGAAAATTGTGCAAAATTATGAATGATTAAAATTACAGACAAAATTGAGTGTGACCTTTCCCAAAATTTTGCATTACGATTTTGCATTGTAATTGAGAATTTCGATGCAAATTTACCACTATACTATACTACTGAATGTTGAGAGCTGCTGAAACCTGTAAATAAACCTTGTTCCAGTTACTCTGCATCCGTGATTACTGAACACAACAATGTTGTGCTGCTAACACGACATATTATGCACTGAAGAATGTTTTTGTTTTATTTAAATAATAAAAACACATGGGGAGCCCCTCTTAAGCCATTCTATCTTTTACAATAAGTCCAGCCATTGGGGATGGTAACAAGCAGGAACAGACTTGGTCAGCATGCGAGTTCCACTAGCTCAGAAAACCAAAGTGTTCCCATGCACTTCAGAAATAGTGCTGTGTAGGGAGTAGCATTTGTGCCCCCTCCCTTTTTTTACAAGCACCCACTTCCCCATTGCTGAAAGGTCACTGGAAAACTTTTAATCACATGCCTCTGTGCCTAGCCACGGAAGCTGGTATATCTTTGTCCTCACAACAATATGTTTTCTTTTTGTACAGTAGTTGCGACGCTACTCTGATTTGTCCAATGCTTCCAAATTCTGTGAATTGGCTAAAATTACTGTCTTGCAGTAAATCGGGTTTACGCAGAAATCCAATGTTGGTTTTCCATGTGGAATGCAGAAGCTTCAGTTCCGCGGAATCTGAGAATCTCTACTGTAAGAGCAAAGGATTAGTTCAATAGCCATGAGGCAAGTATCCCCAACTATAGGTTTTCTTCTATAAAAAAATGCCAGCCTGCACATTCGTCTCACTATAGGTTACCTTTTGCACAGTGTTTTTGGTGACACTATCTCTCAGAGTTCCAAGATCACCAGTTACATTTGTTAAAGTATCGGGGTTAGAATTGTGACTTCTCGTGATTTGAGCAAAGCTTTCAGTAGATGTGATGATGCATATAACCATAGTAAATAAGCCACATGCCAAAATGACTGCCCTATTAATTCAATTAATGCGTGTGTGTTCACATGGGAGTGTGTGACCCCCCTAGGGGCAGAAAGGACACTGATGATCAGTTATCTCTCTGAAAAGAGAAAAAAAAACACAGCTGTCGGCAGTTTAGATAGAAGTACTTATATTTATTGTCATTACAAATTTCCTTTATATGAAACAAATAGAACCAGCATTGGAATAACAGTTCTCACCTAGAAACACGATATTATATTTACACGACTGAAAATAGAAAGTGTGTTTCACTCAAAGACACTGGCACAGAAAGAGTCCCTAGTCTCCAGCTTTTGTACGGATGAACATTATCTGACTGCAAATAGAACGTTTAGAGCTCATTTTTCAAAATACTTCCCTGCCACTTTTGAACTTGAAAGACAATATAGAATGGATGCCGCCTCTGGGCCTGAATCTGACAGGGGAAAGGTGAAGCCTCTTAAAAATAGTTAAAAGGCCAGTGGTTGCCTGCCATACCTGCATCATATTACGGGTGCCGCGCTGCGTTCACCGACAGGCCATTCTGTCACTGCATGCATTATTCACAGAACTTGGGTGGGTTATGGGCTGCCCGTATTACTCCTTTGAGAACCGTACATCCATCATCCGTAGATGTTGAGAAAATCACCAAAACTGAAGCACCTTAAAGAGTTAACCGTAAAAGATGCCTTGTCACTTTAGGAAAGCTATCGATATATAGCTGTGTTGACTGGCAGGAGGGACAGGTTCTTTCTAAGGCTTCTTGTTGTTCTAGGGCCCTGAGGGGATGGGCTGAAGATCACAAGGGGTATCACTCGTCAGGCGTGCCGGGTCTCGAGTGACAGAGTACTGGCAGTGCAATTAATCTGATATGACAAGTGACAATCTGTTATGTTTTGTGTCGAATGCAAACATACAAATGTTTGCAATGAGCTTAGGGGCTGCCTATGACAGCTCACATCATTTTTATTACCTTTTCCAATGCCACGCACTTCATTAACTACATAGGAGCTGGAGGGGTTCAAGAGGAAGATTTCTCAATCCAGACTGCTGAAACTAGATAAGCTGGCTAAAGACAGAAAGACGAGGAGAAGCAAAGGCAAACAATATCAATATCATTTCTGATACGTAAGATAATGTAAATAGTTGATATTTGAGTGAGGCAATTGTGTTTCTTTTTCCCATGTCTACATATATTACATAAAACCAGGCTTTACAGGATAAAACTTATTCCCTGTCCTTGACTCACTTACTGTACAGCCTCACTTGCAGACAGGAAGTAAAAACCCCTGTGCAGCTAAAATTTTTAATAAACAAAGTCCTCCCTTCCTCTAGTCTCACATGCTACGTGGAATTGGCAACACATTCTGGATTATATTTAGTAGGAAACAGTGACAGTCATGTGACCATTGCTGGTCCTTGCAGTCCTCCAATGAGGCTAATATACACTCAGTCATCATTACACCTCCTCCAACACCATCATACCAACCACGTTACCCTTTCCCTAGTCTTCTATGGAAGATGATTGAATGGCATGCTAGCTACACCCTCCTCCTGTGTTTTGATTGGGAGGCGTGGGGGGGTGGGATCTTGCCCACAATTCCTTTACTAGAAGACAACGTCTTTTAGCTGTGCTCTGAATGATGAATCTCACAAAATAGCAGTAATTATGGCCAAATATCAAAAGCGTGATTACAAATTTTACCACAAAAATCGCGGCGAGCCCCATTGACTTAAAGGCAGGCTAAAATAAAAAACCTCCAGGGCATTTCTGCAGCCACAATTTCTGTTAAAACGGTGTACAAAGTGAACAAAAACAGCGGCATGGCAAAGGGGATCGAGTTCGAAATGTTCCTTCAAAAATATATATGTTATGCAGAGGATTTTTTTTATGCATGAATGTCAAAAATCATATATAGTTTCTAATCTAGATGTTTCAAATTAAGGTCTTTAGAATGGCCTCCGTATTTACGTGCCTACAAGTTGTTATGTGCAGCCACTGTCTAAGATGCCTGAAACATTTTGTATTTATTTTCCTAAACATTTTAAATTGCAGCCATAATATGTTAGGCCTGAAAAATTGGGCCGTTACCTGCCTGAAGCATTGTTCTTGCAGCCACAATGGAGGACTGAAAAATTGGGCAATTGCCTGCCAAATAAATATTTTTAATTTCAACCTCTATATTAAGGCTCATACCCACCTCACGATTTTTCCAACAATTTTACGGATGACTAGCTATTTTTGAGTGACGAGAGGTCATTTCTGTGACATGGGAACAGGCTCACGAACAATAGAACGTTGTTTAGCGTTGCAAGGTGAGTATGTAGCTTTAGACAGAGGCCATAAAAATCGGGCAATTACCTCCCAAATAAATATTTCAATTTCAACCTCTGTATGAGAGAGAGGTCAGAAAAAAAGGACTATTACCTTCCGAATAAATATTACAAATTTTAGCCTCTGTATGAGACAGAGGCCTGGAGTAACTGGCATGCACCAGGATAATAATATGAATTCATTGTTTTGGCTAAAGCGAATCGAAGTAGGACAAAACAACTTAGTGGAACACATGACAACATACTGGAAGACATGAGGCCTGGTGTAACTAGCATGCCTCAGGGTAAAAATATTCATTTTTGTTTGGGTAAAGTCAATTAAAGCAGGACCAAATGACATACTGGGTGCCATGCTGTTAGTGGTGCAGGATAGCTGTTGCTGTGGCCATGGTGGAAACGAATCCTGGAGTAACTAGCAAAACTGACCAGGGTTATAATGCGTAATAATCATATTACATGTCTGTGCCTCCAATACTTTTAGCCATAGACTGCTATACATATTTTATTCTTGTCTGTCTTTTTAGTAAGTTCTCATGACTGCTCCAGCCATGTATCCAGCCCTAGAGTCAATAGACTAGGGAACTCTACTAAGAAAAAAAAACTGTTTAGAATTGTTGACACATTGGAAGGAGTTATGATAAGCTCATTAAAACTAATACTAAAATACTTAGCCATGGTTGCAGATTTTGTTTAAAGGTGTTTAAAAATTAATTGGAATAAATGACATAACATGAGCATAATTTTATTTTATGCATCATAGAGTTCTGCTTTCCACATGCTCTCAGTGGCAAGTCAAGCAGATATATTCACATTACAGTCGGCTGATATAAATGCTTCCAGTCACTGTGATCCTGCCTATACATTCATCTCCCATTGTAGGTTTATGGCCATTTTCTAGGTGACCTAGCACCACCCCAAAAAAGTAATCTGGCAATTATATATCTGTGTAGTTGTATTTAGCTTTTTCCTATCAATTAATAGGGGACTATACAAGCCTGAAGCATGGTCAAAGATTGGGCACTACTAGATGTGCTGCATTTGGCAACAAGGACTTTGGCGGAATTGTAGCGCCAAGTCCAGACAATTGTCTGCAAAGACACTACATTATTGACCTAAAGCGTTGTCTTTGTGTCCAATAAATAGCAGTACCTCTTTTCCCTCCTTCTAAGGTAGGACTGTTCATTCGTTATCCAGTTAATCATTTGCATCCCTTGCCTCCTCCCACCCATCTGAACTTTTCCTCTAAAACTAATGTGTCCTTCCCCCCACCCGCATGAAGATGATATTCTCCACATGCCCTAATTGGTGGCTGTCATCTAGCAACCCACATTGTAAGTCTCTCTATAATTAATATTGAAGTGTTCTAACTGCTACACTATATTGGCACTCCTGGTGTTTACTTTTGCCTTTTTTTCTGGTCCAAGAGCCCATCCTTTAAAGTTCCTCTACCTACAAGTGGCTGAACTCAACAGACTGTGCTGCGACTCTGGAGGAGCATTAACTGCTCTGATCAGAAGCCTGCCGCTCCTGATACTCAAAGAGAACCTGAACTGAAAATAAAAAATCAAAATAACCATACACAGGTCATACTTACCCCTGGTGTAGTCTACTACTCAGTCTCTTTCTCCTCTCCTGCGTCCCATTTGTCCACTGTGATTAATGGATTCTCTGTCCTCCATTTTAAAAATGGCCATTACCCCATAACAGCTTCCTGGTCAGCACACTGTAATATCACCCACTTGAGCTATAGGGAAACATGGACATTACCTTGCACATTCAGTTGTAACTGACAGCTGCTGAAATATAACTGACATCAACTGGTATATTTCAGTTCTGACAAAATATTGTCAGAACTGGAAGGGATCACTGTAAGAAGAAAATGGTGAGTTTCTGAGAGGAACTGAGTGTGAGGTTAGTATGGAATAATTATTTGCAGCAACATCATGTGTTTATTTTAAATAATTTTCCTCGCTTCAGGTTCCCTTTAATGACTCCAATTAATGTCTAAAACTTACCTGAGTTATGGGTGCCATTGGTTATATAACCCCTGTCAGATGGGTTCCCAGGTCTTGGGGATCAACAGGGGGACTTAGGAAGGAAGTGTAAATGTAGGGGGAGGCATACAAAGTTTGCTGACAATCCCAATGTTTTATAGTTACCCCTTACCAAAGATTAGCAATAGATGGCATGTGCACTGCCTACCATTTTGGGGTACATCTCTGATTCTTAGATTGTATGATTGCAAGGAGAGGATTTGTAAAGTTCTAAACATCGACCTAGGTATAAATAAGTGTATGTACTGTACGTCTACGTTCAACATCCTTATCACAAGTGATCATAAGAACCATCAAAATAGTTAAAGGTATAGTAATAATAACTAAAATTGATCAATAACAATGAATGGCATCACAGCAAATTGGACCTATAGAGTATGGAGGACCATACCTTTCCTGTTTCCTTTCAGAGAAAAGTCCACCACCTACCTCTTTTTAAACTTTTTTAATTATTTAATTTTTAATTATTCAATTCTTTTTTAGTGCCCACTATTGTGGATATTTTCACTTTGGTCTAACATGTGCAGTAAAATCATCTTTAATAAATCTAGGATGGCCTACATCTGGGCCATATTGGCTTTGACAGTCAAGCACTGTTTCAGTGCTTTGCAGCCCTTCCGCGCGCACACACACACGCACACACACACGCACGCACGCACACACACACACACACACACACACACACACCATAAAACACTACTTCCTCTACATATCCTTGTAATCCCTCCATTGTAACACACAAATGTAAAATACTATTTGCATAAGTCCTAGCGATTCCCCCACCCATCTCCAGCTCTTACCCTTAATACTTACCATGCCAAAAGTGCAAAATAAAACAGGGCCAAGTTTACACTCAGTGGCATCACTAGGGGGGTGTAGTAGGTGCGGACTGCACCAGATGTCTCAAGCAGAGGGGTTGAAACCAAGCTCCAGGCTGACGGAAAGTGGAGTAATGCTATGTAAATATAGACCAGGCTAGTGACTGATGCACTTCTCATCTCCCTTCTGGCTGCTCCATGCTGATCTGATAATAGACTTCAGAGGCCACCAGAGACACGTGTTGATCACCTCAACGCCTTAAAGGACCACTGTCGTGAAAAACTGTAAAATATTAAATACATGTTGTAAACACAGACAAATAAGAAGTATGTTTCTTCCACATTACAATGAGCCATAAATTACTCTTCTTTTACCTTGCTGTCACTCAGAATAGGTAGTAGAAATCTGACAGAAGCAACAGGTTTTGGTCTAGTCCATCTCTTCATGGAGGATTCTCAGCATGGCCTTTATTTTTTATAAAGACACCCCCTGAAAAAGATTTATACAAATACAAATGCTGACCAGCCTCCCTGCTCACTGCACACTATTCTTGCAGTTGGGTTGAGCAACTGCTGTTCATTAAGTGCTTTTCAAAATAAGGAAAACCCTGTGAATCTCTCATGAGGAGATGGGCTAGTCCAAAACCTGTTCTGTCATATTTCTGCTACCTACTGAAAGTGACAGCAACATAGGAGAAAAGTAATGTATGGCTCATTTTACTATGGAAGAAATGTATAGTATTTCTTTTTTGTATGTGTTTATATGTATTTTAAATTTTACAATTTTTGCGATAATGGTGCTTTAACATTCCCCTATTCACCAGTTAGCAAAGGTGTCCCATCCAACCCCCAATCCCCAATAGCAAGCGTGTCCAGCATGATACCCCACCCTCATCCCCCACAGTACACACGACCAGACCCTCCCCCTTCACCCACTACCTTGTGGTCAGTGTAACAATCATTAACCCATACCCCACCTCGCACACCCCATGTAAAGCCTTCCAACCATAACAAGTGTGGCCAGTGTAGTATCTCTCCCTCTTCCCCACAGCAAGCATGGCCAGAATCATCCCCCCACCCACCAAGAGCAAAGTGTGGCTAGTTTAACAACCCCTAACTCCCCCCCCCAAAGGAAGGGTATCCAGTGTGGTAATGCTCCATCATCCGCCATAGCAAGCATGGTCAATCACCCCTATGGCAAAGTGTGGCCAGTATACTAACCCTATGGGCCCTTTTACACTTAATGCATTGGTATGTGTTGCGTTTTTTTTTTTCCTCCATAGCAGTGCATTGTGAAAAAGCTTCCAGTTAAAACACATATAGTGGGAACTGAGTCATAGAAAACATTGACATTACTTTTAAAATCAGTTGTCCTTTTAGTCATAACTGAGAGACTGATTAAAGGGACTCTAAACACCTCTCACAAACAATTCAGTGTGTCAGCACACTTACCAGCCACTTGTTTTATCCAAACTCCCCCTGGTATTGCCACTATAAAATGCATGAGGCCAGACGACTTCCAACAAAGTCGTGCTATGACCCCTCTGGAGGAGCCTCTTGCAATGGCCATGCATGTCACTTCCTCTTTCTGCTTCATTCAGGGATGCACTTCGAGAAGACAGGGGTGACGCAGAAGTTATAACATAGCCAAGATGGTAGCCGTGATATTTAAATTGAAATCAAACGAAAACGATTTAGTGTAGAATGGCGAGAAAAGCTACAGAAAGGTATCTTTAAGTACTTTGCAGTACTGGTCGGAGTCTCTTTAACCTCCCTGGCGGTCAATTAGAACCGCCAGGGGGCAGCGCAGCACTATTTTTTTTTTTTGTAAGTAATGTAGCTAGCCTAGTGCTAGCTACATGATAGCCGCTGAGCAGCGGCATCCCCCTACCTACTGCAATTGCCTCTGGCGATCAGCGGAAGCAGGAAATCCCGTTCAGAACGGGATTTCCTGCTGAGCTTCCCCGGTCGCCATGGCGACGGTCATCATCGACGTCATGGACGTCGTGACGTCGTGGGGAGTCCCGATCCACCCCTCAGCGCTACCTGGCGCTGATAGTCCAGGCTGCGCAAGGGGTCTGGAGAGGGGGGGCGGCGAGGTGGATAGCGGCGAATTGGCGGGGAGCGGCGGCGATCGGAAAGTACATGCAGCTAGCAAAGTGCTAGCTGCGTGTACAAAAATAAAAATTATGCAAATCGGCCCAGCAGGGCCTGAGAAATCCTCCTGCGTGCGTAGCCCGACCTGAGGTCGGGCTTACCGCCAGGGAGGTTAAGTGTAAAAGGACCCCAACTCCTCTCTCCCTCTGTAGCAAATAGGTCCAGTATAACCCCTTCCATTTTTTGAGCAATTGCACTTATGTGAAAAGAATAGGAGCGGAAGAAAATTGCATACCAAAAACAATGCTATGCGATTTTCCTTCAGTTTCCATTTCATTTATTTTTCTTTACTAATAAATTGACTGATGCTGGGAACATACCATGATTTTTTTGGGGAAATGGATGGCTCGATAGATAATTTCCAACAGGTCTGATCTGATTTTGATTGTTTTTTCTGAACGATTTTCTCATAGAAGTGAATGGAAATCGATTTGAAAAACAATCGGCGAATTGATCGAAAAGTAAATCTGCCCAAAAAACTAAATGTGTATTCCCAGCATGATGAACGCAATCACACTGGGAGAAAAGAAGATAGCACAAAACAGGCGTGAAAATGCAAAGAAAACCCCTGGACGCTGAGAAGGAAGGGGGGGGGGGGGGGGGGTCTGGCCATGTTTGCTGTGGGAGGTGAGGGAGGGGTGTCATGCTTGTTCCTGGAAGCTCTTGCTGAGGGTACAAACCTTCAACTGCACATATTTGACTTTACTAACCTTTCAGCAGTCATTGCTATATACTGATATGACTAAATCAAAGCCACATTGTATGGATCATTTATGATTTACAGATCCCCCCCTCTGCTTTTTATTGCCTTAGCCCATTTTTATAGAATGGCATGCATTTTTTATTCTGCACCAGCCACTGGTATGATTGTTAGTAGCTGTATAGTATGCTGGTTAAGGGCGCCACCTCTGACAAAGGAGACCCAAGGAGAATCTCGGCTCTTCGTGTACAGTAAGTTAGTAAGGAGACCTTGGACAAGACCCCCTAACTACTGCCTATAGAACCCACCCCTAGTAGCTGCAGCTCTGGCGCTTTAAGTTCATCAGGAGAAAAGCACAATATAAATGTTCTGTGTCTTCTCTTGTCTACCTTTACTGGGTGTACTTAGCTACATCACTACTGTTGTCATTTACTATGCCAAGACTGCTGTATTGTATACTCCTGCACAGCAGCGTCAGCTGAGCACCTCATTTACATTACATCTCTAACGCACTAATTTGTAGTTTGTGCAGAAGTAAATAAGAAACTACAACCTGAAAAGCTTCAGTATTTGGACACATTCCAAGGGTGAAAGGGGTCATTACCCCATCACAAAGTCATTTTATAAGGGTGTGTTTGGGATGCATTCTTAAATTTCCTTTTTCTCAAGGCCTGAGAAACGACAGACAATAGGCCACGGAGCTGGTTGAAATATCATGTTGTACACGGCCTTTGTTCTGCAGGATTTACCTTAACATTTGCTTCCTAAATTCCAGCAAGTGTGCTCTGTTTGTTTCTTAGTTTAACCTCATAATTTTTCTTAAATTCTGTTATTTTGATTAATGCATCACAGAACAGCACAATAACTAATAACTAAAACAACACAAAAACTCTTAAACAACAAAAATCATTGCATTGCTTTGAAGGTTAAAGGAAATACATTAGTCTTCCTTCTCTAGATGTCAGGCTGCAATCCTGTTAGGACTGTTTTTTTTTTTTTGCTGCAAGTGATCTGTACTGAATTTGCACCTTAGAAGCAACACTGTATACTGAATATTTCCCTGGGCATTGTGAACAAAACTGCCGTGGAGTACTGCAAGTGCATTTGCCTCTACTCAACTTCCTTCCTCTGTAATTTCTAACAGTCAGATACAGAGAGTAGTCACAAAATGGCACCAAAACAACTATACTGCCAATGTGACAGCTGTATAATCTTCAAATTAGAACTTCATAATGTGTCTTTAAACTGAGCATTGAACATACATTTTGTAATATTTAATTTTAGATGTATCTTTATGCTGCATTATGTTTTAAAGGGACTCCGAGCACCTCTCATGGGTATGCCTTTGGAGGAGCCTCTTGCAATGGCCATGCGTGTCACTTCCTCTTCCTGCTTGATTCAGTGATGCACTTCTCTAACAGAGAAGACGGGGTGACCCGGAAGTTATAACATAGCCAAGATGGCAGTTGCAAATTTTAAAATGAAATCGAATGAACACAATTTGGTGTAGAACGGCGATTCAGACATCAAATGAAAGAGGAGAGCACAAGCTACAGAAAGGTATGCATCTTTAAGTACTTTGCAGTACTGGTCGGAGTCTCTTTAAAGGTATACCCGTGAGAGGTGCTTGGAGTCCCTTTAACCATTTACGCCTTCTGGACGTAGAAGCTACGTCCAGAAGGCCATGTGCGCTCCCACGGCCGATCGCGCACTCCCGGCCGCAGATCGTTAACCCAGGAATCAATTAATCAGGACATGGTGCCCAATGATTGATTTCTCTCCCCGGCAGAAAAAGCGATTGCTTCTCTCGGAAGCCTCGCTTTTTCTGCCTCTTACGTCCCCTATGTCCCTCTAAGCGTACATATTACGCTTAGAGTGATGTCATGTAAACAAACTCAAGGTTGTCCTCTTGTGGCCAAAAGGTAAAACTACATCTACATGTAAAAAAAATTAAAAAGAATCACATATTTACATTAAAAAAATTACTATTTACATCCCACCCTCCCAAAAATACCCAAATAAAATGTTTAATAAAAAAAACAAAAAAACATTACAAATAAAAAAAACACGTAAATATTTACCTAAGGGTCTAAAATATTTAAATATCAATGTAAAAATGAAATATTTCTATTTTTTTTTTAAATTATAAGCTTGTAAATAGTGATGTATGCAAAAACGGAAAAAAATGCATTTTTATTTCCAAATAAAATTTTGTCGCCATACATTGTGATAGGGACATAATTTAAATGGTGTAATACCCGGGACTATTAGGCAAATACAATCCGTGGGTTTTAATTATGGAGGCATGTATTATTTTAAAACTATAATGGCCGAAAACTGAGAAATAATGATTTTTTTTCTGTTTTTGTCTTATTCGTTCCTTTTTTTTTTATTTTAAGCCAATCAGAAGACTCGGAATGAATGAGTCAATCAGAGAATTTGGAAATTTCCACCTAAATCCCCATTCTCTGATTGGTTTATTTATTCTCAGTCTTCTGATTGTCATAAAATTACTGCATATCGGTGATGCAGATTTTCCGCATTTTACATTACAATCAATAGGTGCCGACTTTAGAGGTTAATAGCAAAGCCCCCAGAGGTGCTAGCAACACCAAATTTTCAGGGTATATTAAGCAGAAGAGTGGAAACAAGATGAAAAAAATGTTTCAAAAAGACCTTGTAGTATTTGACAAAATCATGTTAAAGTCGGCAGAAACTTCCACAAAAATTTGCATCGGGATGCGGAAACCGGTAGCGGAAAGCAGAATCGGTAGTGGTAATCGGCAATGGCGGAAAGCGGATTTGTTGCGGAAGTGGAAATTGGCATTTCTGACCATCCCTAGTTGTTATAAACATGATTTTTAAAACCATTTATGTCAACACATAGGCCCATATGCAGTTCACGTTTTTTCCCATGAGTTTTTTTCCAAAGAGCTAGTTTATTGTCATCTCTTAAGAATTACCTTTAGCATCCTGCAATTGAAAAACTACCAAAAAGTAGGTGAAAAAGTACTATAAAAACTATTTTGAATATTTTCTTGCTTGCTGGTGGTTAAAAATGCATTTATTTGACAAGGGCCCATATGCAATTAACTTTTTCTCCTGAGTTTTCTCCTAGGAGATAAATGCTCATATTCTATTTAAAATAATTTTCCAGCACTTTTCAACTGAAAACGTACTGAAAAGAAGGTTGAACAGTACTGACACAATTTAAAAATATCAGCTAGGAGAAAACTCGTGTGAAAAAGTGAATTGCATATGGGCCATTGACCCATATACTATTAACCTCTCTAAGGAGATATTTTCAAACCTTATCAATAAAAACTCTTTAAAGTTTGACCAAGCATGACATTACTAATATAATGTTTGATATTTCTCTTTTATCTTTTTTAGTATGTTTTCAGTTGCTAAGAATTGAAAGTTTTTTTTTTTAGATAAAATGAAAAATGATCTCCTGAGCGAAAACTCTCCTGAGCGAAAACTCATTCTCTCCAATGTGATAATGTGACATTGCTTGATGTCTTTTTAACTACATATTTCTGTTATGTCCTTTAAAATCTTGCCTACAGTGATAAACTTACACGATGACATTGATTGACAACAATACTTGCACTTCTTGTGATCTCTGATCAAAAACAAACAAAAAAAATAATAAGAAGATAGTTCTTTACAGTTCAATTTTCATAAGACAAATATATTTTTCCTCCAGTACAAAAGTAATACTGACATTGCTTGGGTTTGTCACTACTGCTTTCTGTTATCACCGTTTAAAGTATAAATAAAAATGTATGTGTGTGCGTGTGTGTGTGTGTAATTATGTCACAATTTGATATGGCAAATAGTGGTGCGAGTTTGGTGATGTCAAAGTGGTTAAAGCAACAAGAGTTTAAGGCTTGTCAAAACAAAGTAACATTAAAGAGGAGCTGTTAGGTATAAGGTCTCAGAGAAAAAAAAACACATATCAGTAGCTAAATATTGGCTGTACTTACATTACATATGCATTTCACTGTCCATGTTTGAATTTTACAGAATTTTTATATAGTATTTGCAGAGAATGATGCTCCTGACAGCTCATGGCAGGTTCCATGTTTGTCTGTCTCCTATGAAGCCAATTGTGTCGTCATGTCCTCCCTGCTTCCTGATGATTCCACTCACAAAAAAGATCGTAATGAAAAACACTACTGTGCAGTGAATATTAATTCGCCATGTGGCTAGGAAGAATAGCGGACTCATGCAGTATACTCTGCCCTGTGATTTTTCAGTGCTGTGAGCTGGGCTGCATTACAAGCTGCTGTAATATGAGCCTGTAACTTCTCACTAGCAGCCGAGGGGAGGACCCAAGGTGGGAAGAAGTAGCCCCAGAATGCTTTGCAGTATGGTATGTGGCCTCTCGTCCTTTTAAGAGCTTGGGAATAACAGCCTTGCTGTTCAGCACACATCAAAAGTAAGAAAGATTTTTAACTTCAGTATTGCCTTTTTGGCTTCCTTCTAAACTGTTTAACACAGGAGAATAGAGGTTTAAATTAGCTTTAGCAGCCTGACAGTTACTCTTTAAGGGGAGGACTGGGAGAAAGTTGCACAGAAGCAACATGCTGGGACAAGGAACAGGTTGCCCAAAAACAACAGGGGACCAAGGCAGGGAGCATAAAGTAGGAGCTGCACCATGCCGTCATCTTACAGCATAGATATGCATGAACAGCTGTAGCCCTCTGCTAAGTCTGTTTACGGAGTCTCAACCACTCTTATATGCCATCTCTTGTCAAAGCAAAACATAACAGTATTACATAAATACTAAATTATTACATTTAAAGCTTAAAAAAAGGTAATTTAATGTTACAATATTACAAGTGGAATTTTTCCCCTAAAATTACTTTCAGGCAAACTTAAAAAAAGGAGCAGTGGCGGTAGGTGTTAAGGTCACGGTGTACAGAACAGTGGGGATTGTCTTATGTGGGTCTTTATTGTCTGTAAAGCTGCCAATTAAGTATTTATTAAACTGACCTACTTCTAGTGATGATCATAGTCAGCTAATTATGATCACGCAAAATTTTGGTTAATTTTTTGCAATCATAAAACTATACAGTCTTTGACTTTCAGCCACTATTCTCCTTACCATATGTAGCAATTTTGGTGAAAATAGCATGGATGGGGGCTTTGCTATTTACCGCTAATATCGGCATGAAATTACATGAAAATTATGCAAAAATGTAAAATTACTGTTCCGGATTACAGTTACAGGCAAAATCAACTACGATTTTCCCCCAAATTTTGCATAACGATTTTGCATCATAATTGCATATTTCGATGTGAAAATACGACTATGCGAACGTTTTGCTCCTCACTACCTACTTCCTTCCAAGCCAACTGAAAGATAATTGGGCAAAAATAATTTTTAATAGTTTTTATTTGGTATCTCATCCAAGTAAATTTTTTGGTATTCTCCTTTAAAATTCCAGTATGGACTCTGTAACTTCTTTATTTCTTGGAGGGCTGGAACTGAAAGAAAATAAACAGAGAATTTGGAGCAATTACATCCACCAAACACTGGACTGTTACCATAATTGCAAAGAAACATAATTGTGACTGTCTGGAAAACCAGGGCTGGCTGCACAGGAGACCAGGGTTCGAATCTCGGCTCTGCCTGTTCAGTAAGCCAGCACCTAATCAGTAGGAGAGCTTGAGCAAGTCTCCCTTACACTGCTACTGCCTATAGAGCGCGTCCTAGTGGCTGCATCTCTGGCGCTTTGAGTCCGCCAGGAGAAAAGTGCAATATAAATGTTATTCGTCTTGTCACGCCGATGGGCGTGGCCGTGGTGGCAGCCCCAGGACTGCCTAACGCCAATCGGCCTAAAGTCCTGAGGCTGGCTTTTGCAGGCGATCGCGTGCACGCTGCGCGCGAATCTCCTGCTTGGTAGGCAGAGCGGAGTCTCCCATCGGCGATCGCCGCTAGGAGACTGTTAGATGGCGAAACCACCATCTATTTACTCAGTACAGCGCTGCGATCTAAGGCAGCGCTGTACAGGGGACAGCCATGTCACTCGGCTGTCCCCTCCTGAGGGACAAAAGTGATCTGCTGTGATACGCTGAAGCCTATCACAGCCGATAGCACTGATTGGCTGGCTGGGGGGAGAGGAGGAAGAGTAAATGTTAAAAAATAGTTACAAATATTTAAAAAATAATGTAATAAATATTTATTTAAAAAAACACCTGAGGTGCGATCAGACCCCACCAACAGAGAGCTCTGTTGGTGGGGAGAAAAGGGGGGCCACCCGTGTGCTGAGTTGTGCGGCCCCGCAGTGAGCCCTAAAAGCTGCAGTGGCCATTTTTGTAAAAAATAGCTTAGTCTTTAGGAAGGGTAATGCCTGTGGTCCTGAAGAGGACAAAATAGTTTGAGCAATAATGCAAAAACACTACAACTTTGTTTGCATGGATAAGGGGATCACACATTAAATCAATAACTAGGCTTAATTTAAGAGCCTAATCCCAAATCAGGCCATTCAAACATAACTTTTATTTTGTACAGAATACAAATGCCTAAAGTGAAACTCATGTTATTTTGGACTAAATAAGGTGTGAGATGAGAGTAAAGGCAGTTCACACGGGTATCCCATGGCAGTAAACGACAGGCTGTTTCAGGCGATCCTGGAAGCTACATGCAGGTAGTAGCTTTGACACCCCCCAATGGTAAGTTTAGGTGGGAGAGGAGTCAGAGAAGGTGGCAACCAGGCCCTTGACAGCTAGTAAGCACCAGGCAACTGCCCATCTGCCTTGTTGATGATCTTGCTCTGCCTGTCAGTAAGACACTGGAGTACTTTCTGATATTACATGTAGTACAAACCTGGAATACTATTTTCAGTGATTATTGCAAAGTATCAGACTTTTAGACTAACCTGCTGAGAATTACTTTTTTTTCTTCTTAACAAAAATACACTTAAATAGAATCATATTTCTTAGTCAATTAATGAATGTTCTCCTTTCCATGGAAAGTTTGAAATGTGAAATAACTAAGGATTAGCTGCTCAGTGCTTAATATACTTGTTTAAACGATGTGTTTGCTTTCATTAATGTAATGCACCAGTAACATTTTCCCTGATCAATTAATGAGATGCTTGTGTTATTTTATAACCCACATACATCTGCACCAAAGTGCTATGATCTCAGACTGACTGCACACGTGGGAGCAGTCTCATTGACTTTAAATGCATCATCAGTTTTTCTTTAAAGTACACGAAGTTTAGAGTAAAAAAATATATAAATGTGAGTCCTACTGAGTAAAGTCATATATACCATTATGCATGTCAAGCTTATTTACAGATCAGATCAAAATTTCCATGTGCCTATTTGAACAGCCCCAAGTTTGTATAGCAAGAAGCAGAAGATCACATTGGGTGCAAGCTTTTGATCCCTGTTTAAATTGTTTTAACCCCCCCCCCCCAAAAAAAAAAAAAACAGTACACTAAAGGCTACCTAAGGGGATGCATATTATATCAGCGCAGGGCAGTTTGGCGCAAGGCGAGCCAAATGACGGCTCTCCCTGCTACCGCTAAACTCCTCGGCGGCGTTCAATACTATTCCAGCTCCGAGTTGCTACAGGGAGATGTAATTCAGGGTCTGGCAACTGCCATATCTCTGAAATACCATTAGGTGGAGTGCGCAGCATAGCATTGCCGATATGATGGCGCCAAGCTTCAGTGCCGGCCGGGCACCAAAATGAACTGCTTCACCCTTACTATTTTCCTTTAAAGTGTGGTTTGTGCAGTGAGCAAGCACAATCCCTTTTTCATCCAGAAATAACCTTCACATGGAGATACAGAGCCAAGGGTCACAGGTTTACCTTGGGCTCCACAAAAAAATCATGTATTTAAAGAGGAACTGTAGCGAAAAGAGGAAAAAAATAAATCAATACATTGCAAAGTGAGAAGTTAAAAGAAAAGAAGAGAGATCAAGAAATGATTGCTATTCACCATGTAATTCCCTCATGTTGTTTGATTCACAATCAGCCTGCAGATAATCATCTTTACTACTGGCAGACATGAAAACACAAAGAGCACCAACTGCCATTATCTATAACCACATGTAATAATCTGCTCTGCTGTCTGCACAGGCAGACAGCTTTTTGACCATTTTGTAGGTCTGAGTGTTGCAGGTCTCTGGAAAGGAGACCTGTCTTCACTCTGCAACTTGCTGAGCTGCTGTTCTGTTGAGGAATTTGCATCCACTTGTCATGCAAATTGCTTAGCTGCTTCCTCTGATGGCTTGCAGTATAAAAACCATTTCTTCCCAGAATTCCTTGCTGGTCATGATGGTTTGTTCCTGCTAACTTACCTGGAGTCTCAGCCTTTGCTAATTGTTTGCTAAGATTATCTTAGAGTAATTCCTTGGGGGTGCACTAGCATTCCTTCTAGCGTAGTCAGGTTGTATTATCTGTTTTGCCTTGTACTGTCTATCTGTTGCGACTGTCTTGTCGCCAGCGGCGGTTGACAGGAAATCGTTCTGTCTGTTTAGATCGCATTCGCCGTAGCGGTAGTGGCGGTGGTTCCTTCTGTGTTCTGCCTTAGGGGTGGAAGCCAGAGCAGCGGTTGCTACTGGTGGCCCCATCTGTCTGTCTGCCTGGATCGCATTCGCCCTAGCGGTAGTTCCTTCTGTACTCAGTCTGGGAGTGTAGGCCAGAGCTGCGGTTGCTGCTGGTTGCTCCTTCTGTCTGTCTTGTCTGGAACGAACGCTTGCTGTAGGCTCGGTGAGGTAACCGTTTAGCAAGCGTTCTCGTTCTCTATTCGTTTTCGTGTTACATTGGTTAGTTAGGGTTGTCGTGCTTTGTCTCTGTTGCGCTTTTCGTGCGGAGACCGCGCCATTAGCGTGCTTTGTCGCTGTTGCGCTTTTTGCGCGGCGACCGTGTTTAGCGGGTGCGTTTGTTATTTTCCTTGGCGTTCTGATCATTGTTATTTGCTGTGTCTTTCTTGCTACACTTGTGCTCTGTCTTTATTCGGTCTGGTGTCACTGTTGGCAATCGCCACTCTCGCGATTGCGTTCCCACTTGATTTCCGTTGTTGTGTGTTCACCGTCGCCGGGGGGCGACTAGATTGGTGGACACACATACATTCTGTCGCTGTGCTCATTCTCTCTCTCTGAGGGCTATCTTGCCCTGCATTGTTGCTATTCGTACAATTCCCATCTGTCATCTGTGGCAGTGCAGAGGGGTTGTTCCTCTGCACTCCACAGCTCCATCTGCTGGTGGGAATTTCCCTCTGCAAGTGCATTGCACCAAGCTGGGTTCTGTCATTTTATACGCTTGTGGAGGACTTCCGCAGAGTCAGCACACATCTTGTGCGCTGACCACGGAGATAATTCCGCAATCGTTACACCACACACCCCTAACAATGCGATAGGATAAACAGTTGTTTTTTAAAGCAGTAGATAGTGAAGAGCATAATGACCTAATTACGATTACGCAAAACTTTGCTTAATTCACAAAATTACGATTATGGCCACAATTGAAATTTCACGAATTTCACACAATTACGCAAAATTTCGCTTTTATGGGGAATTTCATAATTACTATAGTTTTTCGTAATTACGATCATTTACGTCAGAATTTCAGAAATGTGTCTGTTCTCGAAATTGTATTCCAGTCCAGGGCCTCCTGATAAATTTAAAGCGACAGCACTTGCAGGTACCTTTGCATTATCAGATATTGTAAGGTCCAAAACCAAGTGTCTCAGCATGCATGACCACTAAGTGCACCTTGACAAAGAGCACCTGCCTTAGAAGTGGCTGCAGGTAGAGCCTCCTGATGCATTTCAAGTGACAGCACATGCAGGGACCTTTGCATTATCAGATATTGCAAGGCCAAAACCAAGTGTCTCAACATGACCGCTAAGTGCACCATGGCAAAGAGCACCTGTCTTAGATGTGGCTGCAGATAAAGCATCCTGATACATTTAAAGTGACAGCATGTGCAGGGGCCTTTGCATTATCAGTAATTGCAATCAGTAATTACAATCAATGAGTGACTTTCTTGAGTTTTGTCATTACCTAAATGTGCATAAATACTATTAGAAACAAAATTTCGTCCACTTTCATAACTAAAATAACTTTGTTTCCATATAAAACATGAATTTACGAAATGTAAACGTTAAACATGAATTTGCGCCGAAATGCAAAATTACGAAACTGAAATTTCACTTACGGAATTCCGAATTACGGTTTGTATGGCAATTATGAAATTACAAATTCGTGTCGTAACGGCAACATTCAAGGAAACACGAAATTACGAAGATTTTGGCTCAACACTAACAGTAGATATACATACTGTATGCGCAGAAGCACTGGTAGCTTGGCAGTCGGAAAAAGCCATTATTTTCCACAATGCAATAAGGCTCCCACAGTGTGATGTCTGTACCCAGGTGCTGACATCACACTGTGGGAGGGGTTTCACCCCAATATCAGCCATACAGACGTCCCTGATGATCTATTTGAGAAAAGGTAAAGACTTCTCATGGGAAAGGGGGTAACAGCTACTGATTGGGATGAAGTTCAATCCTTGGTTACAGTACCTCTTTAACCTCCTTGCCAGTTCAATTCCTCCGGCAAGGAGGCAGCGCAGCACTTTTTAAAACATTTTTTTTAAAATCATGTAGCGAGCCCAGGGCTCGCTACATGATAGCCGCTGAGCGGCGGCATCCCCCCACCCACTCCGATCGCCTTAGGTGATCAGAGTAAGCAGGAAATCCCGTTCAGAACGGGATTTCCTGCAGGGCTTCCCCGGTCGCCATGGCGACGGGGAGAGATGATGTCACCGACGTCATGGACGTCATAGGGAATCCCGATCCGCCCCTTTAGCGCTGCCTGGCGGCACTGATTGGCCAGGCAGCGCAGGGGTCTGGGTCGGGTGAGCAGCTTGGCGCGGCGGGTAGCGGTGAATAGGCGGGTGGCGGCGGCGATCACGTATTACACGCAGGTAGCAAAGTGCTAGCTGCATGTAGGGAATAAAAAATTATGCAAATCGGCCCAGCGAGGCCTGAGAAATCCTCCTGCGCTGGTTACCCTGAGCTGAGCTTGGGATAACCGACAAGGAGGTTAACATTCAAATGATACAGTATGGCAAAAGTCCAAGGACAGCCATAGTATGAAATAAATGTAATCAAGGAGAGAGAAACAAATTCTTGGTGTGATTACCATTATTTAAAATACATAAAGAGGTGATCATTATCAGCATAACACCAAGGTAAAGGGTCCTTCCTGGGTGGAGCCTCTGATCCCAGGGTTCAGGTCTGGACACAACTTCTGCATCCCCTATTGCTACACGACCGCCTTCATCACTCTCACTTCCTTATTCATTTCCACCAGTCTTTAAACAGCTCTTGACTGCCTAACGCTGATTGGCAGTGGGAGCGTGGCTCACTGGGGACCACCTAACGCCAATTGATGTCATTCCCTGCTTGTAAACACAGCGGGGATCCGTGATCAGCCTGCCAGCCGCGATCGGAGCTGGCAGGCTGAAACAAGGAAAGAAAGCCCACAAATATATGTGTACAGTGCTGCGATCTAGAGCAGCGCTGTTAAGAGAAGATCCCTGTCACCTAACTGCCCCTCTTATCAACTCACAATCTAATCCCTCTCATAGGCTGATGCCTATGAGAGTGTAGTGTAGAGTATGGATCGCAGTCTACAGCCAATTTGCGGGGGGAAGGGGGTTAATGAAAAGAAATAGGGGTTTTTATTTTTAAAAATAAACAATTTTAATTAATAAAAAAAATTGCAGCAGCAATCAGAGACCACCAAAATAAAGCTCTATTAGTGGCAAGAAAAGGAGGTATAATTAATTTGGGTGCTAAGTTGTATGACCGAGCAATAAATGGTTGAAGTAGCGAAGTGTTGAAATGTAAAAAATCCAGATATTCCACCAAGACACTGCGCTCACAACTTCAATGAATCCTTATTCCAGAGATGTCACTCGGAAAAAAAGACAAGGCCTCAATTCACAGACCTTTATTAAACACTTTATCAAACGTTTGATAATTTTCCTCATAGGTAAAATCTAATTTTGAATTCACTAAGGTGTTATATATTTATTGATCATTTCATCGATAAAACATTCGATAAATCTATAACACCTTAGTGAATTCAAAATTAGATTTTACCCATGAGGTAAATTATCAAACGTTTGATAAAGTGTTTGATAAAGCTCTGTGAATTGAGGCCAAAGAATACCATAGCATAATACTGTTTAAATATATTTCCTCTCTCCACAACACCCAGTGCAGTAAGCAATATCCGTGTGTGTATCCACCAACATACAGGGTCTTACAGATCCTCACCATATACTTTGGCTGCCAGATCACAGACAGCTATAAAAGCCTCCAAACATAACCAAGTTCAAGCTCTCCTTAGTGTATCCAGGTGTTCCAACACCACCACACGTGGACTCTCACCTTCTTAAAATGCCGTCCAAGTTATAAGACAGCAAATGCGCCTGATTTATCCCATCAACAGCATACTTTCAGCAGACGGATCCTCATCAGAGCAGCTTACTCATATCACCTGGCAAACTGAAGAGCCTCTCATAGTGTAAAACCGTACTTTTATTTAAAATATAAAAAAATAGTGCACTCACATGCTCCAAGTATACACAAGCATATCAAATGATTAGCTTCCTCCACGCCAACTCTCCGCGCCCGTAGCTCCTTCCTACGCATTTCGTGCATGCGCACTCATCCAGCCCCTGATGAGTGCGCATGCACGAAACGCGTAGGGCGGAGCTACGGAAGTTGTGAGCGCAGTGTCTTGGTGGAATATCTGGATTACATCTTATGCTTGATGACTGATGCTGCGATCCAAAGGACTTTTTAGTTAAGTAAAAGGACTAAAGTTACTCTATTTGGGACACTATTTGAGAGAGCGCACAGATACATTGTATTTTGAAATGTAAAAAATTGCTTGGTAACTAGGGTGGTATAAACCACTGGTCCTCTAGAGGTTTAAGACTGTAATTGGAAATCCCTACCCAGTCATTAGTAGTTGCTAGTGGTCATGTGGTGTTTTGTTTAGTAACAAGGGTCTTGATTCATGAAGCTATGGTAAGATTGCAGTGTGCAGGCAGTGCAAGACAATTTTACTATTACTAATGATGACAACATAGCGTGCAGTGTCTAATTAGCATGGCCCTGGTTACCTAAGCAACATTAGCATTTCTAGGGTAATGTGGTACTCTGCTTGTTACTCTAGCAATGTTCGCATTTCTTAGGTAAGTGCGCTAACTGCAGATGGCAATCTTACTGTAACTTTATAAATCAGGACCAAAAATGCAAACTACTGGTTTTACCTAAATCATATGTAAGAACATTTAGCTTTTTTAAATAATTGTTTTATGCTACAGAAACATTACATTTTTTGAAGTTGACTGGCTGCATGAAATCTGCTCCTACTCTACTTGAAAAGTAATAGTCTGGAGACTGGCAAAGAGTGAGTCAGGATTAGAGAAGCTGTTGGATCACTTCCTAGCACTTGTATTAAACTTAATGGTATGGAGATGAAGTTAGTGATGGATTAAGTCCTGGGGAAGTGTATAAACTGTAAAAACCTCTGAAGAAGGTTTATTTGTATTTATTTCCTGAGGAGTGATGGTTGGAGTAGTCTACTGAGGAATGAGACTAAACTGTTGTTGTTTTATGGTAGTTTTCTTTGTGGAACCTTAGCCAGTTTCCCATTTGGAAAAGGACTAATCCTTCAGCTTCTTTATTTTTGAGGTTAAGGTCCTTTTTTTCCCTCAATGCATCTGACTGCATGGCTCTTGAGTTTTAACCAATGAGAATCCTGCCTAAGGAGGATTTTCATTGGTCAGTTAAGAGGACCACTGAAAATCATCCTGCTCAGGGAAGATTTTCTTTGGTTAAAATGCTGGATCAATGTGAAGCCCCAGTGAGAGGCTCAAAGATGCTTTACCTGGGGTCTCTGAACAGTGTAACTGAAGAGCTGGCAGATGAAGAGGGTTCAGCAAGTATTCCTAGTGGACCAGCAATGGGTGGTCTTGGCAGCCAGTGGCAGAGCAATGAGTGGTGGCCAGAGTGGAGGCCATGGTCTGGCGGTGGCGGGAATGACCCGTCAAACAAGGTTTAAATGAGAAGAAAGAAGTAAAAAGTAAAAGACATGACAGATGAAAGACAGAGGAGTCTTTTTTTCCCCTAGTAAAGTTTAATACAGAGTCTTGGTTAAGTGGTACCATCAGCTGATGTTGGATAAGTGTGTTTTTTGGTTGCTTGAGACTCAAAGTTAAAAATATGCCTAGCTAATAAAGTACTCTACCCCACTCTATATACTGTACATACCATCAACTTTGTATTAAATGGTAAAATACAGTACCATAATTGAAACTACATTAGCCTTGGGGAAGCCATAGAAAGGCACAGCAGAGCTTACAAACAGCCTAAGAAATTGGCCTTCACCACTGTGAGTAATGCTGGCAATTTGTCCAGGTTGGTTGAGACTGCTGGTTAGTTGAGTTGTGGATAACCGAGACTCTACTGTAATCTGTTAACCACTTCACAACTGAGGGGTTTTACCCTTTAAACACCAGAGCAAGTTTTATCTTTCAGCGCTCCTTCCATTCATTTGCCTATAACTTTATCATTACTCATCACAATGAAATGAACTATATCTTGGGGTTTTTTTTGCCACCAATTAAGCTTTCTTTGGGTGGTACATTATGCAAAGAATTATTTTATTATAAATGTTTATTAATGGGAAAATAAGAAAAAAATTGAAAAAATTATTATTTTTCAGTTTATGGCCATTCTAGTTTTTAAATATATCATGCTACTGCAATTTAAATCCACATAATTTATTTGCCCATTTGTACTGGTTATTACACCGTTTAAATTTTGTCCCTATCATAATGTATGGCGCCAATATTTCATTTGGAAATAAAGGTGCATTTTTTCCGTTTTGCGTCCATCACTATTCACAAGCCCATGATTTAAAAAAAAAAAAAACCTTATGTACCCTCTTGACATACATATTTAAAAAGTTTAGTCCCTAAGATAAATATTTATGTATTTTTTTTATTGCCAATTTTTAAATGATAAAAAAAAAGTGATTACCTTGGGGAGAGTGTATTTATTTTAAATAAAAAAAAAATGCTTGTAATTTAAAAGAAAAAAAGTGTATTGATGTATGTAATTTTACTATTTGGCCACAAGATGGCCCGTGAATGGGAAACTTTTTTTTTTTCAATGATCACGCGGCTTCTTATAGAAGCACGCACGAGTGAGCGGGAGCGTGGAGCGTGGAGAGCGGCTGTAGCGGAGGAGGTACGTGTATCTACGCTCCGGGCGGGGAAGTTAAGTTAAAAGGGGCGTAGATATACTGTACCCGGGGGGGGGGGGTAACTGGTTAAAATATATACAGTAGATACACAATCATTGGACACAAAAGAGTGTAGAGTAAAATTACATATATGTTTCAGAACTCATATAGATGGAATATAGATAGGGAGAGGGGAACAAATACATTAAAAGAAATCTCATAAACACAAGATTATTTTAAAAATATATATCTTAATCTGGGACAGGGCAGGCCCCAGGTGATAAGGATTTAATGTATTTGTTTGATATATTGATGGTCTACTTATTAAGGTAGGGCCTTATTTTTACCTTATACACTATTTGAATTCATATCAGTGTACTTTAAGTCACAAAACTGCCTACTTTATTTGAGTACAAGATACATATCGTGTCATGAGTACCTCGGGCGTCTCCTACCCCATCCTGGATACTGCCTGCTTGCCAGTTGGATGCAACAAGGTTCAAAGACTGGAAACTGTTGTGAATATGGCCATGACATCACACTATGGGAGGGGTTTCACCACAATATTAGCCACACAGATGCCTCTGATCATCTATTTGAGAAAAGGTAGCGATTTCTCACGGGAAAGGGGGTGTCGGCTACCAATTTGGTTGAAGTTCAATCCTTGGTTACAGGTCCTCTTTAGCACTAAATAAGGGATGAGGAACTACGATGCCAGCAGAGCCTGGCATGCTCCAGTGAGCTTTCAATAAGTTGTTTAGAGCCTGTTGGCTCTCTCAGCAGACTTTGGGTAGGCACACATCTCCTGGGGGAGCGAGGCAGTAGTGCCTGGGGTGCTGAAGGACAGCTCCGTGGCACATATACGCTGCTCCCCATCACTCAGTATCGCATGGGACACAGGAGCATCACTCAGGCAGATAGTGTAAAAGTGGAAGCCTGAGGTATAAGAAAGGTATTTACCGAAATTTGTAGAAACAAGCAAAAAGCTGTGCATCTTTGCAGCACAGGGCTGCCACTGGTTAACTATAAGCATATATATATACTTTACTTTCTATAAAATTCTTTATTCCTATTTTCCAATTTTACCAACGCTCTGCTAACTCCCTCTAAAATAATTAGCCAAGGACCCACCGAGGCTCAACTTTGTTGCTTGGATCTAGAAATGTTTTCAACTTCAGTTCAGCAACACATTTATTTTCCTCTAATTTTCATAAATGTACCTAGCCGTGCTAATATCAAATAAGCTATAACGCAAAGTAAACATACAAAATTTACTTTCATTGCTTAAGCAGAACAAAAACAAAACAACATATCCGATCAACACAGCTATGGTGTGTTATTAAATAAGCGTTCTAATGAGTTTTCACTTGGTTACCAGTTATAAACAG
Source organism: Hyperolius riggenbachi (assembly GCF_040937935.1). Taxonomy (NCBI): domain Eukaryota; kingdom Metazoa; phylum Chordata; class Amphibia; order Anura; family Hyperoliidae; genus Hyperolius; species Hyperolius riggenbachi. The sequence goes on along the minus strand of NC_090654.1, from coordinate 199,643,476 downwards.
TGAGCACAATTACAGACGACCTCAGATATCTAGTTTGATGTTTCTTTCTCCTTTGCAGGTGCTTCATTCCTGTATTCTCCTAATGTTCTAAAACACAACGTCAGTGGGATGCCATGCTCAGGGTATTGGTTATTAGCTGAAGTAGCGCATCTGAGAGGCGAGACGGTTTGGAAAGTCATAGAGACAACTGGTGTTGCTAGGAAACCACATCTTAGACCAATTTAGCTGGGTTTTATTTTCCCTTCTTTCGTACAGCTCTAAAGAAACATGGTCTGTTTTGATGCCGCAAACAAATGAACAGTCTTAGATGTAAACTTATTGAAATATTTCTAAAAATGTATCATGTCTGATTTGGTGTCAAAGCTCTGGACTTAGAAGTCAAAATCCCACCAGGAGGACAGACGTAAATGAAGATGCTCCGGTGCTAAGGTGGCGGTACTTGTCTAGCCATCATAAATATGAAACAGTGCTTTTCCATCTGTGTAATGACACTCAAGCACTTGAAGCATAACTCTTTAATAACCCGAAAGTAACTGTCAGAAGTCTACAAAACCAGTTCATGCCAGAAGAGAACATGTTGAAATATGGAGAAAAAGCAATTAGGGTTAACAGTTGGTACATAGTATATTAAACAAGCCAGATGTCTTCTTCACTACATATGTAAATTTATACATTAATGAATGCCTTCTGTAGCAGCATTACTGGGCAGATTTGTTCCTTAAGCAGCACAGAAGAAATCTGATTGACAAAGCTTAGGGTGGCCATGGAGAGACAGATGTTTCACCAAGAGTAGCAAGTGGCAATGCACTGGTTTGACTAACTTCAAATCATCACTTTTTATTCCTCCTGTGGTCCCACATTCACATAATGAATTAAGATTGGAGGAGAAGTTATAAAGGTCAAAGCAGGCATACCTTCAGAACTGCAAGAACAGAGAGAAAAAGTCATTTAAGTTTTTAGAAACCTACAGATTCTAAAAAAATATATATTGTATGTTCAGAGACCTGGCATGACACGCCACACTGGAATGTACAAAGAGAAATTGAATGCCCATACCTAGACAATTATGTAGGCTCCACAAAAATCTCTTATGCCATTTGAATCTCATCAGGGAAAAGATCACCTAGGCTGCGTACATATATGGGTCTGGCAATCGCCAGATTGTTCTTTATTATAAACATAGGAAATACTTTCTTGGTACACAGACAATAACGCTTTAAAGTGTACCAGAGCCGAACAACTATTGTTCGTCTCTGGTTTCCTTTAAAAAGGAGCAAAGCTAAAAAGAAAATGTTGACTATATTGCACCCCCAGCATTATAAGTAGAAAGTTCAACAGTACTATCAAGCTAAACCTCACCCACTGGGGGCATGGCTTGACGTTGAAGAAAAATGGCTGCTTGCTCTTTGGCTATTACCAGCCATCTCTATCCTGATATGAGGAATACCCATAAACAGCAGAACCCCACAGCGGACCTTAAGCTCACCTAGACCCAAATCGGGAAGAGCGTGCCCTAGCTTTCCTGTTCCCAAAGGATAAGCATGCAGGCCTCCAAGATGGTACTGACAAAAGAGGGACAGCTTTCTCTGCCTCTCCGGCCTCCTTGTCACAAACAGGCACTAAGGTCTGTGACAGAAAGCATAAACCCCCTAACCTGGCAGACATTCACAATATGGCGGTGGACATAAAGAGCTCACTGTACATGGCGATAACAGAAGTTTCAGCTATTAGCACCAGACTGGCAGAGCATGCATGATCAAGTCGAAATGTTGTTTGATTCTGTGTGTGACTTATACTTACTTCGAACTTTACTACACTGTTATGAATTCAGATGTCCAATGGGACAAATGTCATCCAGGAGCCATTTCACTTGTGTGCAGCAGTGGTGCTCGGATAAATTCCATGATCACGGAATAGCCGTGAATGACGAGCATTTTTCCACTATTCGGCTTTGGTATTCAACTCTGTGATCAATTCTCGATCATGGAATTCGGTCACGGGGCATGCATTACAAATATTCGGCCGTGATCACGCTTGTGATCGCGGAAAAAAAGCCGTGATGAGATAGGTCGTGATTGAGCGGAAATTACATCTCTGGGCCAATCAGAGCCCCCCCCAGCCAGATCCTAGCAACTAATCATAATGTATATAAAGCAGCGGCCATGATGAAAAGCTCTGTCCTTGCTAGACTGTGGCACTGAGAGGATCATCTCCAGGCCATTTTTTGCTAAAGCAAGCAAGTTGTTTGTCAATAACAGAGTTTTTACTCAGAGCTATTATACTGTACTATATACTTGTATTCAGCTAGCTAGCTAGTGAGTGATTACTAAAGTTAGTTGTAGTCAGTGTAGTTTAGTGAGAGAGTGTAGTGATTGATTGCTGGCGCTGTTGTGCTTAGTGCAGTGCAGGCACTGGCAGGCTCACTGATTCTATCTACTACTGCTCTGACTGTATACTTGTATTTAGCTTGCCAGTGAGTGATTATTAAGTTCAATTTGTGGGATTGTAGCATGTATGGGGGCTTTAAGAATAGCTTAAATGCTATTCCGTGATCACGGCCATGATTAGGCATGATTGCCTCATTCACTGAAAAAATCCAATTCAAATTCATGAGGCCGTCTCAAATCCGGAAAATCAATCACGCCGTTTCCGGATTTTTTTTTAATCACGGCCGAATAGCCGAATCCGTGATTGGGGGTATCTGAGCACCACTGGTGTGCAGTCTACCTGAAGCTTCATGACCTGGTATATTGCCTCTATCTTGATTAGTAGACCATGTGGCATATTCTACATACATATATACCAATTGCAGCTGCTCTGTCTGGACAGTGATAGATAAGTTGGAAGTAGTGAAAAGGCCATTTTTCTCTCTTACAGATCTACTTCCAATCACTTTAACTATACCAGTCTCCTGTTGGGTACTATGAAAGTCACCAGGTCTTTGACCATGAGTGGGTTGTACCCGATATGCCCATTGCCCAAATTGACAGAGACATTCATCTCAAGTCTGTGTATGTTCTTGGAATAGAGTTTTTATAGTCTTGTCACTAACTGTCCCTAAGAGGGGCTCACAATCTATTCCCTACCTCAGTCATAGTCATAAGGTGGCCACACATGACATGATTCAATTTCTTAATTTTTTTTTAAAGTTTGATCTATTAGATTATTTTATCAAACCAACCATACACCATACAATTTTCAAAGCAATCAACCTGATTTTTCTAACACATCTGATCAAATTTTTATCAAAAACATTGAATAATAAATTGTGTTTTTATCAAACAAACACAAAAGGATTCTTTCGATTTCTTCTTTAGTTCATCAATTTGGTCAAATAAATGAGAAAATAAAACTTTTTGATTGTACCGTTTATTGGCACCTTAAAGAGGAACTACCGTATAGTGAAAATAGCATAATGAATAAAATTGATTATTGTTTACAATATTCATGGATGTAAAAATAGCCTACCATCATGGTCTGATTCCAAGGTTATCACTGAAAAAGACATCTTGGATATCCTTTCAAACCTTCGCCAGACTACCTGCGATCTGGCCCCTGGCCCCACTAAGTTCATGTTGAAATGCCCTGAGCTATTTACACCAGCATACCACAAAATAGTGAATGGCTCCTTACAAGAAGGGTGGTTTCCCTCTTGTCTGAAAGAAGCAATCGTCAGTCCACTACTCAAGAAAACATCCTTAGACCCAGACACTCTAAATATCTACAGACCTGTCTCAAACCTCCCCTTTCTGGGGAAAATTATTGAAAAGGCTGTCTACCTCCAGCTTGAAGCCAGGCTCTCCAGAAACAGCATCCTTGACCCTCTTCAGTCTGGCTTCAGGAAATATCACAGCTGTGAAACAGCCCTCACCGAGATTCACAATGATCTGCTCATGGCAAGAGACAAAGGCCAATGTTTAAATCCTGATTTTCTCAACCTCTCAGCGGCTTTTGACACAGTTGATCATGAAATCTTGCTTAACAGGCTACAAGAGTACTGTGGCATAGATGGCATTGTTCTCCAGTGGTTCAACTCCTTCCTGGCTGGCAGAACACAAAGGGTAGCCTTAGGGCCCTTCCTCTCCACCCCTGTACCACTAAAATATGGTGTACTCCAGGGCGCGATATTATCACCTTTACTTTTGACCATATACATGCTGTCACTTGGAGAAATCATACAAAAACATGGCCTGACATATCATTGCTACGCTGATGACACCCAGCTATATTTGTCATTCAAACCTGACGTCGAAAACCCTATTCCACAAATAAACGCATGTTTAGCTGAGCTTCAGGAGTGGGTGAATAATATCTGGCTAAAACTTAATGCTGACATAACTGAGGTTCTTGTTATCGAAGGTCAAGGCTCGACAGCAAAGCAGTCCCAGTCTTAACCAACACCGCTAAGGATAGGGAGCTCAGACCTGAACAACTCAGACTGCGTGTGCAGCCTGGAAGTACTGATTGATGGGAAATTAAACTTCAGGAATCAAATCTCAGGATCTTCCAACCCTAGTTAATGCCTTCATCACATCAAGTTTGGACTACTGCAATGTTCTCTACACAGGCCTTTATAAGAAAGTCCTACGCCACCTGCAATAGTATGAATGCCGCCACAAGGCTGTTAACAAGCCAACCCCACCATTGCCACATAACACCAACCCTGTGTTCACTCCACTGGCTACCGATAAAATGGAGAATTTTGTTTAAGATTGGTTTACTGACATTCAAATCCTTGCACAATCTGGGCCCTGGATACCTGAAAGACTTGCTGCAACTGCATCACCCCCCCCACCCACACATACACACACACACACACACACACACACACACACACACACCCCTTCCCCACACAGACACACACACATACAGGGCATCATTTTTTAGAATTGAATTAGAACTAAGGTGTCCTTTAAGGGGATAAGTTGGCAACACTGGTTTTGTAGATCCAGTGCCATTAACCACTTGATGACCACAGGCTTACACCCCCCTAGTGACCAAGCTATTTTTCACAATACAGGGCTGTGCAGCTTGGTCAGGTTGCATGCGCGCACGCGTTCCCTGCTGAACTGCAGTTCCAGGACTTGACGCCAATCGGCGTTAGGCGGTCCTGGGGCTGCCACCGCGGTCACGTTCATTGGCGTGACGCGGTCATTAGGTAGTTAATGTTTTCAGCCATATACTACAATTTCTGGTATATGGCTGAAAACATTAACTACCTAATGACCAGAATGAGTATAAACATCAGGTACTGTGATTAAAGACTTTTAAAGACTGGCCATATTAGCTTTACAGTATGCTTGTTTCAGGTGTACGATACAGAAACTACTGCAGCCAAAAGGATCAGCAACACTATCAGGCTGTTGCCATTATTTAAAAGGAAATCAATACAGCAGCCTCCATATCCCTATGACTATAGTATCCCTTTAATGCTAGGAACATTTTAAAGTGCTAGTGTGGTTAAAATGTTTAAAATGAGGCTCTGGTGACTTGTACTAATAATTGTAGTGCTGTAGAAAACATTAGCAAAATACCGACAGCGGTAGCATAGTAATAGGGGATGAAGAGGTCGTGACTGCCCTTGGCCCCTGAACCTGGAAGGGTCCACATGGGGCGAGGGCAGGGCAATATTATGCAGTGGCGTCCATGGTACTGCAGCTACCCTACTGACAAGTATCGACTACACATAAAAATATATCTAATCTGATCTTGGTCTCTGTATTCAGCAATGCTAAGCTGCTGATCTGCACAGGGAAGACAACCACAGCAATTTACAACAAGACAGGAAGAAAACATGTCAGAAGTAGATTATTTAAACATGGATCAGCACACACAACAACTAACTTACTGTCAGTATAGATATGGTGTTTCAGCTTATACTATGCATACTTGAGGTGAGCAATTTACATTGGGGAGATACACAATCCAATTATATTGCATTATTGATGAGGGTGCCATTTTGGGTATTTTAACCACGTTTAAAGTGTACTCGAGGCAGATTCAGAGGGGGCATATGGGATACAGAGGCATGTTCCCTGCTCTATGGCATGCCTATGTGTCCCCTCCATGCTGCTCTCAGCATCCCCTCGCTACACACTGTGATCCCCCGAAATTGCTGACATGAGATGCATCTGAACTGGAAATAACATTATCTTGTGTTTACTTAATTGTATCAAGTGAGGAATGTAAACATTCTCTGGCAATTCAGACACAGACAGATGCTCAGAAAGCATATCTGGGTACATTACAATATGAATTCACAAGTTATGAATAAAATGCAATGTCAGCTCTCAGAGCAAAAAATGTGTACTTTGGGAACTTGTAATTTCTAAATGAATAATAATACTTATGCACAAGCAAATATGATAACAAAAGCAAAAATGATAATCCACAGAAGTATGTTTAACCTTTTCGGGACCGGCCACCTACCCCCCCTTAAGGACCAGGCATTTTGCGCGGGAAGGGGGTGCGCGCAATTGGGGGGGGTCAGGCGGCCGGATGCCGTCTGTGGCTGGCTGGTTTTGTGTCCCCCCCATGGTGGCCTGGGCCCCCCCTTCTGCCAGCAACCTTCACTTACCTTCCAGGCTCCAGCGATGAGCCGCACGGGACCCTCTTCTCTGGCCGGCATCTCCGTTCTGTCTGACGAACAGTTCCGGGTCGTGGCTTGATGACGTCATCAAGCCGAGACCCGGCGCTGACGTCAGATGGAGCGGAGATGCCGGCCAGAGCGGAGGGGGGTGCCGATCGTCGCGGGAACGGCAGGGAGGTGAGTGGATCCTCTTCTTTTCCCCCCTGCCGCCGCAGCTGTCAAACTGATCACTAGGATCCGACGGCGATCGTAGTGATCACGTGATCAGCAGCCATACGCGATGGCTGCTGATCACTCAGGGGAGATGTCGGCTGTCATATGACAGCTTAATCTCCCCCTCTGGGTGCACACGATCGCGTCGGGAGCGGAAATTGCGGGCCGGCATAGATTCTACGCCGCATCAGGCTAGAACAGCCACAAGTGCGGCGTAGAATCTAATGCACGTGGTCCCGAAAAGGTTAATGAAGTAATTTAATTGATTTTGGCAGGCTGCCAACAATGAACTCCCTGCAGCTCCTCACTAAGGCTCTGCCAGCCATTACCCTGTGGAGTCCTTCTTCCCCATCATCCGCACTGTGCATGAATTGCAGTTTACACATCAACAGTCTAGAGGTGACAAAAGCTATCAGGCAAAAGGCCACAAAGGTCCCGATCTTGGGTGGCTGCCAGGGGCGTAACAATAGACCCTGCAAGGGATGCAGCTGCGGGGGGCCCTGAAGCCGCAGGGGATCCTGCGAGGGGAGAAGGTTTTTTTCCCTGTCCTTAGGGACTGACAACTAAGAGCATGGAGAGAAAAAACTTTCTGCTCTCTTCACAAATGGTTGCATCTGCTCAGCCACTTATAAGGAATCATACAAAGTTTTGCAGACAAAGATTTGTAGACAGTCTCTATTCAGTATGCAGCACTGTCTTGTGTACGGCATCCATCTCCCAGCCTCTGCAGAGTCAGTTCTACTCCATCAGAGATGGACAGAGTGAGTGCAATAAGCTGAGGCTGGGAGCACACTCATCTGTCAGTTTTCTGTGTGCGTTTTCTGCACGCCATGGGCTCGATTCACAAAATTGTGATAACTGCTATCACAGCAGTTATCACGCGATCTGCCGCGCACAGCGGTTTGCACGCGTAAAAGATTACTCTGCGTGAAACACACGCATGATCACGCACAAACATTTATTTATCACGCGGAGTAATCTTTTATGTGCGCAAACCGCCGTGCGCGGCAGATCACGTGATAACTGCTGTGTGTCTGTATGTGTGAAAACATGCATGTTTTATCACAGAAGCTAATGTAATTTATAGAGAAAATGTGTGCAGTGCTTCACTGCTGTCTGTTTTTATCTGCATGGGGAAAACACATTCAAGTGTGCACTAGCTAACTGAATAACATTGATTCTCAGTTTACCTGTGCAGAAAGCAAGAGTGGTGTCCCATCCAAAGTTTTGCAGGGGAGCCCAGTTATTTCTAGTTACACCCCTGGTGGCTGCTGCCCAAGGGGGTGGCTGAACATGGAAAAGGAATTGATGAATATGGAAGAGTAGCCTGCAAAAAGGAGGCTGCATATGGGGAGAAAACATATGGAAGAGGAGACATGACGCTAAAGGGAGCATGAGAGAGAGGGACTGTTGTATAAGGATGCTACACACAGAAGAAGGGCTGCACATGGAATGGAAGAGATGCTATTACACATGGATAGGGAGCAACAATAAAGTTGGCCTAGGAATGGAAAAAGTATAGCTTTGGTTACAGTACCAAACCATGAAACAGCTGGGCTAGTTTGCTCTTGGATGGGTGGAACTTCTTCAAATTCTTTCTACTGTTTCGGCACATCCCACACATGTCTCCAACAGTCTCTGTTATACTGTGCTTATAAAGAAGCTATCTGGTCCATATAGATAAAATGTTATGCCATTCCTCTGCCCTCATTTTGTACTGCATCAAGCTTACTGGTCTTTTACTAAAGCTTTCTAAAAATATATCTGTTGATAGTTGTCTCTAAGTAAAAGTACACCTACATTTGCTGCACCAATTCATAGCTCATCTTTACCCCCCTAGTGATTATCGTTCTCTGCTAATTGATATCACGTAAAATTTCACGTACAATTTTCTTAAAAACTACACGGCCTTTTTGAAAAATTATTTTGTTTGACTTTTTTGACTTGTTCCCACTCTTCTCCTTAATATACCTAGCAATTGTGGTGACAATGTCATGTATTGCTATTAACCACTAAAGTCGGCACAAAATTACACAAATTTGCGAATTCTAAATATATTTTGTACCAAACCATTTACTGTTGCCATGGTTTTCCAACACGTTTTCTAAGCAACTGCATTTCTTTTTTAGCATTCCATTTCAAAAAATGGCTTGTGGGTGATAATGTAGATTGCAATACTAACGAGGAGTAACGATGGCCATACACAATGCAATGTTGCTTTTGATCATAATTACGATCAATATTTTGACCACCTGACCAAAAGCCAACATTGCATTTCAGTGTTTCAATGATAATATTTTAAATGCATAAATCCACTTTAATTTACAATCAAGTAGATGTTTTTAAGTGATCAAATGTGTAACTGGGGAAAAAAAAATTATACAACGTATAATTCTTTAACCCTCCTGGCGGCGCAGCAGTTTTTTTTTTTAAATCATGTAGCGAGCTTAGGGCTCGCTACATGATAGCCCCTGTGCAGCGGCATCCCCCCACCCGCTCCGATTGCCTCCGGTGATAAAGCCCGTCCCGAAATCCTGTTCTGAACGGGATTTCCATTAGGGCTTCCCCCGTCGCCATGGCGACGGGCGGGATGACATCACCAACGTCATCGACAACGTCAAGGGAGTCCCGATCCACCCCTCAGCGCTGCCTGGCACTGATTGGCCAGGCAGCGCATCTGGTCAGGGGGGGGGGGGCGGCATGGCGAATCGGCGCGGAGTGGCGGCGATCGGTGTGCACACGCAGCTAGCAAAGTGCTAGCTGCGTGTAGCAAAAATAAATTATGTAAATCGGGCCAGCAGGGCCTTAGAAATCCTCCTGCGCGGCCAGGAAGGTTAAAGATTTTAGCAAAATGTGTTGCAAACACGCCTTTATTTTGTAGCTGATATTACTAAGTGGGAGACTCAGCCTGCGGTGATCAGTCCCAGTATAAAGAAAAATATGTGCAAAAGCTTGTTTATTATTATCTTCTATAGTATTTTTTTTTTTCAAAAATGGAGCAATGCACTAAAGTTTATCCACATCCAGTGGAGGATAACATTCCAAGTATACGATTGTTTTATATCCCAACTATGCTCATTATAAAGTGATTGTTGTCAAAATATGTTTGCAGCTTCCTAGGGGAATTAAGTACAAAAGGCAACAAATAACTGGGTTCCCATTTCCCACCCAATCACCTGAGAACCATTCCACAAAGCATCATCTGTCACCACCAAAAGGCTTATATTACTTGCTCTCCTTATTGTTTACATATTTAACTCAATTGTTGTGTCTCCCCCCCCCCCTTCCCCCTCCCCAAGAGTTAAAATTGCTTGTTGATGACAATAACAACAAGCTGTTCTATAGGTGAAGCAGTGTTCCATAAATCTTGCCTATTTTTACGGTGGCATTGAATGACTTTTTTTTTCTCCCTGTGGTCTTTTTCATTTCTTGTGTTTCTGAGAATTTTCTCCCCTAGCCAGATGTTATCCGCTTTTGTTTCTCTGCTGCTAGCATAAACATTATAATCACATACAGACAACAGCACAGCTACAATATTTAGAAAACATTTTTCACACCTCCTTATTAAGAGAGATTATGACTCATAGCTATGCCATTGTCTCAGCCAGCCTCCCTGCAGCAGACAGCCCCACACCGACTACTGAAAACACGCTGAAGCTGCGAGAAATCTCTCAGCCCTCTAACGCGCCGCGCACCATTGTTTGTGTTTATTAGTATCTCTATTATTTATATTCAAATGTCTCTCAGGATACAATGTATTATTATGAAATGCGAGATCAGCAGGCAGGCTATAGTGTCCTATCCTTGCTTGCTGGCAAGAAAGCAGCTTAAATGCCAATTGCCTCTCTTACACTATTAAAATAACACAGAATCGCACACCAAAAATATAACACATGCCTTTTTCTTTCTCTCTTTTTATTCAGCCTATTATATGTAGTATTCTGGTATCTGGATAAGTGTTTTTTTTTTTTTTTTTTTAGTTTTAAGTCGAACACTCATTTAAATACATTGAATTAGTTGATATTTATTTGTGTATTCTCTATTGTGCAGCATATTATCCAGGCTTCTCAAATAGACAATATGTTCTCCACTATAGCCACAGATCCTAATGTATTGCCACTACATTGTAGCCACTCCTTGAAGTGCTGATACCCCCCTCAGTATAGACACACACCACCACTACTGTCCCTATTCCAGGTACAACACTAAAGGTGGCCATACAACTCTTAGTTTGGTGATTGATTATCTAATTTGTTAATTGTTATCGAGTTGTATGAAAATCAGTACTGCCAAGAGCATGCCCAATTTACAATGCAACACATTTTCTTGCCAAAATTGGTCACAAGTATTGATCGAACATGCTGCAAAATGTTGGGCCGTTGTGGTCGATCGCGTGCATACCGGTAATGACAAACGGGATTGTAATGAGATATAAAGGCGATGAAACCCCTAGCGCTGTTCCCCTAGTGTATAAATTACGCAGGCATGGTGTATAACACTAATGGAAGAGCAGAGGTCCTGAAGATGGATGAGCATGGCGTGGTGGGTGACACAGGACAGGTAATATATAAATGCACGCATGGGGGGTACTTTTATACACTAGGGGCAGCAACGAGGTGCCACACGCTGTGAACTCGTACAATTCCCGAGAGATTTCATGCTGAAATCAATTAGGAATCGGCCTGCGGTGGATGGGTAGCTGACAGATCTCTCTCCAATCAGATTCAATCAGAGAGAGAGATTTGTCTCTTGGTCAAATCTGTCCATCATCGCTAGATGTATGGATTCCTTAACAGTACAGCTATTCCCTCAAAAGCACTGCCTTCCACACCCACAAGCTCTTTCTCCACACGTCACTATAGTATAGTCACACCTTCTAGTACTGCCCCTCACCATTACTGAGAAACACCCCAGCCAGCACTGCCCCTACCCTCAATGTACAGTACTACACTACTATATCCAATTCCTCAAGTATAGCTTATCCTCAAGTACTGCAGCCCCAGTGTACCTGAATGCATTTTAACATACTGCCCCTACAGTATAGTCCTAACCACTGTACAACTAGTGATGATTTCCCAAATTGCCAAATTTCAAATCAGTGGAAATACTGAAATTTCACATGGTATGAACAAATTCCCATTTCCATGGATTCCAAGTTTGCATTGCAAAATCACAAAATTGTAATTTATTGCATATACCGTATATCCTTGCAGTGACCATACGATTAATTATGGTCGATGCAAATTTGCAAAATATGTTCACAATAGGTTAAAATTTCTCTTACAATTTTTGCTTTTTATGCTTACAATTTACTCATTCATGTTCCTTGAACAATCTCAATAGACAATTTTGCCAGTTATACAAAAAAAAGTTCATGCATTGCACGTAGGTAATTTCACTTAACATTCAGAATTTAGGCTTTAGAATTCAGTGAATTTTGAATTTCAACTAAAGATTTCAAGAATTCTGAAAGTCAGAATTTGGCAAAATCCATATTCTCATCCCTAAGTACCACCCCACCCATTACTGCCCCTCCCTCAGGTACTACAATTCCCTGCAAAATCACTAGTACTGCCTGCCAAACTGCTGCCTTCCATTTCCATATACTGACATCCAATGTTGCCACCCCTCAATGATAGAAAACTACCATTACCAGCACAAATGATTTGTGTAATGGTATTCCCTATAGCGAAGAATCGTCCAAGTGATCATTTAAATGGGATTGAAAATAAAATGTTGTAATGCATTGATTGCCACTATTAACTAACCAATTTGTACTTCCTATCCATCACAATCCATTAGAAAAACATTTTTTTTTTTAATCAATATAATTGGCAAAGGATCATTTTTTTAATCATTCGCAGTCGATTGGGGACACTAATGGAGTTTATTTTCTGCTAATTTGATCACAATTATCTGATCGCTCAAATGATTCTTCACCAAAAATTGGACTGTTAGTGGCCACCTCAAGGCATTTCTCCTCTTCCAGATCCAAGGTGGCATCACATGATCATGTAAATCTGCACAAAGAGAAATGTGTTTGATCAAGGTTTGAGTGGAGCAGTGGGATAAAAGACTGTATACACTGGTAATTATTAACACATTAACACTAACACCTACACAGTATTAGCTGTGCCAATTACGTACTCTCCCTGCTACTAAAAAATGCGTACATGGATATACACTGCCAGTCATTTTGCCGCATCTTGCTGGTGCACAAATTCCGGGTGGCGTTAATTACTATTCCCCCTCCAAGTCATAGCAACTCCGAGGGAGAAGTAATGTGGGGTACGGCAAATGCCGCCACCCAAATTACACTGCTCCATGGCCATAGACATAACATTACATAGCTATAAATGTTTGGTCTAAACAATGTATAAATACAGTAAGGAAGGATTTAAAGTCCATGGCAAAGCACAGTGGGTCCTTGTAACTCAAAAGATTTTTGTTACTTTATCAGTGCATGCTTCCAGACATGCATCAGTAATGTTACCCTGGGCCACAAAATGAGTTTTTGACTGAGCATAGCATACTACACCCATATCTAATTATAACTTGGGAGGAGATGAGGTAAGAGGATCATACGACATCTACTGGACATTCAATACTGGACAGTCTGAGAAGGCTAAGGACTAGAGATGGTCCGAACCTCGGTTCGCGAACCGGGTTTGGGAACTTCCGCGAAAGTTCGGTTCGCGTGAACTTTCGCGAACCGCAATAGACTTCAATGGGGAGGCGAACTTTGAAAACTAGAAAAATTTATGCTGGCCACAAAAGTGATGGAAAAGATGTTTCAAGGGGTCTAACACCTGGAGGGGGGCATGGCGGTGTGGGACACGGCAAAAGTCCCGGGGAAAAATCTGGATTGGACGCAAAGCAGCGTTTTAAGGGCAGAAATCACATTGAATGCTAAATTGCAGGCCTAAAGTGCTTTAAAACATCTTGCATGTGTATACATCAATCAGGGAGTGTAATTAGAGTACTGCTTCACACTGACACACCAAACTCACTGTGTAACGCACCGCAAACAGCTGTTCGTGTAGTGACGGCCATGCTGGACTGGTGCACACCATAGTCAGAGTGCAGGCCGTGGCGGTTTTCAAGCCCATATGGTCACCGGGCTGTGGTAGCTCAATGATAGAACAACAGTGACTGTCCAGCTGATCAAATTTGGTCTGTCCACAATGAAGCAACGACCTTATTATCTGTGGTGTGCCACCCCCCGAGACACTCATATAGCCGGCGGTCATTGCTTCATTGTGATACGCAAGCCCCTTCACCATGGCAAGGTAATGATCACGGAGGGGAATGGGCACATGTACATGCCTTTTGTTTTGTTGTTGCAGCTGCAGTGCAGCCAGAAAAATTAGGCAGGCATGTACACGCACCAGAAAAATTATTATGGCGGCCGCTGCTAAAAATTCCGGAATCTGCCCACCTGGAGTCCTGGACCCTGTTGGTGGTGGCGGAGAAGGCAGTCAAGCGACCAACGGGCAGAAATGCTGTGTGGGGAGCGACTTAGTCTTGGGGCAGGCAGCCAGTCACACGGCATGCAGGCAGAGATGCTGTGTGTGGGGACTGACTTAGTCTTTGGGCGGGCAGTAGCCCTCCGGGATCCATGCCTCATTCATTTTGATAAAGGTGAGGTACTGAACACTTTTGTGACTTAGGCGACTTCTCTTCTCAGTGACAATACCTCCAGCTGCGCTGAAGGTCCTTTCTGACAGGACGCTTGAGGCAGGGCAAGAAAGAAGTTGGATGGTAAATTGGGACAGCTCTGGCCACAGGTCAAGCCTGCGCACCCAGTAGTACAAGGGTTCATAGCTGCTCACAGTGTCTACATCCACACTTAAGGCCAGGTAATCGGCTACCTGCCGGTCCAGGCGTTGGTGGAGGGTGGATCCGGAAGGGCTAAGGCGAGGCGTTGGACTAATGAATGTCCGCATGTCCGACATCACCATGAGATAGCTGCAGCGTCCTGTCCTTGTCTGCGTGGACATGGGAGAAGGATTACTGGCAGTGGTACCTTTATTGCGTTGTGCTGTGACATCACCCACAAACACATTGTAAAGCATAGTTGCCAGCTTGTTCTGCATGTGCTGCATCCTTTCTGCCTTCTGGTGAGTTGGTAACATGTCCGCCACTTTGTGCCTATACCGAGGGTGTAGTAGCGTGGCCACCCAGTACAGCTCATTCCCCTTGAGTTTTTTTATACGGGGGTCCCTCAACAGGCTGGAAAGCATGAAAGACGCCATCTGCACAAAGTTGGATCCAGACGTACTATCCATCTCCTCTTGCTCTTCCTCAGTGACATCAGGTAAGTCCTCCTCCTCCCCCCAGCTACGAACAATACCACGGGAACGTTGAGCTGCACAAGCCCCCTGCGAACCCTGCTGCGGTTGTTCTTCTGCCACTGCCTCCTCCAAAGAAACTCCTTCCTCATCATCCGAGTCTGACTCCTCTTCCCCTCACAACTCTTACTCCTCCTCCCCCCTCTGTGCTGCCGCATGTGTTGAAGAAACATCTGATTCTGATGAAAATTGCTTCCACAACTGTTCCTGCCATAACTGTTCCTGTTCATGCTCCTCCACAGCTTGATCCACCACTCTACGCTCCAGGAAGTAAGCGTATGGGATCAAGTCGCTGAAGGTGCCTTCACTGCGACTCACCAGGTTGGTCACCTCCTCAAACGGCCGCATGAGCCTGTATGCATCTCCCCATCTCCCCAGATTGTGTCCTTTTACTGTAATTGTACAGGTACTGGGTGATTACTTTTTCCTGTTCTAGCAGGCGAGAGAACATGACCAGGGTCGAATTCCAGCGAGTCGGGCTATCACATATCAAGCGTCTTACCGGCAAGTTGTTTCTCCGCTGAATGTCTGCAAACGTGCCATGGCCGTGTAAGACCGCCTGAAATGCCCACACAACTTCCTGGTCTGCTTCAGGATGTCCTCTAAGCCTGGGTACTTTGACACAAATCTTTGAATGACTAGATTGAGCACATGTGCCATGCAGGGTACATGTGTCAGCTTTCCCAAATTCAATGCGGAAAGGAGATTGCTGCCGTTGTCACATACCATGTTGCCGATCTCCAACTGGTGCGGGGTCAACCACTGATCCACCTGTTTGTTAAGAGCAGCCAGGAGAGCTGATCCAGTGTGACTCTCCGCTTTGAGGCAAGACATGTCTAAGATGGCATGACACCGTCAAGCCTGGCATGCAGCATAGGCCCTGGGGAGATGGGGCTGTGTAGCTGGAGAGGAGATCGCAGCACCAGTAGAGTTGAACTGCCACTCAGCCAAGGAGGAGGACGTCTCTCCGGGATCGCGAACTCCCAGAAGTTCGCCAGGAACCATTCACCGGCGAACCGTTCGGGCCATCTCTAGTAAGAACAACAAAGGTACTTGCCATTTCTGTTTCACCATAATTTTCATGAAAATGTCACATTTTCATAGAAATGACAATAGTCATGAAAATATATTGGCAGACATGTGGAAACGTGGAAACATTTTCACCAAATGCATTGAAGCCCATTGACATGAGAAAACACATTTTCACACAGATGAGTATATGCACAAAAACGTATGGGAAAACACATTTTTTCCCAGTCCAGCTCATTGTTTCAGCCCAGTCCTCAGGAGTCATCAAACCAGCCCTTAATGCTCAAAGACAGGCCGAGCCTTCCAGATTGCTACACGAAAACTCTGCTGATTATGCTATCTGTATAGTGCAGGGGAATAACTTCAAATCATGGGGCCCTCATGCATAACTTTTATACTGTATCACAACATTCATACCCATTTCCCCCATGGTGAACTCCATGACCATGAGGCCCATCTGCCAGAAGTCTTATAACAATTTGGCCATGATGACTCTCTCCAATAACAAGTCTGCACACCTTGACTCACCCCACCTACACGAGTAGCCACAGCGCCACCTGCTTTGGAGGAGCACTTTCAGAAGAAAGGAGGTAACATTTTGCCTCACCTCCCCCCCCCCCCTCACCACAGTCAAGGGCACTCCTACAACTGTAGAAGCTGCTACCCATATTGTTTTACCTCATGGTGATTGTATGTTCTTCCCCTGTTTATACAGTTGTTCTCTCCCACAACCCAAAAAAATTACATTGGTAGGTTATGTGGCTTCCCCTGCATATTTGCTCTAGAATATAATGGGGCTGTGAGCCCCAAAGAGGGACAGTTAATAATATAATTTGTATGGCACTATGCAAACTGTGTCACTACTATATTAATGTACAGTATATATGCTATAGAAAGTGTATTAACAATATTAACCCTTTAGCAGCAAAGGTATCTAGAGGCTTGCAAATTCTCCAGGCTAATTTATTTTAGTACTTTTTTAATTTCTTATTTGTTACATTTCCTTGCTACTAATTAGTACTGCTGTAATGTGTATTTATGGCCACTTGTTACTAGGATGCAGTGTGAAACAATAACAGATAACATTTGCTTTCAATTTCTATAACCTCTGCTAGCAAAGAGACATCAACGCATTCCAAGAATTGACAGCACAACGGCTGAGGTTAAAAGCTTATCTCAAACAAGATGATTCCTTTGAAGCTGCTAATGGGTTACTGTAGCTACTAATTATCAAATAATGATACAATACTTCCAGGGAATTCTTGGATGTAATGAAATTATGACAACATGACCTGTTAGTGCTTCAAAAAATACTGCTTAAGCTCCACCATAGCAGCCAGAGTGAAAGGTTTTGGGCTACAGCCTTCATGACTGCTGGTTGGTTTATTGTAAATCTGGCCTGGAAGGCGAGGCACTTTCACAATTGAGAATGAAGGTATTGCCTCCAACAACCACCACTCACATTCCAGGTTCTGCTAGAATCAGGTCAGAGAAAACAAACATCTAATTGGGTTCGCATAGCCTCACCAACTAGCTTTGCTGTCTGTTACCTATTAATAATCCTGAGTATTTGCACCGCAGTGAATTTTTTTTCTCTCTGTTTCTCTCCATCCTCTTGTTGTAAAGAGAGAGAGAGAAGAAAAAAAGATGGCGTGCAACATAAAAAGGATATCTTTGCCATCACTGCAGATGTATTTTGCTGGAGTCCCTGCCTCTCCATAAAGAATATTTTTCCTGAGAGAGGATATTGCCCTTCACAACCTTTACTTGAAAATATGATAAAACAAAAGCTTTGGTTTGATTGTTTTTTGTTTTTTTCGAGAGAGAGAGTGGAAAAATCAGGAATGATCATGCATAGAGCTAGCTTGCTTTATCCTATCCTCTCATTTTTTCTTCAATCAAAACAATGAAGCTGAGTATTTCACATGCTCATGGGAGATTTACATACAATTTATATCAGCAATAGCAGAAGAGGGAGGACAGCAGCGCACAAAAATAAATTACAGATTTACGAGAATGCAAAGCGCCTTCTTGGTAGATCTTCCTGTTCGTCTGCTGACAGCTGACGACTGGATTAAACAAAAAGACCAGTAACTTAGGGCTATTAGCCGCCAGCAATCATGCCCCATTATTTCAATTATGCGGTAAATGCATATAATCACGTTATGTATCTCACGTCCCTTTTGGAGAAATCCTTTGGTTTCTGGGGTTCCTGCCTGCAGAATTGTTTCAATATTTACATTGCTCAATTTTTTCATATTTCCCCACCAGTCTGCACCTTTGTTTCAGCAGAGAAATGACTGGCGCCTCTGCAAACAAGTTCTGAAAAACCAAGTCTTGTGGGGGTTTTTTTGTGTGGCTTCTATATTAGAAAATTATTAGAAAATGATAAGATATACTTTAAAGCGTAACTGCACTTACAGATTTTAAAGTCTTAAAATGTGCCCTTGATCAAAAAAAATGCAACATATCTGCATTATTCATTAGGGTGCCATTGCGAATGTCCAGCATAGTGTGTTTTCTTTGTGTAAGCTGTCCCCAACCTCTTTAATGTGCACCTTTGCTAAGAATATATCTATAAAATACACACATCAGTGAGTGTACTATGGGGTGTTTATACTTACCTGTCCATCGGTTTGGTTGGGATCCTCCAAACTCATGGAGTGGAGCATATTTTGTCCACTCCTTCTCCCTATAATGTCATGCTCTTGCCAGGCTGTGCACAGCAGCCATGGCATGAAGTATTTTGGGCCTGTATACTTGAGAGGTGCCACTTGTGCAAGGGGACCTCATCCAAACCAAGTATAAGTATCCCATACTATAAGCACTGGTGTGTGTATCTTACAGATTTATTCTCAGCTCAGGTACACTTTAAATGTAGACAATTTACCCTGTGATAACTATAGATATGTGACCCTTATGTCACCCCAGTGCACCACTTCAGATCATGTTAGCCACATTGAACTGCTGTAGGGGTTCAGTGCAGCACTGCAGGAATCTTTCTCCTTTGTGAGGGGTGTCAGGGACTGCAGTAGGAAGGAATCTGGCGACTTTGGTAACTTCTGAGCTTGGAGCTTTTACTACACACAAAAACTGGGACATAATAATGCTAATATATAGCACTGTAATGTATAGTTCCATTTTAAATAATGTATTTCAAATGTGTAGTTGCAGCTACACTTTCAAGGCATAGCGTGTTTTATAGGTGAGATGTACCCAACAGCCTCTACTCAGGTTATCTTTTTTTTTTTTTTTTTCCCAGGTACTGTAAATACCTGTTTTTATTGGCATTGAGGTGATACAAATGTTGTTAATAAATTCAAAACATATTATTATTATTATTATTATTATTATTATTATTATTATTGATTTATAAAGTGCCAACATATTCTGTGGCGCTGTACAACATATTCCACATCTTACCTTACTAGTCTCACCCTCTTTAATGTTCATACACCCTTTGATCTGAATCAAAGGTACCATCTTGGACCACTATTGCGAAAAAAGTAAGCAGTTAAAATCTGACAGAACCGACAGTTTTTGGGCCAGTCCATCTCCTCATGGGGGATTCTCAGGGTTTTCTTGGTTTTCAACAGCATTTCCTGAAGAGCAGTTGCAAAGTCTAGCTGACAAAATAGTGTGCAAGTTAGTAGGGAGGCTGGCTGGTATCTTACTATTTTGGCACTTAAACTGCTGCCACCATGTATCAGGCCCAGAGAGGAATAAATCGTGAGTTAAAGCAGATAAGGAGAGATAGAATGATGTTAACTAGTAAAGTGGTAACATTAATGAGAGAGGATTTGTGAAAGCCCCCCCCCCCCCCCCCCTAAAAAACAGCCGTTAAGTTGTCTGTCCTTAATTAATTTATATGGAATGTTTTTGGATTGAGCTGTACTTAATATATCAGTCACCTAAAAAGGCTGATGGCATAAATTATAAAACCACTTGAGAATATGTTTCTTTGCATTGCAGTGTGCAACACGCATCACCTTTCCTCTTTGTGACATTTATTTGTTAGTGAGTAAACTCAGAAGAAAAGCTACATATGCGTGAAGTCACCTAAACAATGTGAGAAATCCATATGTTACAGCTACAATGGCATTTTACACTCTCCAGATTACTTATCATTAACACCTCTATCTCCAAAATTAGTCTTTCGACACATTTAGGACAGATGTCTCGATCTGTGCTCTTTTTTTGCAACTAACAATGCCATGAAGCTAATAAGGGTTGCATTTCTGAAGCATTTCACATTAAAAACAAATAGCATCATCATTTTTAAAAGTCATGTTTTTAGATACTAACAAATCATGCCCATTTTCTACACTAATAAATGATTTATGTTACAAATGGGACAACAAATCCCACAAGGTGGGGGGGACTTTCTGGCCATCTAAACTGGGGACACCCTCTCTGGCTACTTATAGTAGAGAGCTCTCTAGTCACTTATACTGGGGGCACTCTTTATTGCTACCTAATACTGGGAGCTCTTACGGCTATTTATACACGATTGCAATTTTTCGGTGATTTTTGGTGTGAGAAGGCAAACTGTACATACAAGTTAGCATACCAGCTTTTTAAAACGGGACTAAAACTCCTAAGTGTCGTTATTGTGTTTCTTTAACGGTTATATTTTTGTATAACTACTTGCAATTAGTGATGGGCGAACAGTGTTCGCCACTGTTCGGGTTTGCCCGGATGTTGGCCTGTTCGGGTTCGGTTCAGCACCCCCCAAACACCTCATGGTGTTCGGGATGGTGCTCGGCCACGCTGCCCCAACCCAAACAGGCCTTCTTTGTTCGGCCGAACACAGCCGTGTCTGGCCGAACATAGCCCCCTATAGGGTCCCAGCATAAAGGGAGAGCATGCCCCGAGCGCGGGGGGGGGGGGGGTCGGAAATGCCCCCCACCCCTCCCCGCTAAGCTCTCCCTTCTGCTGGACCCTATAAAATTAAATCTAAGTCCCCCGAAGGTACCTTGCAGGATGGCAGGAGGAGGGCAGGAAGCGGGCAGCCGGAGAGCATAGGCGCTAGTACCATCTGGCCCTCTCTCTGACGCACTTCCTGTTTACTTTTGTAAGTCGCGTCAAGAGACAGCAGGAGTACCGCGATGACGCGTACGAGGGTACGTGTCATCATGTAGATGACTCGTACCCTTGTACGCGTCATCGCGGTACTTCTGCTCTCTCTTGACGTGACTTACAAATGTAAACAGGAAGTGCGTCAGAGAGAGGGCGGAAGTACCAGATGGTACTAGCGCCTATGCTCTCCGGCTGCCCGCTTCCTGCCCTCCTCCTGCCAGCCTGCAAGGTACCTTCGGGGGACTTAGATTTAATTTTATAGGGTCCAGCAGAAGGGAGAGCTTAGCGGGGAGGGGTGGGGGGCATTTCCGACCCCCCCCCCCGCGCTCGGGGCATGCTCTCCCTTTATGCTGGGACCCTATAGGGGCCCCAAAGGGACATGTTCGGGGCATGGCATGTTCGGCCGAACCCCCCCGAACATCTGGATGTTCGCCCATCACTACTTGCAATGTTTACATAACTATTTTTGTTCTATCTTGTTATCCATTCTTTTGACATTGTATTGTAACTTGTTCAACTTCATAACATGCCTGGTTATTCTCCAAGGTTTATTTAAAACTAATAAAATTGATATTAAATGGGGTTTAAAGAAATAATAAAAGTTTTAAAATGATTAGAACATAATTTAAGATATTTTAACAACATTTGAGTATAAGAGCACCAACACTTTAAAAGATAATTATTTTCCAATTGTGAACTGGCATGATCAATACTTTGGACTCCCAGGAGATCATTTTTCAACTTGTACGGAAAACAGCTTTCCAGCACCTAACAATTGAAATAATGCTAAAAAGTAGATTAAAAAACAATATGAAACCTATTTTGAGTCATTTTTTTACATGTACGTATGGCCCTGTACTTGTTAACTAACGCTCTCCTAATGCACACAATGCCAGTAAACGTGGCATGCACAGGTAGCTTATCTGTTGTTTGTACATGGCAAACTTACCATCTTTTCATGCATCAGGCCAATTTTTAAGTTATATAATAGCAATTTGCATTTATTAACAATACCCCGTGCACTGAATCTCTGTCCTTGTTGTAATACATTTGCAAAAAGTTTATGCCTGACAGCATCCAATAGCTCTTTATTACTAGCAGAGTGAGCTTTCCCTCCCCAGCAAAAAGCAGGTCACCTGATCACATGCACATTCTTTCACTACTCTACTACAGCTTTGAAGTTCCAAATCCTCCCTGCTCAATGTTTAATGGAGCATTTGACCCTTCTCATATTCTCCCATTTTGTGTTTATAAAAGTGTCTCTCATCACCCTTCTTCACCCACATTAAAGTAAAACTGAAGCAAGGAAAACAAAATCACAAACTTACCTATGTAGAGGGAAGGCTCTGGATCCTACATAGTCTTCCTGGACTTCTCTCTGCGGCCTCGTTCCAGTTGCATGTATTTGGCCAACTGGTTGAATAAACCTTTGAGGACCCTCAGAAGGCTTTGGGAGGAATCGTGTTCCCATGTGCTCTGTACTGCATAAGCTTGAGCAGTAGGGAGCCGCCCATCTATGGGACCACTGCTCCCAAAGCCTTCTTAGGGCTCCCGAAGGCAGCAAATTGAAATGGTGGACAACTGGGGAACTAGGACACTGAGAGAGGACTGGAAAAGCCCTATAGAATCCAGAGCGTTCCCTCTCCTAGATAAGTGTATGTCACTATTTTCTGGCTACAGATCTATTATTTTTCACATAATCCCACTGCAGAGGACATTGAAGGATGAGTGGTTTATTATACATGGAGCAGAGATACAACAGACAGGAAATAATGATAAGATTGATAATAAGATTCCGTAGAGCTGTAGGTGAAGTACTGGCCCGCAAAGAGTAAACATTTCAGAAACAGCAGCAGAGAGAAGCTGGGTAAAATCATGTCTGTGTTAACAGAGAAACTCTGGATGGCACTCCCTCGTGATGATGGGATCGGTAGAATCTAAATAGCGTTTTACAAACTCACAGTGCCAGGAGAGTAAAAAAGAAAATGAATAATGCAAAAATAAGCATGAACAAAGGATGATAAATTGGTAAGATAGAGTGATAAGTTGGTAGCGTAAAAAAATAGTAATAATAAAACAGATTGCCAGATAAGCTATGTTACCTCTAGCATTTTAGACCAATTGTTCATCCACACCACCAACAATTACAAAAAAGGGTGATGTCTCCTATCTGGGGTCAAATTAAGCTCCAGGCACAAAAAGCATGAGCCTAGAGGCGTCAGTGGGCTAAGAGGTGGCTGTCATAAGTTTGCGAACCTGCATTCACATCCTGGAGCCACAATGACATCGTGACTGATGGAATATAGAGAGTTGGATGAGTGGGCTAGATAGGACTTCTCATCTAGGAGCATAGAGAACTGGATAAGCATGCTAGATGGGCAGTCATCACCAGCCCACCCATCCAGAACACTATTCTCTAGGTACAGTGACATTGCTGGGACTCTAGCATTGCAAAGGGGGGGGGAGGTGATGGCCCAGCAGGCCAGGGAATGGAGGAAGCCAGCCCACTTGCGGTACAGTTCAGCGGGTGTATACACAAACCTGCGTTCGTTTTGGGATTTGCAAGTTTAGTGGAGGGTGGACTTTAGGGTGCCAGAGCATCTGTCATGGGTGTTTTGTTGTATGAAGTCAGATCCTTCACACATAAATGGAACATTTGATAACAAAAGCCAAAATGTGCAAATTTACTACAGTATAGCTGCCTGTTTCCTAGCATTAGATTTAAAGCGGGATTGTCAGCCACAAACTCAAATTCCATTTAAACACTGCATTATGTCTTTAATGCTGCCAGAAATCTTACCCTGCAGTGCAAGTGCAAGCTCTCCAATCAGTTCAGGAATGTCTCTGCTGTAATTATCTTATCTCAGTCAGCTCAGCTGAGCTCTATTCTCTCGCAGTCGTTGAAGGCAGTGAGAGAGAGAGGCTTGTCATCTCCCCTCCCAGGTTCCTGCATCTCTCTGATTGGACAAAGCACACTGCACTGTGACAGGTTTGGCTGAAATCTGATGCGTATGCTTAGATATGGTTGGGATGCAAGCCAGAATGACTCATCATATTATAGAAACTGAGGGCAGACATGACATCAGGATTTAGCCTCAGACCGTGAGAAAAAGAAATGGCTCCTGCCAGGAACAGAATTCTCTACATTTACTGTATAAAATTCACTGAAATCAAAATGTTAATAGTACAATACATATGCTATGTAAGTAGAGCAAGTATTTATCTACTTATATATGTGTTTTTCTAAGTACTGGTAACTATTGATTAGCACATTGATCTGAGGGGAAAATTGCAGGTGTGTATAAGCTTTTACACTGTAACCACTGTGACTTACATGTTTATATCTAAAAAGGGGGTAAAATATATAATGAAAGTACAGTGGCATACACCTAGGTTATTTGACACCCGGTGCTGAGTATCTACAGAACACCCCTCCCCCCCCCCCCACCATACAAAAAATAATAATTCTGAGGGCTGGCGTGCTAATCGCATTGAGGTCAAATTTTGGGGAAAAGGAGTGAGTGTGGCGCACCATGGTGAAAAATGGGCGTGACCATGATGTGGGTGCAGCTAATTGTAATGTAAGGCAGTGGGCCACAGTTTCCTCCAAAACAGAGTTAGGCAAAGTCACCCTAAAGGTGATTAGGCAACTCTCCCCTCCCACTCCCCCCCCTTCCCCCCAAAAATAAATAAAAATGAAAAAACACATAAGAAAACAGCATTTCCCACATGATGTGGTGGAATGGAAAATTCGCATCATAGATGTGCAGACAATAAATCTTCCGAAACTGTGTGATGCCATCATGCCCATGCGTGATGCCATTGTGCCCATATGGACCAAAATCTCTAAGGAATGCCATGAAGAAATCAGGTAGTTCTGAAGGCACAAAGGAGTTAAATGTAGTACTACATAAAAAATATAGTGACCAGCACAATATATACATTTTACTGTCAATATGTTTCTTTTGGTTCATGTATTGGTTTATGTATTAGCATATCATTTAGTAATCATTCATGAGCCCCCAAAATTACACATGCTGCAACAGTAACCCAAAGGTACTAAATGCAGCCACTATGATCATCAAATAATAAATGCAGCAAACATTGCCACATGAAATAGTGCAAACCTAACAACACATGAAGGGCTTGATTCACAAAGCGGTGCTAACCTACTTAGCACGTCTAAAGTCTTTAGACGCGCTAACCAGGGTGCTAAGTAGGTTAGCACCGGATTTCTCAATCAGATCGTGCGCTAACTTTGCGCGCGTAAAGTTTTACGTTACGTTTAAGTCCCATAGGCTTTAATGGGCACTTCGCGCGGTGCGCCCTGTGCTCTGTGCAGTACGCGCGTAAAGTTTTACGCGCATAATTTTTTCGCGCGTAAAGTTTTATGCGCGAAAAGCTTGTTTAGACTTGCTAAGGGGGTTTTCACAGGCGTGCTAATAGTTAGCACCGCTTTGTGAATCAAGCCCCAAATGTGGTATACGTTACCTCCAATACCTGAAATACGGAAACGTTACATCCAACACATGAGGTGAAATAACAATTACCACTGACACATGAAATGCAGAAAACGTTACCTTCAACACATGAAATGCAGCAGGTGTTACCTAAAATGCAGCAAACGTTACCTCTGGCACATGTAATGTGGAAAACATTACCTCCGACACGTGAAATGTGGCAAATGTTACCTCTGACACATGAAATGCAGCAGGTATGCCACTGTGAAAGTATATTGCATCTGGGCTTCATTTTGTGACATTTAAGCACACTTAGAGGAACCATAATGACAAAGTAGACAGTAATAAATTATTCAGCATACCTATTGTTTACATTAATAATCCTGGATTCAGCATCAGAAATGCTTGTTATGTCTATATATTGCTGTATATTGGTATGTAACCCTGCCACCCTAATGATGCTCAGCCTAAGCTGTGATGTCATGCAGCCTTCTCCCCTTCACACAGGTAAAAAAAAATCCCATAAGGATCTACTTTGCCAGCAGTAAAGATGCCGGCATCTCAGATAAATGTAAAAATGTAAATCAGGACGAGGTAAGATTTTACAATAGGCAAACACTGACTAAATAATTTCTAAATGAATAATGTAAAAAAGTATCAATTAAATTAATTACAATAAAAATAATCTTTTAGAAGAACATCAACACATTGAAGGACAATTGTCACAAAAATGTGTAAAATGTTAAATAAATCCATACATACAATCAAAAATGCCCAAAAAGTTATAACATTTATACACAAGGAAAGCTCAATTGGTAAAATATGGTAATAAAAATTAAAATACAAGTTATTTTTACTTAGCAATGCACCGAACAAACAAAAGCACAGGATTGTGGATTACATGACTTGCATTCTTCATAGCCAGCAGTGTGTTGGTTCCATTTAAACTTCAGTATACTATGGATTTTGCTCCCGCTTTGCAGTACAGCAGATCACATATCCATCTACCAGAACAATACCACCATTCTAAACACATGCCAGCCCTCACACAGCTTATAAACCTGAGGATGCCAGAGACACTATATAAATGCATAATGATACTGGAAAGACCCCAGCTCCCCTGTTCTGTAGGGGCACACTTGTCTTGTTAGACAGCTGTGATTGATGAGTCAGTGACTAGAAGAAAATTGCCTCGTATGAATTATTCAGCAAGTCTTCTCTTTGTCGTTACACAGCCTGATAGGACGCGTGGCAAGCTAAGCACAATTCACTTGCAGATCAGGAACAAGCAGGTATTAAAAATAGCTTTGTGACAACATTGCTTCTCCGGATCATGTTTGGACTTTTTGCTGCTTGCACTGAAACTGAAGGGGGGATAAAACGCCACTAAAACAGGGAATGTTTAGAAGGCAGATGTTGCACTGATAAAGCAATGCCATCAACTGAGTGGTGAAACAATATCCTGAGCTCTGCTTTATGCACTCTGAAGGATGCAGTTGTAGCGTAGTGCAGTGGGACATGTGACATCTCTTTCAGGATACACTAATTTCTCTGAGCTGTCAGCGAGATGTGACATAAAGCAGGAAATACGCCTTGGGTTTTTTTTTACTTTTTTGTTTGATTATTTTGGAATCAGAGGATTTTAAGTTTCCTTGTGCAATTCATTAGTAAAAATATAGTAGTGTGTTTATGCTATTATGAAGGCCCCTTTATCTGCACTGCTATTGTGCTGCAGCCCCCCACAGCAGGGCCAGCACTGCCATTTAGGCAAAGGGGGCATTTGCCCCAGGGCCCCAACCATTTCAGGGGCCCCCACTCCATTGGCACCCCAGGTGACCTCCCCCTTACTGCTCCCCGTGGCCCCCGCATGTTTGTTAGTTCAGCTGCCTTGTAATATCTCACCTGTCTCTATGGTGGCTCAATCCAGATCCCCGTCTTCAGCTACACTGCCTGCCTCTTCTCTATGCCTGGTGCATGTTATTTACACATAACATGTGCCGGATGCATAAGACGCCAGCAGCTGGGCTAAAGACATAGATCGAAATGGAGCAGCTGCCCAGACAGGGGAGACATTTCAAGGCAGCTGAACTATCGAACATGCAGGGCCACAGGGAGCAGGAGAAGGCTACCTGGAAGGTCCAGCGGTGCGGGGGCCCCTGGAGCTGACTTTCATTGGGGGGGCAGGTTACTTTTGTCCCAGGGTGTCAGGCTTGTCTGGTCAATGACTATAGGTCAGGCTGTATGCCGATATGACTGTATGCCCATATGACTGACCTATAGCCTGTAAAACCTGCGAAAACTCCTACCTAACACAGTACTACAATACAGCCTGCAGGTATATGTAGCATACAGACTGACAGATAGTAATCCACCAACAGAATCTGATAACTCTAGTAATGCAATGGGCACAGTATTCACAAGTATAAATATATAGTAACCTGAGGCCTGAAGGATGAGGCAATCCAGATGAATGAATCAGATTACTGCAGAGACAGATGTTACAGAATGGCAAGGCAGTCCAGATAATACTTTCCAGAGATAGCATAGTCTAAGCAAGTCGAGGTTAGTCCAGGCAGTGTTTTTGTCTGTGTCCAAGAAGAGGTCAATACAGGCAGCTAGCAAGCGTAGTCCAGGTACAAGAGCAAGGATGGCAACAGGAAATCCAGTAGAGATAAGCGTAGTCAGGATACCAGGCAGTAGTCAGCAACAGAAATCAATCAGAGGTTAAGCATGGTCAGGATACAAGGCAATAATCAGCAACAGGAATCAATCAGATAGTGAGCGCATACCCAGCAACAAGCCACAGCTAATGCCATCACGGGATACAGTAGGGAGAAACCGCTCTACCTCTGTTACCTTGTGCAAGGTGCTGGAAGCCAGACGGCAGGTCAGAACACAGAGAAGATCAAATCCGCACACCCGCAGGTAAAGTCCAAGGGTTTTTATTTGAATCCAACTCACAAAAACAGTAAAATAGCCATTTTATTGTTTTTGTGAGTTGGATTCAAATAAAAACCCTTGGACTTTACCTGCGGGTGTGCGGATTTCATCTTCTCTGTGTAATGCTATCACGGGCGATGAATGGGGGCGCTCACCAGGTTTAAATACAAAAACTAACCAATCAAACACAAGCAGAAATGAACTCAAATCAACCACAGTTTAGCATGCCAGTTGAACAGCTGACATGCAAGCATGCATGTGATTACTGTTTACATCGGTGGAGCGCGTAGTGAGAACGCATTCTCCGCCTGTCCATTGAGAGCTGTGCAGCCTCCTGTGCTCCAGTGATGCCAGCGGCTTGCGAGACCCGGAAGTCGGCGCTGCAGCTCGGATCTCAGCATTCTGCTGCTGACAGTCATCTGCGGACCTTACACAGGGCCTCCATGTGGCTTAAACTGGCCTTGCCCCACAGATTATTTTTCAAAATGGCTATATGCACAGTAATCTTCCTGGACTGTAAGTATATGGAAATGCCATCAAACAATATATCAGCAATCTGCCTGTTGTGCTGAACTTTTGGCTGGAGTTGTTCTGACTCACATAGCTTAAAGCGGACCCAAACCAAACTTTTTTTTAATTAAAAATATTTAGTTGCACCACTCTGACACATACAAAGATAAATAAACACTCCTTCAAACCTATGAGCATTTCAGTGCATTCTTTTCACCCTTCTCTTTTCATAACTAGGGTTATACTGGGGGCAGCCATTAGCAATTCCTCCATTGCCAGACACCACTTACTTCATCAGTTTGCCGGATTTTGTCCTGGCAATATGAAAGGAAGGGAGGGGTTCCTCCAATAAATGTAAAATATTTTATATTTGTCATCATGCAGCTGAAAAAAAAAGGATGCTATTTATTATTATAATTTAGAAAATAGATTTTATTTCTGAAATCTTGTATTTTTAATTTGGGTCCACTTTAAACAAGAATGCAGCTCAGCGAGTCAGAAAAATGTACTGTATCACTAAACAAGTAAAAAAAAAGCATATGTTGACTTGAGATTTAAGACGTCATTTGTTACAGTAATCTGGTGTGCACACATCTTTAAGGTTTCTCTGATGATCTAATACTCTACAATTACTGCTGCACGGACTCAACATTTACATAGAGGGCTGCCAAACTACAAAATCCTGGTTTTCCGGCACAGGTGGGGACAATGGCTTACGTAGGGAATTTGACACCCGGTGCTGATTATTTACAAAAGACTTCCCCCCCCCCCCAAAAAAAAAAATTGCTGGGAGGGTTGACGGGTTGGGGAGCCAAGCACGTCACTGCAAATTTTGGGGCATTTGTAGGGAAAAGGAGTCATCACAATGTGGATGGAGCTAACCGTTATGAAACTCTGTACTCTATACTGCTGCAGCAAAAATCAATTAACCATTCGCACACTCACATGCAAATGTTCAAACAAATGCATTCACAGATTTACTCATCCAGGCACAACTGTTATCCCTACAGCTAAATTAAAAGCCAGGGTTTTAGTTCACAGAAGAATGCATTCTTATGCTTAGTCACCTATACTGCGCAGAAGCACCCAGGTAAACACAGGTGTCCCAACTCCGGCCCTGCAACATGCACAGTGCAGACATGCAAACACATTCACTGCACCAAACCTATCAATGGATTAGGAGCACACATCCCAACCTCCTCTCCTGGGAAAGACAGTGCATCTTACCAATCGCACAAGGGAGCTAATGTTATGTGTCCATGTGCACCATGCGCATACACCAGCATAAGCTGTCTGCATGCTGACAAACATACAGTGGAAGGGGGGAGTGCACCGAATTGGACCCTAGCCACAGGGGTCAATGATAAGAATAAACATACATATATCCAGGCACATCGCCTCTAGTTAGGACATTAAATAAATTATTAGGGAAAGGGAGGTGCTGAAGGGGGTGTGGCTACAAACAGCAAAAATCAATTAACCATTCGCACACTCACATGCAAATGTTCAAACAAATGCATTCACAGATTTACTCATCCAGGCACAACTGTTATCCCTACAGCTAAATTAAAAGCCAGGGTTTTAGTTCACAGAAGAATGCATTCTTATGCTTAGTCACCTATACTGCGCAGAAGCACCCAGGTAAACACAGGTGTCCCAACTCCGGCCCTGCAACATGCACAGTGCAGACATGCAAACACATTCACTGCACCAAACCTATCAATGGATTAGGAGCACACATCCCAACCTCCTCTCCTGGGAAAGACAGTGCATCTTACCAATCGCACAAGGGAGCTAATGTTATGTGTCCATGTGCACCATGCGCATACACCAGCATAAGCTGTCTGCATGCTGACAAACATACAGGGGAAGGGGGGAGTGCACCGAATTGGACCCTAGCCACAGGGGTCAATGATAAGAATAAACATACATATATCCAGGCACATCGCCTCTAGTTAGGACATTAAATAAATTATTAGGGAAAGGGAGGTGCTGAAGGGGGTGTGGCTACAAACAGCAAAAATCAATTAACCATTCGCACACTCACATGCAAATGTTCAAACAAATGCATTCACAGATTTACTCATCCAGGCACAACTGTTATCCCTACAGCTAAATTAAAAGCCAGGGTTTTAGTTCACAGAAGAATGCATTCTTATGCTTAGTCACCTATACTGCGCAGAAGCACCCAGGTAAACACAGGTGTCCCAACTCCGGCCCTGCAACATGCACAGTGCAGACATGCAAACACATTCACTGCACCAAACCTATCAATGGATTAGGAGCACACATCCCAACCTCCTCTCCTGGGAAAGACAGTGCATCTTACCAATCGCACAAGGGAGCTAATGTTATGTGTCCATGTGCACCATGCGCATACACCAGCATAAGCTGTCTGCATGCTGACAAACATACAGGGGAAGGGGGGAGTGCACCGAATTGGACCCTAGCCACAGGGGTCAATGATAAGAATAAACATACATATATCCAGGCACATCGCCTCTAGTTAGGACATTAAATAAATTATTAGGGAAAGGGAGGTGCTGAAGGGGGTGTGGCTACAAACAGCAAAAATCAATTAACCATTCGCACACTCACATGCAAATGTTCAAACAAATGCATTCACAGATTTACTCATCCAGGCACAACTGTTATCCCTACAGCTAAATTAAAAGCCAGGGTTTTAGTTCACAGAAGAATGCATTCTTATGCTTAGTCACCTATACTGCGCAGAAGCACCCAGGTAAACACAGGTGTCCCAACTCCGGCCCTGCAACATGCACAGTGCAGACATGCAAACACATTCACTGCACCAAACCTATCAATGGATTAGGAGCACACATCCCAACCTCCTCTCCTGGGAAAGACAGTGCATCTTACCAATCGCACAAGGGAGCTAATGTTATGTGTCCATGTGCACCATGCGCATACACCAGCATAAGCTGTCTGCATGCTGACAAACATACAGGGGAAGGGGGGAGTGCACCGAATTGGACCCTAGCCACAGGGGTCAATGATAAGAATAAACATACATATATCCAGGCACATCGCCTCTAGTTAGGACATTAAATAAATTATTAGGGAAAGGGAGGTGCTGAAGGGGGTGTGGCTACAAACAGCAAAAATCAATTAACCATTCGCACACTCACATGCAAATGTTCAAACAAATGCATTCACAGATTTACTCATCCAGGCACAACTGTTATCCCTACAGCTAAATTAAAAGCCAGGGTTTTAGTTCACAGAAGAATGCATTCTTATGCTTAGTCACCTATACTGCGCAGAAGCACCCAGGTAAACACAGGTGTCCCAACTCCGGCCCTGCAACATGCACAGTGCAGACATGCAAACACATTCACTGCACCAAACCTATCAATGGATTAGGAGCACACATCCCAACCTCCTCTCCTGGGAAAGACAGTGCATCTTACCAATCGCACAAGGGAGCTAATGTTATGTGTCCATGTGCACCATGCGCATACACCAGCATAAGCTGTCTGCATGCTGACAAACATACAGGGGAAGGGGGGAGTGCACCGAATTGGACCCTAGCCACAGGGGTCAATGATAAGAATAAACATACATATATCCAGGCACATCGCCTCTAGTTAGGACATTAAATAAATTATTAGGGAAAGGGAGGTGCTGAAGGGGGTGTGGCTACAAACAGCAAAAATCAATTAACCATTCGCACACTCACATGCAAATGTTCAAACAAATGCATTCACAGATTTACTCATCCAGGCACAACTGTTATCCCTACAGCTAAATTAAAAGCCAGGGTTTTAGTTCACAGAAGAATGCATTCTTATGCTTAGTCACCTATACTGCGCAGAAGCACCCAGGTAAACACAGGTGTCCCAACTCCGGCCCTGCAACATGCACAGTGCAGACATGCAAACACATTCACTGCACCAAACCTATCAATGGATTAGGAGCACACATCCCAACCTCCTCTCCTGGGAAAGACAGTGCATCTTACCAATCGCACAAGGGAGCTAATGTTATGTGTCCATGTGCACCATGCGCATACACCAGCATAAGCTGTCTGCATGCTGACAAACATACAGGGGAAGGGGGGAGTGCACCGAATTGGACCCTAGCCACAGGGGTCAATGATAAGAATAAACATACATATATCCAGGCACATCGCCTCTAGTTAGGACATTAAATAAATTATTAGGGAAAGGGAGGTGCTGAAGGGGGTGTGGCTACAAACAGCAAAAATCAATTAACCATTCGCACACTCACATGCAAATGTTCAAACAAATGCATTCACAGATTTACTCATCCAGGCACAACTGTTATCCCTACAGCTAAATTAAAAGCCAGGGTTTTAGTTCACAGAAGAATGCATTCTTATGCTTAGTCACCTATACTGCGCAGAAGCACCCAGGTAAACACAGGTGTCCCAACTCCGGCCCTGCAACATGCACAGTGCAGACATGCAAACACATTCACTGCACCAAACCTATCAATGGATTAGGAGCACACATCCCAACCTCCTCTCCTGGGAAAGACAGTGCATCTTACCAATCGCACAAGGGAGCTAATGTTATGTGTCCATGTGCACCATGCGCATACACCAGCATAAGCTGTCTGCATGCTGACAAACATACAGGGGAAGGGGGGAGTGCACCGAATTGGACCCTAGCCACAGGGGTCAATGATAAGAATAAACATACATATATCCAGGCACATCGCCTCTAGTTAGGACATTAAATAAATTATTAGGGAAAGGGAGGTGCTGAAGGGGGTGTGGCTACAAACAGCAAAAATCAATTAACCATTCGCACACTCACATGCAAATGTTCAAACAAATGCATTCACAGATTTACTCATCCAGGCACAACTGTTATCCCTACAGCTAAATTAAAAGCCAGGGTTTTAGTTCACAGAAGAATGCATTCTTATGCTTAGTCACCTATACTGCGCAGAAGCACCCAGGTAAACACAGGTGTCCCAACTCCGGCCCTGCAACATGCACAGTGCAGACATGCAAACACATTCACTGCACCAAACCTATCAATGGATTAGGAGCACACATCCCAACCTCCTCTCCTGGGAAAGACAGTGCATCTTACCAATCGCACAAGGGAGCTAATGTTATGTGTCCATGTGCACCATGCGCATACACCAGCATAAGCTGTCTGCATGCTGACAAACATACAGGGGAAGGGGGGAGTGCACCGAATTGGACCCTAGCCACAGGGGTCAATGATAAGAATAAACATACATATATCCAGGCACATCGCCTCTAGTTAGGACATTAAATAAATTATTAGGGAAAGGGAGGTGCTGAAGGGGGTGTGGCTACAAACAGCAAAAATCAATTAACCATTCGCACACTCACATGCAAATGTTCAAACAAATGCATTCACAGATTTACTCATCCAGGCACAACTGTTATCCCTACAGCTAAATTAAAAGCCAGGGTTTTAGTTCACAGAAGAATGCATTCTTATGCTTAGTCACCTATACTGCGCAGAAGCACCCAGGTAAACACAGGTGTCCCAACTCCGGCCCTGCAACATGCACAGTGCAGACATGCAAACACATTCACTGCACCAAACCTATCAATGGATTAGGAGCACACATCCCAACCTCCTCTCCTGGGAAAGACAGTGCATCTTACCAATCGCACAAGGGAGCTAATGTTATGTGTCCATGTGCACCATGCGCATACACCAGCATAAGCTGTCTGCATGCTGACAAACATACAGGGGAAGGGGGGAGTGCACCGAATTGGACCCTAGCCACAGGGGTCAATGATAAGAATAAACATACATATATCCAGGCACATCGCCTCTAGTTAGGACATTAAATAAATTATTAGGGAAAGGGAGGTGCTGAAGGGGGTGTGGCTACAAACAGCAAAAATCAATTAACCATTCGCACACTCACATGCAAATGTTCAAACAAATGCATTCACAGATTTACTCATCCAGGCACAACTGTTATCCCTACAGCTAAATTAAAAGCCAGGGTTTTAGTTCACAGAAGAATGCATTCTTATGCTTAGTCACCTATACTGCGCAGAAGCACCCAGGTAAACACAGGTGTCCCAACTCCGGCCCTGCAACATGCACAGTGCAGACATGCAAACACATTCACTGCACCAAACCTATCAATGGATTAGGAGCACACATCCCAACCTCCTCTCCTGGGAAAGACAGTGCATCTTACCAATCGCACAAGGGAGCTAATGTTATGTGTCCATGTGCACCATGCGCATACACCAGCATAAGCTGTCTGCATGCTGACAAACATACAGGGGAAGGGGGGAGTGCACCGAATTGGACCCTAGCCACAGGGGTCAATGATAAGAATAAACATACATATATCCAGGCACATCGCCTCTAGTTAGGACATTAAATAAATTATTAGGGAAAGGGAGGTGCTGAAGGGGGTGTGGCTACAAACAGCAAAAATCAATTAACCATTCGCACACTCACATGCAAATGTTCAAACAAATGCATTCACAGATTTACTCATCCAGGCACAACTGTTATCCCTACAGCTAAATTAAAAGCCAGGGTTTTAGTTCACAGAAGAATGCATTCTTATGCTTAGTCACCTATACTGCGCAGAAGCACCCAGGTAAACACAGGTGTCCCAACTCCGGCCCTGCAACATGCACAGTGCAGACATGCAAACACATTCACTGCACCAAACCTATCAATGGATTAGGAGCACACATCCCAACCTCCTCTCCTGGGAAAGACAGTGCATCTTACCAATCGCACAAGGGAGCTAATGTTATGTGTCCATGTGCACCATGCGCATACACCAGCATAAGCTGTCTGCATGCTGACAAACATACAGGGGAAGGGGGGAGTGCACCGAATTGGACCCTAGCCACAGGGGTCAATGATAAGAATAAACATACATATATCCAGGCACATCGCCTCTAGTTAGGACATTAAATAAATTATTAGGGAAAGGGAGGTGCTGAAGGGGGTGTGGCTACAAACAGCAAAAATCAATTAACCATTCGCACACTCACATGCAAATGTTCAAACAAATGCATTCACAGATTTACTCATCCAGGCACAACTGTTATCCCTACAGCTAAATTAAAAGCCAGGGTTTTAGTTCACAGAAGAATGCATTCTTATGCTTAGTCACCTATACTGCGCAGAAGCACCCAGGTAAACACAGGTGTCCCAACTCCGGCCCTGCAACATGCACAGTGCAGACATGCAAACACATTCACTGCACCAAACCTATCAATGGATTAGGAGCACACATCCCAACCTCCTCTCCTGGGAAAGACAGTGCATCTTACCAATCGCACAAGGGAGCTAATGTTATGTGTCCATGTGCACCATGCGCATACACCAGCATAAGCTGTCTGCATGCTGACAAACATACAGGGGAAGGGGGGAGTGCACCGAATTGG
This sequence comes from Hyperolius riggenbachi, assembly GCF_040937935.1. Classification (NCBI taxonomy): domain Eukaryota; kingdom Metazoa; phylum Chordata; class Amphibia; order Anura; family Hyperoliidae; genus Hyperolius; species Hyperolius riggenbachi. The sequence continues at coordinate 199,606,903 of NC_090654.1, read as the reverse complement.
ACCCTAGCCACAGGGGTCAATGATAAGAATAAACATACATATATCCAGGCACATCGCCTCTAGTTAGGACATTAAATAAATTATTAGGGAAAGGGAGGTGCTGAAGGGGGTGTGGCTACAAACAGCAAAAATCAATTAACCATTCGCACACTCACATGCAAATGTTCAAACAAATGCATTCACAGATTTACTCATCCAGGCACAACTGTTATCCCTACAGCTAAATTAAAAGCCAGGGTTTTAGTTCACAGAAGAATGCATTCTTATGCTTAGTCACCTATACTGCGCAGAAGCACCCAGGTAAACACAGGTGTCCCAACTCCGGCCCTGCAACATGCACAGTGCAGACATGCAAACACATTCACTGCACCAAACCTATCAATGGATTAGGAGCACACATCCCAACCTCCTCTCCTGGGAAAGACAGTGCATCTTACCAATCGCACAAGGGAGCTAATGTTATGTGTCCATGTGCACCATGCGCATACACCAGCATAAGCTGTCTGCATGCTGACAAACATACAGGGGAAGGGGGGAGTGCACCGAATTGGACCCTAGCCACAGGGGTCAATGATAAGAATAAACATACATATATCCAGGCACATCGCCTCTAGTTAGGACATTAAATAAATTATTAGGGAAAGGGAGGTGCTGAAGGGGGTGTGGCTACAAACAGCAAAAATCAATTAACCATTCGCACACTCACATGCAAATGTTCAAACAAATGCATTCACAGATTTACTCATCCAGGCACAACTGTTATCCCTACAGCTAAATTAAAAGCCAGGGTTTTAGTTCACAGAAGAATGCATTCTTATGCTTAGTCACCTATACTGCGCAGAAGCACCCAGGTAAACACAGGTGTCCCAACTCCGGCCCTGCAACATGCACAGTGCAGACATGCAAACACATTCACTGCACCAAACCTATCAATGGATTAGGAGCACACATCCCAACCTCCTCTCCTGGGAAAGACAGTGCATCTTACCAATCGCACAAGGGAGCTAATGTTATGTGTCCATGTGCACCATGCGCATACACCAGCATAAGCTGTCTGCATGCTGACAAACATACAGGGGAAGGGGGGAGTGCACCGAATTGGACCCTAGCCACAGGGGTCAATGATAAGAATAAACATACATATATCCAGGCACATCGCCTCTAGTTAGGACATTAAATAAATTATTAGGGAAAGGGAGGTGCTGAAGGGGGTGTGGCTACAAACAGCAAAAATCAATTAACCATTCGCACACTCACATGCAAATGTTCAAACAAATGCATTCACAGATTTACTCATCCAGGCACAACTGTTATCCCTACAGCTAAATTAAAAGCCAGGGTTTTAGTTCACAGAAGAATGCATTCTTATGCTTAGTCACCTATACTGCGCAGAAGCACCCAGGTAAACACAGGTGTCCCAACTCCGGCCCTGCAACATGCACAGTGCAGACATGCAAACACATTCACTGCACCAAACCTATCAATGGATTAGGAGCACACATCCCAACCTCCTCTCCTGGGAAAGACAGTGCATCTTACCAATCGCACAAGGGAGCTAATGTTATGTGTCCATGTGCACCATGCGCATACACCAGCATAAGCTGTCTGCATGCTGACAAACATACAGGGGAAGGGGGGAGTGCACCGAATTGGACCCTAGCCACAGGGGTCAATGATAAGAATAAACATACATATATCCAGGCACATCGCCTCTAGTTAGGACATTAAATAAATTATTAGGGAAAGGGAGGTGCTGAAGGGGGTGTGGCTACAAACAGCAAAAATCAATTAACCATTCGCACACTCACATGCAAATGTTCAAACAAATGCATTCACAGATTTACTCATCCAGGCACAACTGTTATCCCTACAGCTAAATTAAAAGCCAGGGTTTTAGTTCACAGAAGAATGCATTCTTATGCTTAGTCACCTATACTGCGCAGAAGCACCCAGGTAAACACAGGTGTCCCAACTCCGGCCCTGCAACATGCACAGTGCAGACATGCAAACACATTCACTGCACCAAACCTATCAATGGATTAGGAGCACACATCCCAACCTCCTCTCCTGGGAAAGACAGTGCATCTTACCAATCGCACAAGGGAGCTAATGTTATGTGTCCATGTGCACCATGCGCATACACCAGCATAAGCTGTCTGCATGCTGACAAACATACAGGGGAAGGGGGGAGTGCACCGAATTGGACCCTAGCCACAGGGGTCAATGATAAGAATAAACATACATATATCCAGGCACATCGCCTCTAGTTAGGACATTAAATAAATTATTAGGGAAAGGGAGGTGCTGAAGGGGGTGTGGCTACAAATGCACTGTCTTTCCCAGGAGAGGAGGTTGGGATGTGTGCTCCTAATCCATTGATAGGTTTGGTGCAGTGAATGTGTTTGCATGTCTGCACTGTGCATGTTGCAGGGCCGGAGTTGGGACACCTGTGTTTACCTGGGTGCTTCTGCGCAGTATAGGTGACTAAGCATAAGAATGCATTCTTCTGTGAACTAAAACCCTGGCTTTTAATTTAGCTGTAGGGATAACAGTTGTGCCTGGATGAGTAAATCTGTGAATGCATTTGTTTGAACATTTGCATGTGAGTGTGCGAATGGTTAATTGATTTTTGCTGTTTGTAGCCACACCCCCTTCAGCACCTCCCTTTCCCTAATAATTTATTTAATGTCCTAACTAGAGGCGATGTGCCTGGATATATGTATGTTTATTCTTATCATTGACCCCTGTGGCTAGGGTCCAATTCGGTGCACTCCCCCCTTCCCCTGTATGTTTGTCAGCATGCAGACAGCTTATGCTGGTGTATGCGCATGGTGCACATGGACACATAACATTAGCTCCCTTGTGCGATTGGTAAGATGCACTGTCTTTCCCAGGAGAGGAGGTTGGGATGTGTGCTCCTAATCCATTGATAGGTTTGGTGCAGTGAATGTGTTTGCATGTCTGCACTGTGCATGTTGCAGGGCCGGAGTTGGGACACCTGTGTTTACCTGGGTGCTTCTGCGCAGTATAGGTGACTAAGCATAAGAATGCATTCTTCTGTGAACTAAAACCCTGGCTTTTAATTTAGCTGTAGGGATAACAGTTGTGCCTGGATGAGTAAATCTGTGAATGCATTTGTTTGAACATTTGCATGTGAGTGTGCGAATGGTTAATTGATTTTTGCTGTTTGTAGCCACACCCCCTTCAGCACCTCCCTTTCCCTAATAATTTATTTAATGTCCTAACTAGAGGCGATGTGCCTGGATATATGTATGTTTATTCTTATCATTGACCCCTGTGGCTAGGGTCCAATTCGGTGCACTCCCCCCTTCCCCTGTATGTTTGTCAGCATGCAGACAGCTTATGCTGGTGTATGCGCATGGTGCACATGGACACATAACATTAGCTCCCTTGTGCGATTGGTAAGATGCACTGTCTTTCCCAGGAGAGGAGGTTGGGATGTGTGCTCCTAATCCATTGATAGGTTTGGTGCAGTGAATGTGTTTGCATGTCTGCACTGTGCATGTTGCAGGGCCGGAGTTGGGACACCTGTGTTTACCTGGGTGCTTCTGCGCAGTATAGGTGACTAAGCATAAGAATGCATTCTTCTGTGAACTAAAACCCTGGCTTTTAATTTAGCTGTAGGGATAACAGTTGTGCCTGGATGAGTAAATCTGTGAATGCATTTGTTTGAACATTTGCATGTGAGTGTGCGAATGGTTAATTGATTTTTGCTGTTTGTAGCCACACCCCCTTCAGCACCTCCCTTTCCCTAATAATTTATTTAATGTCCTAACTAGAGGCGATGTGCCTGGATATATGTATGTTTATTCTTATCATTGACCCCTGTGGCTAGGGTCCAATTCGGTGCACTCCCCCCTTCCCCTGTATGTTTGTCAGCATGCAGACAGCTTATGCTGGTGTATGCGCATGGTGCACATGGACACATAACATTAGCTCCCTTGTGCGATTGGTAAGATGCACTGTCTTTCCCAGGAGAGGAGGTTGGGATGTGTGCTCCTAATCCATTGATAGGTTTGGTGCAGTGAATGTGTTTGCATGTCTGCACTGTGCATGTTGCAGGGCCGGAGTTGGGACACCTGTGTTTACCTGGGTGCTTCTGCGCAGTATAGGTGACTAAGCATAAGAATGCATTCTTCTGTGAACTAAAACCCTGGCTTTTAATTTAGCTGTAGGGATAACAGTTGTGCCTGGATGAGTAAATCTGTGAATGCATTTGTTTGAACATTTGCATGTGAGTGTGCGAATGGTTAATTGATTTTTGCTGTTTGTAGCCACACCCCCTTCAGCACCTCCCTTTCCCTAATAATTTATTTAATGTCCTAACTAGAGGCGATGTGCCTGGATATATGTATGTCTATACTGCTGCAGAAGATGTCAGTGATATATAAATACACAATAATAATATGGTAGGACATTAGACTATAGTACAATTAGATTGTGAGCGCCTCTGAGGACAGTGAGAAATGGGAGACATATGAAAGAGGGGGATGCATAGGAGGGGGGATGAAGAGGTAGATGCACAAGGCAGAGAGCTTGGTGGGAGGGGAGAAATGGCAGGTAGACCTCTCACCAGGGGAGAAATGGCAGAAAACCTCTCACCAGGACTGCAGACATCAAAAGTGCTGTTTGGCAGGGACATGCTGTTAAAAGAAGCCACTAAAATCTTAAAATAGGGAAAGGTCATGGGGAAGACAACAGGGTGGGAGGGGGAGCTGGGAAAGAGAAAACATTACCTGAAATCAAGCTAATCTAAATTACCTGGAGCTTGCTTCTCTGCTCACTACAGAAGTACTCTGTTAGCACCTGTATCACTGGCTTCCACAACAGCAGACTGCCCTGCATTATTGATTAATTTACTCCGATAAGGATAAATAATCAATAGTGTGGGGCACTTTGGTATTACAGCAGCCAGTGCACATGGCTACTAATGACAGGCAACGTCTGAAGCACTAAACACAACCTGCCACCTCTTCCTGCTAATGTCACAGCTGCAGCACAGCAATCATTCTCTCCATTCACTGCTGGCTGTGTGTAGAGAGCAAGGAAACAGTTTGCCCATGGGACAGGAAGTGGGAGGGGTGCTACATCTAGTGCAGGAAGCAGTACAGTCCCCTGCACTGCCTTCTGCTATTTTCCCAAATGTTGCCCAAACTATGAAAAAAAGGTACCAGGTGGAAGAACACAGTGACTGAGCACCACAGCGGCACCCCTAGCCATGGCTACACCCGGTGCTGTGAGCACCTGCAGCCTTATGGTGGGTAAGCCACTGGGTGGGGATTGCCTGATGTCGAATCAGTTTAGTTCTGGTTGTTTGAGAGTCCAAGCAACTGGTCTATCAATGAGCCCTCTCCTCCCTATACCCTCTTCCCTGCTATACAGAACAGCGTGCAGCAGAATAAAAAACATACCAGAGCTTCCGGTGCCAGCCTCTTCTCTCCTTACAGCTGCTGGCTGTGCTGTAGCATACTCCGTGCAGCTCCTGATACGTGTCACTAGACACACATTGGGTAACGTGACACACACCATAAGTAGAACGGAGTATGCTACAGCACAGCCAGCAGCTGTAAATAGAGAAGAGGGCAGTGCCCAGAGCTCTGGTATGCCTTCTGCTGCACACTGCTCTGCATAACAGGAAAGAGGGATAGACGCTAGAGTTGGGCCGAACCTCCGATTTTAGGTTCGCGAACCGGGTTCGCGAACTTTCGCGGAACGTTCGGTTCGCGTTAAAGTTCGCGAACCGCAATAGACTTCAATGGGGATGCGAACTTTGAAAAAAAAAAATAATTATGCTGGCCACAAAAGTGATGGAAAAGATGTTTCAAGGGGTCTAACACCTGGAGGGGGGCATGGCGGAGTGGGATACACGCCAAAAGTCCCCGGGAAAAATCTGGATTTGACGCAAAGCAGCGTTTTAAGGGCAGAAATCACATTGAATGCTAAATGACAGGCCTAAAGTGCTTTAAAACATCTTGCATGTGTATACATCAATCAGGTAGTGTAATTAAGGTACTGCTTCACACTGACACACCAAACTCACCGTGTAACGCACCGCAAACAGCTGTTTGTACTAGTGACGGCCGTGCTGGACTGGTGCGCACCATGGCGAGAGTGCAGGTTTTTGTGGCTTTACAGCCCATATGGTCGGCCTGGCTGATGTAGCTGAATGACAGAACAGTGACTGTCCAGCTGATCAAATTTGGTCTGACCACAATGAAGCAACGACCTTATTATCTTTTGTGTGCCCCCCGAGACACTCATCTAGGCGCCGGTCATTGCTTCATTGTGATACGCAAGCCCCTTCACCACGGCAAGGTAATGATCACGAAGGGGAATGGGCGCATGTACATGCCTTTTCTTTTGTTGTTGCAGCTGCCCTCAGTGCAGCCAGAAAAATTAGGCAGTCATGTACACGCACCATAAAAATTATTACAGCGGCCGCTGCTAGCAGCGGCCTAAAAAATTCAGCAATCCGCCTGGAGTCCCGGACCCTGTTGGTGGTGGCGGAGAAGGTAGTGAAGCGGCCTGCAGGCAGACATGCTGTGTGGAGGGACTGGGAGCGACTTAGTCTTTTTGGGGCAGGCCAGGCAGCCAGTCACACGGCGTGCAGGCAGAGATGCTGTGTGTGCGGGGACTGACTTAGTCTTGGGGCGGGCAGCAGCCCTCCGGGATCCATGCCTCATTCATTTTGATAAAGGTGAGGTACTTAACACTTTTGTGACTTAGGCGACTTCTCTTCTCTGTGACAATGCCTCCAGCTGCGCTGAAGGTCCTCTCTGACAGGACGCTTGCGGCAGGGCAGGAGAGAAGTTGGATGGCAAATTGGGACAGCTCTGGCCACAGGTCAAGCCTGCGCACCCAGTAGTTCAAGGGTTCCTCATCGCTGTTCACAGCAGTGTCTACATCCACACTTAAGGCCAGGTAGTCGGCTACCTGCCGGTCGAGGCGTTGGTGGAGGGTGGATCCGGAAGGGCTACGGCGAGGCGTTGGACTAAAGAACGTCCGCATGTCCGACATCACCATGAGATCGCTGGAGCGTCCTGTCTTTGACTGCGTGGACACGGGAGGAGGATTAGTGGCAGTGGTACCTTGCTGGCGTTGTGCCGTCACATCACCCTTAAAGGCATTGTAAAGCATAGTTGACAGCTGGTTCTGCATATGCTGCATCCTTTCCACCTTCCGGTGAGTTGGTAACAGGTCCGCCACTTTGTGCCTGTACCGAGGGTCTAGTAGTGTGGCCACCCAGTACAGCTCATTCCCCTTGAGGTTTTTTATACGGGGGTCCCTCAACAGGCAGGACAGCATAAAAGACGACATCTGCACAAAGTCGGATCCAGTACCCTCCATCTCCTCTTGCTCTTCCTCAGTGACGTCAGGTAAGTCAACCTCCTCCCCCCAGCCGCGAACAATACCACGGGAAGGTTGAGCAGCACAAGCCCCCTGCGACGCCTGCTGCGGTTGTTGTCCTGCCGCTGTCCCCTCCTCCTCCTCCTCCTCCTCCCCCAAAGAAACACCTTGCTCATCATCCTCTGAGTCTGACTCGTCTTCTGCACACGACCTCTCTTCTTCCTCCTCCTCCCCCCTCTGTGCTGCCGCAGGTGTTGAGGAAACAGCTGGGTCTGATGAAAATTGGTCCCATGCCTGTTCCTGCCGTAACGGTTCCTGGTCACGCTCATTCGCAGCTTCATCCGCCACTCTACGCACAGCACGCTCCAAGAAGTACGCGTAGGGAATTAAGTCGCTGATGGTGCCCTCACTGCGGCTCACCAGGTTGGTCACCTCCTCAAACGGCCGCATGAGCCTGCATGCATTTTTCATCAGTGTCCAGTTGTCGGGCCAGAACATCCCCATCTTCCCAGACTGTTTCGTTCTACTCCAGTTGTAGAGGTACTGGGTGACGGCTTTCTTCTGTTCTAGCAGGCGGGAGAACATGAGCAGGGTCGAGTTCCATCGAGTGGGGCTATCGCAAATGAGGCGTCTCACCGGCATGTTGTTTTTACGCTGAATTTCTGCAAATCGTGCCATGGCTGTGTAAGAGCGCCTCAAATGCCCACAGAACTTCCTGGCCTGCTTCAGGACATCCGCTAAGCCAGGGTACTTTGCCACAAATCTTTGAACCACTAGATTCATGACATGTGCCATGCAGGGTATGTGTGTCAGCTTCCCCATATGCAAAGCGGCAAGCAGATTGCTGCCGTTGTCGCACACCACGTTGCCTATCTCCAGGTGGTGCGGGGTCAGCCACTCATCCACCTGTTTCTTAAGAGCAGCCAGGAGAGCTGCTCCAGTGTGACTCTCCGCTTTGAGACAAGCCATGTCTAAGATGGCGTGACACCGTCGTACCTGGCATGCAGCATAGGCCCTGCGGAGCTGGGGCTGTGTAGCTGGAGAGGAGAACTGCCACTCAGCCAAGGAGGAGGAGGAGGACAGCGAAGAGCATGTAGCAGGAGGAGAGGAGGTGGCAGGAGGCCTGCCTGCAAGCCGTGGAGGTGTCACAATTTGGTCCGCCGCTTTCTGCTTGCCATCGTTCACCACCAGGTTCACCCAATGGGCTGTGTAGGTAATGTAGCGGCCCTGCCCGTGCTTGGCAGACCAGCCATCCGTGGTCAGGTGTACCCTTGACCCAACGCTCTTCGCAAGAGATGACACCACTTGCCTCTCAACTTTACGGTGCAGTTGGGGTATGGCCTTTCTCGAAAAATAAGTGCGGCCTGGCATCTTCCACTGCGGTGTTCCGATGGCCACAAATTTACGGAAGGCCTCAGAGTCCACCAGCCGGTATGGTAACAGCTGGCGAGCTAACAGTTCCGCCACGCCAGCTGTCAGACGCCGGGCAAGGGGGTGACTGGCCAAAAGTGGCTTCTTCCGCTCAAACATTTCCTTCACGGACACCTGACTGCTGCTGTGGGCAGAGGAGCAGGAACCGCTCAAGGGCAGAGGCGGAGTGGAGGAGGGTGCCTGTGAAGGTGCAAAGGAGAAAGCGGCAGAAGCAGATGATGCACCTGAAGGAGGAAGAGGAGAAGGAGGGTGACTTTTCTTTTGTGTGCTGCTGCTGCTTTTGCTCAGGTGGCCATCCCATTGCTGTTTGTGCCTTTTCTCCAGGTGCCTTCGTAAGGCACTTGTCCCTACGTGAGTGTTGGCCTTTCCACGGCTCAATTTTTGTTGGCAGAGCGAACAGATGGCTTTGGTCCGATCTGAGGCACACACATTAAAAAATTTCCACACCGCTGAGCCACCCTGGGATGTGGGCACTATGGGGACCTCAGCAGCTGATGCTGAAGGGCAAGTTGGCTGGCTGTACATAGGTGGCGATACATGGTGCCGGACTCTGCCACCAGCTGTTTCTGACGAAGAGCTGCCCCAGCTTCTTTCAGCAACTTCTCTCCTCCTACTACTCTCTGACTCCCCCTCTGAACTGTCCCCCTCTTCATCTCCTCTATTGGGAACATACAGAGGATCCCTATTACCGTCATCATCGTAGTCATCCTGCCCAGCTTCGTTTGCCTCAGACAAATCCAAACTTGCACCATCAGTAGGTCCTTCATCCTCCTGACACGTTACATCCATAGTGTTGCCGCGTAACTCAGACATATTAGCTGGTGAAAATTCATCTGGCTGTAACAACAATGGCTGTGCATCAGTGATTTCAACACTAAATAATTCTTGCGAAGTGTCAAATGCAGCGGAAGTGGTGCTAGTAGTAGCGCTGGTGGCTGAGCAAGATGAGGTGTTCTGTGTCGCTAAATACTCAACCACGTCCTGACAATCTTGGGAGGTGATGGGACGTGCCTTTTTCCGAGCACTGTACTGTGGGCCAGATCCACACGAAATTACATTTACACGACCTCGCGCAGACCTGCCGGGTGGCCTTCCTCTGCCTCTGCCACTACCTCTTCCTCTTCCTCTACCTGTTTTGTCCATATTGGGTATGCACGGAGTGGTATATCACACTGCGTGCACTCACGTAGGTAGGTGGGTTCACTTAACTGCACAGGTATGCGCACTGATGCGGTGGGTTCACTGAACAGAACAGGTATACAGTGGCGGGTTCACAGAACAGGTATACAGTGGCGGGTCCACTGAACAGAACAGGTATACAGTGGCGGGTTCACAGAACAGGTATGCAGTGGCAGGATCACTGAACACAATAGGTATGCAGTGGCGTGTTCACTAAACAGGTATACAGTGGCGGGTCCACTGAACAGAACAGGTATACAGTGGCGGGTTCACTGAACAGGTATACAGTGGCGGGTCCACTGAACAGAACAGGTATACAGTGGCGGGTTCACAGAACAGGTATGCAGTGGCAGGATCACTGAACACAATAGGTATGCAGTGGCGTGTTCACTAAACAGGTATACAGTGGCGGGTCCACTGAACAGAACAGGTATACAGTGGCGGGTCCACTGAACAGAACAGGTATACAGTGGCGGGTCCACTGAACAGAACAGGTATACAGTGGCGGGTTCACAGAACAGGTATACAGTGGCGGGTCCACTGAACAGAACAGGTATACAGTGGCGGGTTCACAGAACAGGTATGCAGTGGCAGGATCACTGAACACAATAGGTATGCAGTGGCGTGTTCACTAAACAGGTATACAGTGGCGGGTCCACTGAACAGAACAGGTATACAGTGGCGGGTCCACTGAACAGAACAGGTATACAGTGGCGGGTTCACAGAACAGGTATACAGTGGCGGGTCCACTGAACAGAACAGGTATACAGTGGCGGGTTCACAGAACAGGTATGCAGTGGCAGGATCACTGAACACAATAGGTATGCAGTGGCGTGTTCACTAAACAGGTATACAGTGGCGGGTCCACTGAACAGAACAGGTATACAGTGGCGGGTCCACTGAACAGAACAGGTATACAGTGGCGGGTCCACTGAACAGAACAGGTATACAGTGGCGGGTTCACAGAACAGGTATACAGTGGCGGGTCCACTGAACAGAACAGGTATACAGTGGCGGGTTCACAGAACAGGTATGCAGTGGCAGGATCACTGAACACAATAGGTATGCAGTGGCGTGTTCACTAAACAGGTATACAGTGGCGGGTCCACTGAACAGAACAGGTATACAGTGGCGGGTCCACTGAACAGAACAGGTATACAGTGGCGGGTCCACTGAACAGAACAGGTATACAGTGGCGGGTTCACAGAACAGGTATACAGTGGCGGGTCCACTGAACAGAACAGGTATACAGTGGCGGGTTCACAGAACAGGTATGCAGTGGCAGGATCACTGAACACAATAGGTATGCAGTGGCGTGTTCACTAAACAGGTATACAGTGGCGGGTCCACTGAACAGAACAGGTATACAGTGGCGGGTTCACTGAACAGGTATACAGTGGCGGGTCCACTGAACAGAACAGGTATACAGTGGCGGGTTCACAGAACAGGTATGCAGTGGCAGGTTCACTGAACACAACAGGTATGCAGTGGCAGGTTCACTGAACACAACAGGTATGCAGTGGCGGGTTCACTGAACAGGTATACAGTGGCGGGTCCACTGAACAGAACAGGTATACAGTGGCGGGTCCACTGAACAGAACAGGTATACAGTGGCGGGTCCACTGAACAGAACAGGTATACAGTGGCAGGTTCACAGAACAGGTATACAGTGGCGGGTCCACTGAACAGAACAGGTATACAGTGGCGGGTCCACAGAACAGGTATGCAGTGGCAGGATCACTGAACAGGTATGCAGTGGCAGGATCACTGAACAGGTATGGAGTGGCAGGATCACAGTACAGGTATGCAGTGGGCTGAGGGCTCACTGAACAGAACAGGTATGCAGTGGCAGGATCACTGAACAGGTATGGAGTGGCAGGATCACAGTACAGGTATGCAGTGGGCTGAGGGCTCACTGAACAGAACAGGTATGCAGTGGCAGGATCACTGAACAGGTATGCAGTGGCAGGATCACTGAACAGGTATGCAGTGGCAGGATCACAGTACAGGTATGCAGTGGGCTGAGGGCTCACTGAACAGAACAGGTATGCAGCCAGGAAGAAGTTAAGCCTAACTAATCTTTCCCTATATGAGAGACTGCAGCAGCTCGCCCTACTCTCACTAATGCAGGCACACGAGTGGCCGTAATGGCCGCCGCTGCCTGCCTTATATAAGGGGGGGTGGGGCTCCAGGGGCTAGTGTAGCCTAATTGGCTACACTGGGCCTGCTGACTGTGATGTAGAGGGTCAAAGTTGACCCTCAGTGCATTATGGGGCGAACCGAACTTCTTCCGCAAAAGGTTCGCGTGCGGTACCCGCACGCGAACCACCTACGTTCGCGCGAACCACGTTCGCCGGCGAACCGTTCGGCCCAACTCTAATAGACGCACTCCCCGATGGCCCAACAATGCTGGTTTCTTCAGAGTGCTGGATGCTTGAGTTCTGGATAAGTAGGACTTACTGTATTCAGTTGGTATTTTTCTAATGCAGAGTAGGAAAAAACAAAAAATATGCAATACACACATTTTTATACATTGCTCAATAATGCAAATTACTATCCTATGCATTGGAGGCTGGACTGGTGTTTTAACCCCTTCCCCACCATTTATCTATTCCCCTTAAAACTTCACTTGCTTAACCTATTTATTTACCTCGCTGCTCGCAATCGCCGGCTCCCTCCCATTAGTTTTCTTCCCCATCCTGCCGGTCCTTGATTGGTGATTAAAGCGCATCACAGTGCCTGTAATGAATGAAAGCCAGTATCAGCGAGATGCTGGTATTCATTCACAAAAGTGAAAGTAAAGAACATATACACAACACTTCCTGTGTACTGTTCACACTACACAGGCATTAAATGTAGTGATATCTTGTGGCCAAACGTAAAAATACACCTACTCTGATACTGTTATACTGGCTTGTTATTATTGATATAGCATAAAAACTAAACGGAAAAAAATACACCTATATTTCCCCAAAAATATATTATCACCATACTAGGGACACTAGGGACATGGTTTAAATGTTGTAATAACTGGGACAAATGGGCAAATAAAATTTGTGGGTATTATCTAGAGCAGGCATGGGCAAACTTGGCCCTCCAGCTGTTAAGGAACTACAAGTCCCATAATGCATTTGCCTTTATGAGTCATGACTGTGGCTGTAAGACTCCTGCAATGCATTGTGGGACTTGTAGTTCCTTAACAGCTGGAGGGCCAAGTTTGCCCATGCCTGATCTAGAGTAACATATTTGATTTTAAAACTATAATGGCTGATTTTTTTTATTATTATTCTTTTTAAAATACCACACAGATTTATTTTTTGAACATTACTGTTAGAATCAGCACTTTATAGGAAACTCAAGTTCACTTTCACTATTCTCAGAGAACCATGCACGACAATAATTTAAATTAAATTAGTCTTAAAGTGGACCTGAACTCAGAACATCCTCTCTGCTCTAAATGACACACAACAGCATAATAACTTTTAAACAAAACATTTCTTGGTTATAGCTGATACAAATCCTAAAATACATCTGCTCTATTTGTATTTCCTGATTCATGGAAGCAGACATATTGTTAACAGCCTGTGCTTTCAAATGAGCTTATCTGCCATCTCTGCTGTGGCAGTCATGTGACACTGGGGAGAGATCAAATTACAACTTGTGATTAGATACAAATGAGGGGGAATTAAACAGGCTCTTAAACTCTCTAAATACATACAGGGCACATTTCTCTATGTTTTCCTTCTGTCCTGTGCAAGAGTTCAGGTCCACTTTAAAGGGGGTGACAAAGGGTCAGTGCCTAAGGTTACAATCTGTAAACCCAATTTTTAAACATTGCAATGCAGAGGTTAATTATTGAAGAGCACATTGTCTTGTCAATTGCTACAGCCACAGATCACTAAAAAAGGCTTATAGATGGTCTTTACGATGCAAGAGGAAGACGCTAATCTGTGAAACAGATATCATCACCAATAGTAAAAACACAAAAACAGTTAACACTAAAAATAGCTTCTACACATTTAATTACTACAACATGTCATTAAAGTGGTCTGAAAGCCAGCTTGAAAGCTACTATCCACAATTTTTTTTTAGCAGAACATCACTGAAATGCTTAAACAAAAGCATTTCGTCCTGCTATTCAGCTTCAATCCGCATCCAAACTGTAGATAACAGTATCGTTGTTTACATTCCAATGTTGTTACAATGTGTGTAAACACAGTCTAACAAGTGCAAAGGAGCTCTTTGTGCTTCAGACACACACACACACACACACACACACACACACACACACACACACACACACACACACGCAGTTCAGAAAAGATCATTAGAAGATGTTAATATATAATAAAAAAAAGCAGTTTGAATAAAATGCAATGTCAGCTTTCAGGGTACAATGAACTACACTTTGGAAACTTGTAATTTGTAAACAGACAATATTACTTACTGTATGCACAAAAGCAAATACGATTACTGTATGAGTAATAAAAAGCAGGGAAACACATTTTTATTGAATGTTTTGTCAGAGTTTCAGACCACTTAAATAGCAACACATTAAAAAAAAACATTTTTGAATAAATTCTAGCATGTATTAAAAAAATCATCAAAAACTGAGTACACATATATCCAATGCCCTAAAGTAATTTTAGGAGATCCAGAACTCTTGGTTACTGCATTATATGAAGCTTTTTCTCAAAATCTAAATTAAATCATTTAGATTGTAAGCTCGCAACGGCAGGGCTCTCTCACCCTTTTGTGTCTTGGAATTTTATGTACAGATAGTACCCTACTTACAAACAACTCGAGTTGCAATGTTTCTGAGGTACAAACAAAGTTGTCTTCGCACACAAAATATACAATTCTGTTATTTAATTATATATATATATATATATATATATATATATATATATATATATATATATATATATATATTATTGTTGTTAAATGTTATAGTATTGTATAAACTGTTTGTAAGGCTTGGTGGTGTATTCTCCACAGTCAGCATGCAACGCATGAGCTGACGTGGAGGAGGTACACACACTAGCACAAAGAAACAGGCTATCCCTAGTATAGTGGAGGGGAGGACTGACTCCAATAGGAGATTGTGGCGCACAGAGCCGGTGCAGATCTGACAGCCACAAACAATGCTTTCGTTATAACGTCTCAGCGCAAAGTAGCGCTGAGCGCATAAACCAGAACTGAGGAGATCAGGACAGGTAGACAGAATGAACGCTTGCTAGCTAGCGGCTACTTAGTGACAGCAAGCGTCCAAAACCAGACAGACTGGAATGAGGCAGCCAATGCGTTGCGGCGATGGCGTGCCTCACAAAGACAGGACAGGATAGTCAGGAAATAGCAGGATCAAGATAGATGAACGTAACACAGATAGATATACAATAAGTATGTTTTCCTAGCGTATTACAATTACAGCTATCAATGAAACTATTTGTAACGTCTGACTAACATATGTATATATCGGCAATGAACCGATATATGACATAAGCAGGAACGCTGACTAGGACTGGAGTAATACAGGGAACAGGACTCAGAAGGATTCGCTATCTCTTTGCAGAGATGAACGCAATCCACAAACAGTAACAGAAAAGGATTCAGAAGGATTCGTTATCTCTTCGCAGAGATGAACGCAATCCACAAACAGGACCAGGAACAGGATAACTAGCTCAGCACGGGTGCTCACGGTACGCGCAAACTACCAAAACGTGCTGGAAAACTGACTAACTGAACACAGGAAATAAACAGTTCGTGTACGTATATATCAGCGACACTGATGTATCAACGTAACACGAATACAAGGAAAATAATAAACGTGCTGGTATGCATATATATTGGCAATGAACCAATATATAATGCAAAACCAGCAAAGTATCTTTAGAACAAGAAACACGATCGGGGGCTGAAGCGACAGCAAGACTGGCTTAAACTGAAGCTATGAAAACCCAAGGAAACCCTGCAGGAAGCAGATCTTTATACTGAGGTCATCCAATGGGAGCAGACATGCAGATTTCCACACAGGTGAATGATAATCAGTCACAAGCTGACAGCAGGGAAAGACAGACAAAGCTATGCAGCTTGCATGGAAATAGATCAGAACTGCCTGAGCTGCAGCACTACTACTTCCAGGAATAGCTGCTGCAGCAGCGATCATTACACTGTTATAAATAGTTTTACCTTATAGCAACCCCACCCAGGTTATCTTGTGTTAGATAACTTAAGGTAGGGAAACTGCAGCTGGTTAAACTGGGGCTCTTTCTCCACCGAGCAGTGCTGCAATGCCGACATTCTCCTCTGGGTCGCAATCACAAGATATGACATGTTAACGGAACCCAGAGGAAGAAGTCAGCGTAGGTAGCGGAAGAGAGGTGATCGAAGAGACTTTCTGTGTGGCCCAAATGGTTCTATGTAACTCTTTCCCTTAACAACATCAATAGAATTCATGGACATTGCCTCAGCTGTAGGCCCGGATTTACATCACAGGAGCCTATGGGCACAGATGTCTTGGCACCCTAGACTTCGCCCAACATGAACTTACACCTGCTGGACCGCACCGCAAGTGTGCTGGCTGGCCCAGCTACCCTTTCTCCCTTTGTCCCTTATAGGTAGCTACAGGTGCCCCTTAGTATTAGGTATCCAGAGGTACCCTTAGTATTAAGTTGCCCTCGACTGAGAGGTGATCTGGTCAGTGGAATGCAGAGAGATGGGCGAGTAACCTCTCATTTACACTTTACTTAGGTCTCTGCATAGGGAAGGAGCGAGGGAGGCACTCAAGGAGCAGAGTGAGCCGGCTTTCTATCATCAGGTGCCTACAGTGCTTTATGGTAAATCCAGCCCTGATTAGCTGCAGACAAAAGTAACAATTTATAAGTATGTTGAATCTAACAATGTTCTTCAACCAGAGTTTGGAGACAGGTGTGGAGCAAGCGCAAACAAGAATATCCCCAACCCCTTTGCAGAGTAAAAATTGGGAGCTTCTCCCAGCATAGCTTGCAATTTGGTCATAAATGATTCTATCCCTTCTTTCATGGAGTTTATGATTTTAAAGCCCAATTTGTGTGTAATGAGATCTACATTCTATTGTAAAACCAAGGTTTGGCTAATTGTTCAGTCATTTGTGTGACAAAACATGCGTTTCACATTAAGGTGGGAAACCATATTAGGAGCCAGAGTAACAGCAACTTCTAAAACAAGTCATCATGGAATCTCCCATATTTATATTATCACACGTCCACTTTAAAGAGAACCCGAGGTGGGTTTAAAGAATGTTATCTGCATACAGAGGCTGGATCTGCCTATACAGCCCAGCCTCTGTTGCTATCCCAAACCCCACTAAGGTCCCCCTGCACTCTGCAATCCCTCATAAATCACAGCCGTGCTGTGAGGCTGTGTTTACATCTGTAGTGTCAGTCTCAGCTGCTCCCCTGCCTCCTGCATAGCTCCGGTCCCTGCCCCCGTCCCTTCCCTCCAATCAGCAGGGAGGGAAGGGATGCAGGCGGGGACCGGAGTTCTGCAGGAGGTGGGGAGAGCAGCAGACTGACACTATAGAGATAAACACAGCCCGCTCTGACAAGCTGTTTGTCAGCATCGTGGCTGTGATTTATGGAGGGATTGCAGAGTGCAGGGGGACCTTAGGGGGGTTTGGGATAGCAATAGAGGCTGGGCTGTATAGGCAGATCCAGCCTTTGTATGCAGATAATATTCTTCAAACCCACCTCGGGTTCTCTTTAAGTATGACCTTTAGATCTAACAGCAGCTTATGGATACTTGCAGGCATATCAACTATTCTAAGACCTGCCAGAGCTGTTAGATTGCCAGTCTGAGCTTGGCTGAGACGCAGAAGGGGAGGTAACCCAATAAACACTTTAGCAGAAATAAAAAACAGGAAAAAACATAATTTCTAATTTCTATGATTCTACCAACAGTGTAAAAAGTAAAAACAAATAATTCTGTTAATATGGAAATGCAAATATAGAAATCAGAAAACAACAATATGTGTCAACACATGATGACGAGAAAAAGCACCCAAGATTGCTTTCCTGTGTGAACATTTATACAGCAGGGAAGCTGGATATTAAATGGGTCTATAAAACAGAGCACTAAATCTGTAAAACTACAGCCCTTGCCTGCTTCACAGCTGATCCAAACACTTATCATTAAGTGCCTGCAATGTTAGGGCAGCTCTGCTCATTTCAACAGAGATGGAGCTAAAAGCAGAAAATGATAGAGGATGTTATTATAATCCAGGTGAAATTTCCATTGCCTTCAGACTTCAGACACATCTTTGCCAGTTAACCCCCTCCACTGCATGAGGAACACAGAAGCATGGGACTTGCATGGGTGGAGTAAATACAGCCTTTTTATTCACATAGCACACATACATGAACATTATTTTAAGGTCGTTATGTGTACTTTATACTTTTTTGGAATTTTTTTTTCTTTTAACCACTTCACCACTGAGGGGTTTTACCCCCTGACCACCAGAGCAATTTTCACCTTTCAGCGCTCCGTCCATTCATTCGTCTATAACTTTATTATTACTTATCGCAATGAAATGAACTATATCTTGTTTTTTCCGCCACCAATTAGGCTTTCTTTAGGTGGGACATTATGCCAAGAATTATTTTATTCTAAATGTGTTTTAATGGGGAAAATAGGAAAAAATGTGGGAAAAAATTATTATTTTCAGTTTTCGGCCATTATAGTTTTTAAATAATGCATGCTACTGTAATTAAAACCCATGACATTTATTTGCCCATTATTCCCGATTATAAAACCATTTAAATTATGTCCCTATCACAATGTTTGGCCCCAAAATTTTATTTGGAAATAAAGGTTTATTTTTTTCAGTTTTGCGTCCATCCCTAATTACAAGCCCGTAGTTTATAAAGTAACAGTGTTATACCCTCTTGACATAAATATTTAAAAAGTTCAGTCCCTAAGGTAACTATTTATGTTTTTTTTTTATTGTATATATTTTTTTTTTTAAATTACAAAAAAAAAAAAATTGGGGAGTGTGGGAGGTAATGAGTTAATTTATTATGTAAAACAATTTATTTGTATGTGTAAAATGCATTAGGGTGTAGTTTACTATTTGGACACAAGATGGCCACAGTGAGTATGTTTACATGCGACCTGTAAGCGACCGGAAGGACGCTTACAGGAAGCAGTAGGAGGCTGGGAGACTCACAATGATCGCGCTGTTTCTGAAAGAAGCAGCAGATCATTGCGGGGGCTTAGATCAACGAACGGGAATGGATTTTCCCGTTCATTGATCTCTGGGCAAGCGGGCGGCGGCGTGCACGAGCGGCGGGTGCGCACGCACGAGCGGCGGTAGCGCGGACAGCGGCGGGAGCGCGGAAGGTACGGATTTCTCCGTCCCTGGTTTTTTAGGAGGGAAAAAAGGGGCGGAGAAATTCGTACCGCCGGGGGTAAAGTGGTTAAGGTTGAACTTTTAAGTACTTTCATTTCTCTGCACTACGACAACGTCTTATAGGACTTCTCCTTATTTAAATAGGTTCACTAGGTGGATTATGTTAAAATTCTAGGCCATCTTAGTTTTCTGCACAATTATTACAATTTGCCCAGTATCCCCAGACAAAGCCCAGGTTTAGGGGCATAACATCAGTGGCCCGAGCTCCGAAGCTAAATTATTGAGGTGATCCCTTCAAGCCCCCCATCAAGGTTAGATAGACAATCAGCTGTCCCATTTTACCCCACCCCTTTATGCAGAGTAAGAGCAGGTATCGCTGTTAAATATAATTAGCCAACGTCCACGTTGTATTGGGTCTCTTTTTCCTACGAGCAACTGCACGCTCTATACGGACGTCATCCTTTGGCTCCTGCTGCATGTCATGTCGTTAGGAGCCTCAGGAGGGCAGCATAGAATACACAGATGCCTGGAGGAAGAGGAGACCCAATAAAGTGTGGACGTGGACTAGATAAAAATACAACAACGCTTCTTGAGCTTGCTCTGCAGAATGGAAAGAGGGCGGGCCCCTATAGCCACCAGCCCAGAAAGTGGTTTTGGTGGGGTGGGGGGTAGTCATGGGGGCTATTGTTACACCACTGCCAAGGCTATCACTAAGCAAGAATGTTGGATTTAACACATATGTTGAGCCCAACCCCTCTTATCCCCATCCATCAAGTGACACAGTTTCCCATCCACCTACCGTGACAGATGAAGCAAAGGTGAGTGGAGAGCATCACTGGATAGGTGTAGATTGAAGTGGTAGAGTGCAACTTCAAGAGTTAAACTGAAATCCTTACCAGGTAGACAAGACAACCAGTGACTTTAGCTGGGGCTAAGAGGCAGGCAGTAGAACTCATGATAAAAAAAACTAAGGCCCTTAAGGAGAGAGTTTAACAAGCTCTCTGATGCATGCTTAATTAAATGGTTTTAAAACAATAAAAAATATTAGGCAATAGGGGTGAGCAAATACACCATTGGCATCAGTGGGGAAACATACTGACAGTTTGTTATGGCTTCTAAAGGGCAGCTACAGCGAAAATGGAACAAAAAACCATGGAAAGGCCACCACATGTCTAAGAAACGTGTTGGTATTTTAAACAAGGGTAAGAACTGTAAAGTGGTGGGGAGGGGTCATTGTAAGCAGCTTGGACTGTAGCATGGAAAGGACTGGATTCCTCCAGTTTACAGTTTTGTGGGCTCCCTAAATGTACACAATTACAGAATTGTTAAAGGTTGTGTCTGGAACTCCCAAAAGTAACACCATAGTATGCTGGTGCGTAAATTTGCAGGTACTCTTATTTAAAGTGTTAGTTTTCATTAATAAAATATTGGTAATTGTAACCGATATTTTACTGTAGCTAAACCTAACCCTACTCTCACACAGAACCCTCCACTACCAATGCCTAACCCTAAGCCCCCGGGAATGCTTAACCCTAGGACCCCCCTGGTGGTGGCTAACCCTAAGACCCCGCTGCAAAAAAACTCTTCCTAATACCGAACCCTAACCGCCCTTCCCCTTACAAACCCCCTTTTTGACTCCTAACCCTAACTGTCCCTACTGCACCAAAAATGATCATTACCGGGCGCCACCTTCCCCCTATGTCACTGGTTTCAAAACAGAGGAAAACCCTGCAAAAAAAGACAATTATTGGGTGTCGCATGGCACCCAAAATTCCTTTTTGGCGCTGACTTGCTAATATTTCAATTGAAGTCTATGGCGGGGCCCAATTTGTCTAGAAGCCGAATTCACCCAATTTGCCTGATACCGTAATATGTGTACGTGTCAACCTCCCTATGTAAAAATCCGTAGTGCATTGCAGCAGCTGTAATCCACTATTATCTTGAATTGTTAAAGCGGTATAAAACCCTGACATAATATTCAATAAAAACATGTTTTCCTACTTTTTACATGCTATACGGTTATCATATTTGCTTTTGTGCATAAGTATTAGTATTCATTTAGAAATTATACGTTCCCAAAGTACACTTTTTTTTGCTCTGAAAGTTGACTTTGCATTTTATTTATAACTGCTTTACTCATGTTCTAACAAGCAGAAATGCTTTCTAAATTATCTTACTTTGTTCAGGGGACCCGGCAGTGTAGGAAAAGTGTTTATTTATATTCCTCATTTGATACAATTAAACACAAGATAACATTATCTACAACTTCGAAAGCGTCTAAATTTCTCTGCACTGAACTTTAAAGTCCTGTGTGTAACCCTTTGAATGCTGTTCTAGTAAAAAAAATGCTGGTTGTATATAATATGCTGTAAATAATCTATTAGAGCAAAGAAGAAATGCCGGGTTTCATTCCACTTTAACTATTGTATTGTTTGTTTTGCACGGTTATACCTTGTATTCTGTTGTACAGCGCCACAGAAGATGCTGGCGCTATATAAATTAATAATTAAAAAGTTACAGAGGCTAGCATCATCCAATAGATTAATAGCTTTTTTATTTAGAAAGTGGGTGAAAACATGGCAATGTTTTGGAACAATGGGATTGCTTCTTTTTGAAGCCACACCACACTACTAGACATACAATCAACTAATCTGCTTTATGTACAATCACACTATTTGGATCATCTTTTTAAATTAATCCAAACTGATGACCAGAGCACATCCAACATTACGGTTGAATTCCAGGGTATACCCTTACATTATCGCTAGGCATATGGAGGCTGACATATTGATTTACTTTGAAACAATGCAAATTGCCTGGTTGTCCTGCATCATCTGCATCCAACACTTTTATCCATAGACCTTGAACAAGCATGCAGATTGGATGTTTCTTCTGACCAAAGTCTGATTGAATTAGCTATATGCTTGTTTCAGGTGTGTGATACAGACACTACTGAAGAAAGTTCAGCAGGACAGCCAGACAACTGCTATTGTTTAAAAGGAAATAAATATGGAAGCCGCCATATGCCTCTTACTTAAGGTGCATTTAAAAATATATATTTAGCCCACATGAGCAGCAGTTCAACAAACATTTTAAAAGAAATACTTCCTGATGGGAAGAGCCTGACAATTTTGGACTTGTAGTGTAAATCCAACAGGGAAACCATCAGTAATAGTGTTTTAATCCAGCCTATACGTAGGTTATTCTTTAAAGCAAACCTTAAGCAAAAATAAACCTATGAGATAAGGAATTGTACATGTAGTACAGCTAAGAAATAGAATATTGATAGTAAAGAAAAAAAGTCTCATGTTGTTTTCCAGTACAGGAAAAGTTTAAAAAATTCAGTTGTTATCCATGCAAAAGAGCATCTCTGAGCTCTTCGACCCCCCCTGGGACGAATACGCTCCTGTTTTCTAAAGCGCTTAGACAGTGACAGACAGCTCTAGATAAGGTTTTACTGCAGGAAAGTTAAAATGGTCATTTTTTTCTGCTTTGCTTTAGAGCTTAAAAGATAGAGGCCCATATGCAATTAACTTTTTATCCCGAGTTTTCTCCTAGATTATATTTTTAAATTGGTCAATAAAATGCATTTTAAACCACCAGGAAACAAAAAAAAAGACTCAAAATAATTCTATAGTACTCTTACACCTACTTTTTGATACGCTTTCAGTTGCTGGTAAGTTATTTTAAATAGAAAATGAAAAATGATCTCCTAGGAGAAAATGTTAATTTCATATAGGCCAGAGTGTGGTTTCTAAACTGAAAATATGACAGAATGATGCAATGTTTAAAACCTATATACTTGAAAATAAAAATATGGGACTATTTTCTTTGCTACTAATGTTCTATTTGTTATCCATACTACATATACAATTCATTATATCATATGTTTTTTTCTGCTTTAGGTCTTCTTTAAACCCAGCAACACGAAGGCATTCTTGATTTCAATTGACTAGCATTGAGGGATGATGTTCTTGTGGGTCAGGTAGCACCACAGTGTCCACTGGCTGCTCCTCCACCCACAAGCAATGCTTTCTGCTGGCATTTATCAAGAGATGTGTAACCAGAGGTAAAGTACATTCAAGCCCTCCCATTTGCAGTCTACTGAAGGAATTTCACTATCGACTTGAAACTGATCAGGGCTGATGTGGGTCCCACCCAGCATGCCACAGATGATGTCTAAGATAGACAGAAACCATGGGGATGTTACCAATACAGAGTGAAAATATAACATTAAAGGGCAATCATTTGGAGTTATGGTTGATGGTCAGAGTATTCCACACTTTGTTAAACCTCTTTTATGAAGGGCAAACTACCCAGATATCTGTTTGGGTGGCACAGCATAGGTACTCTGTAGGATTGGGGCTAAGTGAATTATCTGTGGTCAGACATTGTATAGGGAAAGGGCATGCAGATAACAATCTGAAGTTTATGGTCATCCACATCCCTAAACTGAGAGCTGGTGGTTGATAGAAGTCTGAAGCTTAAACTGATCCCAAGTCAACCCAATAAAAAAAAGTTACCGTATATACTCGCATATAAGCCGACCCATGTATAAGCCGAAGTACCCACTTTTCCCTCAGAAATCAGGAAAAAGTGATTGACTCGCATATAACCCCCCTCCCAAATATAGCCCCCTCCACAGTAGCCATATGTTCCCCCGGTACACTACCCCCCCCCCCCCCCCCGCCCCAGCCAGATTTGCCCCAGGATCATACAGCTATGTCTCAAGAAGCCACTAGATGGTGTTATAGATATGAGACACAGCGGTTGCCACACAGGAAGCATCCTTGATCATTGCACTGATGACACGTTGCTTGCATGCTCCACTCCACAAGCCAGGGGACACAGGTAATCTTCAGCAGCACACTCTGCACACCATGTTGCAAGGGATGGAGAGCACGGACACAGTCAGCAGGGGGCAAGCTGGTAAGAGCAGGATTACTAGTGCACAATCCTTACATTGCCATTAACAAAACCTGCTCCACCAGCTGTTTGGCTCCACCAACTCGCATATAAGCCAAGGCAGTGACTTTTCAGCACATTTTTTATGCTGAAAAATTAGGTTTATACGCAAGTATATACAGTACTTACCTAGTAATATGGACATGTATTGTTGAGATAGGACTGGGATAGAATGATAACAGGGCCTGGGGAAAAAGACTAAGCAATTACCACTAGGTATGTCAAAGTAAAGCTACATATTAAGAATTTAAATGCCTTAAATGCTTGTTTCAGGGGACAATTCACAAATGATTATAATGACAGTCTGTTCTGTCCTATAAAAGGGAGGGTGAAGCCTTACAGCTCCCTCACTGTCCTCCTGTTGTGCATCGTTGATCATCTGAGCCCCTCCTGGCCGCCTGCACTCCTCCTTGCTCGCACTTACTCAGCCACAAACTCTAGGCCACAGGAGCATGAGAGAGGCGGCAGCCAACGGATGAAGATGAAGACATGCCCACCAGCATGAGGAGGAGGCACACAATAGTTACACAGACTCTGTGCGAAATTCTGAAAGACTGTAAGAGGAGGACGTGGCATGAAGGAGGAGGTGGCCAACGGCTAGCAGGAGTAGAAACATACACTTACTGCGTCGCTGAGGTCTGAGTGACTGTCTGAACATGTGCAAGATTGTTCTTAGATCTTTGTACGCCACCATCCACCAGGGCTTGCATTTGTGGTTTTGCAGCCACCTGGCCAGTCGAGCCAGCATCACTACAAGTGAGTTAAGTAGATGGGGACAAAGTGGGCAGCCAGGAGAGGTTCACGAGAGGCTCAGCCAGGGAAGCATTTATATGGTGGAGAGAAGTTGGCTGTCGCATGGCATGCCTAACTCTGTGTGTGCTTCATTTTCATTTGTGGGGTTACTGCTGCATTACATTTGTGGGGGGACTAGCACTACTGCATTAAATTTGTCTGCCACATGTAGTGGTGGGCAAAAATTACACCTATGCATAATTACCCATCGTAATTCATAATTATTGTAATCGTAATTTCAGACACAAATATTTTTACACAAACAGATTTTTCGCATTAAATAATAGCTGCACGTGTGCAGTATACTGGCTGATGAACGTCATTTTTTTTGCATACAAAAGCATTTTTCGCATTGAGTATTTAGCTTAAAGCCGCGCATGTCCAGTACACTGGCAAATAGATGCAAATATTTTTACACATTGAACACAAATTATGCGCAATTCTGTAATTATGATTTACAAATGCAGTATGCTGTACATATAGTAATCGCAATTACACAATGCATAATTGCAAAAAATTACGCACAATTTCATGTAATCGTAATTGACCCGTTACGAGCACCATTAGCTGCATGTAATTTGTGGGGTGACTGCTGTATTTAATTTGTGGGTTGACTACTGTATTTCATTTGTCGGGTGACAGCTGAACTTTACATGTAAAACAAAAGAAGAAAACAGGGCACCGAGAGCCCAATAGTGCAATATAGTTTTAACAAAGAAAATCTGTCTAGATAGTTCGTGCAGAATTATACTCACAAAAAAGGGTCACCAGCAGGCAACCACTTGAAAGGCAGGTGGGGAGAATTGGTACCCGACCCCACTCGGGTATAAAAGTCGCTCTCTGTAGATAGGAAAAAAGGGGGCGTACCCCTCCACCAAGGGTGGATAAGTAATATGTATCAAACGCAGATAGAACAAAGCCCCTAAAAAGAGTAAAAACACTATTACTTAAAAACAGTAAAAAGAGGGAAGGTAAGGTGGACTTACCTCCCTCTAGCAGTGGACAACAAAACTCTGAGGTAGAGTAGAATGCATTTATTAAACAGTATAACTCCTAAAGATGCAACGCGTTTCGCGGGCCACAGCACCGCTTCCTCAGGCTATACAGGAGTTCAAAAAAGCTGTATCCAATCCAAATATTGAATATTGAATGAGCGCCTCTGTCTCTGCACAGCCTGGGGGATCAGCCTATAGCGGCGGATTTGCGCGTTGGCGGGCGGAGATTGGTTACGGAGGGCTCGGTGAGTTGATCTCATCCGAGCCTGTCAAGGATACCCGCCCCGCGCGAGTGCACCATGGGAGAGGCGGGATTTCCGCCCTTGGTACGTTGCTGTGGCCATCAGTGCTAACTTTGCAAAGCACGCAGGAGTGGGGCAAGGTAATCCTTAACACTTTATAGGTATGTGAAGTGGCATTACCAATGCCATCGATAGATGGTTGATGTCGCATACAGTGAATTATGTTGATGTCTATATTGTGACAATGAACAGTTTGTTTACATATGCTAATGAAGCTATTTTGAACCTGATGGGGGGAGTGGTTTGTGACCTCATGACTACTTATAAGGTGTATGGTTTACTTTAACACTGTTACCATTCGGTCTGTATTGCCTTGACAAAGGGGACCCCACGGGGCCCCGAAACGATTCATTGGTGTAATGGAATTGTGTCACATTGGCTGAATAAAAAGTCTGGAATTTGATTCCTGGAGTGTGCGGACCTTCTTGGATTTTTCAATTTATATGAGGGGTAAGTGCTCCAATTTATATGTGGGGTAATTACTCCAATTTATATGTGGGGTATTTGCTGCAATTTATGTGTGGGTTGATTTCTCCAATTTATAAGTGGGGTTATTGCTCCAATTTATAAGAACCTGCCCTGCCTGTAAGGCTTCCTGCTCGCCTGTAATTTTTAAACTTTGCTGCCTCCCCTTTTTTATTGACAAAACCAATCATGGGAGAAACACTGCTTTCTTATGTGTGTAGGTTTTTTTTTTTGCTTCTGTCTTTTTGTGCTGGGGAGTGAAACACTTCCTTATGGATCACTGTTAAATCGTGGAGAAAAAAGCAGAGGGAGAGCTGGGAGCCCAATCTAGCTTAATATCATTAGGTCACCAGGACAGTATATAAAAGGCAAGAAGTATACTCACAATAAAGGGTTGCTGGGTGAGGGAACCACTCGTCAGCACTTGTGGGTAAGAACCGTCCCCACTCGGCCTTGTATGGCATGATGCTGGTCGCTGCTCCAAAAAAAGGATTCTGTTGTCCACAGGAAAACCCTTTTTAACCAATCCCTGCTCCCCCCCCCCCCCCCCCCCTATAACTAAGGGATAGATGCTAAGAACTGTAAGAACTGGAGGCGCCCGTTTCTAATGTTGTTAAATGTACAGAGATCTCCAAAAGGCAGTATCCGACAATGGCCTATGTTGTATCCTACCTCAGACAGACAAACATTTCTGAGTGCCACTGTTTGTTTTTCAAGGCACGTTACTGACCTGAGGAAGCGTTTTTTACTGTGAACTGCGTTGTCGAGTGCACAAATATTTCTTAACTTTTTATCCGCATCTTTTATATCTAGATTATATATCTAGTTTATATATCTAGAACAGGAACCCTAAAAGGTAGAACACCACATAAGCCATTGTCGGATACTACCTTTTGGAGATCTCTGTAAATTTAACAACATTAGAAATGGGAACCTCCATGTGAGAATCTGCTCAGCTGCCTGTGCAGACAGGCAGCGTTTTGACCACTGTTCACGTCTGCATTCTGCAGGTCTCTTTAAGAGAGACTTTCTGTCAGTTCTGCAGCTTGTGTTGCTGAGGAATTTGCATACATTAGTCATGCAAATCCGTTACCTGCCTTCTTTTGATGACTAGCACTATAAAAGCATTCTGCTCCCAGAATGCTTTGCTGGACATTTCCCTTCCATGGTCTGTTCCTGATGGACACTGCTGGAGTGTCAGCCATTGCTATCTAGTATAGTTAATTCCTGGGGGTTGCTTTAGGCTCCCCTTCTAGTCCAGTCAGGTTGTATTATCTGTTTTGCCTGTTCCGTCTGTCTTGTGTTTGGATCGCACAAGCCCTAGCGTTAGCGGCTGTGGATCCTTCTGATTGAGTCTGGAGTGTAGGTTGGAACAGCGGTTGTTTCTGCCTACCTCATCTGTTCTGTCTGCCGTGTGTTGGGATCCTTCTGTTCTGCTACTCTGTCTCCTGGGATCGCGCTAGCTACTTTTCGCTAGCGCTGGGGATCCTTCTGTTCTGTCTTCTGGGATCGCGCTAGCCACTTTTCGCTAGCGCTGGGGATCCTTCTGTTCTGCTACTCTGTACTTGGATCGCGCTAGCCACTTTTCGCTAGTGCTGTGGATCCTATCTCTTGCTTGTCCCTGTTTTCGTGTGTCTGTCTTGTCTGATTCGAAACGCTTGCTGTAGGCTCGGTAAGGTAACCGTTAAGCAAGCGCTCGCGTTCTCTGTTTCGTGTTTGTCTGTCTTTGGTTAGTTAGGCGTGCTTGTCTCTGTTGTGCGTAACACGCGGAGACCGCGCACGAACGCGTGCACTGTTGCGAATGAGTGCGGTGTTCGCGTTCAGCTAGCATTTGTTATTTTCTTTATCTTTCTCTTTGTATGATTTGCTGTGCCTTTGCTACCCTTGTGCTCTGTCCTGCTCAGTCTTGTGTCGCTATTGGCAATCGCCATTCTTGCGATTGCGTTTCCTACTTCGTTTCCGCTGTTGTGTGTTCGCCGTCGCTGGGTGGCGACTAATTTGGTGGGCACACATTGGTTCTGTCCTTTTGCTCTGTTCCCTGTGGGCTATCCAGCCCTGCCTGATTGTACCTTGTCCCGGATCTGTACAATTCCCATTTGGCATCTGTGGCTGTGCAGCGGCTGTGTTCGCCTGCACTCCACAGCGCCATCTGCCGGTGGGAATTGCCCTCTGCGGGTGCATAGCACCTAGCCTGGGTGTCCGCAATAATACGCTTGTGGAGGAAATCCGCCGCGTCAGCGCACGTCTGGTGCGCTGACCACGGAGACGATTCCGCAATCGTTACACTCCAGTTCTTACAGTACTTCCTTATGGAGTTTTTTCTTGGGGGGACTACTGTCTAATTACTTTTAATGTCACTTTGCCTAAAGGTGCGTACACACGCACTACGGAAGCCAACGACTGGTCCGTCAGACCCTCCCACTGGGTGGACTTTCAGCCGACAGAAGTGCGTGTGTACGCACTGTCAGCAGACTGATAAGGCTATTCCTGAACGATTCGCTCAGCGTACACACGCACTACTGTTGGCTGAAAGTTCGCCCAGCGGGAGGGTCTGACGGACCCGTCATTGGCTTCCGTAGTGCGTGTGTACACACCTTAACTGTGTTTTGGGAGGAAACTCTGGCCCACTGCCTTTTAGTTAAATTACATTTAGCTTCACCCACAATCTATCATGGCCATGTACATGTTATTGTCTTTTCCCACAATTTTGCTGCAATGCACTTAGCATGCCACCCCATCAATAAAAAAAATTGTAAATAATCAGTACCGTGGCCCATTTGCAATTCACTTTTTCTCCGGAGTTTTCTCCTAGGTGATATTTTTACATTTTATTATAAAATACCTTTTAAACCACCAGCAAGTAAGAAAATACTCAAAATAATTTTGACATTAATTTTTCACCACATTTTTGGTACTTTTTTCAATTTAAAACTGCTGAAAAGTTGTTTTAAAGAGAAAATGAAAATTATCTACTAGGAGATAACTCGGGAGAAAAAAATAATTTCATTTGGGCCCGAGAGCCATATGCAATTAACTTTTTCTCCTGAGTTTTCTCCAAAGTAATTTTTTTACACCTTGTCATAAAATGCCTTTTAAACCACCAGCAAGCAAGAAAATACTCTAAATTAATTTTGATAGTACTTTTTCAATTGTAACATGCTTTAAAGTTATTTTTTAGAGAATATAAAAATGATTTATTAGGAGATAACTCAGGAGAAATACCCTAGGTACACCGCTGAGTATATGTACAATATATGTAATGTGCATGTGTTTGGGAGACAGGAAGTTTACCTATTAAGGGGCCAAGACATTTCTGATTGTGGCCCTGCTTGCGTTTCAGACCCATTATACACCTAATGCCATTATAGACAGCTCCAAAACAGCATATAGATTCACACAAATGTTATCCCACTCACTGGAGTTTCTGAGTCACTATGAGCATTGTCATGCCATGGGTCTGGATTAAGTAAGGCAAAAGAAAGAACAAATAGACTAACTCAGTAGTGGAATTAGCATGAAAAAGACTGCAATTTATTTGCATAAAAGGGCTGTGAGTTTGGTATCCCTCTCTGAACCCCCTTATCTCTAGACAGCTCATACCCTCTTCTCTTATGCCATCTGCTCAGAATCTCTCCTTGGACAGGCATTCAGTGTCCTGTTAATTAGCCATATGGGAGGGGCTGCAATAGGACTCTATTGTGAACAGCTATGAGAAAAAGGTTCCACACTTCCATACACGGGAAAATACTCAGCAATTACAGATAGCATTATAAAGCTCTGACCTCCTGCCAGTAATTAAGACAGATCCTAAGAGGGCAGAAGTTCTGTGATCTAGTTACTGTCTGCACTACTTGCAGGTTAAGATGAATGGAGACATTAAACTGTACAAGACTATATGCTATGCAATGCACTGTGCAAGATGTCAGTGATGTCAGTGCAGTGCTGTATAAATACTAAATAAATATTTTAAATAAGTCTAGAAATATTACATTTATTTTAAATGGTCAGCTATAAGTTGACTTTCCTGAGCAATCTAAAATACCTAAAAAAATAAATTATTTGAATCTAAATGTAAATCTATTAATGTATACATACTTTTTGAACAGATAATAAAATCCACAAAGTATATAATGGCACATACTAATTAGATATCAAATATCAGCTATGATAATTGGTTTAAGGAGCCACTTGCATAGATGAAAATAGCAGACAGTACTTCTTTTCTAACTAAGAAAACATAAAACGCAATCTACTGTAGTCTACAAACAACCCTAAAAGGTATTATCAACTGGAGCTGTGGCGCTTATTAGAAATATACCAGTAGTATTCCCTTGTTAACAAATAACATAGGAACAGTAGGTTCAATCTCACCTGGAATCTGTCCATAAGTATAAACACTGTGCCATCTTTGCCCCCTGTAACCTTCAGTTTCCCCCTCTGTGTCAGCTCTATTCCCATGTCTCCAGTGCCCCCCTCTGTGTGACCTCTGTTCCCTTGTGCCTTCAGTGTCCCCTTCTGTGTCACCTCTGTCCCTTTGTATCTTTCTATCTCCCTGTGGCGCCTCTGCCCCTGTGCCTCCACTGTGCCGCTCTGCCTCCACCGTGTCTCTTTCTGCTACCTTTGCCACTCTGTCCCCCTTAGTGCCTCCTTTACTTCAAGTACAATATTTGTAGACGCAGTTTGCATAGCGGGTGGCACGCCCATTTCAACAGGATGCCGGCAGATGTAACAGGGTGAATTGACAGAGGGTTATGGTTAGGCACCACCAGGAGTGTGGGGGAGTTTAAGGTTAGGCATCACCAAGGGGGGTATTAGTGTTAAGCACGGTGTGGGGGGGGGGGGGTAAGGTTAGGCACCACTAGGGGAGTCATAGGGTAAGGCATTGGTAGAGGGAGGGTTCTGTGTGAGAGTAGGGTTTGGTCAGGATGAGGAAAAAGAAGTTGTAACATTTCAAATTCCTGGGATCAAAGATATCTCCTCTCACCCTCATCACCAGGCACATTAAAGGAGAACTGCAGTGAGAGTGATATGGAGGCTGCCATATTTATTTCCTTTTAAGCAATACCAGTTCCCCGGCAGCCCTGCTGGGCTATTTGCCTGCAGTAGTGTGAATCACACCAGAAACAAGCATGCAGCTAATCTTGTCAGATGTGTCAAAAATGTCAGAAACACCAGATCTGCTGCATGCTTGTTCAGGGGCTATGGCTAAAAGTATTAGAGGGAGGGGATCTGGAGGTTAGCCAGGCAACTGGTATTGTTCAAAAGGAAATCAATATGGCTGCCTCCATATACCTCACTGCCTTTTTGCACGCTAATGCGCGCGTAAGAGTCTGCACATGTAAAGTTTAGTGCGCATAAAGTTTTGCGCACGTAAAGTTTTATGCACAGTACACTACTTCACGTGCAAAATCAGCCGCTTCGCATGCTAAGTAGTGTGATAAGCATACTTTGTACGCGAAGCACTTGTTTTTGCAAACTTTTACACGCACTAAAATAGCAAGCGGACAGTAACAGCTTTGCCGTGCAAACTACTTAGCACCCTAGTTTGCACGTGCATAGCTTTTAGGCGTGCTAACTGTGTTAGCACCCTTTAGTGAATCAAGCCCATTATGGGCTTGATTCACAAAGTGGTGCAAACTGTTTAGCACAGGTGTGCTAAACATTTAGCACGTGAAGTGCCGTTCGCGGACTTTTGCGCGCAAAGTGCCGCGGTTCGCGCGATTGCGGACTTTTGTGCGGCAAATTGTGCGCGCAAAAGTCCGCAATCACGCAAATCGCGGCACTTTGCGTGCACAAAATTCAACGAACGGCACTTCACGTGCTAAATGTTTAGCACACCCGTGCTAAACAGTTTGCACCACTTTGTGAATCAAGCCCTATGTTCTCTGCTCCAGTGCTGGATCTAGTACTGTCTATTCTTCACTGCAGACATACTGTACATTTTGGTGCTGCATACCTCATCCATACAGCTCCTGTGTGTTATGTTACAAACAGGAAGTATTGCATAGAAAGCTTACCAAACATGGAAAACTAAAAGAGTACATACACTGTACAGGTCATAAACAAATTCTCATATAATTGCCATCTACAGCCATCCTCTGAACCATGATTGTACAGAAAACTAGGCCCTTTCTCCACTTGTGTGCTGCGCACAACGCAGGTGGCTGACCAACTCACAGCACTAGCATTGCTCTCTGATATAACGCCATTCATTTATAATGAAAGGGATTGCACGGCCTTAGCACAACCATGCATGCAATCATGAATTGTGATATTGCACTGAATCGTAAAGCATGATTGGAAACATCAGACAGTGCAGTCTGCACTTCTGATGTCCTTGCGTGTACCACACACTGTGCATTGCGGAAAATGCAACCAGCAACACATCCATAAGCAATTAACTTTTCTCCAGTTTAAATATACAGGTTTCACTGTGCAAAATTCCAAAGATACATGCAGAAATGTCTATTCCTCAGGCTTCCAGTTAGTGCTTTGTCCATCACCACAGTCTTGGGTGATCTTGGACACCCAGTACCAAGCTTGCTCCAGGCACTGAGCTCACAGCTCTTTTAGTTTGTTTAAAGGACAACTTAAATGAGAGGTATATGAAGGGTGCCAGCCCATATGTATTTCCTTTTAAGCAATGCCAGTTGCCTGACATCCCTTCTGGTCTATTTCGCTGAGTAGTGTCTGAATCAGGCCAGAAACAAGCATGCAGCTAATCTTGTCAGATTTGACAGTGATGTCAGAAACACCTGATCTGCTTATGCTTGTTCAGGTCTATGGTGAAACATATTTGAGGCAGAGGATCAACGGGATAGCCAGGCAACAGGTATTTCTTAAAAGGAAATAAATAAAGCACTCTCAATATCTCTCTTGCTTCACTTGTAACTAGAGGTGTCCCCAAGTATTAGTTAGCTAGAGGAACCTCAATATTAAGTAGTAGAGGTGCCCCTGACTGAATGGAAGTGTCGTCAGTGGAATGCTGAGAGCAGGATGAGTAACCTCTCATTTACACTCTCATCAGGACTCTGCATAGGGAAGGAGGGAGGGAGGCTTTCGGGGAGGGGATTGAGCCGCCTTTCCATCATAAGGCGCCTATTGGCATGTGCCTACAGTGCCTTATGATAAATCTGGCCCATTGGTACTGGAATTCACCAGTAAGGTCTGCAAACATCCTGTAGAACAAAGCCCTGTTTGCATTTCTTTTTTACTCTGTTCACGAGTTCTTTGATCTACTTTGCATATGTGGCCCTTAGTTGCCCAGTCCTAAAGCTCTTGTCCACATTGGAAGTGCAGCCACAATAATGCTACTCAACAAGCTTTTGTTGAACAAGTTTAGAAGGATCCTGTGCTGGAACAATAGGAGGTTGAATGATCTGGGAACCCTCTGGACTAGCCAAAGGCTTCCCACTACTGAAATAACTGTTTACCTTTTTTCACTTCAGGTGGGCTTTTAATGAGCTGTCACTTGGTGGAAATACTTGTCCCACATATAAAATACCATCTTGAATGAACAGCATCTGGAATAAATGTTTTCCCAGTGTGAAGAAGGATTTGCACTGAAACCAAGCATTAACCCGACTGGTGAGAAAACTTCAGCTTGGGAAGTTCTGGCTAAGTCCCCGTTGTACAGCAAATTCTTACTGCGCTGCCCAAGAGACTTCAGGCCCATCTTCCCATTGCTCTCTCAGAGCTTCTCCTGGGCTCAGGTTCAGTGAAGCTGCTGTGACTGTGAGAAGTAGGAGGATGGATTGCAGTGGCAGATGTGTTTCTATGACAGGTAACTTGATCACACAGCCCCATCTGTCTCATTCTCTTCAATTCACACATCATGAAGAAGGGAAAATATCAGAGATTTGGGAGTGATCTCTTTCTAACAGAAGAAGAAAACACATCCGTGACTGGCCTGAGGAGGTTGTTAAACTAAGCAGAATACAGCGAGAGACAATCATTTACATATATTGCCAGATCATTAGGATTTTAAACTCTTTCTTTAATGAGAACATCTCAACACCAGTCTTGGCAATGACTCCTAAAAACATCCTGAACTCTTGAATCATCACGAGATGTTAAAACATAGGCAGCCTACCTGACAGAGCCGTCAAAACACGAAAGTACTGCTGACAGACAGAACTACACAAACAACCCAGTTCTTCTTCAGCACAGAAGATAGCCAAGCTAAAGACCAGCTGGGATAAAAGGAAATAAACCAAAGCCAAGCATCAGCGATCCCATGTATGTTACTTGTAACAAATATTCCCTATTCACATATATTATGAGAAATCATTTACTAGAAGATACAGGACACAGAATGCTCGATGTGGTTGAAAAAGAAAAGAAAATTGCTGCAAACTCAAAAATACAGTTACATTTAAAAAAATAAAATACGCAGGGCCTAGTTTAACTGCACACAAGTTTAATATCACCCCTGCATGACACACTGTTGTCATTTTAGTGCTTGCAATCACTATATGATTTCCACATTGCCTGATACATTAAACTAATAAACTTAAAGCATACCTGAACTGAAAATAAAAAGCAAAAATAAACATACACACGTCACACTTACATTCTGTGTAACCTACCCATCAATCTCCTTCTCCTCTCTCACATACCGTTTGTCCCTCGTGACCGATGGAATTCTTCATCCTCCATTTTGAAAATGGCAATAACCCCCATTACTACTTCCTGGTCAGAACACTGTTAAACTGTAATATCGCCCACTTGAGCCATAGGGAAATATAGACGTTACCTTGCTCATCAGTTGTCCTTGCAGTTATAACTGACAGCAACTGATATATTTCAGTTATGACAAAATCTTGTCAGAACTGGAAGGAATCATTGAAAGAAGAAAATGGTGAGCTTCTGAGAGGAACTGATGGTGAGGTAATTATGTAATATTAATTTGCAGGTACATCATGTGTTTATTTTAAATAATTTTACTCGGTTCAGGTTCCCTTTAAGTGTTGAAGAGGTGTTTTATACATATTGCTGGAGGAAGCAGGAAATTTGTACACCCTTTAACGAGGAAAATGTGGGCGCCGCCATGGGGTCCCATTACATTTATTGGCAAGGAAGGGAAATTTGGGCACTTAAAGGGACTCCGAGCTCAGACTAAAAATAAAATTTGAACTTACCCGGGGCTTTCTCCATCCCAGCCCTGGTCGGGATGTCCCATGCCGGCCTCCTGGCTCTTCTCCCGGCGGCTGTCCGCATAGCGCGTACAGGCCGGTCCCCCGGGCGACACTGGCAAGTGTCGGGCCTTCTCCTTCCTTATACGTCACGAATGAAGTCACACGCCGGCCGCCGCGCGTCATGACGGCGGCTGGCTGACAGCATGGCGCATGTGCGATTAAACCGCGCATGCGCCGTGCTGTCACGCCGGCCGCCGTCATGACGCGCGGCGGCCGGCGTGTGACGTCATTCGTGACGTATACGGAAGGAGAAGGCCCGACACTAGCCAGTGTCGCCCGGGGGACCGGCCTGTACGCGCTATGCGGACAGCCGCCGGGAGAAGAGCCAGGAGGCCGGCGTGGGATGTCCCGACCAGGGCTGGGATGGAGAAAGCCCCGGGTAAGTTCAAATTTTATTTTTAGTCTGAGCTCGGAGTCACTTTAAGGTGCTTGATGAATATGGGGATTCAGGGCCTTATGCATGCTTGCAGTCCTCCAAGTTTTCAGGAGTTTGGAATTGGTATTGGGGTTCATAAGTATAGGGGTGTATGAGGATTAAAAGTACCAAATAAAAAAAAAAGGCTAGCACAGTTTAAAATGTATGTATTACATAATAACATAATAACAGGTCACCAAGAAACCTATGAAAATTCTGAAGACTTTACATTTCTTAGTGGCTGACATTGGAAAGAACACATATGACCACAGCTGTTCGGATGCTTCACTTTAATAGCTGTATGAGATAGTAGCAAAAAAGAAAGTCAATTATAAAGTAAAGAAGAATAGGGAAGGTGCTACTTGTAGTCCCTTTTAAAGCCTTTAGGGCCCTTTTCCACTTTCAATCGCTAGCGCTAAACGCTAGCAATTGCGATTCAGCAAATTCCTTTTTTTTCCTGGCGATAACGTTTTGCGATTTTGCTATGCACTGCAGGGCAAAGCAAATTCGTGGCAATAATCGCTCCGCCGCGCGATCACGTTTCTGTAAAAATCGAATCACGGTAGTGGAAATAACCTACCGTGATTCCTATGTTATTTAGCAAATCCTAGTGATTTTAAAATCGCTAGTGATTTGTGCTTTTGCGATTCAGCAAATGCAATCGCGCTAGTGGAAAAGGGCCCACAAGTGAATGGAGATGGCTATGGGCTTGATTCACAAAAGTGTGCTAACTGTGAGCACGCCAGTGAAAAGCTGCTTATCACGTGCAAACTGCCTCTTCGCGTGCTAATGAGTAATAGTTTGTGCGCGTAAAGTTTAGTGCGCATTAAGTTTTGCGCGCGCAAAAGTTTTATGCACCCATTAAACCCTATGCGACTTTCCGTGCGCACCGGACTTTACGCGCAGGTTTATTCCTCAAAACGGTGCTAACCAACTTAGTGCAAGGGTTATCACGCCCAAAAGTCTTTAGGCGTGCTAAGTAGGTTAGCACCACTTTGTGAATCAAGCCCTATGACTGCAAGGAGTGTGTTCCATCTTGCAGGCTTTAGGAGAAGATCCAATGGAGCCTATCAGTCATTTAAGAAAATCAGTGCAGCGCAAGCAATCATGCAACTACACCGCAAATCTTGAAACTGAAATAATTGCATGCTTTAAAAAAATCCCATTAAGAAGCAACATAAAATAATATCATTGATTGTGATAAAGCAATGGAGAAACTCCCAGCACTGCTAGTATAGCTAGTATAGCTAAATACATAGTATTTTATTCCACGTCTAAAATGCAAACTACATTTGGGTTACAGACAGCAGACTGAGGATAGGGTACCAGCAGCAAGTATGAGTGAAATATATTGGTAGGTGAACAGAGGCGCCAGAAGGATAAAAGTACATAAAATTAAAAAAAAAATTGCTGGGAGGAAGTGGTGGACTCGCCTCCGTTAAAGCAGACACCAAGGACTGTAAATATATAGATATACACATTTATTGAAAATACACCAAAGATGCAACGCGTTTCGCGGCCACAGCCCACTTCTTCAGGCAATAAGCAGGGGATAAACAACAGCAATTCAGTTATAGCAAGCAGAGTGCTCTGCTTGCTATAACTGAATTGCTGTTGTTTATCCCCTGCTTATTGCCTGAAGAAGTGGGCTGTGCCCACGAAACGCGTTGCATCTTTGGGGTATTTTCAATAAATGTGTATATCTATATATTTACAGTCCTTGGTGTCTGCTTTAACGGAGGCGAGTCCACCACTTCCTCCCAGCAATTTTTTTAAAATTTTATGTACTTTTATCCTTCTGGCGCCTCTGTTCACCTACCAATATATTTGAGTCCATCCCAGGTGGAGGGGTGATCTACCCACTTTCTACCTATCTACAGAGAGCGATTTCTTAATCCTGAGTGAGGACAGGTCTAATCTCCTCACCTGCCTGATGAGTGGTTACCTAGGTGGTAACCCGTGTTTGTGAGTATTACCATCTCACTGTTTCATTTATCCAATCAATTTTGACATACTACACCATATTGGGCTCTCGATTTCTCTTCAACTTAAGTATGAGTGAAAATATTTCGGACAGTCTCGCAAAAACTTCCTCAGACTTCACATTAAAGGACCACTATTGCGAAAAAGTATAAAATTTAAAATACATACATACCGATAAGAAGTATTTTTCTTCCAGAGTAAGTCCTACTTCACATTTTAAATCGCCAGCGCTATCGCAAGTGCTAAGCAATTTAAAGGGTTTTTTAAAGAGCTTTTATAAGCACTTTCTGAGCGATTTTCAATGAGAAACCATTGTTCTTTTTTTTTTTGTTCCCGTTTCAATTTTTTAAGCGCTTTTGGGAGCAATGTTTTTTTTTTTTTCACTTCCTTCAGTCAGGAAGTAAACTCTTTTTCCCCGGAAATGAATAAATACAACGTATTTATTCATCAACCACTTGGGGATTGCAGGGTTAACCCCCCCCTCCCCCCTTAAAGATCAGGCCCTTTTACTTGAAATTGGCCACTGCAGCTTTAAAGCCAACTCAGCACACAATGGGCTTGATTCACAAAGCTGTACTAACTGTTTAGCACGGGCATGCTAAACAGTTAGCACGTGAAGTGCCGTTTGCTGACTTTTGCACGCGCAAAGTGCCGCGATTCATGCGATCACGGACTGTTGCACGCGCAAATTGCCGCGATTTGCGCACGCAAAAGTCAGCGATCGCGGGAATCGCGGCAATTTGCGCGTGGCAAAAGTCAGCGAACGCCACTTCACGTGCTAATTGTTTCGCACGTCCGTGCTAAACAGCACAGCTTTGTGAATCAAGCCCAATCTGTTCGCTCCCCAGTGTTTTTTTTTTTTTTTGACAAATATTTTTATTTTTATAATAAAATTGTGCTTTTTTTCTTTAATTGTTCCCTCTTTCCCTCCCACTTTCTCCCCGTTAGCCTATCAGTGCGATCGGCTGCAGTCTATCACAGTGGATCACTTTCCTGTGTCCCATGGGGACAGCCGTGTCACACGGCTCTCCTCAGTACAGTGCTGCTGTAGATCGCAGCGCTGTACAAAGTAAGTAGACAGCGGTTTCGCCGTCTAACAATCTTCCGAGCGGCGATCGCCGCTGGGAGACTAAAGGCGGAGCGGAGCTCCAAATTCCAAACAGGAGATGCGCACGCATCCTGCGCGCGCACTACTGCTAGCCCCATAAACAGACGTTCACGCCAATCGGCATGGAGCAGTCCTGGGGCTGCCGCACTGCTCACGCCAATTGGTGTGGAGCAGTCGGCAAGTAGTTAAAGTGCTCGGGAAATTGCATTTCAAAGCACTTTTTCAAGCGCTTTGCGATTTTTCCCTATACTTTCTACTGAATCGCAAACTCTCAGAAAATGGTGCAGGAGCCGCATTTGCGATTGGATAGAAAGCTCATCAACATTGCACTAGCGCATCTAAGGCGATTTTTTAAATTTCCAGCGCTAAAAAAAAAAAAAGCTAAATCACTCTTAGGGCTTGATTCACTAAACCGTGATAACTCATATCACAGCCGTTTTCACGTGCATTTTCGCGGTTGCAAACAATCGCGAATTTGCAATTGCGAAAAATGTGCGTAAAAATGCCTGTGATATGAGTTATCATAGTTTAGTGAATCAAGCCTTTAGTGTGAACAAGCCCTAAAATGGGTTATAAAATGAGGAGATAGACTTGTCCAAAACCTGTCGGATCTGTCAGATTTCTACAGCCTACTGCAAGTCACAGCAGCATAGGAAAAAAGTAATTTAACCACTTCGCATCCAGACCTTGTTTTCCCCTTATTGACCAGAGCAATTTTGACGTTTTAGCTATGTCCCTTTTTAATCAGCCATAACTTTATCCCTACTCAAGACACCTAAATGATCTAGGTATCGTTTTTTTTCAGGACAAACTAGACTTTCATTGGCGGGTATTTTGTGCCAAGACCAAAAAAATTTTCTATGCATTTTAATGGGAAAAAGAGGGGAAAAATGAAAAAAATGCATTTTTGCTCAGTTTTTATCAATTCCAGTTTAAAAATAAAGTGTGCCACAGAAGATAAAAACATGTCACCAGTATTATGTCCCCCAGTATAGATAGCAAAATGTGTCCCAAGTATCAGACACCCCCCCCTATAGCCAGATGTGTCCCCAATATCAGTCACCCCCAGTATAGCCCGATGTGTCCTCTGTTTGGCACCTCCCAGTATAGATAGATGTATCCCCAGGATTACTGCACCTCATTATAACTAAATGTGTGCCCAGGAATAGTGGTCGCCCATTATAGCCAGATGTGCCCTCAGGATTAGCGGGTGCACCCTGGATTAGGGCCCCCCACCATTATAGCTAGATCTGCTCCCAGTATAAAATTATACACATAAAATTGTATCCCCTCTTACTTTATCCTCCACCCCCAGCTGCACATTTTACCCCCCAACAGGGGTTCACACACCCCCATAAGGGTCAGCCAGATGTCCCACCCCCCACCCAGGCAGCCCCCTCGGTGGCCAGATCTGTTAAAAAAAGGGATTAGAAAGCAGCCTGACTCCCCTTTTCTTGTTCCAGCAATCAGCCTGCAGCCGGAGCCTCCGATCCCCGCTCTGCACGCAGCCCTGTGATGCCGGTTACCGGGTCCCAGCTTGATGACGTCATCAAGCCGGGACCCGGCTATTCAGCATCACAGGGCTGCGTGCAGAGCGGGGATCAGAGGCTTGGGCTGCAGGCTGATCGCTGGAACAAGAAAAGGGGAGTCAGGCTGCTTCCTGAACCTTTTTTTTAACATATCTGGCCACCGAGGGGAGAGATGAAGGATCACTGCTGTTTGCTACAGTGGTGATCGTTCATCCGCAGGGGGGGGGGGGGGGGGGTGTTACTAATTGACTACAAGGGAACATTTTCCCTTTCACCAATTAGTATTGCAGCTGTTAGTGCCGGGAGGTGCGCTCTGAAGCGCACCTGTTCCTGCACAACACGGCTGCAAGCAGGTCAGTATATCTACGTGGCTGTGGCTTGGAGAGAGCCACAGCTGACGTAGATATACTGTATCAAAGGACAAAGTGGTTAAGGAGCATTTTACTTTGGAAGAAATGTACTTTTTTTTACTTATATTTCTATATTTTCACATGTACATTACATTTTTGGATTTTCGTGATAGTGGTCTTTTAACCACTTAGTGACATGCAGACGTATTAAAACGTCCTGCTGGAGCCTCTTAATGGAGGTGGTGGGCCCTGAGATGGAGAGTGGGCTGCATTGCTAGGTGGCAGCCTGAGCTAAGTGTAGTATATCAGCAATGCAACCCAGATATGTACTCGCAAATATCAAAATTATTGAGTAAAAGTAGAAGGGCCAGACCAAGGTGGTGTGTGCCAGCACTGCTGCTGTAATCTATGTTCCAGGAGGCGGTAGAAAGCTAGACAATGTTGCTGGTCTGCATCGTGAACTGGATGACATAAATGCCCCCCATCAATCTTACAATATCTAGCATAAAAATTAGACAAAGATGATGGTAGAAATAAGTGTGACCGTGCAGGGGATTCTCATCTGCAGATGATTGGTCTCGCAAAACCAGCAGAAATAG
The DNA here is from genome assembly GCF_040937935.1 of Hyperolius riggenbachi. Taxonomy (NCBI): domain Eukaryota; kingdom Metazoa; phylum Chordata; class Amphibia; order Anura; family Hyperoliidae; genus Hyperolius; species Hyperolius riggenbachi. The sequence continues at coordinate 199,564,840 of NC_090654.1, read as the reverse complement.
AAAGTAGAGAGCTAGCATGACAAGCATGACATTAGCGATGAATGCCACCTCTCTACATTGCGATAAATCGTGGAAAAATTAAACTGAGTCAGGCTCAGCTGACAGTGTGTGGTGGTAGCTGCAGACTAAGCACAGGGGGGAGTGTGGATTCACAGAGGTATCTTGGCTGGCCAGTGTGTCCCTTTGTAAGCTAAGTAGTTCCCTTCCATAAGCGGGCAAAAGATATCCCCTTATAGGTAGTTATCTCACATAAGTGGCCGTAAGGTGTCCTCTTATAGGCAGTTCCTCTCCATGAGGGGACCTTCATAGGTAGTCCCCTACCCCCATAAGTGGCCGATGGTGTCCCCTTATAAGTACTTATCCCATTCATAGGCAGCCAAAGGTGTCCCCTTAAAGGTAGTTTACCTGCCCTGTCAGCATGCTGGCAGAAGTGAGAAGGCTTTCTCTCTTAATCTAATCAGTTGGGTCTCCCATCCGATCTGCCTTTGTAGCCGTAGAACACTCAATACTTTCTGAAGGAGAACCAGGAAGTACAGAACATGCTGCACTATGGAGGGCAGATCGGATGTGAGACCGGGTGAATTAGGTATGAGAGGCTTCTCACTTTCACCGGCACACTACTCTGCAGTGCAGAGGGGAGTGGGGTGGACAGGACCAAAGGACCCCCTCCGGTGAACACCTGAGTGACTGGCAATCCCAGGGTAGCTGCCTGAGTGCAGGAGACAAAGCCATTCACATGCGAGCAGAGAGGCCCCTGCTTCAGGTGACACCCCAAGCAACCACGTGCCTAGTTTGTGGCAGAACCTCCTTTCATTGGCTACTGGGCCTTGCTGTGCATCCTGGGAGCCCCAGCAGATGCCTATTCCACTCTTCACATTGAAATGTGGTGCAATTACTGCCTGTGGCCACATGATAAATAAAACTTGTAAAGATCAAGCCATGAGATCAAACTTGTAAATCTCACTCAACCATAACCAGCACAAATTACTGTAGTTGATCAAGCTTGACAACAACCCTACAACTATTTTGCACTCTCATGTTTCGCAACCTCATGCCTGGACACCATGACCAATGTGGTTAGACTTTTTTCATTTTTACGCATTGAAAAGGAAAAATGTACGCATTGAAGAGTTCCTGGAATAGGCATTTAAAGAGGAATTAATGCGTAACATTTTCTGCATTCAGGCATAAGCATCCGCGTAATTGCGTATTTTAAAGCGTAGTCTACGAAATGCATATGAAGCGAATATTTGATTTCGAAGCCGTAGTTTGGCGAAGCATAATTGCGTAAGACTACGCGTAGTTCCAGCGTAGCGAAGTTGGCTGACTACGACCATCCCTGATACAAACATAAAATAATATATAAACATCTTGTAGGCATACATTTATGCTTAAAGAGTAACTAGAGAAAAATGGAAATGCTGTATGTGTCTAGTTTTCATCACACAGATTATGACAATATTAATATCTGTAAATAAAGTACCATAAGAAGTTGTTGATACCTAATAAAACCATATGTTGCAACTGTTTTGCTTCACGACTTCTCTCTCTCACTAGGAAGCCAAGCTTTGTGGGGGATTGAGGTGTTTGTTTGTTTTTCTGTTTTAAGCTATCCTTTCTATAGTGAATGTAAGACGGGGTAGGTTTTGCTTGATAAGGCAGATTTAATTTGCGTTTTTTAGAGTAAAAGGACTGTGCTCTCAGAAGTTAAGTGAGATTGGCCTTAATTCTGGTAGTAGCCTCATTAATTTATCACATTTGGTAAATGCAGACAGTTTACAATTGTGATGAACTTTCGTCATAAATTACAGAATGTGGTAAATCAGGTAATAAAATGTGCAGTAGACCCATGAAACGTGTTGCCTGTGCTTAAAGGGACTCCGAGGAGTGCCTGTGGGTATGCCTTTAAGCATACCCACAACTAATTAATTATATCCTCACACCTACCAGCATGATGTTTGCAATTATATCCCCCTGGGTTCCTTGTATTTCATTGCATTGCACTGAATGGAGCTGCCGACACTGGGGAAAGTGTCGTCCTGCATAATACAATGCTGAATAAGGAATCCAAGATGGTGGCCGCGATTTCAACCGCAAAAATAGCGAAAACTAAAAGGCGTAGGGAGGCGGTTTACATATCAATGGAAAGAGGAGAAAGAGAGCATCAAAATGGTATGCATCTTTCCATAGTTACTGCACTGCTCGGAGTCCATTTAATAATAAAAATCTTTTGTTGTTACAAAGATTTTGTTATTTGAGGTAAGCTACCTGCCTTTCTTTCGTTTTTGAAGAATTTTACACACACCAGGGCGCCTCTTTCACCCATATTGTGCTTATATACCCCGCCCGGACATATCCTGTTGGAGGGGTTCAGACAGACTGCATGTGGTTCACACCACAGGGAACAACTGTCGATTTTCCTAAGAGAGCGACCATCACCAGGTCCGGCTGGACCACCCTGAGTGAAGTCGGGTTTATGGTCTCCACCAGCTTCTTGAGGTCGGTTGCCCCTCTGCAACCCGCCTTTGTGAGTAGTTTTCAATATATTACTTATAGACCTTATACTAAAACGTATTACGCTTTTGGGCTCCCTTTTTGTGTTTCCTGTGTCTTTTCTCCAGTGTGTCAAGACACCCCTACCATACTACATATCATTTTCAAACTTTATCATACCATCCTATACCCAATGGAACCCCCATTGGGCTCCTGGTCTCACTCATCCTTCTAGACTCATTGAGGTTAGTGTTGATCATCAAGAATCAATCCTTTACTATTCCCACCACATGTTAAGAAAGGTCTTTCACATCTCACGCATAAAATGGGAATTTAGGAGGATTTTTTTTTGTCGTTTTCATGGTTTCTATATTTTTAGTAGTAGTCAGGTCATTGCTTGGGCATACATATGTACACGTCGCTGGTGAGTTTGGCGCAGGGCGAGCCGAATGATGGCTCTTCCTTCTGCCACAAAACTCCCGGCGGCCTTAAATACTATTCCCACTCCGAATTGTCACACTACATTGCTGCTACAGGGAGCCTCGTTTCGGCGCTGAGCACAATAACAACCTGCGTTTGCTAGGATCCTAAAAGTAGTCACCTTTGAAACGTACAACTGTCATGTTTAAAAAAGGAAACCAATATGGCAGCCACTATGTGCTTTTCACTTCAGGTGTATTTTAAGTCTGGAGACTATGCTGGCCAATTCATGTTTACAAGATTACCATTTTGTTCTCTTAAGCTAAGGTAGTCCTAACATAGCTTGAACGTGAAAAATGAATCTCAAACCTAAAATTCAATCTTGCTAATCCCTAGCAACAATCTTTCTTTCCCCCTACTTGAGGGCGTACAAATATACAGTGCAGTTTCTAGGATAAATTTCTACCAGGGCGAGTGTAAAAAAATACGCCCCCCCCCAACATTCACGGTACTTTGCGTGAGAGTCGCAGGGGATCTTAAAGATCCGATCCTTTGTGGTTGTTATCACCACACATTGCGAAATGTCATTTGTGTAAATAACACACCTGTACTCACATCCCGAGACCGCGGAAACGCTTGTCGATCAAAAAAAATGGACAGTTGTAGAAAACGCCATAAAAACTCGTATTGGTTATAGGCCTTTACAATTTGTAACTGGCTATACCACCTTTTTTTGAAGGCAGCCAAATCAGAGGTAGATTTCAGAAATAAAGAAAACACCTACTAAGCCAACACAGGAGATCACATAGCAGATTGTCTTAGGAATTAAACTTACTCACTACAAGCTTCAAAGTCATGGATCACACACACAAGATTATATAGCAGATAATGCCTGGTACACACCATGCAATTTCCCATCAGATTGACTGTTAATTCAATAATTTCCAACAGGTCCAATCTGATTTCTGATCATTTTTCTGATCGATTTTGTATAGAAGTGATTGGAAAATCGATCAGAAAAATGATCAGAAATCAGATTGCTGTTGCTGGAAATTACTGATTCAACTGCCAATCTAACGAGAAATTGCATGGTGTGTACCAGGTATTAGAGTACTACTCAGACCAGGGCGGAGAGACGTATCCCCCCCTCTTCCCACTGAGAGTGGCCACAACAGGAGAAAAAAGCGACAGAGGTCAATGAAGCTAGTGCGAGAGGGAGAAAGTCACTAGAGCTAGTGGGGGAGGGAGGTCACTTGGGCTGACCTAGTGAGGGGAGGGAGGGAGAAGGTCACTGGAGCTAGTGGGGGAAGGCAGAGGGTCACTGGGGCTAGTGGTGAAGGAGAGAGGAGGTCACTGGAGCTCGGGGAGGGGGGTAGGAGCTCACTGGGTCAACTGGGGTAGGCAAAAGGCCACTGGAGCTAGTGGGGGTGGGAGGAGGTCACTGGGGCTACTGGAGTGGAGGGGGCAGTATTCCACTGGAAGAGGGAGGAAGTCACTGGAGCTAGTGGGGGGAGGGAAGAGGTCACTGGGGCTAGCAGGGGCAGGACAAGGGTCACTGGGGCTACTGGGGGGGAGGAAGAAGGTCACTGGAGCTAGTGGGGAGAGGGGAAAGGTCACTGAAGACAATGGGGGCAGGAATATTCATACTTACTAAATTCTGGTTGCAGGTGTCCATTCTTCCGCACTCCGCAGTTCTAAGGGGGCAAGGCTTCCTCCAGGCAAGTCTTCCTTCTGCTGGACAAGCACTCCTTAGTGCACAGGAAACTGGGGGTGACCTCTCCCCTGTGCAGGGGGGCTGGGCTTCCTCTAAACAGGAGATGGGGCTTCCTCTAGGCACACTTCCACCTTCCAGACACATGCTCCGACCTAAATGAACTTCCATGGGCTACAGATGGCCTTTCCTGCATGTGGATGGCAGGGCTCACCTTAGCCAGCCATCCTACCATCCGAGTCCCATGCGGGGGGTGGGGCTTCCACAATTGGGGGCGGGGCTTATGGCAGCTGGGAAACCTCTCCCAAGTGTTTCAGATGGGGGCAGCTGCTTGTAGTCCTGATTGACTGTGACCCCAGCAGCACAGTCAAATCAGCCTCCGCTGCCTGTCAGTTCCTCCTGCCCCAGTCTCCACCACGTGCAGGAACACAGCAGCCAACTCCTTGTGTGGCCTGATGGCTGCTACAGTGCCGCTGCAGGATGTCAGTGTAACCACGTGGTGGTTACTTCAGTTTGCAGCCAAGGCAACAGGACGCCCAGGAGGAGTCAGCCAAGAGAGAGAGGTGATCGCAGCGCTGATTTTCTTTCCTCTTCAGCGTGCGTCACCCTCTCTCTGTCATTCCTGTCCTTCTGCCTGCGCCCCCCTTCTCCTCAGTGCTGCACTGCGCACCGTGCGGTGGCACTATCCGCACGCCTGTAGAAACGGGCATGCAAATATACTCCGTGATGAAGATGTCAAATTTTCATTCATCAATTCCTTACACCTTCTTCCAGTCTTCAGTAGTCCATTGGCAGTGTTTCAAAGCCCAGGAAAGCCACTTTTTGTTATTATGTCTTTGCTTTCTTGTGGCAACTGGGACTGTTGAACCTGTATCTCGAAGACTTCTCTATACAAATGAAACTCAGACTGGTTTACTACGACAACTAATAAGCTGTGCTTGCAGTTGTGCTGTGCTGTTGTGAGCATCCTATTACATAAGCGTAAAACATATACACATAAGGCTGCGCAACATCCCTGATATAAGTGGCTGCCAGGCGTGCATCGGTCGAGCGGACGGAGTGGGGAACTGAGGGGACGAGTATTTGTTTATGCCCAGCCGGTGGCCACCGCATGGAGAGAGCCCAATAAAAACTCTATACCTGTTTGACATCATGGAACATGTGGGTGAGCAATTTTAATTTAATTTTTAATAAATTGAAACGTTTTTACGCTATGGGAAGCCTTGCGCTTTACTTTGTGGTGCAATCTCTGCTGTATAAGCGAAAAGTGGATCTTGATAGGCTGGTGATCGCCTGAGCGTATCCCAGAAGCGCTTATGACCCATCTTAACAGGGGTCATTGGATAAGGGTGAGTGCCTAGTCACACGGGTGTGGTGGCGGTGATTATATATCAAGGCTACTAGAAAACTATTACTCCACTGAAAACCTGGAGAAAAGGACATTTGATAAGTGTTGATATTTACCTCAGGATATCGCATCTTGTATACAACAGGACTTATATCAGGGATGTTGCACAGTCTTATGTGTATATGTTTTAGGCTTTATTGAAGTATTGGCGCACCACGTCTTGTTTAATTGGAGTGTTCCTCAACATGTACCTATCAGCGCAGTGAATTGGGTAAAATTGTGCTATTACATAAGCTGTAGGCTCTCAGAAACTTGTCTTCTGATGCTGTTGTAACTTGGGGTCTGTTGGACCTCTTCCTGCCAGAGGTTGTCCAACTTTCTAAGGCTCACCACACACCATATAATCTTGACTGTATAGATTTACCAAAATATATGTAGTATAAGGCCCAACAAATTGAAAGCACTTTGAAAGGAGAGCCTTTTGGTGCTGAAGGAGGCTATACTCACTGACGTGGTCTTTCAATATAATTTCTCTGTAATTTCACTTTTAAGTGTTATAATGAACTGTCTTTCTCTTACATTGTTAATTGCACTTTTCTCACCATTTTTATAGCAACACAATAACTTGTGTAGAATAGTACCGTTAAAATAATGTTCTCAAGGGTATAATACCACAGTGTGTTCCAACACTGCTTTTATGCAGACATAGGGGTTTGTAAGTTGTCAGGAAAAGTTGTAACACCTGCAGATATTGGAAATTGGTAGCAACAAATTTCAAGGCTTGATCAACCTTTATTGCTGCAGAATAGCTGTAAGTTGTTAACCCATTTTTCATCCTCTGCAAAAGACAATTTTGTATCATTCTGAAATGACAGAACATTTTTGAGAAACCTTAACTTTTTCTTAAACTCTGGTAGTTCACCACTTACCTTTGTAATACTGCTTGAATCAAAAAAAAAAAGAAAGAAAAATTAGAGTGTACTGAAATAGTGTATTTTACAACTCGCAAGTTGCCACTCCTTTCTTCATAGAGTAGTATGCATTGTTCAGCTGGGATCCTAGTAGCATCTGTACAGAGATCATTGCAAAACTGTTGCCTAAAACTATCCGTAAAGATTGTTTCAGGTGACAGATCTTTGAAATGTGTATGTAGATCTACACTTTCATTTATACCCTACCCTAAATTAATAAATATTGTAGAAAGGCATTGTAGGATAATTTTATTATGGGCCTCTTGGGACAGTTTTACACTAAAATATTGACCTATGTCAGCTATTTGCATTCTTATGGGTAATACCGCTACAGATGTAATGTACTAGTCTGTAAGTACTTGTATAAGCATGTCCATACTGTACATCAAAGTATATGGTTCCACTGAGTTTATCTAATAGCTATTAAATGAGTTATGAAAATGTAAGATTATTATGTTAACCTACTAATACCAGCACATGCCTATAACAGGTCAATTTTTCTCCTTATCAACTCACATCAGATAAATTAGGTTTCACTGAAGGCTTGAAGCTAAATCTTCCAATTACCTTTTATGGTCCTTGCAGAATTCACATGAAGTGGAAATATTCCCCCAACATACAGACTTTCCCGCTCAGCAATGCAATATTAAATCTAATGCTATTGTAGGAACCTGGGCCCTTCTGACGCAAGCTGTTCAAAGCAAACCAACTTCCAAACTCAAACATTAAATCTCAACCCAACCCAAATCCTATTTTTTAATTTTAGATTGAAACAGGAAGGGTTAAGTCCACTCTGTCACAAGAGCCCCACTGGCCGTGAACACGCAAAACCGTCCGATCCGATTCTAGCACACAGATTGAGAGCTATGGACGCAATCTGCGTAGAATTGGCGGAGTTTGAGCGTCACGACGCAGTAGGGAGCCTGTGAGGTTACGAAAATACACTTTTACTCCAACCCAGGGGTAGATTTGCCACCATCTCTGTTTTCTATCAGCCCAGAGAAAACTGCTAACTGGCTATAGACCTGTGAAACAAACAACCGGTTAAAACTGTGCAATTCCTATCTATCTATCAAAACAGTAGCGTCCCTTCGGAAGTTTAGGTCTCGTCTGTGTATACTGAATAGAAGGTTTTACTGAGAGGTAAAGACCTTTTAAAAAGCCTTTATTTGTTACAATATAAATAATTAATATATACAGACAATCGTGAACAATTAAACGATGAGAGACAGTGATAACACAGTACATAAAAGAAAAAGGGATAAAAAGAACGAATACTTATGATTCTGTGGAAAGTCCGTTCGGGAAAAGACAAAGTTCCTTTGTTGCAGTTAGTTCGCAATATGGCCGAACCACATGGCCGTTGCTCCGCCTGCAAGATGGCCACTGCTATTTCCCCAAGCAGTGGCAGTCTTTTCGGTATGATGGAAAGTGGGGGAATTGGCTGGGGGTCCTCATGCAATCAGTTTTGAGCACTGACATTTCTGGGCAGAGTCTCAAGCTCAGCCCAGGGGCGTGTCAGGCAGTGAGTTCTCAGGGGAGGAACTTCCAGCCATCCACAAAATATGTCCAATTTCATACCCCGCCGGGGTTTTGTCGCACATGCAAACCGATTTCATATTCAGATTGGGCTGAGAATACACGTTCATAGGACATCAAACTTGCAATATTTGGGGCGCACGGGGACCCCATTATTCATATCTCAGCCCCTGCTCGGGTTACCTGGCTATGTCTAGTATCACCATATTCTACAGAATTAGGGAAACAAAATTATGTAATTTTCATATTCCTCCCATGGATGGTATTTGCAAAATGTGACAAAGTTATCAACACCATGCATTCCATACTCAGTTTAGTCGGTGCCGTCAAGACTGGGAGGAATGTAGGTGTCAATAGACCTCATGCTGTGCTAGCTTCCCCTGTTGAATAGACTCTGTTGGTATTTCAGCTCTGCCCAATTAGCACATTAGTGTCACCAGAGCTTTTCCGGGAGCCTTAACAGGATTTCTTGCTAAACCAGGTTGCTTTAGCGATATGCTAACGCAGGCCCATTCAGCCCTCATGGCAAAAGGGGGGGGGGAAGGCAGGAAGGAAAAACTTCTATTTTAAAAATAAAGAATGTCAGTTTTCCGATCACGGTTGCGATCGGACAATCGGCCGCGAATCCTCGGACGACTGGGCGTCGCCCGGCGTCACACCTCCCCCTTCCCGAGCTCTGCTCAGGGAGGTGTCAACAGGACGCCTTCCGTAGCAGCTATTGGCGCTGTTGGGTCGGGTTCCCCCTGACACCGCGACAGCCCATCAGCGTTTTGGTGTCGGCTGCCTGCTTTGTGTTGGATCGTAAAGTCGTACTGCTGCAATGACAGGCTCCACCGTAGGAGCTTGCCGTTGGTTCCAGCAGTACGGTTTAGCCAACTCAGGGGATTGTGATCAGTGACGATCGTGAAGGAGCGGCCGTACAGATACGACTGCAGTTTCTGTAGGGCCCACACGATCGCCAGGCACTCCTTTTCAGTTGTGGAGTAGGCTACCTCTCGGGGCAGGAGCTTCCGGCTCAGGTAGAGGATAGGGTGTTCATCCCCCTTTCCATCCACCTGGCTGAGGACTGCGCCGAGACCGTAGTCAGAGGCATCGGTTTGCACCACAAACCGACGACTGAAGTCTGGGGCCTGAAGCACAGGGGCGCTTGCGAGGGCCTGCTTCAAGGCCTGGAAGGCATTCTCGCAAGCGGGGGTCCAGCTAACAACCTTGGGGTGCTTCTTGCTAGTGGCATCGGTCAGGGGCTTCGCCAGTGTACTATAGGCGGGAACAAATTTCCTATAGTAGCCGGCGGTCCCCAGGAACGCCTGGACCTGCTTTTTCGTGATAGGTCGAGGCCATGCCAGGATGGCGTCCACCTTTCCCGTGTCAGGTTTCAGGGTGTTACCCCCCACCCGGTGACCTAAGTACTGCACCTCGGTCATGCCAATCTGACACTTACTCGGTTTAACCGTCAGATTGGCCATGGCCAGCCTCTCTAGTACCTGGGACAGGTGTTTGAGGTGTTCTTCCCAGGTGGGGCTGAACACCGCAATGTCATCCAGATACGCTACAGCGAACCCTTGCATTCCCTCTAGCAGGTCGTTCACGGCCCGCTGAAACGTGGCGGGGGCGTTCTTCATCCCAAAGGGCATCATCGTGAACTCGAAGAGGCCGAAAGGGGTGATGAAGGCCGACTTTTGCCTCGCGTCAGGTGCAAGTGGTATCTGCCAATACCCCCGGCTCAGATCCATGATTGATAGGTACCTGGCTGATGCCAGTGTATCTAGCAGCTCATCAATGCGAGGCATGGGGTAGGCGTCTGTAGTGGTGATGGCGTTCAGTTTCCTGTAGTCTACGCAGAACCGAGTTGTCTGGTCCTTCTTGGGGACCAGGACAACAGGGGCTGCCCAGGCACTACTGGACTTTTGAACCACCCCTAACTCCAGCATCTCCCTCACCTCCTTCTGCATGTCCGCCTGTACCTCGGGAGAGACACGGTAAGCGGATTGCCTGATGGGGGGATGGGTACCTGTATCTACCCCATGCCCCGCCATACTGGTCCGCCCCGGGATACCGGAGAAGGTGTGCTGGTACTGGCCCAGCACCTTCTGTAACTGCTCTTGCTGGGCTGAGGCGAGCTGTGGATTGACGTTTAGGTCGCCGTCCACATCTCGTACGTCAGCCAGCAGGTCTAACAGGGGGTCTGCCTCTCCCTGCTCTAACCGGCTGCACACTGGCAGCGCATACTGGGTCCTGTCATGGTGGGCCTTCAGCATGTTTACATGAAAGCTCTTCTGCTTCCTGCCCCCCATGTTCACTAGATACGTCAGAGGGTTTAACCGCTGCACTACAGTAAAAGGCCCCTCCCAGGCTGCTTGCAGCTTGTTCTGCCTCACGGGAAGAAGGGCATATACCTTGTCACCCACATCAAATGACCGCTCTCCAGCAGTGCGGTCGTACCATGCTTTTTGTTTGGCCTGAGCCTGGGCCAGGTTGTTGGTCACTACTGCGGACAGGGACTCCATTTTGTCCCTGAACTTGAGGACGTAATCGACCACGGAGACATCAGTGGGGTCGCCCTTGCCCTCCCATGTCTCCCGCATCAATTGTAAGGGTCCTCGGACATTCCTCCCATACAGGAGTTCAAACGGGGAAAACCCGGTTGACTCCTGCGGCACCTCCCTGTACGCAAACAACAGATGAGGCAGGTATCGTTCCCAGTCCCCACCTTGCGACTCAACAAACGTGGTCAGCATTTGCTTCAGCGTCCCGTTGAACCGTTCACACAGTCCATTGGTCTGCGGGTGGTAGGGACTGGAGACAATGTGCGTCATGTGTATCTTTTTGCACAGGGCCTCCATGAGTTCGGACATAAACTGGGATCCCTGATCGGAGAGCATCTCCGCAGGGAACCCGACTCGGGAGAAAATGTTAAGTAGCGCGTCTGCTACCTTGTCCGCCCTCAGGGAGGAAAGCGCCATGGCCTCAGGATAGCGGGTGGCGTAATCCACCACCGTCAGGATGTACCTTTTGCCACTGCTGCTGGGAGTGGGCAATGGTCCAATTATGTCGACTGCCACTCTGTGAAAGGGCTCGCCTATGATTGGCAGTGGACACAAGGGAGCCTTGCGGGGGTTCCCAGCCCGTTTTACCTTTTGGCAAACAGTACATGAGCGGCAATAGTTGGTCACATCGATCCGCATCCTGGGCCAGTAGAAATGACCCTGGATACGGTCAAGTGTCTTGTGGATTCCCAAGTGCCCTGCCAGGGGAATGTCATGTGCGGACTTCAGCACATGCCCCCGGAAGGCACTGGGTACCACAAGCAACTTGGTACCCACACTTGTTTCACCTTCGGTGGGCTGTACAGGCTCGCTGTACAGCTTACCACCTTCCCAATATACCTTGAAGGTATCTTCATTCGTGAGGGGCTCCGAAGCCTGCCTTCTGAGTGCCTCGAGGCTAGGGTCAGTCTGGAGTGCTTGCACAAATGCAGCACTCTCGCTCTCAGCCAGCTGGCCCGTGGCATATGCAGTTAGTGGCTGAAGGCTACCATCCCTGTGGTCAGAGGAGGGGGAGGAGGCCGGAACCTCTTCCACCTGCTCTGAGCCCAGGTTCTGAGCAGCGCGGCTGCGTGGTACTGCCAGTACAGGTACACCTTCAGACTGGCACATACTGGCATTACTCACATCCTGGCTGCATGCATGAATTACAGTGACAGGTACAACAACATTTTCATCACAAACAATCGGTATATCAAACACAGGTACCTGTGACACAGGTACTATTGGACTCGGTACCCCTGGACTGGGCACATTCAACCCACCTCCCCCCTGTTCTTGCCCCTTGGTGCAAAGTACCTTAGTGTGGGCGGAGAGTCCGTCTCCCTCCTGGCAGTCTGAGGGGCTTGGGGCAGGTTCATAATAGGACACAAGCTTGCCCAGGTCGGTCCCCAACAAAACTGGGACCGGCAGTTGGTCCAGGACCCCAACAACCTTCTCTTGAACCCCCACCCCCCAATCGATGGACACCCGAGCCTGGGGAATGCGAGAAAGAGTGCCCCCCACTCCAGTGAGGGTAAGGTATTTGTCAGGGAGGATATTTTCCGTCGGGACCAGGTGCGCACGCACCAGGGTGACATCCGCTCCAGTGTCGCGGAAACCGGTAACAAGCTGGTCGTTCACTGTAACCAGCTGGTGGTTGCTCGTAGCGGAGTGGATCCCTCTCCCACCTGCGAACATGACGTTGTTGGGTGCTCCCGGCTGGGGTGCGCTGGCTGGCGGCAGTTGCCGTGGGCGAGGTGTAGGTGGTGCAGGAGCTGGCGCGGTCTGCCTCCGCTCCGGGCAGTTAAACTTCATGTGTCCGGGCTTGCGGCAAAAGTGACAGGTGATGCCCTCTGTTACTGCAGGCCTGGACGCAGCAGCTGCGCTGGAGGGCCTCTGGGGCGCACGGCTCACAGAGGTAGGAGAGTCTGCAAAATTGTGGGACTGACCTCCTCTCCAGCTAGATGGGGCAGTCCTGCGGGTCTCCGGCACCCTGGTCGTTGCAAAGGTCTCAGCGAGGTCTGCAGCGACCGTCGCTGACGCCGGTCGGCGCTCCAGCACAAACTGGCGTACATCAGCCGGGCAAATGTTCAGAAACTGCTCCAGGACGATTAAGTCCTCCAGGACACCGTAAGACCCTTTAGTGAGGCCTAGCGTCCACTGGCGGAGTGTGGTGAGCAGACTGCTGACCACATCTTGATAAGAATCAGTAGATTTTTTCTGCCAGGACCTGAACCTTTTCCGGTAGGCTTCTGGCGTCAGCTGGTACTTAGTGATTATAGCCTCCTTTATAGCGGTATAATCATTGTCCTTTTCCACAGGCAGCTCTGAGAAAGCATCAAGCGCTTTGTAGCGCAGCAAGGGTGTCAGATGTCTGGCCCACTGGTCTTGGGACAGACGATACTGACGGCAGGCCTTTTCGAAAGACCTCAAAAACAAGTCAATGTCAGTGTCTTTTTCGATAATAGCAAATTTAAATTTTGCACTTACTGGAGCGGCAGTCCCTTCAGCAGGGAGGCTGGGCGTTGAACTCCGGCTGGCTTGCTGCACTTTCGCCATGTTCAGCTCATGCTGTCGTCTCTCCCGCGCCTCTGCAGATTGGCGTTCCTCTCGCTTTTGCTCCGCCATGTACTGCAGGTACTTGTCCACATCAGTTTCCATCAGCTTTTGCAATGCCTGCTGCATTACTGGATCAACATAACTGGACAGTCCAGTACTGGCCGGTTCCAGGCGAGTACTTTCAGGGGTTCTGGGGTCGGGGATCACACTGACAGCCTCCTGCGTATCTGTTGCCGCATTGCCCGCGGGTTGCTCAACCTCGGTACGCACAGGATCTTCAGTCTCTGGTTCCCCTCGACTTGCGTTAGATGAGCCGGTGTCCTCCACAGTGGACACCTCCAGCGTCCGCAGATTCTGGCTATCCCATCGGTACAAGTCCGTTATCAGGTCCTGCTGTTTCTTGCCGCGGATGTCCATGCCTCTCGCCTCGCACAGACTCTGCAGGTCGGATAGGACCATGACCTTGTAATTCCCGGACATTTCCATGCCAAATAAAAGAAAACTTAGGGGAGGGGTACTGGTTACACAGTCTCTCTGTATATATGAAAAATATATTGCACTCAGTCACTACCAACGAATTAGTTCGTTTCTCGATAGGGCTAATTCGATAGCCCTACCTGAGATACTATCAGCACACACAGATCCCAAACGCTGCCGACCACTGTCACAAGAGCCCCACTGGCCGTGAACACGCAAAACCGTCCGATCCGATTCTAGCACACAGATTGAGAGCTATGGACGCAATCTGCGTAGAATTGGCGGAGTTTGAGCGTCACGACGCAGTAGGGAGCCTGTGAGGTTACGAAAATACACTTTTACTCCAACCCAGGGGTAGATTTGCCACCATCTCTGTTTTCTATCAGCCCAGAGAAAACTGCTAACTGGCTATAGACCTGTGAAACAAACAACCGGTTAAAACTGTGCAATTCCTATCTATCTATCAAAACAGTAGCGTCCCTTCGGAAGTTTAGGTCTCGTCTGTGTATACTGAATAGAAGGTTTTACTGAGAGGTAAAGACCTTTTAAAAAGCCTTTATTTGTTACAATATAAATAATTAATATATACAGACAATCGTGAACAATTAAACGATGAGAGACAGTGATAACACAGTACATAAAAGAAAAAGGGATAAAAAGAACGAATACTTATGATTCTGTGGAAAGTCCGTTCGGGAAAAGACAAAGTTCCTTTGTTGCAGTTAGTTCGCAATATGGCCGAACCACATGGCCGTTGCTCCGCCTGCAAGATGGCCACTGCTATTTCCCCAAGCAGTGGCAGTCTTTTCGGTATGATGGAAAGTGGGGGAATTGGCTGGGGGTCCTCATGCAATCAGTTTTGAGCACTGACATTTCTGGGCGGAGTCTCAAGCTCAGCCCAGGGGCGTGTCAGGCAGTGAGTTCTCAGGGGAGGAACTTCCAGCCATCCACAAAATATGTCCAATTTCATACCCCGCCGGGGTTTTGTCGCACATGCAAACCGATTTCATATTCAGATTGGGCTGAGAATACACGTTCATAGGACATCAAACTTGCAATATTTGGGGCGCACGGGGACCCCATTATTCATATCTCAGCCCCTGCTCGGGTTACCTGGCTATGTCTAGTATCACCATATTCTACAGAATTAGGGAAACAAAATTATGTAATTTTCATATTCCTCCCATGGATGGTATTTGCAAAATGTGACAAAGTTATCAACACCATGCATTCCATACTCAGTTTAGTCGGTGCCGTCAAGACTGGGAGGAATGTAGGTGTCAATAGACCTCATGCTGTGCTAGCTTCCCCTGTTGAATAGACTCTGTTGGTATTTCAGCTCTGCCCAATTAGCACATTAGTGTCACCAGAGCTTTTCCGGGAGCCTTAACAGGATTTCTTGCTAAACCAGGTTGCTTTAGCCATATGCTAACGCAGGCCCATTCAGCCCTCATGGCAAAAGGGGGGGGGGAAGGCAGGAAGGAAAAACTTCTATTTTAAAAATAAAGAATGTCAGTTTTCCGATCACGGTTGCGATCGGACAATCGGCCGCGAATCCTCGGACGACTGGGCGTCGCCCGGCGTCACACACTCTAAGCTTGCTTATTTTATCTATGGCTTATTGAGGAGTTGTCATTTTGCTTCCTGTCTTCCACGTTCCTCCGTAACCCCTCCATTGCCGGCCAGGACCCTTTTCATCTTCAAGGCCACGCTCCCTTAGATGTACGCATGCAGCTCAGTAGCAGCGAGTGCAGTGATTCATGGCAGAACCCTTGCATGATTGACTGCAGGTCCGGACCGAGGCAGAGGCGAGAGAGGCTTCAGCCTCAGGGCGCAGTGTAGGATGGGGTGCACAACTCACCCAGCTATCATTCCCTTATTGTGTTTGAAGCAGAGAGAGAAATAAGAAAAGGGGATACATGGCAGTGACTGCAAGCCAGATAACTAGAGATTAAGATGTTGGGGGCCCTGGAGCACCTCTAATAGCAATCAGTGTGTGACGGCTGGGGTTGGAGGGATGGCAGGACGTATTTTGGTGTCTCAGCCTTGGGTGCTGGAGGTCCTTCCTTGTCCCCGCTCTGATTGACCGCAAGGCATCTGGAAGGTGACGTGACTCACGATCAGCTGGAGCAACTGTGTGCACTTGGAGGGATCGAATCACTGTAGCTGCTCTGCTCCACCCCTCCCCTTGGTGGCATGTCCTAGGAGTCAACTCCTGCCACATTGTACACTATGATATCAACTACCAGGAGGTCATGGGGGGGACAAGGAGGACACAGGGGACAGAGGAGATATACAAGAACAGAGAAGGAGACAAGAGGACACAGATGGACAGAGAAGAACATAGGGACAGTGTCAGCAGGTCTGGTGGCCGCAGACCGCTGTAGCATTCACTTACGAGGGACACCTTCGGACCATACAATGCACTGGCTTTTTCTCCCAACTTTTGGGGGGGGGGGGGGTTTATGGTCTGAAAAGTAAAAATTTACAGAATCTGCTATTTTTTGCAGATGTATGCTATAACACGGAAACCGCATTTCTGATTGGCAACTACCGTAAACGTATGCACTCTCTGATTGGCCTAATACATCAGAAGTCCTCTATTGGCCTAAAATTTCCATAGTAATCCAATCTCCGGGAAAAATTCTGCATTATTTGATTGGTCCAATGCTTCCAAGTCTCCTGATTGGCTTAAAATTTCAAAGTTTTGGAAATGCGGTATTTTGAAGACTTCTGATTTTTGCATACCGTTTGAAAGCCAAATTCCAATTGCAAACTAGGAATTCCACAGATTGCAGAAGCTCATCCCTACTGAGGGGACCCATTCTGCAAGGCAAGAGTGCAATCCACTATACCAATGAGCTGCCCATACTTACTAGAAAAAATAAAGCTACCCTCTCATACATTAACACATAATAGAACTGCGGCCGTGCGGCCGTAGCCACGCGCATGCTCGCTCCTGCGCGTCATCGGGAGCTTACTGCGCTGGTGTAGTACAAGAAAACTTTGTACTGTGTTTGCTCAGTAAGCTCCCAACGACGCGTGCGGGAGCTAGAGATGTAGCGAACGGTTCGCCGGTGAACGGTTCCAGGCGAACTTTGGTGGTTCGCGTTCGCCTGGACCAGGCGAACTTTTGCAGAAGTTCGATTCGCCCCATAATGCACTATGAGAGCACAGCTAAGATGGCGCCGGGTGCGGACGCCACGGCCACAGGGCTCCGGCCTTTTTTCTTCCTTCTTCCCTAATTCCTCCCCACCGCTCTCACCAGCAACCTCTATCTGCGTGGTGAGATGCAGGGACCACAGGAGTGTGCGGCAGGCTACCATCGGCTGCCCAGGCTGCTCTGCTCTGCCGCGGGGACCGACTACAGGAGAGCACACCAGCTCGCAGACACTGCAGACCGGGGCGAGAGGAGGGACGCGCGCTGACTCCACCAGCTCGGCCTCCGCATTCTGCGGGATGTGAAGGGGACCACTGTCGGCTTCCTCCACCACTGTCCTGGTCTGCAGCAGGCTGCCTGCCAGCCGGGAAACATCAGAGCTGAACGCCGCTGTCCCCCACGTTACCACCCACGTGCTTGCCAGCCTGAGGTCATCGGAGACCGCGGGACCAAGCACTGCGGGGCTCTTTACAGCTGAGGAGATGCCCTCCTCCCGATGCTGCTGCTCGCTGGAGTTCCCGCACCATCGTCGCTCCTGCACCGTCGGCAGCTGCCACCCACGTGGTCCGGACAAAGATGGCTATTACCTCAGCATCGGGATCTCCGCCGTCGCCAGGGTTTGGAGCCAATGGAGCACACTGCAGGGCAGATCACAAGGACTCTACTGCCCAGGTGAGCCCCCCATGCTGGCTGCTCTCTCTGTCCTCTGGGCAAGCTGAACTTGCTGCCATTCCCTGCCCCACCACGCTGTTCCCTGCTCCACCAAATCGGCCCGGGCTGCATGGCCCTATGCATGGCCCTTTGCAAACATCAGCCTCATGGCAGGGCCCGTGCACCCACCAGCTCCATCTCGCATCACTGCAGCAAGCCAGACAAACGGGATGCTTTCCAGCCACACCGCACTGCCCAAGGGGCCTCACTTTCATTGTTCTTCTTCCCTTTTCTCTCTCTAGCTATCCCCTCTCTCTTTCTCTATCCCCCCCAGCTTCCTCTCGACTTTCACGGACAATTGGTAGCACCTGTCTAGTTGGGAGCGTGTCGCTGTGTAGCATCCAGTGCCGAAAATGGCAGCGCTCATATCAGCTCTCAGGCTGCTCCTCCAGTCCCTCTTTTTTTCTGTTCTTGCTATCAGTGTATGTCTTGCACTTGTATTACGTTAACTGTATGTGTATGCTGTAACGCTCTCTGTTTTTGTTTTGCTTTTATTGTTTATACGTATGTACCATGCTTAACTGTATACGATGCTCTGCTTAAGTGTACGCACAAACTGCAATGTTGTCCTATGTATGCTTGTCCCACGTCTACGTATGTACCATGCTTAACCGTGCTTTTCTTGTTTTTCATCAACGACCCTGTATGCGCCAAAACCAATTCCGGGTACAATCCACCGTTGTACTTGGCGAAATAAATTCTGATTCTGATTCTTACTTTGACCATCTGCATCACAGTCAGCAGGCACATTGTAGCCATTCAGGCTACACTAAGCCCTGGAGCCCCACCCCCTCATTATATAAGGCAGGCTCGCTGGCCATGACACTCACTCGTGTGCCTGCTGCAAATAGACAGACTAGGGAGAGCTGCTGCAGATTTTTTCTCCTAGGGAAAGATTAGTTAGGCTCTTGGCTTGCTCCTGGCTGATTGTTATCGCTAAAATAGCACCCCTCAACAGCTCTTTTGAGAGCTAATGTTTTCCTGATGTGTTTTTTTTTTTGGTGTTGCTCACTGACACTGACATTATACAGCCCTATCTGTAGCAGCTGGACCTTGGTAATTGTTATTACTGTGCCAGCCAGGCCCTGCCTAACTATCTATACTGGGACACCTACCTATGCCTACCTAACTACTGGGGCACCTACTTACCTATACGGGGGCACCTACCTACCTACCTATACTAGGGGACCTTCCTATGCCTACCTACCTATACTGGGTCTCCTACCTATGCCTAGCTAACTACTGGGGCACCTACCTATGCCTACCTACCTATACTGGGAGTCCTACCTATGCCTAGCTAACTACTGGGACACCTACCTATGCCTACCTACCTATACTGGGTTTTCTGTCTATGCCTAGCTAATTACTGAGGCACCTACCTATGCCTACCTACCTATACTGGGACTTCTACCTATGCCTAGCTAACTACTGAGGCACCTACCTATGCCTACCTACCTATACTGGGACTCCTACCTATGCCTAGCTAACTACTGAGGCACCTACCAATGCCTTTCTACCTATACTGGGACTCCTACCTATGCCTAGCTAACTACTGAGGCACCTACCTATGCCTACCTACCTATACTGGGACTCCTACCTATGCGTAGCTAACTACTGAGGCACCATATGGGCTGGAAAACTGCCACGGCCTGCACTCTGGCCATGTTGCGCACCAGTCCAGCACAGCCGTCACTACGCAAACAGCTGTTTGCGGTGCGTTACACAGTGAGTTTGCTGTGTCAGTGTGAAGCAGTACTCTAATTACACTCCCTGATTGATGTATACACATGCAAGATGTTTGAAAGCACTTTAGGCCTGCAATTTCGCATTCAATGTGATTTTTGCCCTTAAAGCACTGCTTTGCGTCAAATCCAGATTTTTCCCCGGGACTTTTGGTGTCTGTCCCACTCCAACACCTGGGGGTCCAGGTGTTAGACCCCTTGAAATATGTTTTCCATCACTTTTCTGGCCAGCATAATTTTTTCTATTTTTCAAAGTTCGCCTCCCCATTGATGTCTATTGCGGTTGGCAAACTTTTACACGAACCAAACCTTCCACGGAAGTTCGCGAACGGGGTTCGCGAACCAAAAATCGGAGGTTCGCGACATCACTAGTGGGAGCGAGCACGCGTGCGGCTACGGCCAGTCGGCCGTAGTTCTATTCATCTAGTTTGACAAATAATTAGAACAGTGCCGGCGGCGGGGAACGGAAGATCATAGGAGGACGGTGCAGGACATGACAGCTGCAGAGGGCCGACAGAAGCCCCAGGTAAGTGTCAGTTTTTGTTTTTTATACATGCCAGGGAACCCCTTTAAGCACACCTGTTGTAACAGAAATGTTGAAACTGAAGTGGCCAACCCTATTCCTTATGCTAGCTGTTTGCTTATATAATGGACACAAAAGCAGCATGTGCAGAGTAACGGTTTTAAATCTACAGACTAACTGCATGGAGATTGCACAAGTCATGTCATTCATGTTTGTGTAGAATTCCTTCAGCTGTTTCAATTCCCTTTCCCAGCCCAGAACAATACTGGCTTCTTCCTCCAACTTTTCTGCGGGCAACTGAACTGTAGACACAAGTTTGAGGACTTTGAAAGAATGTGAATTCTATAAAATAAACAATAATTCACTTGTAAAATGTATGCATTCTAGCAGTGTCAGGGGGTATCAGACTACTACTTGTCAGCAGTCAGCCCTTGCCGTCACTCCAAAAATGGTGGCCGGAGTCCATATGGGGAGACACATTTCCCCATCTACTCCCCCCCCCCCACACACACACACACACACATACACAGAGGATTCCATGACCCCACTCAATGTGACCTGCTGATCACCTTAATGACTGCTGTAGAACTGTGCATTATGGATCTACCTGCTGAATTAAGTTCTGGAAACATTGCAGATGTTACTCGGTTCTAGCTTTCTAAACTCCAATCAACTATGTTCAGGTCAAATATGATGTTAATGTGAACATGAGTTTGCACTTGTCAGGATTTCTGAGCGTTTTTGTCCGCGTCAAAAATTCGCATGGCAGAGCCATCAGAATTCGCATATTGCATACCGCTATGCGGGTATATGCAAATTTTCATGCGAATTCGCACGCAAATTTGCATGGAATCAATTGAAAAGCACACAGGCACTGCCATGGTGAAATTCGCATACAGCAACATTCATACGAATTCGCATGAAAATTTGCATACAAACGCATGCGGAATTCGCATCCGCATGCAAATTTTTCCAGCAGCGATTCGCACCGCACAAGTGGAAATGGGCCCTGAGAAGAACTCCAAGCATTCAACTTTTTAGCACTGTTTGGCACTAGGGCCAGTGCTCCTAAAGTATGTGATAACTACAAACCATAACAGCAGAAAAAGATTTGCAAGTTTTGAATGCAGGATTAGCTTCTTTATCACTTATCACACTCAGACCTGTTGCTGTTGAAATTAGATTTTTATGGTGACAATACCGCTTTAAAGCAGGTGCATGGGCCCTGGAGATAGACAAGAGGCTTGGTTGATGCAGGTCCCACCAAATCTATCCAAGAAAGCCAGGTGATCATCAGGGATTAGTCAAAGTTTCTATCTTGCCTAGGGCCTCATTTTAACTTTATCCATCTCTGCTGCCCTCTGCTCCACTAGTCTTCTGGGTTCCTTTGTCTCCTCTTTGTCCCAATACATAATTATTCATGGTGCGTACATAAACAGCTTGGAACCGCAACACTTCTGTCTGACCTTTTGTGGTGGTACACAGTCACATGATGGTAGGCTTGGTCATGATCAGAGTCATGATGGGGTCTTGGTGGAGCAATGATGTAGTTCAGGATTGGCCATACCCTCAGCCGAAACACCTAGGGGATAAGAGGGAAGACAATTGTTATCACAGGAAAGCATGCAGTTTTATGAATACATTACCTCCTTTTCCCAGTGTCCATGCCTGAGCCCTGGTCTGTACATGCATTGCCACCATTGCACATACAGGTCCACTTTAACGCAAGCCGAAGAAAGAATTGCAAAAATATATAGAAGGCAGAAGTTATTCTCTGAATGCAGTCTCCATGAGAGATCCTGTATCAAGTTATTTGATTGTACCTGTGGTGTAGAGAGGAGAGGTCCACCATTGTCACCTAAGCAGCTACGAGTGAATGTGAATACATTCTAATGAACAAGACAACTATAGAATTGTTATGGATTGCAAAGGCCTCAATCAATGACTACTTCCAGCTGTGATTATTGGTGGACTGATGGGCATCTCAGCTCTGATTCAAAAACTAGAACATCCAGTGGGAAATGAAGGCACATCAGTGTCAGCGACCTTTCATCTGTACTTCCATTGTGGAGAAAAATGCTGTATAATGTATTCAATTGCAATACCACTATTCTGCAATAACATTTTGACCCCCATGAATTGAGGCCATCCAGTGATTGAAGTTGAGCTTCGAAGACTGAGAGTACCGGGTGAATTATGGATAAGATCTTTAGCGCAATCAGCTGTGATACTGTTATCCTGATTTTTTTTTCTTCCGGTGATCAACAGTAGCTTTCAACATGTGTTTGCTGTGTCTGCTGCTATGTCCCTGCAGTCAAAGGGTTACATTTGTGATGGCAATGAGGCACTGAAAAGGTGGTCAGCTACAAAATATTAATTAGAAATAGTTGTGTATTAATTGTCATCCTCAAGCTCATTATGCTTCTTTTAGAACGTGAAAAAACGATATCTCTGCAAGCAGGCATAACTTTCCCATCTATTAGGCACCTTTCACACATAGCAGATTACTTGTGCGATTTCCATTTTTGTGACTTCGCGTTCGCTGCAGTGTTGAGCGAAGATGCAGATTTTCTTTTCGCATTCATTTTCACGAATATCATGCTAAATTCGACTTTCGAGTGAAAATGCCATCGAAAATCATGTTGTAATAAGTTTGTGACAGTTCACATTTTTCAAAAATTTTCGCGATTTTTTGTGTTTTTGCCATATTGCCAAAATACAATATATTTTCACGGAAATTTTCTTGAAATCAAAAATGCCATTTTCGAAGCGAAAATGACTTTGGTGAAAATGTGCGAGCAACACTGGTCCGCTGCACAGTAATGCAAGTCAATGGCATTACATTTGACTTGTGTGTAATCTTTCGGATGCAATATTTTTGCTTTTTTTTTCCGAAACGGACATGCGATTCAGACATAATGTAAGTCAATGGAAACACATAAACATCACATTTGTTATGTGAAAATCACATCCCATTTTGACATTAGATACATTGGACCTGATGCACTAAACTCTAGTAAAGTTGCCGTGCGCTCGGAGTGCACAGCAATTTTACCAATACCAGCATAGCGAGAGCACCGGCCATCAGCGCCACGTGCATTACCGGGTTAACATGCATTACCATAGCAATGTGCGTGGCGCTAATGAGTTGCTGGCTGGTGCTCTACCTGCGCTAGTAACAGCAACATTGCGCAGGGAGAACAAAGCAACTTTACCATAGGTAAGCACATCAGGTCCCTTGTCAAGTAAATTAACTCCATTTATATACACAAGCAAATCGCATGCCAAAAAAAAACACGAAAAAAATAAAAAAACCGCAGAATCAGAAAGAAAAAAATGGCGGAAAATCGACAGAATAAGCCTGAAGGCAGCCTGATGATACTGTTTGGGAAATTGTGTTAATGGGCACCTTATACTCTAAAGATTAAATCCAATCAAGCTACTAAAGTAATAAACGTACAGTGAACAGTCCACGCTATTTCAATGCAGCATGACGTGAGTTAATTGCGGATTCGTGATCCCACTCACTCTCCCCAAATGAAAAGCTTTATCAGTCTTTGTAACTTGCTAACTTGACCACGCTTGCTCCTATACAGTATTTTCAATCACACTACTCTTTCCTCCCTCTGAATAACCGTGATAGAGCGCGCAGAGCTAATCGGAAAGCAGCTTTCATCTTCGCATTACTATCATTTTAGTTAATTAATTGAGCCCCTGGAAGAGTCTCAGTGTAAATATCATTTTAGCAGTTTAATAACAGCGCTGCTGACTCACTTTGAGTTCCTGAAGCTTCGCACTGCGGACTTCTTGATGGCAAGTGCGCCACCTACTGGCAAGAAGCTTCCAATGCAAGAGACTATGGATAAGAATAATTTACATTTTCTGTTCATTTGCCTAGGGTGTGATGACAAAGTGAGTGATGCTTGGAGAGAGAAAGCACAGTTGTCAAGCTGCGTAAAAACAAAAATTACTATCAAAAACGCAAATAAAGACTCAGGCTTCGTTCACATCTAAAATCGAAATGGCCAGCGGTTTGCAATTTTGTAAGTGATTTTTTTTCCACCTCCCTGCATTTACCTGCGCGCTACGGTTTTGTGTACATCGCTTTTCAAAGCGCTTTTGCAAAGCGATTCTATTTTTTCACTTCCTGGCGCAAGTCAGGAAGTGAACTCTTTGACCCGGAAAAATATTAATACAATGTATTTATTCTTAAAAGCCTAAACGCAATCGCCGCACAGAGTGATTTTGTGAACATTTGCGCTTTCCCTATATGTTCCACTGTAGCAAAAACACCCCAAAATGGTTTGCCAAGCGGAAAGCAGACGAAACGCGCTGATATGAAGTATCCCTTAAGGATTCATTGCACTAGCGATTTTAGGGTGTTTTTTAAAATCACCGGCGCTAAAAAAAAAAAAAAAACGCAGAAACGCCCCAGGTGGGAACGAGCCCTAAGAGTCCTTTGCCACCGAAAATCGCGATCAACATTGCAAATTCACTCTTATGCAATTTGCAATTTTCACCAGAAAACCGAGAACTTTTGAGCGACAATTCATGGTGGGTATTAAAAAACATGATACAGTCCAATTGCAAAAGCACAGAAAATGCAGCTTGCAGTGCATTAGAAAGTGCAGCAGTGGAAAAGTGGCACTATGGTTAACACTAAGGTTAACATGATATCAGCAAAACGCGGTGATCCGAAAACGAAATTGCAATGGGCCAGTGGAAAAGGACCCCAAGGCCCTGTTTCCGCAAGGATATTACATTTTGCATACGTTTTTTCCGTATGCAAATTTTTGTGTTATTGTATGCAAATCTTTGTGTGAATTTTCTCATATGTCTTGCGTAATTGATAATCACATGGGAAACGGATGTGTGGTATGAAGGTCTGCAGCAAAGTATCCAATTTATTTATTTTTCCGGATCTGAACAGACTATAAGAAACACATTCAATGGAAACTATTCCACTGAAATTGCATTAGTTTTAGTACTAACAGGAATTTTCACAATTCTAATTCAAACTTGTGAAAATGGAACTTTACATGTCATGCATCAGGGGCGATGCCAGCATACAAGCAAAGCACGCCCCTGCTTTGGGCCTCACTTTAGACGGGGCCTTGTTTTCTTGCTGGCGGACTGCCCTGTGCTGTGCAGCCCCCAGTAACTTACATAACCCCATTCCAGTGCCGAATCCTCTCAACGTTCTCTCCTTCTGTCGCCACCTTGGCAGTTTCGTATCCTGTCTCCATGGTTATCCCGCGCCTCTCAAGACGTCAGAGGTGCCGCTGGAAGTAATCATGGCAGTGGATTGTGAAGCCCGTGAGGCTGAGGCGGTGACAGGAGGAGAAAGCAGGGAGAGGATTTGGCGCTGGAACGAGGTTATATAAGTCTCCATTAGTGGCCTATACCTGGCTAACCTAATACTGGGGTTGTTATATGGTCTTGAGAAAGCCCCCAACCCCCAACCTCCGCACCTCCAATCCATTGTCATGTGCCTGATAAGTATAATGTTTTTTACATATTTCACTGTTGATTTTTATGAAAAAGATTGATTAAAGAGATGGAGTTTTATTGATGAGTGCGCCTGGATTTACTTCTCTACTGCAACTATATACAGTATATTACTTGGTTTCTGTTTGGAAGTTGCTCTGCCTGTTGTATTGGAAACAATCTGCCTTAGCAAGCAATTGTTAGATATGCATCAAGCTTTTTCTTCTGTTTACCATAACCTATACTGAGGTACCACCTGTACCTGGCTAACCTATATTGGGAGCACCACCCGTACCTGGCTAACCTATACTGGGGGTACCACCTGTACCTGGCTAACCTATACTGGGGGTACCACCTGTACCTAGCTAACCTATATTGGGAGCACCACCTGTAACTGGCTAACCTATATTGGGTGTACCACCTGTACCTGGCTAACCTATACTGGGTGTACCACCTGTACCTGGCTAACCTATACTGGGGGCACCACCTGTACCTGTCTACCTGTACTGGAGGCACCACCTGTACCTGACAACCTATACTGGGTGCACCTGTACCTGGCTACCTATACTGGGGACACCACTTGTACCCATACCTATACTAGTGGGACCTCCTGTACCTGGCTACCTATACAGAGGGCTCCACCTGTACCTGGCTAACCTATACTGGGGGCACCACCTGTACCTGGATAACCTATACTGGAGGCACCACCTGTACCTGCATACCTATACTGGGGCACCACCTGTACCTGGCTACCTATACTAGAGGAGCCTCCTGTACCTGGCTATCTATACTGGGGGCACCACTTGGACCTGGCTACCTATATTTGGGGCACCACCTGTACCTGGCTAACCTATACTGGAGACACCATCTGTACCTGGGTACCTATACTGGGGCACTTGTACCTGGCTACCTATACTAGGGCACCATCTGTACCTGCCTAACCTATACTGGGGACACCGCCTGTACCTGGCTACCTATACTGGGGCACCTGTACCTGGCTACCTATACTAGGGGCACCATCTGTACCTGGCTATCTATACTGGAGGCACCACCTGTACGTGACTAAGCTATACTGGGGCACCAATTGCACCTGGCTAACCTATACTGGGGGAACCACCTGTACCTGGCTACTTTTACTGGGGATACCTCCTGTGTCTAGCTACCTATACTGGGGGCACCTATACCTTGATACCTATACTAGGGGCACCTATACCTGACTAGGAAAGGGCAGAGGTGACATAGGGGGACAGAGAGGGGGACAAAAGAGGAACAGGAGGAAGAGAGGGGGACAAAAGAGGCACAGGGAGAGGAGAGATGAGACAGGGGGACATGAGGTGACAGAAGGGGACAAACGAGGCACAGGGGGAACTGAGGTGACACAGAGGGGGACAAAAGAGGCACAGATTCAGGTTAAGAACAGACCTTTGTCATTTGTTAACCAGAGACTACCTGTATTTCGCTAGTATTTTGGCTCCAACCACAACATGCCATGGCCATGCCCCCTTTCCACCACTGCGTGCTCTGCACACTGCACAGCCATATTTCACTGTCAAATTATGAACTGCTTGGGGCCACAAAAACCTTAGCTGCACCCCTGCTTGGCATTCAAATGGGGCGCTATGATTGGTATACACTGTGCAATAGTCTGAATAGATTGAAAACATTGAAAAGAATATATTTATTTAACAAAATTATCATCATTGATTTAAACCTAAAAATCATTTGTACATATGTTGATTGGAAAAGCTTTTATTACACTAGATACCATACTGGTAAGGCTGTTTCCTTTGATGTGGGATTTGTACCTTTGACCAAAGTTTGAATCCCACCTCAAGCCAGTGTGTAAAACAGAAAGGAGTCTTTGGGCAAGGCACCCTCATGATCCTGGTCTCCTGTGGAGCGTGCCCTAAGGGGCGCTTTGGGTCCACCAGGAGAAAATCTTGATATAAATGGTCTCTGTCATGTCTTGTCTATTAAATGAGAGTTGGCATCATCAACATTCGCACAGCTTTTTAATACCCTGAGGTCTAAAACTTTGAACCAAATAGCCTGACACTGTGCTGGACTAGATCCGGCAATTGCACTCCTAGCTGCACGCCCAACTTTGGCCTCAATTCACTAAGCTTATCTCCTGTCCTTAACAACATTTCTAGAGTTGTTACCATGGTGATGGTAGTCAGGAAACATTTTACCTCAGGCAAACCTAACGTTAACTCTTCTGTCTTTAAATTAACTCTTCAATCCTTAAAATAACTCCAGAATTCTACATAATAACTACAGAGGAGGTAACTTAACTACAGAGGAGGTAACTTAAGGAATGAAGAGATAAGATAACTCTCTCACTGTGTGGAGGTAATTTTTCTCTTGCCTTATTACCTCCAGCATGATCTTAGTGAATTGAGGCCTTTGTCCGCCACTTTGATCTAAAGAGGCTGATGCCATGCCAGACTAGATCCCGCAGAGTTTCCCCTAGTGGTAGCCATGTTTTCCTGTGTTGGACTATGTCTGACATTGGTGCTGAACTGGAAAATGCCAGTGTCAGACATAGGCTGACGCAGGAATGGAAAGGGTTAATATGCCAATGAGAAGTGCCGGGGACAGAATCATAAAGACATTAGCCAGAGCCCACTTTTCAATATTGCGGCAGAGAGCAACCAAATGGACGGTCATTACAGATCTTCATTCGAGTTTGTCTGTAGACCCCAGACCAAGTGATGGATTAAGATGTATTGGGGCCCTAAGCAAGGTAGTGGATTTGGCATCCCCTTGTGGTCCTTTTGGTGAGCTGAAGAGGAGAGAGGTCAGAGAAGGTGGCTGGTGGGCCCCTTGACACCCACTAGGCTCCAGGCCCCTGCCTAGGTTGCCTGGTGGATGACCCTGATCTGCCCAGACACCACAACCCCTTACTCTGTCCCTCATGTAAAGAACCATTTGGGCTTGTAATGTTCAGGTAGCAAAGCCCCACACTGACTGGCTCAGCCCTTCTGGGAATATTAGCCTGCATGGGGACAAAGGGGAATATAAGACTTTGGATGAGGTACATGCTGCTTTTTTCTGTTTAAAATCAAGTTTAAAAAAACAAAACGTTTTAACCGCAAAAGTTAAACTCCATTTGATTTGACTTGACCATTCTGAGCAAAGCAATATGTCTTATCATCCATGTAAAAATGATAATGATAATAAACTCTGCACTCATTTTGCATGTATAGCAGAAACAAAATTTATAAATTGGTTCAAAGCTGTGCAGAAGGGTTTGAATAAGGACAACAACTTTCTATATTGGTATGAGATTGATGATAAATGAACTGTCTCAGCCACTCCAGCTGAACTGGTGAACTAAGAATTTACGATACCTCTGGGTCAATCCTAATACCAGGTCTGTGAGCAATAGAGTAAACAAGGATCCTTATCTTACCCCATTTAGATGGTCTGTGTTCTGTCTCAGCATCTGTTGTACCTGCCACAAGCTCCTGTAGACCCAGTCTGTTTGGATGTGTGCAGCAGGTTAATAACGCTTTAACAGGCAGCTTACTCAATGAATAAAGACTCCTGAGGTGTTTTCCGATGCTTCTTTATGCTTCAAGGTAACAAAGGGTACAAACATCAGGCTTTTTCATAGTCTTTCTCATAGGTAAATTTCCAATGAAGTTACACAGCTCCCTAACTCTGCAGTCTCTACATAACAAATATTCAAAATGGAGTTACAGCAGGAAGAGAAGGGGTGGGAGCTACCAACTAGCAAGAAACAGCAGGGGTGTAAGGAAGATACTAAATAACTGTAACATAACATGAAATCACAACTGCTAGAAAATAAGAGGCTGCGTGGCAGCACACTCCCCGCCTGGTATCGTGAGATAACACTACTCAATTATTTTTCTTTTCAACACTGCATGGAGTAAAATGCTATCTAGCATTCTTAACCTAGCCTTCTCAAGTCTATTGGTTGGGTAACTCTTTGCAGGTGTGCCATCCATGGCAGGATGATGTCTGATTGGGCTTGCGGAAACTCTGTGCAATATGGCTTAATCTTGCTATAGTCCTCACCAATCTTTCCCAGGTAGAGAAACGTTCAAAACGTCTCACCTCCAAGTTTCTTCTTGAGCAGATGTTGGAACTCAATGTTATAACTTCAGGGCGGATTTCTGGATCAGTATCTGGATCCACCAAGTGGAAATCAATATCTTCTTCTGAGTTTGTGGAAGACTGATCAGTTAAAAACTTGGGCCCTGAAAACCAAATGGTTCGCGTGAGGGCAGCTGCTGGCACTGACCTTGTGGCGATGTCTGCGGGATTCAAATCAGTCGGGACATAGTTCCATTGTTTAAGTCTACTGATTCTTCTTATCCGTTCCACCCTGTTAGCCACATACACGTAGAATCTTCTTACGCTGTTGCATATGTAGCCAAGTACAATCTTGCTGTCAGTGTAGTACTTAATCTGATCAATTTCAGTGTCCATTTCATTTTTCAGGAATTCTGCAACTTCGACTGCTAGGGTTGCGCCACACAATTCCAGTCTTGGAATAGTATGAACAGGTTTTGGAGCTAACTTGGCTTTTCCTACTAGGAAACCAACATGGGATCTTCCAGAGGGATCTATGATCTTGAGATAAGCCACAGCCGCTATAGCTTCAGTGGATGCATCACAGAAGATGTGAATCTCTTTCCTCTGACCTTTTGAAAGTGAAGTGGGTGAATAGCAGCGTGGAATATTAAGTTCTTCCAAAACCTTCAAGGAGTTTCTCCATTTCTCCCATTTAGGCAGTAGGTCTGCTGGCAAAGGGGCATCCCAATCTGTGACTCTCTCAGTAAGCTGACGAAGTATGGATCTCCCTTGGACAGTAACTGGTGTCACAAAGCCTAGGGGATCGTAAAGGCTATTGACAGTTGACAGGACTCCTCGTCTGGTGAATGGCTTCTCTGTATCAGAGACCTGAAAGGTGAATGTGTCTGAAGTTACATTCCAAAGAAGACCGAGACTCCTTTGCGTGGGTAGGGTATCTACTCCCAAGTCCAAATCTTTCAAATCCTTAGCATGATCTTCTGGATTGAAAGCCTTCATTACTTCACTGCTATTAGATGCAATCTTGTGAAGCCTTAAATTAGCAGTCAACAAGAGTTGTTGAGTTCGTTTTATGAGGCTGATAGCTTCTTCAGGTGTTGAGAAGGATTTGAGGCCATCATCTACGTAGAAATCTCTCTCAATGAACTGCCTGGTGTCAGATCCAAATTCTCTTTCTCCTTCCTGTGCTGTTCTTCTCAGGCCGTAAGTTGCCACTGCAGGAGATGGACTATTTTCAAAGACATGGACTCTCATGCGATAATCTATCACCTGATCCTTGATGTCATTGTTGCGGTGCCACAAGAATCGGAGATAATCTCTGTGGTCCTCTCTGACAATGAAACAGTGGAACATTTGTTGGATGTCAGCTGTCACGGCAATGGGTTCCTTCCTGAACCGCATCAACACTCCTACAAGGTTGTTTGTTAAATTTGGGCCTGTTAGAAGAACATTATTTAAGGAGGTTCCCTTGAATTGAGCACTTGAGTCAAAGACAATTCTGATTTGTCCTGGTTTACGAGGATGGTAGACTCCAAAGGATGGAAGGTACCAGCATTCTTCACCTTCCTTAAGGTCTGGTGCTGGCTCAGCATGATGGTTATCTAGAATCTTCTGCATGAATGCTAGAAAGTGCTCTTGCATCTCAGGCTTGCTACGGAGAGTTCTCTTAAGTGCAGCAAATCTAGCTAAAGCTTGTTCTCGATTGTTAGGGAGAGTAAGCCTTGGTAAATGGAAGGATAATGGAGCTACCCAACTGTTGGAGTTGTCCTTGAAGAACTCTTCATTCATAATCTTGATGAACTCCTTGTCTTCAATTGAAGGTGCAATCTTGTTGTCATCACCGGTAGTCTGGTACACTGAATCACCAAGGTCCTTGTGAGAAGTAAGCTTGCAAGTAATACTTTGGAGGGCTTGATATGGAACTTCAGATTTGAAATCCAGTCTTTCCTTCACATGATAGTGCAATTTACATTTCATCGATTGATAGGTACAGAATTCCTCCACATTCGTTTTGTAGGAAGCTACGTCCAAGAGCTTGTGCGATTTATCTAAACAGACTTCTCCTATTATCACCCATCCAAGATCAAGTTTTTGAGCATGAGGAGCATCATCTGGACCGTTGCATAACTCTCTTATTTTATGAACTCTGGGAATGTCTCTCCCAAGAAGAATCAAGATCTTCGCATCCTTGTTAAGTGGTGGTATGCAGTCAGCAATGAAGTTCAAGTGAGAGTGATATTGTGCAACCTCAGGTGTGGGTATCTCTTCTCTGTTGTTCGGTAGCTGATCACATTCAATTAGAGTTGGAAGAGGAAACTCTATGTTCTCATATTCTGATGCCACTATGAAACCGTGGGCTATTCTTCCAGAAGTATTGACTTGTCCTGCGCATGTCTGCAAGGTATAGGGCCAAGTCTCTCCATGAATGTTGAATAAGTCAAAGAACTCTGTACTTGCCAATGAGCGATTGCTCTGATCGTCAAGTATGGCATACATTTTTATGGCATTTTGTGGACATCCTTCAGGAAAAACTCTTACGAGACATATCTTGCTGCAAGACTTGTTATAACGGCCTTCTCCACACACCTCTGTACACCTTGTAGTTACGTTGTTGGTATGTTGCTCAGTCTTCTCCCCGCCATCATCTGATGTAGTCTTGGGTTTGCTGTCGGGTGAAGATTTATTTTTGAACAGGTCTGAATGAAGAGCATCCATGTGTTTGGCACTGTTACACAGGGAACATCTGATGGCGATCTTACAGTCTCTAGCTAAATGTTTGGAGGATGCACAACACTTGAAACAGATATTATGTTCCTTGAGAAATGTCTTGCGTTCTTCAATAGGCTTGTCCTTAAATGCACGACATATGGCGAGGGAATGAGGTGCATTATGAATGGGACACCGTTGATCAAGATTGCTTGCCTTGGTATCTTCTAATTTAGTGTCTGTGGCCAAGACATTGGATGTGATCGCAGTTTTCCTCACGGCAGTGGGATGCCTTAAGTCCTTCAATTTATTGTTGGTGGCAAACCCCTTTGAAGTAGTAGAAGGAAGGGTGGTTGTGTCTGGATACAAGAAGCTTGGGTCATTCTTGGATCTTGCGATCTTCCTTATGAACTCAGAAAAATAAGAAAATGGGGGGAAGGAAACATGGTGTTCATATTTATACTTTGATCCTATACTAGTCCACTTTCCTTGGAGATGAATAGGCAACTTTGCAACAATAGGATTAACGCCCTGAGCAGTGTCTAAATAGCTAAGGCCTGGCAAACTAGGATCTGACTTAGCAATTTCAAGTTCATGAAGAAGGTCACCTAACTCTCTAAGCTTATGATTGTCCTTAACAGAGATCTTAGGAAAGTCTTTTAGCTTCTGAAGTAAGGCAGATTCAATGACTTCAGGGCTCCCATAGTCTTGTTCCAGACGTTCCCAGGCAGCCTGAAGGCCTGCTTCAAAGTTATAAATGTAGACAGATTTAAGTCTCTTTACTTGTTCTGAAGATTGACGCCCCAACCACCTTATTAGTAAGTCAAGTTCTGCTTGAGGTTCAATGTCCAAGTTCTTGGTTACCGCCTTAAATGTAGATCTCCAACTCCTATAGTTCTCTGGGCGGTCATCAAATCTAGACAGTCCAGTAGTAATCAACTCTCGTCGAATCATATACTTGCTGAACTCTGCGATGTCAACCGTTTCAGTTTTTACATGCGCAGGTGATAGTGATGGTGCACCATCTTGGATCACAGTTGGTATCTGATGCTGGCTGGAAGGTGGAGAGAAAGGTGTTGCAGATGGGTTCAATCCAGGTATGGGTCTGGCATCAGAAGATCTCTGTGCATTTGAAGTTGAATTGAGCTGTATTACAGGAGGTATAGAGTTCACTCGGTCGTCTTCTGCTGTGTCCTTGTAATTTCTATAGGGTTGTGGTGGCACATGAGGTGGATAGGTTGGTACACTTGATCTTGTGGCATGCGGTAGTTGTGGAGTGTCTCTGTTGGAAGGTGCGTCTAGTTCAGGTTGCTTCGGTGATGTGTTGCCCTTTGATTGACTTGCTGAATGATTATGAAAAGAATCTCCAACTGTAGGTGGGACTGTATCTTCATGGTTCTGGGTCAAGACAAACTGTAGAGTCCTTTCAACAGGGTCTTGATGGGCAGCCAAGCTAGGAAAAGACGCTCCTTCCTCTTCCAATAGAGCTTGTTCTAAGACAGATAGCTCTGCTAAGGCTACTTCCTTCTCTCTTTTCTTCTGAAGGATTTCTAGCTGGGCCTCTGTTTCAGCTTGTATTCTTGCTTGAATGCGTTTAGCTTCAGCTTCCATGCGTTTAGCTTCTGCCTGTGCTTCAGCTTCCTTGCGTTTAGCTTCTGCCTGTGCTTCAGCTTCCATGAGTTTAGCTTCTGCCTTAAAGGCTGCTTCTCTTTCAGAACAGGTGGCTTGAACCTGGGCTACTGCAACCTTTTGGCGAGCTTTGAGTATCTGGTCGCTCAGTGTTGACCTAACAGAGCAGGATCGCAATGACTTAGAAGATGCTTTATGATGCGAGCGGGCAGATCTAGATGATTTTCCTGAGTGTCTGGAAGAAGCAGATATACAGGATGCAGTTTCATGTAGCTGTGCTAATCTACCCTCTATCTGTGTCTTTGCTTCAAGATATGTGCTATATCTTTGCTGGTCAGTAGAAGAAAAGTCCTTTAATTCTAGTGAAGCTTCCTCTGTGCTGGAACGTGACAAAAGGGAAAAGTATTTTTCAGAAAGTCTTTTATAGTTCTCAAATGCCTTCTTAACCCTTGAAAGAGCAGTGTTCAATTGCTCAGTATTATTGCTGGTTTCATTAGCGGCTGTTATACAACTTAAAGTTTTCTCCCATAATGCATTCATGCTGCTAGACGTTTCTTCTTTACTTGACTCATAAGCTTCTCTTGCCTTTAAGGATGGATGAGGAGCTCTAACTGGACGGGCAGAATGAAGCAAGGTGTCTGCTTCATCTGGATTAAATGCAGGCAACTCATAGGTGGAATCTCTGTCAGACATAATGACAAGTGCTGTAGTTTCAGAGTCTTGGAAGTCTGCCAAGGCTCAGTGCTGTGTGAATTGATACTTTTTGTTTACAAACAAGCTGAGCTGAGCTGGGTTGAGCTGAATGTTTGTTACAATGAGCCAGCTAAGGCTGCAGACTGGTTTTAGCTGGATTTCTCAGCAATGCACACAGAAACAGTTCAAAATCACTATAGAAGGCAGAAATACAGCTCTTTCAATAAATGCAGGCATTAAATTCACAGTCCAAACAGCTTGACAATAATGAATCCTTGTGACTTGTATAGTAATGAATCCTTGTGACTTGTACAGCAATGATACACAATCTTTGCACAGTTGAGAAGGAGCTTATGGCTCACCAAGAAAGCAAACTTGTGTAAGCTGGTATTCCTAGAGAGATGAGCCCATAGCACAGAGCAGCAATCCCTGGTAGTGATAGGTTGGCACCGTAGGGGAATATTCAGTAGGTAACTGTATTCTAATGCAGTGCAATGCTTCTGATGGCTTGTAACACACAGGCAAGTGTCTTTCAGTGCACAGTATGAAGAATTCCTGTCTTAGGGCCTTTGTTCTTCACACAGGCAATGGTTACTCACGGTTCTGAAGCTGCAGAGATAGCCATGCGATTGGATTCTTCTGGAAATGTACTGTTCTGTCTCAGCATCTGTTGTACCTGCCACAAGCTCCTGTAGACCCAGTCTGTTTGGATGTGTGCAGCAGGTTAATAACGCTTTAACAGGCAGCTTACTCAATGAATAAAGACTCCTGAGGTGTTTTCCAATGCTTCTTTATGCTTCAAGGTAACAAAGGGTACAAACATCAGGCTTTTTCATAGTCTTTCTCATAGGTAAATTTCCAATGAAGTTACACAGCTCCCTAACTCTGCAGTCTCTACATAACAAATATTCAAAATGGAGTTACAGCAGGAAGAGAAGGGGTGGGAGCTACCAACTAGCAAGAAACAGCAGGGGTGTAAGGAAGATACTAAATAACTGTAACATAACATGAAATCACAACTGCTAGAAAATAAGAGGCTGCGTGGCAGCACAGTCTGTTTGTATTAAGGCATCTTAATGACGTATTTATGCTTGAAAGAAATATATGTTTTCCCTTTTGATGTTGCATGTATATAAGCTGTCTGTACCACCAGCTTGCAAACTAACAGGATGTAAACCTGACGAAGGCTGCAAGGCCGAAAGCTTGTTTATTCTTATTCATTTGTAGTTAGCCAATAAATGGTATCATCCTGATTTAAAACTTCTTGTAATACAATAACTTACACATTTGAGAGCACTAATTGAATTAGTAAAAAATTGCAATAAAATTGTATGTTTAGCACTGTCTGAGGCAGAGATGGATTAAGGGCCCGTTTCCACTATTGCGAATCTGCATGCGTTGTCCGCATGCGGATTCGCACAGCCAATACAAGTGGATGGGCCTGTTTTCACTTGTCAGTTTTGCTGTGCGTTTTTCTGTGCAGGATTTTTCTGCACGACAGAGCCCTCAGAATTCGCTTGCGTGTGGAATGCAGGCGAATCGCACGCAATGTATTGAATAGGGAAATCGCATGTGTTTTCCCCATGAATTTTTTGCCGTGATTTCGCATGCGATTTCGCATAGGTACACATGTTAATTCACACAGGCAGTGACATGGTTAAAATCACATTACCCTAACCTATGCGAAATTGCATGCGAAATCGCGGCAACAAAAGCATGTGGAATCGCACCCGCATGCGATTTTGCCTGCAGTGATTCACCGCGATTACGTAACGCACTAGTGGAAACGTGCCCTAAGATGTAATGGGGCTCTAGGCAAGGTATTAAATCCCATTGATCATAAATTAATAGGATCTGTGTGCTGTTTCCGAGAGAATCATACATTACAGCAAGTGCAAGGTATCAGTCACTGTGGGAGGAGTTGAATGAGCTCTCTAAACAAGAGCAGAGCTCACGGTATCGGAACTTATGAGATTTCCCAGTAGGTCACTTCAACCATACTAGCGCCATATGTTCTGTGCAACTTGTGCAAAAAAGGAGTATCACACTAGCACAGCGCTGGGCAAACTACAGCCCACGTGCGCTGTTAGTCCGGCCCGCTGACAGGAGGACAGATTCCTCTTCCTACCCCTTCCCTCACTGCAGAGATTTGCGAGCTGGCGGCAGGGGACTTTAAACTCACCTCAATCACTGATTCCCATGTTGCGTCTCTACCATGGCAACAGGGTGTCACATGATGTGATGCTGGGATATGCCATCGTATTACAAGCGGGCATGCCCCGACGTCAAGTCATGTGACGCCATGTTGCCATGGAGACACGACACAGGAATCGTGATAGAGGGAAGTTTCAAGTCCCTCACCGCTCGCAACTCTGCAGGGAGGGGGGTTAAAAATTTTAAAAATGCGGCCCGCAGTCCGCAGCATGCAGCCCGGGCCGCTTAAAGTTTGCTCAGCCCTGCACTAACAGCGATAGCAAGATACATGGCAGTGACTGCAAGCTAGATAACTAGAGAGTAAGGTGTGTGGGGGGCCTGGGGCACCTCTTAGTTTAATAGCAATCACTCAGTGTGTGACGGCTGGGGTGGGAGGGATTAAGGGGCGTACTTTGGTGTCTCAGCCTTGGGTGCTGGGAGACCTTGTCCCGGCTCTGAGGGAATAATATGCATAGGATACCACGGACTTCTGGGTAAGTTAACCCCTGTCTCCGGTGGTCACAGCTACATTCATTAGGATTAATTAGCATTTAATATCGATCTCGTAGCTACTCAGAAGCCCATCACTGTCCATCACAATCACTCAGCATTTTGCTAGTGTTTTGTATTGCGATTTCCAGAGCGATTTCTGCCGCTTTTAGAAGCAATTTTTTTTAAATGCTTGCATCTTCAGAGCGATTGCGTTTGGCAGTTTTCTTTTTGTGTGTTCAGATAGAGAAATCGCTGAAAAACTGCTTGTGGACAATGATTGCAAAGCGATTTTGCAGCCTTTTGTATTGGAGCACAATCGCTCCAAAAAAGCTGCACCTGCGATAGCAATTTCTTAAATCACAGTCGCTCGTGTGGGTGTGCCCCAATGGACTTTAATTAGCCTAGCACTTTTGACAAATAACATTTGTATTGCACTTTTTTCCTGATGGACTCAAAGTGCCAGAGCTGCAGCCACTAAGGCGCTCAGTAAGCAGTGACAGTGTTAGGGAGTTTTGCCCAAGGACTCTTTACTAAATAGGTGCTGGCTTACTGAACAGGAAGAGCTGAGATTTGAATCCTGGTCACCTGTGTCAGAGGCAGCGCCCTTAACCAGTAAACTATCCAGCCACTGATGGAATTGCCAGTGATTCCAAACCACAGCTAAAAGCTCTCTAGTGGGACACTCTGTCCCCAATGAGCGCAGCACATAAAGCTCACTGCCCTCTGCCCTCCCTGGTGTGGTAGAATTAGCTGACCTGTGTGCAACAATGCAGCCAAACAAAGCAGGGAGATGTACACCGGCATAGTGTCAAGAGAATCCTTCTACAACACCAGGTCTTGACTTACCATCCCTGCCACTCTGATCACTTCTGTGAGTCTGACTTCCCAGCTGCATATGGTTAGTGTTTCGATGCTTGCACACACTAGAGCTCCATCACTCTACAGTCACTGTGCTCCAGTGTGAGGCTGGCTGCTGTGCACTTCCTAGTTGGGTCACATGGTGCACCCAGGCACAGTCCTGCAGTCAATCCATTCCTCCTCCTCAGTCAGTCTGCTGGGGGAAATGAATAAAGAGACACTTCACAGTGTAACAAATACTGACACAACTCTACTTACTCCAAAGTAGTGATGAACGAAAATGCCAATATCTCTTTACATTATTTCACAAAAATAATGTAAAATTTGACTTTCGAGTGAAAATGCTTTCATTTTGTATGTTTGTAATGTTTTGTTTTTTGAAATTTTTTGCATTTAAAAACAATTTTTCAGTTTTTTCACAAATTTTTGCATCAGAAAGAAAAATTTGTTTCCTTCGGCTATATTGCGAAAATACAATGTATTTTCCTGAATATATTCTCAAAATTGAAAATAGCATTTTCGATCTGAAAATGAGTTTGGTGAAGCCACTTCTCATATAACATATGTCTAGCGAAAGCTAGTGTACACATCCACCCTATGCCCATAGCTCACAAATGCTGTACCACGTTAAAAGGTTAAAAATTAAAATATGAACCAAAATTCCATTTTCCTACTAGTTTTAAACCAGTACTGGGTTCTTACTTGGTGATTGGCATATTACTGACACAGCAGACTTATAAAAAGTTCTCATATTCCACCTCTACGCCTCTTGGGCTTGTTCACACTAATTTCACGATTTCGCTCTTCTTTAAGCTCTGGCGATTTTAGAAATCGCCTTAAAAGCCCTGGTGCAATTGTCGCTTATGTTAGTGTCCTCACTTAAGCAATCCGCTTTCTATTGAATGGCACAAGAAAGTATAGGGAAATTGCAAATCGCTTGAAATCGTTTAATAAATACATTTTGTTTATTCATTTCTGGGTCAAAGAGTTCAGAAGTAGTGAAAAAAATAATCGCTAAGCAAAATCGCTTAGAAAAACACTTTTCTAAGCACAAAGCGCAGGGAAAAGCTCTTTGCAAAGCGTTCACCAAATCGCCAGCGCTTTCGATAGCGCTTACGATTTGTAATGTGCACAAGGCCTGACTCTTCTAGGTTTGCACTCTTTTTGGGATGCACTTACATTAGAGGGGGAATCCCAGCTTCTTAAATCATCTGCTATATGCAGCCAAGGGGAACTTTGTATCAATTTAAAAAAAAATTGAGGTCAAAATAAATATTTAAAGAGAATCTGTAAAAAGAAAAACATCCCCTGGGGGTACTTACCTCGGGAGGGGGAGGCCTCTGGTTCCTAAAGAGGCTTCCCTGTCCTCCTCTGTCCCTCGTTTCCAGCGCTGGCAGACCAGAGAGGTAAATATTTACCTGCTGCAATCCAGTGGAGGCGCAGTAGCAGCTTTCCGATTGGGCTCACGCAGAAATAGCCAAGCCGATCGGGTCCGCTCTACTGCACAGGCGCAGGTGACGTACGCCTGTACAGCAAGCCAATCGGGCTCAGCTATTTCTGCCTGAGCCCGACCAGAAAGCCACTACTGCGTCTGCACTGGAGCCAGGGAAGGTAAATATTGCAGGCACTACTGAGCCACAGCCAGTTCCTCTTTAAACCGCGAAAAAAGACAAGATGATGTGTGCTCACCAAGCTGACCCTGACTCATTCTGGCTTCAAACTCAGCCTCCTCGGCTTAATTAAGGGCACAACTTGAGCACATTTGCTTTCACACACATCCTTTTGTCTTTTACAATATTTAAAGGGGAACTGAAGAGAAAGAGATATGGAGGCTGCCATGTTTATTTCCTTTTAAAGGAGTTGTCAGGCAAACATTAAGAAAGTAAGCGCTACTTACCGGGGGCTTCCTCCAGCTCCAAGCTCCCAGCACGTCCCTCGCCGCAGCTCTCCCTTCAGCCATTCGCCCCAGGTCCGTCTGGTCCCCGGCGATGACGTCAGAGCGACCTGGAGGTCGCTCTGTACTGCACCTGCGAGATCGGCGCTGTCAATCACCGCCATGTGGGCCTGCGCAGTCCGCTCCAGCCCACGTGGCGGTGACTGACCTCCAGGTCGCTCTGACTTCATTGCCGGGGACCAGGTCGGAGCTCCGGCGAACGGCAGCGGGGAGAGCTGCGGCGAGGGACGTGCTGGGAGCTTGGGGCTGGAGGAAGCCCCCGGTAAGTAGCGCTTATTTTCTTAATGTTTGCCTGATGACTCCTTTAAGCAATACCAGTTGCCTGGCAGCCCTGCTGATCCTCTGCCTCTAATACTATTAGCCATAGCCCCTGAACAAGCATGCAGCAGATCCGGTGTTTCAGACTTTAAAGTCAGATCTGACAAGACTAGCTGCATGCTTGTTTCTGGTGTTATTCAGATACTACTGCAGAGAAATAGACCAGCAGGGCTGCCAGGCAACTGGTATTGATTAAAAGGAAATAAATATGGCAGCCTCCGTATACCTTTTACTTCAGTTCCCCTTTAAACCATTCTGTGTACTGGTTTCATCTTTGTATCAATTTCCCTCCCCCCCCCCCCCCCCCTCAAGTTGGAAGTATTAGACAAATCAGCAAATGTAAATGCTCCGTTACAGCAGAAATCGGAATACTGCAGAAATTTTAGGCCAAGCACAAGACTTAGAAATACTTGGAAGTATTGGACAAATATGAGAATCCAAAAGTTTACTGCAGAAAATAGAATACCCTGGGAATTTTAGGCCAATCACAAAACTCGGAAATACAGTATTGGACCAAACCGAAAATTCTAAAGTTTACAGTGGAAATGTGAATACTGTTGGAATTTTAGGCCGATCACGGGACACCAGCATTTCTGAGCCTTGTGATTGGGCTAAAATTTCAGTGGCATTCCGATTTCCGCGGTAAACTTTTGCATTCCCTGTTCGGTCCAATACTTCAGACTCTTGTAATTGGCCTAATCTTTCTGCGTCTTGGCAATGCGGTATCTCAACAGAATTCTGATTTCCACATTTTGATTTCCGATTACTACTGCCAAAAGCTGGTTTCCAATCGAAAACTTGGAAATCGGAATCCCGCGGAAATTTTCTGACTATCCCTACCTCCCTACGTTTTATGGTCTGGCCTTCCCGAAAAC
Organism: Hyperolius riggenbachi; assembly: GCF_040937935.1. Lineage (NCBI taxonomy): Eukaryota > Metazoa > Chordata > Amphibia > Anura > Hyperoliidae > Hyperolius > Hyperolius riggenbachi. The sequence goes on along the minus strand of NC_090654.1, from coordinate 199,523,394 downwards.
AAAGTTTGGGTTGGGGGTTGATGACCTCACTTAGATCTTGTAGTAATAGTGGCCACTGGCCAGTATTTCTTCACAATGCCCTTAATTTGTCCTGAATCCCTACAGTATGTTGTCCTCTGAATTTCTGATGCTACAAATGAGGACAGTATTACCAGCCTAGTAATGACTTATGGAGTACCTGTGTGGAGCATTGCACTTTAGGAAGTATTCTTGGGGGGGGGGGGGGGGTTCTGCTTCATTATTTGCACTGTGAAAGCAGCAGTCACAATCTTGTGTGTGGGGTGGGGTCTAGGAGGGGGGGGGGGAGTTTTGTAGGGTGGTAGTGCCAGTACCATTCTTTGTAAAAAAAAAACAACAAACAAAAAAACAATAGTTTGAAGGAGCAGCAGCTACTACATAGGAGCAATGCAATTTAGGAGCAGAGATGAAGATACTAGCCAATACCAAAATGCACCACTCATGTTGAATAGGAACAAAGTCAGGATAAGGTGTAAACAGCCATAATTTATTAACCATGACATCCTTAACCATGATAGAACGCATGTTTTAAATGCCGACCTCTCAGCACCTAGTGGAGGTCAGACCTTTCTCACTGCATGCCCAATCTCACGCAGTTGTTGCTGAGTTATGACAGCACCTTATCTGTCAGTCCCTATTTTAGCTTTTGAAATCTATTTGTCAAATAGTGTAATTTGCCACACATTAGTCCTTCAAATTGTGGACATACCAGGGAGGAGGGCATTAACTAGAAATTCTGATCTATTTAAGTGCATTTCCAGTGAGGGAAAAACATATTTTAGCTTTAGATAGATTCGTTACATGGTTATTTGATTTAAAAAAAGACATATGTCCATTAAGTTCAAACAGAAAATAAGGTAATGTAAAACTTTTTACTGCTATTCTGAACCCCATTTGTGAGGATTTATGTAATTTCTTGTCCAAACAGGAAGTGGTAAAATCATTCCAAGAGTGATAGAGACAGACACAAATAAAGACTAATGCAGATATGGGGAAGAGTGAGAATGTCACCTGACTTATTATTGATGTTGCTAATGTTCTGATCCTAGGACTACCAGTTTTGTAGTAAAGCCACAAAGCTTCATGGAGGTCCCAGTGTCAGGAAGTGAGGAAAACTTGGAAAGCAACAAACAAACAATGGTTTCTCTGCTCCTTCTATGTTATTAAAAGCTAAAATGATAGAAAAACACCTGGAAATGGGTCCTAATTAGTGATGCCCCCTGTCAATCAATCAAGGTGTGATTAGAGGGGGGGGATAGATGCAAGCAATGCACTGGCGAGGTGATCAGGGCTGGGGTCTGAGGGCTTTCTGAGGGTGTGAGAGGGTGATTGGGTGCCATAGGGGCAGATAGGGGTCTAATCTGACGGGTAGCAGTGACAGGTGGTGACAGGGGGTGATTGATGGGTGATTGATGGGTAATTAGTGGGTGTTTAGAGGAGAGAACAGATGTAAACAATGCACTTGGGAGGTGATCTGACAGCGGGTCTGCAGGCGATCTGATGGTGTGGTTGGGTGATCAGATTTGCCCGCAAGGGGCAGGTTAGGGGCTGATTGATGGGTGGCAGTGACAGGGGGTGATTGATGGGTGGCAGTGACAGGAGGTGATTGATGGGTGATTGATAGGTGATTGAGAGGTGATCAGTGGGTTATTACAGGGAAGAACAGATGTAAATAATGCACTGGCTAATTGATAAGGGAGGGGGTCTGAGGGCAATCTGAGTGTGTGGGCAGGTGATTGGGTGCCCGCAAGGGGCAGATTAGGGTCTGATCTGATGGGTAACAGTGACAGGTGGTGATAGGGGGTGATTGATGGGTAATTCGTGGGTGTTTAGAGGAGAGAACAGATGTAAACAATGCACTTGGGAGGTGATCTGATGACGGGTCTGCAGGCGATCTGATGGTGTGGGTGGGTGATCAGATTGACTGCAAGGGGCAGGTTAGGGGCTGATTGATGGGTGGCAGTGACAGGGGGTGATTGACAGGTGATCAGTGGGTTATTACAGGGGGGATAGATGCATACAGTACACAGGGGGGGGGGTCTGGGGAGAATCTGAGAGGTGGGGGGTGATCAGGAGCACCCAAGGGGCAGTTTAGTGCTTTAAAAAAATAGCATTGACAGATAGTGACAGGGAGTGATTGATGGGTGATTAGGGGGGTGATTGTGTGCAAACAGTGGTCTGGGGGGTGGGCAGGGGGGGTCTGAGGGGTGCTGTGGGCAATCAGGGAGCGGGGGGGAGATCAGTGTACTTGGGTGCAGACTAGGGTGGCTGCAGCCTGCCCTTGTGGTCCCTCGGACACTGGGACCACCAGGGCAGGAAGCAGCCTGTATAATACACTTTGTATACATTACAAAGTGTATTATACACTTTGTAGCGGCGATCGTTCAGCTAGTAATCCGCCGGCACTTCCGAACGGCCGGCGGGTTACAGCGCGAGGGGGGCGGAGCCTGTCGCCGCATAACCACTCCCGCCGCCGCCACCGCCGATGGGCGTATTGCGGTCGTTTGGGCCCAGCCCTTGCCGCCAGCCATCGGCTGTGGGCGGTCCGCAAGTGGTTAATGTTGGGCAGACAACAACATACTAGGGCAGAGAGTGCCCCCAAAATGAGGGGGCATTAAACCTCTGCTTTGGACCAAACTGTATGGTCATCTGCAAGAGATGTCAGTTGCACCTGAAATGGAACAGGAGCATTGAACACTTTACATAAATAACATGGGAGGCACACAACTGAGCAGGCCCAGATTTACATCACAGGAGCCTATAGGCACAGATGTCCTGGCATGCTAAACTTCACCCTCCAGAAACCCACAAACCCCTGCTGAACCGCACCGCACCACAAGTGTGCTGGCTGACCCAGCTGTTACTTCTCCCTTATTCGTCATAGGTAGCTACAGGTGTCCCTTAGCATTAGGTAGCCAGCTAGTGCTGCCCCCGACTGAAGAGAGATCTTGTCAGTGGAATGCCAAGAGCCTGGGGATTAAACTCTAATTTACGCTCTGCTCAGGACTCTGCATAGAAAAGGAGGGAGGGAGGCACTAGGGGAGGGTAGTGAGCCACCCCTCCATCATCAGGCGCCTGTAGGCACGTGCCTACAGGGCCTTATGGTAAATCCAGCCCTGCAACTGAGCATAGTGTCCACTTTGTCCAGAGAAAAAAGAGCTATTGGCTTAACCTTCCCCTTCTTTCACTATTGAACCTGCATCCTTCTCCTCAAAAACGCAACATCTGTGCATTGTGCCGGAAAAAAAAGGCAAAAACTAGGCACCACATGTACAGTATATGTGGGTCTATCTTCTATGGAGTGGCAGCCCCTGCAGCTATTAAAGGTTTGGGAGGAGTGGTTCACTAACCTGCCTTCTATCTACACCTGCCTAAATAATACCACCCCCCTGTGCTCAGCTATAGTATAGCAGCCACTGTTCTAACTTAAAGCTTGGCGCCCGCTATAGCTGAACCCCAAATACCAAAGTAACCCATCAACTATTCTGTAGCTGCATGCCCAATTCATATCCCACAGAAGTAAAACAATCCCCAGCCACTAGAGCCAAACGGCACTTGCCTGTACCACAGCTGAGCGCCTATTACAGATCCTCTGCCATTACGCCACTAGCCGGAGTTCACCTATGCTATAGCAAACTCCGCAGCCCAAATTACACACTGGGCACTGCCATAGCCATTAACTGCATTGCAACCTCTAGTGGCACCCAAATCAGTATACAAACAATGAAAGGATTGTTCACACTATGCTGTGAACGGAGAGAACTCATTAGAAATGAAATTTGACAGCATACTTGTAAATATCCATTCCAGCCATAATCACTTTCATTCTTGCTTACCTTCACTCAGCATTGATTGACTTGTTTATATTATTGATGAAAATAATTTATGCATGATTAGCCTTAAAGTATGGAGTATGTACATGGGTGTTGGCATACTGTAGAAGCTAGGCCTCCTCTGCTTTAAGTTGGATTGATTGCTGTCAGTGTAACTGGTGGGAGGGGCCATCCACATACTGCCATTAGGAATGGCTGGAAAGGCGATTTCCGATTCTTCGGAAATTACAATTTTCAAAAATGCAGATTACTGATTTCACAGAAATCTGATTTTCCGATACCGATTTCCCTGGAGATTGATTTTTGTTATTAAAGTTATGTAATTAAAAAAAAGCATATGGACTTGTAATTAAAAAAATGTTTTTTTTTTCCTGGAATGTGTTAGATACATTGCAGATGTCTGCTATTCAGGAGCGCTGCCAGCAAACAAGTGAGCCAAGCCCACTCTTGGGGCCTCACGCTGCGGGGGCCTCGCTTGCTGCTGGCGGTGGGCGTACGGGCACCTGGCAGAAATGTAGGGAGAGAGAAGTTACTTTCCACTTACCTGCCTGGATCCTGCGCAGCTTCTATGTACTTCCTGTCCCGGCCGGCGTCTGTCGCTATGGTAACAGCGCTCCCTGTGATGACGTGACCACATGTCATCACAGGGGGAGTGCTTACCGATGCGACGCGTGCTGGGAAAGGCTGAAGATAGAAGCTGCGTGCAGGATGAAGGCAGGTAAGTGGAAACTTCTCTCTCCCTGCTCCCCCCGCCTACCTATCTAACCTATACTGGGGCCTATACCTATCTAACTTATACTGGGGGCATAAACCTATCTAATCTATACTGAGGGCATATACCTATCTAATCTATACTGGGGCATATACCTATCTAATCTTTACTGGGGCATATACCTATCTAATCTATACTGGGGACATATACCTCTCTAATCTATACTGGGGCATATACCTATCTAACTTATACTGGGGCATATACCTATCTAACCTATACTGGGGGGCATATACCTACCGGTATCTAACCTATACTGGTGGACATATACCTATCTAATCTATACTGGGGGCATATACCTATCTAACTTATACTGGGGGCATATACCTATCTAACTTATACTGGGGGCATATACCTATCTAATCTATACTGGGGCATATACCTATCTAACTTATACTGGGGGCATATACCTATCTAACCTATACTGGGGGCATATGCTTATCTAATCTATACTGGGGCATATACCTATCTAATCTATACTGGGGCATATACCTATCTAATCTATACTGGTGCATATACCTATCTAATCTATACTGGTGCATATACCTATCTAATCTATACCGGGGCATATACCTATCTAATCTATACTGGGGGACATATACCTATTTAACCTATGCTGGGGGCATATACCTATCTAATCTATACTGGGGCATATACCTATCTAATCTATACAGGGGCCTATACCTATCTAATCTATACCGGGGCATATACCTATCTAATCTATACTGGGGGACATATATCTATCTAACCTATGCTGGGGGCATATACCTATCTAATCTACACTGGGGGCATATACCTGTCTAACCTATACTGGCGAACATATACCTATCAAACCTATACTGGGGGAATATACTTATCTAATCTATACTGGGGGCATATACCTATCTAACCTATACAGGGGCCAACTATATGGGCTACCTATACTGGGGGGGACCTATAGCTGGCTACCTATACTGTGGGCACCTATATCTGTCTCCACGTTGGGGGCGCATTTTACGCCCTCGCCCTGGGTGCAATTTAGCCTAAAAACTGCTAGTATTTGGCTCCACCCACATCATGTTTTGGTCACGCCCACTTTTCACTTTTGATGTGTGGATATCCATTTTGTAGCGTGCCGCTTCTTTTGTGGATGGGGGCCTCAAGTTATGGACTGCTTGGGGCCAACAAAACCTTAGCTGCACCCCTGCTGCTGTTATGTGGACATCCTCGATACACTACCGAATTCTATGGTTGGCCAAATACTTCTGAGTCAAAAGCATTGGACTAATCACAGGCTGCAGAATTTTTCTGTGGAAATATGAATACCGACGAAATGTTATAACTGGGTAGTACCTGAGTCCTGTAATTGGTCTAAAATTCAGATTTTGCATTTTCTGATTGGTCCAATACTACAAAGTATTTCTGAGTCATGTGTTTGGCCTAAAATTTCTGACTTAAAGAGAACCAGAGAGGAAGCACCCTCATGTATTTTATTACATTTATCAGTGGGGACATGACAGTAAACACCTACCCTGCTTTTAGTTTCATTCTTATCTGCTTAATTAGTCTATTAGCAGCTGTGATGAGAATCCCCGACTGGCTCAGTCTAGGTTTAACCTGGAATCATTATAGCTGAGTCACTCTCCTGTGGAGTCTTTTCAAGCCCAAGCCTGCCACCTCCTGGCTTAGATTTCCTGCTTTGCATACTGAGAGCTGTGATGACATGGGAGGGGCTGCTGCTGCTGAAACAGACAAGTGTGGCTGCAAGCCTGCAATATGATCTGTGTGCTCTCAGCATAGATACTAATGATGACTGCAGTTTCATTCCTATGAGAGACACTTCCTACAGGCAGCTGCACATCATACCAAAATGAAAGCACATAGTCTTAATAGCAGCCTAGTCTCATATAGCTTAGACAGCACATCCAGAACAACTCATAACCCGGAAGCAGAAGGTATATGAGCCGGTGGCCATATTTGATTTTTCCTGGAGCAATAATGGAGAAAAAAAAAGGCACACCAGAGCGGCGAAATTATCAGGTAGAGCATATGTTTATTTTGTGTGAAACGTTCATCTCTGGTTCCCTTTAAGGCCAATCAAAACATTTGAAATTTAGAAATACTAGGTAGTACTGACCATCTCTATGCAGGAAGTAGTATGCAAACAGGGGTAAAGGACAAGCCAGCAACAGCAACCAGAGCTGAACACATACTGAAAAAATACATACATACCCAAGAAAAGGGGAGCTTCTGGATCCTGTAGAGGCTTCCTGTGTCCTCCTTGCCGTTTGCCAGGTCTCCTCAGAAGAACCAGGCAGCCCTCCTCTTCATGCATGAGCACTGCTGTGCTGTACCTACATGAGTATGGTCGCACTTGTGCAGTAGAACGGACCCAATCTTGCATAAGAGGCTCCGTCTTACCGCAGCCACACTCATTCCTGAAGAGGAGTGTGACCCTGAACTTCACTCCAACAAACCCTAGTCGGATGTCTTCAAGAAGTCTGCGCTCCGCAACAAGGGAATGGAGGGCAACCTGGATCTACAGGTAAGTATGTGTTTTTCAAGTAGGTGTTCAACTTTATTTAAAAAATAAACAGCAAGGATCTGTCGGTGTCCCAGGCTTATTTTTACATTTGTATTTCTTGCTAACTGACAGCATAAAGAATGCAGCATATTAGTAAATATGAACACCAGTTTACAAGAATTGTGATAATCCAAACATATATATTGATGTAACTAGGAAATTGGATTTAAACGCTATCTCCTGGCTATCACAGCTATTCCTCCGGACGCTGCCCACGCACTTCCTGTCCTGCGCCGCATCTCCTATAGGCTGCACGGCGTTAGTCACTCCCCCATTGATACACCTGTCAGTGAGTGAGTCTGTCGCAGCACGCATTCAGGCATGTTTGTCTATGTCTGTTTATAGCATCTGTCAGCCGATACACAAGAAACAAAAAGACTCTTGAAAACTGATCTGCTCCTTTTTGCTGAATATTTAATGCTGGCTGCACCAAAGAAAAGACGCACACATCTTTCCTTTTTTTTTCCCATGCTTGTCTTCTTGCCCTCTTTAATTTTCCCCGGGGAGGGATGTGTTTCAGCCTTGGTTGCTTGAAGAGCCCATTTACTCGGAAAAGATCTTTAATAACCCCCTGTTTTGGCGTTCTTCCTGTCTCTGCAAGAGTACATTTATTTCATCCCAGCCACCTTCTAGCAGACTTTTGTGTATATATTTTCAGGGAAATTTGATTGCTTGTATAGATTTTTAAATCAGTTTTTCGGATCAAGTTCAGAAATATGTAAACTGTTTGCCTTGTTGCAAGCAACTCTGTAATGAGTCTCTTTCAATGGCATCAAGTGATCTCCAAGCAAGGCCTAAGCAGATTAAAGCAGGCAGTAATTGGAAAGCAAGTAACCTTTCCAAGACCAATTGCAAGAAATTTAAGCCTTCTTCCAAATGTTTATTAAATTGAGGCCATATTCACACTTATTGTGGTCTGAAATATGAACCAGTATTTTCTGTCCTGGGGTGACTGACTTTATAGAGCGTTAATGTACTCATAATGTACAATATTGTATGGCTGTTTTAGATGGGGTAGAAGCAGTGATTACATTTGGATTGAATAAACTGCATTAAAAGTCTGTTCTTCCCACAGCAAAGACCAGTGGAACAAGAAATACACTTAAAACATTTAAGCTACTTCTGGCTTACCGCATATAACCCGTTGCATGCTGGGCTGACCAAATAATCCCCCTGCTTTGTGCATGGAGCGTGGAACTATGGGAAATTGTGATACGGGGTTCTTTCTGTGAAAGACAGAATTAGTAAAAAAAATAAATCTACAGAAGACTGTACCAATCTGCAAAACTGATTAGACAGTTAAGAATAGTAACTGACTATATGAACCAGCATGCTTCGCTGGTGCACAGTTTTACAGGTATATAATCAAGATATTAACAGTCATTATACCTATGCTGGGATAAAGCTAAATTCTGTAGACTGTTCTATTGCCAGTAGTCATCATCATTTTCCAGGGATATAGTTAATTGGGCTGGCTGAGCTGGCTACTAATGTCAGATACATATGCAGAGTAATATCAGAAATTATACAGTACTTTGGGTGATTAATGACAGGGCTTTGTCTACCACCGTTGCTGCCTGTAACATAGTTTAACTCCAGCCAAAACTTTTCTTTTTAGTTCTTGACAGAAGCAGGGAAAGCAGAACCAGTGGGCTAGCTACAGAGCCATAGGCTCCCGATGCAAACATTACACTAGTGGTGCCTTTCTTTGGTTGTCTGTACCATAGTCACATGATACGGACAACCAAAACCACCTCCTCAAAGACAGTCACTGTGTGAGAGAGGTGTAAGTGGAGCAAAATTAAGTGATTTCCACTGCAGGACCTATTAAGAGCTATTGCAGCAATTAGAGGGGGCCGTTTGTGGGCCCCTTAGATCCAGGGACCTGGTGCAGTTGTAGCCTCTGAGCTCCCCTCACAATGCACCACTAGTTAGAACATCTTTCAGGTTTTAAAGTGTACCTGAGACCAAACTAATTGCATGATTTATACTCACCTGGGGCTTCCTCCAGCCCTATGAAGACCGACGGTTCAATCGTCTTCCTCCCCGGCCGCTCCATTCTCTCATTCTAAGCTTATTTAGTTTGGCAAGTTGCGTCCAGTCATTCTATTGTGCGTGGCCCTTCCGTGCACATGCCTCCGTCCCACTCCCAGCTCAACTGGCCAAACTAACACAGCTCAGAATGGGACAACAGAGAGACCAGGGAGGACGGCGATGGAGCCCACGGTCCTCATGGGGCTGGAGGAAGCCCCAGGTATGTATAAATCATGCAATTAGTCTGGTTCCATGTACACTTTACAGCCTGAAAGATGTTCTAACCAGTGGTGCATTGTGAGGGGATGCAGAGGCTGCAATTAGCCTGGTCTCAGGTTTCTTTTAAGTGTGGCCCATGTCCCTTATCACTTCCTACTGTCTGTGGCACTGCCTCTGCCCTCTGGATCAGGAAGTGAGCAGACTCTTCCCCATAGGAAGACTGACAGTAAAAAAATGCTCTTTTATAACAACGTTTTCTTTAAAGTTATCATGTACAGGATTTCATCAATTGTTATTAGTTATATAGTATGAAGCCTTGTCACCTCAGTACCACTACCACTCACTGTGTTAATTGTAAGTATGTTACCTTGGGAAAGCTGTGGAACCCAGTCTTTAAGCACAGAAGAGCCCACAAATAACCTAAGAACCTAAGAAGTTGGCCTTCCCCACTGTCAGTACTGCCGGCGATTTGAGCTGGTTGGTAGACTGCTAGTTAGTTGAGTGCCAGATAACCGGGACTTTACTGTATGCATTTACAGTATGTATTTCAGTAATTTCCCTAATATTTTTGTCATTGAAAATGTTCATAAAACATTACCCACAATGTTATTTTTTTGTTGTGTATAGAAACATATTTTTTTTGTAATTACTCAAATAAAAACAACACGCTTCTTTCCCCTATCTCATTGATGCTGTGTTGCAAGTGCAGGCTTGTATTCTCCTGGAAACAGAAGAAAGGGGGCATCAATGTTTTCCCTCCTTTGCAAGGCACTCTAGTCCTATAATAATAACAAAGTTCATCCCAAGATCAGTATCCAAGAGGTCACTGAAGCTAACCCTAACCATGTGAGGCTAGGCCCTAACCCCCTTCTCCCAAATAGGTGAGGCCAATCACAGTGCTGCTCGGATACCCCTTTTCAAAATCCGGAGTGACCCGGATCCGGATACCCAGATATCCGATCCGCGTCGGATATCCGAGTTCAAAATTTTCCAATCCGAATCGGATATCCGACCCCAATATCCGGCGGATTCGGATATCCGGGTAGTAAACCGGAAGTGGCCTTTAAATTGCTTTAAAAACATTTTTTAGGGTATATGAGGCATGTAGCATCATTATTTTGTAAAGAGGAACACTAATTGATGATGTGGGGACTTAAAATCCCCCCCCCCCAAAAAAAAATATTGCTGTTAATTAACATTAGGCCTAGGTTACAGACAGCGGTCGTGCAGCCCACATTGTGTCCAAAGTCCAACCGCACAACTGGGACATGACAGTTTTCAGCCAAGACACCTCCAAAAAAATACGCAGCAATTGTGTCACACTGTCACACTATGACATCAATCAAGCTAATTAACAATTTAACAACAGTGTAGTGATAGTAGTGAAGGGGTTAATCACTGAACAGCTTTACGTTCCTGCTAAACAGGAAGCAGCGTGTGTACCAGCATCTATGCAGAGCAGGAGGAGACCGGTGGCAAGTGAGCGGCGATTGGAACCTGGGAGGTAAGTTCTGACTATTTACAGCACTTCCCTGCGTGCTCACTCTGCACTCAGAGGGGGGAGCATGGAGGGCGGCCCGAGGAGAGGAAGGGAGGGGGAGGTAGGGCTGCCCTCCCTGCGGCTGCAGCTCCCCCCTCCATTATGGGGGGGGGCACCTACCTAACCTATACTGGGGGGCAGCTACCTAACCTATACTGGGGGGCAGCTACCTAATCTAATCTATACTGGTGGGCACCTACCTAATCTAACCTATACTGGGGGGCACCTACCTAACCTAACCTATACTGGGGGCAGCTACCTATCTAACCTATACTGGGGCACTTACTTATCTAACCTGTATTGGGGGCACCTACCTACCTAGCTAGCCTATACAAGTGGCAACTATACTGGCTACCTATATTGGAGGCACCTACCTAACTAACCTATACTGGGGGCACCTACCTATCTAACCTATGCTGGGGGCAACTATTCTGGCTACCTATATTAGAGGCACCCACCTAGCTAACCTGTACTGGGGGCACCTACCTATCTAACTTATACCGGGGGCACCTGGCTATCTAACCTATACTGGGGACAACTATACTGGCTACCTATGCTGGAGGCCCCCTGGCTAACCTATACCGGGGGCAACTATACTGGCTCACCTATGCCTGGCTACCTATACTGGGGAGACCTATAGCTGGCTACCTATACTGGGGTACCTATTCTTGGCTACCTATACTGGGGGGACCTATACTGAGTGCAACTAGACCTGGCTAACTTATTCTGCGGGCACCTATACCTGGGGGGGGCGCAATTTTTATACCCTCGCCCTGGGTGCATTTTAGCCTAGAAACTGCACTGAGTGAACCTGACTTGCCTAATCTCCATGCTCCATCCAGTGACTGACTAAGCATTACCTTGTACTCATATTGTGCTGCGTAATCTGGTTTGTCTTGTATTCATGTATTGTCATATTGCTGTATGTCACCCCTAAATATTGTCTGTAACCTAAACTAATGTCCAGCGCAAAGTAATATGTTGGCGCTTTATAAATACAATAAATAAATAAATAAACTTGCAAGTGGTCCGCAAAAATGCTTACACTATAAAGAAACGCTTAAAAATGTGTCCCTCTTTTGGTATAAAAATCGTGTGACAATTAAAAGCCGGGGAGGTTAAGCAAGTATGGCAGCTCTAACTCGCAGGTCTGCTGTAAAGGGATTCCTACTTTGTGTCAAAGAGAAAACCCCTTGAAGAACAGACTTTGAAAAACTCTGATATATTATGTGGTCCATTTAACCCAGGATGCCAAATTCTCCTTTCTAGCTGTCTGTATATCCAATTACAATAGAATGGCGCAATAAGAAAAAAAAAATCTTTCCTTATTAAGTCAAGTATGAAGAGCTCTCTTCCCGTATTTCTTCCAACAGCATTCTGCTCATTCTGCTGCACACATAACTAATTGATCTACAGTATATTCCATACTTCTATTACATTATTATGGATGAAGTGTCACCTTTCTCCTGAATGTATCATAACCAGATTCCACAAGTCATTAGCTGTTTGTAGAAATCAAACATCTTAACAGGCATGCTTATTACTCTGTGATCCTTCCTTTATGCCTGCTGCAGCTGGTTAAGGCCTTATAACAGAGATGATGTCTCGAAATGTCACTCAGTGAGAAAATAGAGAGGCCTCCAACATGTCTTTGTGTCATTCAACAGTGGAAACATGTCTTTAGAATATTTTATCTGTTTCAGCATCTAATTCTCCTTATTAGAACTAATATTAATAGCGATGTGCATGATATCTTTATTCAGCACAGCATGCTCGAGGCACAGTCCTTCCTAACAGTTCCATATCAAATCCTATTAACATCACATGTCACTGCCTAATTGCATTATTACAAGTGAAGAGATTGCAGCTCATCTCTAATTGGACCTGTTAAGATATGATCCAGCACCAGTTTGGTAGGTTTTTTGTATTAAGCTTTGCATTGTCAGATGACTCGCTTGCCAAGAGCTACCTCATTTGTCGTGACAGCCGGGCAGCTATCTGGCCTAAGATAAAAAACCTCCATAACAATTCCTCTACAGCTTGGTGAGCAATATTGGTGTGTCTGTCTACTTCCTGCCTGAATAATCGCCTTGAAAATAGGCATTTATATGAGCAGAAAGGATTTAAAAATAACATGTGGCTTAATTAGTAGCAGCACAAGGGACGATCGGAATTGCCGAAATCTGATTTCATCAGAATGCCGACATTCCATACTGATGGCCAACTTAAAAATGTGTTTCGCCATTTCTGACTTTTGCTTTGAAGTCTATGGCACCAACTTTACTAGTTAATTGAAAACCCTCAAACATGATATTGTCAACAAACTGTAATGCATGGCAGAGCTGCTTGTGATCACACATTTAAAAAAAAAAATCTTGTTCTTTTTGTGATAATCGAAGTTAAAGTGAACTCGAGGTTAAAATTAAATGATGAGATAAACAACTGTATCTATCCTCTTATACCTAAAAATTACCTTTTTTAGCTATTCCATGGTTTTATTTTATGTTTAAACATTTACAAAGTAGATTTAATGCTTTATTATCTCCGCTCAATTGAAGTCTATTTATTAAGTGTCCCAGAACAACAAGAGAAATATTGACCTTTTTTTAATCTATCCTTTGTACTCAGAAGTTGTTGTCTGCAGGAAAAGGTTTCATGGCTGTAATTCCTTATCAGTGAAGGTTACGCTATGTGTGACAAGACAGAAACTTCCCATTGCATGCCTGAAAGTGAACTATTTCAGGCAAAGAAAGAGAAAAAGAAACACAGCCTAGTTATTTGTGGGCTTGGCATTGTACATACATGTTTATTTCATCATGTCACATGTCACCTCGAGTACACTTTAAAGTTTTGGTCAGAAAACATGTGTTTAAACCTAGATGGGGAGAGTACAGTGGTTTGTACCTCATTAGCATATCCATGTTTCAAGTTTTCATGCTCAAGTCATAGTGTTGGACTGGGAGGGGGAAAAGCTGAGGAAATCCACTTGTTGGCCAAGCAGCAGTAATCAGGTGTTGCTGTTCACAGTGAAGACTTGCTACAGGTTTCTATTGGGAGTGATAACACAGGGTTTCTGCTGCTTGGAAAGCAGGTGGATTTTCTCAGCTTTTCCACCTCCCAGTCAGACACAGCCAAGTCATTTTCAGCTACAAAACCAAAATAAGTGTGTTGTTCAGCCTATCATAAAATCAAAGTTGCCAGGTATACTTTTTATTTCTATTTAAGCTCTTGCATGCTGATCATTCAGAAGCCTTCCTTCTCCCACAGAAGGCCAAACCTTACTGCCTGTAAAGGAGTTATTTGCCTCACAACAATTTTTATGACATACTGTGAATTAATATCTGCATCAAGCTTTTGGGTGCAGATAATAATGTTGTAAGCAGGAGCTTAAATTTGACTTTGTGAAGCCTCCCAAGTCCCAACATAACTTTGATTTCAGTTAAAGCCTGGGTTTGTTTTTTTTCCCAAGAGAACATTTAAAAATGGTTTATCTGGTTATAATCCCCACCGCTGTTACTACCACTGCACAGATTCTCCCACTGATCCTGACACCACTCTGATACTCTGGTTGGTTCTTCTGCCAGAGTGACCTTGCACCACCCAGTTCCACCATTGATAGTCCCTTAATGAAAAATGCCTTGTAGTGGGATTGAGCTACCTCTTTTCATTCCAGCTGTTGGACCCCTTCAGTTCAGCTCCTGCCCACCTACATCATATGTTTGCTTCCTCCATCTCATTATTGCTTCTGAACCTCACTGCAGTTGTTAAACTGCATGGTTATTCACAATCATTGACAGCAGCAGTAGAGGAATGCAGATATATAGTGGCTTAATGTATGAAACCTGATAGCTAGAAAGGAGAAGTAACTATACCACCCACCCTTTAGCAGACTCCTTATGGGACTTCAGCATTGTGGGGGACCATTGGCAAGAGGGATGACAGCTAGCCTGCACCGGTGGAGGGATCAACATTATCCACCTTGCTGCCAGTAAGTATGGCAAGTATGAAACTCAGTTTTAACTGTGGCGAAAGTGAACCTGCATTTTGGTAGGGAGTGTTATCTCACCTATGCTGCCGCCTCTCAGGGATGCAGTGCATGCTGTTCTCCATCTTTTGGATACTCATATCTTCCCAGCAGAACTTCCTGCTCTGAAAGAAGAAGTGTAGGGAAAATGCAGAGCAGCTTGCAACATGTCAGCAGGAGGCAAGATATAGGCGAATTAACACTTCCTGCATAGGTGAATTAATACTCTCTGCCTCCACCAACATGCAGGGCAAAACTGAATTTGGTACTTGCCACGCCTATCTGTCAGATGACCTAAATATAAACCAAGATTTGATATATAAAGTTTATATTTGAGTATGTTTGGTACTAGTAAAATTGAATTCCCAACACACTACAATTATGAAACTAGGAAGTAAGAACAAAAAAATAAAAAATAAGCATCTTCATGAACAATGCATTAAACTACATAGTCCACAGCAGATCTATTTCATGAATAACAGAATTGTGTGCATACACATGTACTAAACATGTCATACCATTTTACAATGCAAAGAATCATATTCCCATGAATAGTTGAGACTAATGCATCCATGACAGCATGGAACAGTCTCCCTTTTTTCTCTGCCAACGGAGCAAAAAAATAAAAAGCATTTGGACTACCCTGAAGGAAATACAGTCAGTGGCACATCTTTCCTGAGAGACGTAATTGTATTGTTTTCATTTTTACACACAGTAAACAACACAGTTGTCTGCATGGTCAGTGTTTTGTGTTATGTGCAAACAAAAGCTGAGGAAAATGGAATAAGATGTCAATGTCAGAGCAGTGAACAGGTGGTAGCTATGGAAACACTAGAGTTCAAAGAGTGAGGCCATATCCTGGCTCTTTATGTATTCCACGACTTTATTATCAACAATATTTTACTCATGTAGAATTAACGTATTCTGTTGTGTTAAAGAGAGAGAGAGAGAGTAAGAGAAATGGACATGAGTAAAACATTATGTACCAGGCTAAACATAACTGGCAAACAAAACAACTGGGATACAGGTCAAGGCTGCTTACACCCACTAAAGTAAATATTCAGGGGGAATGAGGCTCAGGCCACCATCTACCGTACATTAGTCTGATTTAGCTTAGGTTTAAAAAAGAAAATGCACGTTGACCTTCAGTTCCAGAAGTGTCTAACCGATACAACTGCTAACTGGCCAGACTTTTACAGGATTGATCAGTGAAAATTACCATCGTTCAAATATACCTCAAGGGTTGTTGAGCTGAACAGGAAAATGTGGGATTAGGATTCAGAAGTTTTGAATCCAAACACCATTGAAGCCAGTAGGAAAATTTCATTTGCTTTGTTCTTGTCTCTGTAGAACAACTACCCCAGCCAAGTTGGAGGAAATTTCAGCTTCTCAGTGCCTCCCAAATGTTCAGTTTGTTTTAGAGAAGTCTTCAGGGTGTCTGCGTTTCATTACGCATATCATAGTCTTAATGAAACTCGCGTTCCAAGGCTCACTACCGCGCTTCTTCTTTCAAGCTGGAAAAAGGAAGCGCAGAAGTGAGTCTTGGAACTCGGCTTTAATTGCACCTATGGCGTGTAATGAAATGTAGACGTCCCAAAGACCTTTGGGTAAGTTATCCCACAGTCAACGTGAGGCCATTAGACTTCATATGAATTCCGAATTCGAGTGGTACTCTACTCGAAAGCCCACGCCTGTTCACTTGCTCCAACCTACTGACCACCTGACACCTAGTTGCTAAATTGTAACCAGCACAATTATCATCTACATGTTTTCTATTTACCTACATACAGTGTTTAACTTCAGCTAACATCTGCCTGAAGAAGGGGACTAGTTCCCTGAAAGATTGCATACCTAAACTTTATCAGTTAGCCAATAAAATGTATTAGGTTTATAAAACGTGGATTATTTTCTATCTATATACAGTTATTGGCTAACACAATACAGAAATGATTTTGCTACTACTTGTACAAGCAAACCTGAAGTGAAAACAAACTTGATAAGTGATGTGATAAATAATTATATCTGTAGCAATAAGTCAAAATAATGGCCTCAATTCTGGTAGCTATGTGAGGTAAAAAAATTTTGTAGGTAAAACATCTCATGAGGTATTTTCCTCTTCTTTTAGCAATTCTGAAAGATTTTTCTCCCTTTCTGAACATGAGGTAAAACATGAGGTAAGTGCATAAAGTGAGGTAAAACATGGAGGTATTTCAGTGGTAAACCTGCAGTAAATAAATAGTAGTCTTTAATTGTCTTCCATAAGTTAGGATAGTCTTTGAAAGATGTTTTTTTTTTTGAGGGGGAAGGTGTATTTGATTATGTAGCAACCTATGAAAAGTATATTTATAGGCATCCCTTTAAAAAAAAATCCAGTAAATATTTAGAGTTTCATTTCTACTATTCTTTTATATTACACAGCCTGAATAGGAACAACACTAAAACAGCAATAGGAACTCCACTAAAAACTGCAAAATGCATACAAACTGAGTTTGCCTCCAGGTACAGGCAGGTCTTAAACTGATCGGTAAATTATGTGCTAACATGCCCCATAATTTCCACGAGAATGGCTATTTTTGGTAAATTACCTCATGAATTACCTCAAAATTTACCTCATGAGGTAAAACATGACTAAAACCTACCAGAATTGCTAAATGTCATTACCTCATGAGATAAATTACCTCGCATGAGGTAATTTGTTTGATAACCCTACCAGAATTAAGGCCAATGTAATTTTTCCTGGAGTCACATATTCTTATTTTGGGTTTAAGGGCTGAAAACATCAGAATTTTTGAGTCGTGTTTCATCCGAGTCAGGCAAAAACAGCGCTGGAAGTTCGGGCACAGTTGACGCTGCCATGGGTCGTAATGTGAATTACGGCTACAGTGGCGTTCAGTCAGTAATTTGGGCACCATCAAAAGCCCAAATTACGATAAAAACAGCATAATTTGGGCCACTAGCAATAGCTGGCAGCTGGATTATGTCTTACCCCAGTGTCAATGGCAGCTTGGAGGGACAATAGTAATTAACACCGCCGGGACCTTTGCAAGAGTAAGGCTTTACCCTGCGCCCAAATTTCTTGGCACCTTAATTACATGTACAGGTTTCAGCTCACTTAGAATTCCTGCTATTCAGCTTTCACACAGAGAAATGATGACCTATTGAACTTTTAATCATTGTCTTGCTATCAGGAGTATTTGCACAGCCAAACCTTTACCATTAACCTCCCTGGCGGTTAATTTTTTTTGCCAAATTGGCAAAAATCCTTTTTTTTTTAAAATTTTTTTCTGTGTTTCATGTAAAGCTACCAGAGTGGTAGCTACATGAAACACCACTAGAGGGCGCATGAGTCCCTCTAGTGCGATCGTCGCCGGCATCAATAGCAAACAGGGGAACGCGTATATAACGCGTTCCCCTGTTTGGCTTCTCCTGTCGCCATGGCGACGATCGGAATGACGTCATGGATGTCAGCCGACGTCCTGACGTCAGACACCTCCGATCCAGCCCATAGCGCTGCCCGGAACTCATTGGTCCGGGCAGCGCAGGGCTCTGGCGGGGAAGGGGGCCCTCTTGCGCCGCTGCGTACGGGCGATCGCCGCCGAGCGGCGGCGATCAAGCTGTACGCGCGGCTAGCAAAGTGCTAGCTGCGCGTACAGCATTTTGAATGGAGGCAATCGCCCCACCAGGGGCTGAGATATCTTCCTGCGCGGCATAGCCCGAGCTCAGCTCGGGCTTACCGCCAGGAAGGTTAAAAACAAATATATAATATGAACGGGAAAGTTCTAAGTAGGAGAGGTACTCACATGTTAAAGGACCACTATTGCGAAAGAAGTAGGCAGTTAAAATCTGACAGAACCGACATGTTTTGGACTAGTCCATCTCCTCATGGGGGGATTCTCAAGGTTTTTTTTGTTTTCAACAGCATGTCCTAAATGGCAATTTAATTACCAAAATAGCAAGATACCAGCCAGCCTCCCTATTCACCTGCACACTATTTTGTGAGTTAGACTTTGCAACTGCTGTTCAGGAAATGCTGTTGAAAACAAAGAAAACCCTGAGAATCCACCATGAAGAGATGGACTGGCCCAAACTTGTCGGTTCTGTCAGATTTTAACTGCCTACTTTTTTCGCCATAGTGGTCCTTTATAGAAATTATCAGGGAAAAATGAAATAATGAGCTTTACTCGCCTGTGGCTTTCTCCAGCCGCTTGCAGCCGACTGTCCCACGCTGACCGCTCCACTCTCCGCCCCGGGCTCCCCGCACGGTGCAGAGGACGACCTCAAGGTCATCCCTATTGCGCAAAGCACCGCTGTCAATCATGGCCACGTTGTGCGGGGCTGACTGCGCAGGTGCAGTAGTTCTGCCCCTGCGCTGTGCGCCGCGGACAACATGGCCATGATTGACAGCGACGCTTCACCAGGCGCAGTAAGGACAACCTCAAGGTCATCCTCTGCACCGTGCGGGGAGCCCGGGGCGGTCAGCATGGGACAGTCAGCTGCAAGGGGATGGAGAAAGCCCCAGGTGAGTAAAGCTAATTTTTTCATTTTTTCCTGATGATTCCTTTAAGCTCATAATGCGCTTGGTGCACAAAGCAGTGGCGATACTACTGATACTTCTGACAGTAGGTACTGTGAGTTAATCTATAAGCGTGACCCGCAGTACTCATGTAGCACAACCACTACTACAGTAACAAATGTTACCAACTGTAATTAGTAATGCACATTACCATAGCAACGGTCACACTACCAGGGGCCATGCTAATAGCATAACTGGCTGTACTTACTGGCATAAATAAGGGTAATATTGCTATGCAAACCAATCTGTCTGTGCATGGCAATATTACTGCTGTTATGTGTATCAAGCCTACTGCCACTTGTCACTTCGGGTACTCTTTAACAAGCCAGTATAAAGAAAATGTATTTGCAAAAATACATATTTTTAACCAGTGACTTCCCTTTAATAATTTCCATTATAATATAGATAGCAGCATAATAATTAAGCCATGTAAAAGAGGTAGAATGAATACATGGTGAAATATGGCTGCCTAACTTTGGTTACATATACTGTACTCTTTATTAAATAAATGGCAAAACAATGAAAAAAAAATCCAACATTAAATCCATTCAGACATCTTCACAATATTATAACATCCGTCTGGTTGTGTTATTAATAATAATAAAAGAAGAATGATATTGGTTAAAAGGGAACTCTCTGAGTACAAAGAATTACTCGGGTCATTTTGATCTCCCCCTCCTCCAGACGTCTGAAAAGCTCACAAAATCTCAAACAGCCAAACACGATATTTCAACAATCTGTTAAACACTGAAACCAGCCTGCGTTCTTCCATTAACACTGCAATCAATTTTAAACAGCCATTTAAAGCTGTTGTAATACTTGTAACATAATAGCAATAATCTGGAGATGAGTTTTCCTGCTTGTTTTTATCTTTTCTTGCACAAGCCAGCAAAAAAAAAAAAACTTTCTGATTTCTAGTGCGCAGTCACACAATGCTCTGCAGAAATATGTAACGCGGTTGTGTCTTGCACTTAATATTATCATCTATATAAATAGAAAACATTATACAAATATAGGAAGTTGATAGTTTTCAAGTAAACCCAAAAAGATAAAAGGTGAGAAAAGAGTCCCATAAACAAAGCTAACCCAAGTCGAGACCAGATAGCGTGATAGCAGGAGATTCAAATTAACCCCTTCCTTCACTCCCCCTCCCCCGCGCAACGTAGTGGCGTAGCAGTTAGCACTCTTGCCTTGCAGT
The DNA here is from genome assembly GCF_040937935.1 of Hyperolius riggenbachi. Taxonomy (NCBI): domain Eukaryota; kingdom Metazoa; phylum Chordata; class Amphibia; order Anura; family Hyperoliidae; genus Hyperolius; species Hyperolius riggenbachi. The sequence goes on along the minus strand of NC_090654.1, from coordinate 199,502,623 downwards.
GCTAGGTCCTCGGTTTGAAAGCCAGCCAGGACATATCACTATAATTGGTATTAGACTGTGAGAATTCTGAAGGACAGTTAAGTGACAAGACAAAATACTTTGTACAGCGCTAAAGATGTTGGCGCTATATATACTCTAAATAATAATAATATATGAATTCAAACTTTCAATAAGTGTGTAGACTAGTGTTTTGTAAACATGGTTGAGATCAGGTTCCACCAGAACCTGAAATTGGAACATCAATGAACTCAATGAAGAATTCTCCAACTCAAATTTAATTCTGGTGCTGTGGATGCCGCTCCAGCGTACCGTACTGTATACTGTACATATCATGACTGGTAAACTACAACTTACAAATACAATGCTGTCTCTATTTTGCTTTAGACAATGTAGCCAGAAGGGCACTTTGGCCCACATTTGATGGTCATTTATCTATGTCCCTGGAGTTAAGATGAAGTCTCAAGGGGTGTAGGTATACTGGCACCAGTACAGGAAGTGGTTAAACACCACTGAAAAAAATAATGAACTAGGGCATGACAGAAATCAAAGATTTTATTTTAATCTCACACCAATATTCAGGTAAAAAAAGGATGTCCTAATCACAGTTAACCAATTTAACGAGTGTCCCAATCACTGCAATATATACGGTTCTACTAAAAATCTTGATTGACGAGCTCCCCTACCATGACAGCCATCCACTCTTTTGCTGTTCTGATCTTTTTATACAAACCTAACCCTAGGGGTGTGCTTTCAGTGTGCTGAACATTCATCCATTTTTTAATGAAGGGCATTCAAAACCAAAATACACCAATTATTACAACCTCTTGAACAGTATGCTGTGGATTTGCATTCAAAATCAAAATACACCAATAATTACTACCTTATGTATGCTGTGGATTTGCAGCAAGGTTATGCTAGGTACACAAGGTGCAATTTTCTGACAGATTTACTGTGAGATCAACTTTCCAACATGCCTGATATGATTTCCAATCAATTTTTAGATCAATTTTCCATTCACTCCTATGGCAAAACGTTCGGAAATCAGATCGGACATTGCATTGTGTGTACTTAGCATTAGTTACATCCCCTTCATCTTATTAGTCCCAAAAGAAAGGCTACATCTGAAAAGTGACTGCATTTTGCTATTATCAGGCTAGTAAGATCTGTAAAACTGTCTTTATGTAGCCATACTTGTTATACTGTACTGATCAAATTATGAGGTGGAACTTTTATGCTAGGAATACCAATCACTTGTTATTGATGGAATATGAGGGGGTAGTGGAGTTATGCAGCCACACTTGTTATACTATACTGGTCCCATTATGGGGTCGGAATCTTATGCTAGGCACACTAATTAATTGCTATTGAGGGAGTAGGAGGGGGTAATGGAGTTATGCAGCCACACTTGTTATACTATACTGATCCCATAATGGGGTGGGACTCTTATGCTAGGCACAATAATCAGTTGCTATTGAGGGCGTAGGAGGGGGTAGTGGAGTTTTGCAGCCACACTCACTATACTGTAATGATCATGTTGTGGGTGGGACTCTTATGCTGGGCACACTAATCAATTGCTATTGAGGGAGTAGGAGGCGGTAGTGGAGTTAGGCAGCCACACTCGATATACTGTACTAATCACATTATGGGGTGGGACTCTTAAGGTGGCCACTAACGGTCCAATTTCTAGTGAAAACTTGTTCGAGCGATCAGAAATTCTTGTTGTAAATAATCTCTGTTGATCGGCACAATGGATTATGAATGATTATAAAAACAGTCGCCCAATTGGATTTTTGTCGAACCAAAATTTGGATTTTCTTGTTGGTTATGATAGATAGAAAGCAAAGATTGGTTTGTTGATGGTGTAATGAACGATTTCACGTCCGATTGGAATTTCTGATCGCTCAAACGATTTTTCGCTAGAAATTGGACCGTTAGTGGCCACCTTTATGGTAGGCACACTAATCGATTGTTATTGAGGGTTAAGAGGGAGTAGAGGAGTTATGCGATCACACTTGTTACGTGGGGGAGTTATGCTGGCTTAACATAGTAATAGGGAGAAGGTAAAGGAGCCAGCTCTTATATTGTGAGGACTTGGAGGAGAATGGTAGCCTCATTTGTTGTTGGGGGAGAGGGGAAGGAGTGCCAACATGGCCACACAGGTTGTGTATATGTATACAAATGGGAGTCACCGCAGGTGGGAGTATAGAACAAAGTGAAGGAGGGCGCAAAGAAATTGTTGCTGAGGGCCCATGATTTGTAAATGCACCCCTGCATGACGTGATGCTTTCTTTCATCATCATGCATTGGTACTGCATCGTCCGTATAGGGATACATACCTACTGCACCTCAAACAACACTAACAAATCAATACTTGTTTATAAATTCAAACATTCTTTCAATTCTTCCACTCTGAAAGGAGGCAGTATTGGAGTAAATAAAACCCTGTCGTGCTGTTCAGTGTTGAAATGGTGCTGAAGAAATGTGTTCGGGTTCAAACTCAAACACCACTAGTTTTGGAGGATGTTGTGTGTTGTGCTCATTCATCTGTTTGGGAAGTGATTCTTGGACACAGACTTCAAGAGGAACTTTAGCAAAAAGGGGGGAAAAAATAAATCAATACATTGTAAAGTGAGAAGTTAAAAAATAGAAGGCAGATCAAGAAATAATTGATATCTGCTGTATAATTCGTTCATGTTGATCGACAATGAGCCTACACATCATCATGTTTACTACCGGCAGAGAAGAAAAAAACAGACAGCACCAACTACCATTATTTATAACTACACCCACTAACATTGCGATGGGTTAAAAGGCTGTTTTTTAATAGATATACATAAGTACAGAGGGAGATACTGTTTGCTTGACAAATGGAAACAGCTGTTATTTCCCACAATACAACAGGGTGCACAAACAGGAAACTGTCAGGACCTAAGCCTTGACGTCACACTGTGGGAGGGGTTTCACCACAATATCACACATACAGATGTCCCTGATTTTCTTCTTGAGAAAAGGTAGATATTTCTCATGGGAAAGGGGATATCAGCTACTGATTGGAATGAAGTTCAATTCTTGGTAACAGTTCCTCTTTAAAGAGGAACTCCAGCCTAAACAAACATACTGTCATTAAGTTACACTAGTTATGTTAATTAAAATAGATAAGTAATATAATCTCTTACCCACACTGTTTTAAAAGAACAGGCAAATGTTTGATGTCATGATGGCAGCCTTCTTTTTGGTTGAAAGGAGGTGACCGGGAGCATGAGACACAGTTCCAACTGTCCTGTCTCCTGAGCACCTTTCCCAGTTGCTAGGCAACGTGAATAACAACATAGGACATCCCATCATGCTCTGCACAGCATCAGGGGAAAAAAGCCCGGGCTTTATTTCTTTGATGAGTGGAGCTTAGCTAAAAATGCAGCAAAAAATGATGCTTTGGTAAGAAAAACAAAGTTCTGATGCTGTGAAACTGTTAAAGAAACACCAAGCCTTTCAGTTCTGCTGAGTAATTTTTAGTCCGGAGGTTCACTTTAAGTGCAGATATTTCTGTGAGGAAAGCGTGCTGACACCTGTAGCTATGGAAAATACTGAGTATTTTCTATATTTTGCCCAAGAATGCGGCAGGATTTCTTTGCTCTCTGTATGTGCTTTGTACAAATCAAAATACAAGTTCAATATAAAGTCTTATTACAAACCTTCCATACTACAAATGCAACATTACTTCTTTACATAAACACATTAAGCAGTACATGCTCCCTCGTTAAAGGGCCAAGTGCTAGATACTGTAAATAAACAGTCCTAGTCATGCCTAGTAGGGCCTCTGCTAAAGCATTGCTAAGTTATGAACTCATCTGGGTCAGGCCTTCTGACCTTAGCTGTCTTGCGCCTACTTAAATATTGATGAGGACAATGCAACTGGATAGCAAAATGAACCATGCTGCAGCTTTAGCAATTAATTTTATTGACAGAACAATCTGCCACCGTCGTGGCAGCGGTGGTGCCAAACTTTGTCTGCGAAAGTTATGCTGGGAGACTGCAGGGAGAAGAAACCGCATTTTATGGATGCACAAGGAATTCACAGAAGCTGTAATAATACCAGACCAAATCAAAGGGTAATTTGCTGCCTAAACTGTGTGTAGCAAAGTGCCGCCCCGCAGAGGCAGACAACACAATGTAGAGTCCAGTGGAGGACAAAGGACAAGATTCTGCATAAACACATGCTAGAATGCCATCTTTTTTCCTCCACATATGGCAAACAATGCTCAGCACTATAAATCCATAATTGTTCTAAGCGCTGTAGTTAGACAAGAAAGAAGCAAGTTCTTTGCTGTACAAGCTCGCTAATAATGCAGAGGCACCATGAACCTGCCCACCATGTGGTCCAACAGAGATTACTGTGCCAGCCCTTGTGCGTAAGAGTGGCTCACAGTGTGTGGTTTATCTTTAATGTGGATAGTTTTTTACCCTGTGCAATCTATTACTAGGCGATCAATACTTAAGAAAGAGAAAAAATCCATAAGGAGCAATCAGCTTATTGTTTAAAATGCATTTAATTTGCATGAACAGTTTCATTCTGGTTGCAGCTGGAGGGCTTGGGAAGAAGCTACAAGGCTAATGGCTGGAGGCTAACTCTTTCACTGCTGGAGGCTTTTGACTTGTGGAGATGACTCTTCGGTGTAACTCTCCAACAGTGGTTTGAGATAATATTCCACAAAAGAAGACGGACTCCCAGCACTCTCCATAAATGTCTTCTTTATTTAGCCATAGATTGCAGGTACAACAAGATGCCCCCTGTCTACAGCGGTTTTGCGTGTGAACCCGCCTCCTCAGGACACGTGGTTTGAGATAATGGTTTTCATTGTTGAATTAAATGTGAATCTGGCACCGCTGGTTATACTGTTGATCATCAGCACTAGAGATGATAATTGAAATATGAATCATTCTAGCTTGCACGCAAATTGAATGTAAATTGTATGCAGCATTGATTGGGCCAATCAAAAATGGCAGGGCTTGCTTTAGATTGGTCCAATTCCAAGCTGCATATACTAAACATGAATTCTGCATGCAAGCTGGAATTATAGTATCTCATTGACCATCTTTAGGAAGCACTCTTAGGATCCCTGCACACTGCAAATCCGATTTGCAATTCCGATTTGCGATTCTAATTCCGATTTAAGATTCTGATTTTCCCTGGATGCTATCAAAAGAAAAATGCAGAAAAACCGCAGCATCGGACACCGGAATCGCATGTGAAAATCGATTAAAAATCGGAATCGCATGTAGTGTGCAGGGAGCCTTACAGCCACCCAAGGCCCAGGCCTTTGTGGTCTTCCCAGAAATCCAGTAATTCACAAACACCCTATAGAAAGCACATGTACAATAGCAACATGCATACCCAAATCCACAGTGCACAGCCAACAATAGCTGTATGGGAATTCACTAACCTGAATCCTAGTTATCTCTGCAATGATGCAGCACTGGTGTGCTCAATAGCAGGAGAAGCTGCTTTCTCAACCTTCCTGGCGGTAAGCCGAAGCTGAGCTTGGGCTATGCTGCGCAGGAGTATTTCTCAGGCCCTGCTGGGCCGTTTTGTGTTTTTTTTTTTTTTTGTAGCACTTTGCTAGTTGCGTGAACTCACCGATCGCCGCCGCTCCCTGACGATTCGCTGCCGCTCCCCGCCGATTCACTGCCGTTCAACGCATTAGAGGGTGTCTCCTCCCCCCCCCCCCCCCCCGAGACCCCTGCGCAGCCTGGTCAATCAGTGCCAGGCAGTGCTGAGGGGTGGATCGGGACTCCCTCTGACGTCACAACGGCCATGGTTATGGGGGAAGCCCTAATGGAAATCCCATTCAGAATAGGATTTCCTGACGGGCCTGATCGCCGGAGGCGATCGGAGGGAGTGGGGGGATGCCCCCAGCATTCAACTGTTTGGCGCTAGGCTAGCTACATGATTTAAAAAAAAACTGCTGCGCTGCCCCCTGGCGGTTTTATTTGACCGCCAGGGAGGTTAATACATTTTAACTATGCTGACAAATGTCTAAAACATCCCTGAAATGTTTTTTATTTCATTCTGGTAAAAAAAAGATTTTTTTTTAACTTATTATATTTTTCGAACTATAACATGCTCCTGACCATAAAATACACCTAGGTTTAGAGGACAAAAACTAGGGGAAATAAATATATACTAAATCTGGTGCGTCCATGGTAAAGGGGCATCTTGTGGATTATGCCCCCTTTGTACCTCTTGTGTCTCCCTGTGTCCTCCTCTGTCCCCCTTGTGTCCTCCTGTGTCCACCTCTGTCCTCCTTGTGACCTCCTCCATGCCCCTTTATGTCCCCTTGTGTCCTCCTCTGCATGGGCACAGTACAGGGAGTCCCTGACATTGTGGATGGTTTTCGTATTAGCAGGTGTTCAAAAGTCAGAAACTTCCTGCATTTGAACTATAAGACCCAGGGACTTTTTCCCCCACTTTTGAGGGAGAAAAAGTGAGTCTTATAGTCCAAAAAGTACAGTATTTTCTGTGTCCCTATTGGGTATGACACCTAAACTTCTTAATATGAGAGGGGATATGGAGACTGGCATATTTATTTACGGTTGTCCTGCTGATCCTCTACCTCTGATACTCTTAGCCATAGACCATGAACAAGCATGCAGCAGATCAGATGTTTCTGACAAAAAGCTTACAAGATTATAGCTGCATGCTTGTTTCTGGTGTTATTCAGACAATACTGTAGCCAAAGAGATCAGCAGTGCTGCCAGGCAACTGGGATAGTTTAAAAGGAAATACAAATGGCAGCCAATATTCTAATGTACTACCATTTATTATCAGAAATATTTTCTGAATATTGTCAAGATTTTGCTCTTTTAGGAAAATGTCCAAATATTTTGAAATGTTATTTACCACATCTTTGAAAAACTAGTTCTGAAGGAAAAGTATTCCACATTTTGACAGTACACACAGTCAGTAAATATACCCATTCCACAACTTCACAACCCAACTTTAAGGAATGCCTCAAGTCTTTAGTGATGAGGACTTTAATGGAAACCACTTTTCACACAATTTCCAGAATGGGCCGTGAATGATGATTGTATTCCCCTTTCCTCTAATCTTCTCTTGAGTAAATAAAACTATTTCAGCTATTCTTTCCTCATAACTGTGGTCATATATGCCAGTTAGTAACCCAGTCCCTTCTCTGTACACCCTTTCCAATTCTAGATGATCCTTCTGAATTGGTGCCTGAAACTGAATTTTAAAGAACAAGCGACACCCATGCTAACCTAAAAATAAAAAACACATACAGAAGTAGATAAATACTAGTTCTAATTACACAACAGATGTATTGTGCTATCCATTTAATTATTCCTGTGAATTTTATTGAGGAAAAGCAGAAAATCCTATTCTAGGCAGTGGCCATCTTGCTAAGCTAACACTGACATCATATCCTCCCTGACTCTTGTTCCCCCCCCCCCCCCTCCTTTCTCTTGCTCATTGTGTATTCATTAGCTGCCCTCCTCCCAGAGTCTTCAAACACTCCCACTGAGGTGTATACTAGGAACTTCTTTTCAACTCCAATCTCTGAGTCACCTCGGCCTTGCTTGCAAACACAAGTGAGCAGGGGATCATGTTTCAGATAGGCAGCTGGCAGGGAAATAAAGGGAAGAGGATGAATATATTATAGATAAAAAGAACCCCCAGCATTAAACTGTTTGGCACTGACTACTAAAGGGCCAGTGCTCCTTAAGTTTGTGATAACTCCAAATCATAACAGCAGAAAAAGTTTTGCAAGTTTTGAATGCAGGATTAGTATCTTTATCACTTAATACACTCAGACTGCTGTTGAAATTTTATTTTTATGGTGACAATACCGCTTTAAGAGTGGATACACGCAACTAATTTTGATTGACCAAATACTGGAAGATTGTACCACTTCCATACTACCTCCATGTACCATGTACGCACTACATGGAGGAAGTAAAATTGGGCAACACTGGACAATCAAAATTAGATGTATGTACCCACACTTGATGTACCTCCTCTCTCCCACCTCTCCCTTGATGCATCAAGTGCAGCCTTACTTTTCACTGCCCCCTGCCTCACCCCACTAACATTCCTTCATGGGGCTTCCACAGCTTTGCCATGCTGAAGGCTCTTCCAGCCACAACCAATGGGGAGAGAGTGAGTGTCATCAGATGGGCAGGAGGCGGCAGGGAGCACAGGTATGTGGGGCAAGGAGTTGCAGCCTCCACCGAAGCTCAGCATAGTCACTCTGAGCAGCAATGGCGCTCCTCCAAGGCAAAGGGGTTCAGAGGGAGGTTCATGTGGTTTACATATCAGCTTAGCTGTTTAATTGACATAAACCCCCATCCCCAAAAAAATAATATTCAGCATGCAAGATTTTAGCCCCAAAGTACATTTGCATATATTTTTCTACCTTGATTCTCACTTGTAATGGAATCACATAGTCATTTCGTTTGTGTAGGTCACCTTGTAATCTAATGATGTCTTCCATGGATTAGATAAGTTGCTGTCCCCCTTCTTCCATTCCCAAGTCCCTGCCGGAAGAGGAAGTGTGGGAAATTCTCCCAGACAGGGACACAAGTAGCAATAAGAACTGAAAAATATTCTAACTCCATTCCACATGATACAATATTAAATAATGTTTACAGATACCAACCTAATCGCAATCTCAGATCTGCACAAGACCTTCTTTTGTCCTCCTCCAGAATTACCTCCTTGCGTTTACGTATACAAGATTTCACACATGCTTCACCATTCCGCTGGAATGCCCTTTCACAACACATCAGTCACTCTACAACCTTTAATATCTTTAAACACTTCCTCAAACTCACTTTTTCTGACAAGCATATGCTCTACCTAGCACATTCCCCCTTTGTCCTAAAGTCAAGTTGTACTCCTACTAGATATCCTAACAACACACTGCCTCTAGGTATGTTTATTGTATACTATCCCACCTCTTGTTTACTCCCCAGTCATTTAGATTGTTAGCTCACAAGTACAGGGCTCTCTCACCCATTTGTGTTTTGTAATCTGTTATACATTTTTTTTTACTGTAATTAACCTTTCTGTATTTTGTATCGATTCTGTACTTTGTTACCAATTCTGTATACTGGTGTATACCATTTTCTGCATTGTTACGTACCCCATGTTTGTGGCTCACTTTGTACAGTGCAACAGAATATGTTGGTGCTTTCTATATATATATCTATATATCTATATATATATATATATATATATATATATATATATATATATATATATATATTTACAGTTTAGATGACACAGGGGCTTAAAAATCTGGGAGATATTGTCTAAGTCTCAGTCTAATTGGTCAGGATGTTCGGCATGAGCTCTGGTAATTTTGCACCTTGCTATCTGTTACAAATGTATGAATTAATGTCGTCTCAGTACGAATTCAGTATATATATAAAGTAATATGTAAAATCTGACATCTGCTCCTTTCAGCAGTAAAGGAAAACTGTGATTCCAACATACACACACATACATAAAAGTGTCACTAAAGAGCCAACAAGAAAAAAATTACTTAAAGGATCAGTTACGTCTAAAATCGTGAAATCAATAACAATATTTTACTCCAGGTCCTTTCCTTCTGATAAGCAAAATCTTGAGTTAAAAGCCCTATGAAAATTTAATGGCAAACCATGTGCTTTGGAAAATGATCAGCCCAGCACAGCTGTTTCTGCCTTTGTTTAACTCACTCAGACCTTCTGTTTAAATCCTTGTCCTCTCAGATTGAAGCAATGGGTGAAATGAAAACACATAGCAAGCAACCCGCTCTCAAGATGGTGGTAACTAGACATGAAGTGAATGGACCTTACTGGGAAATCCACTCATGCTTTCATCAGTGGGAAACAGTAAACTGCAGCACCAAGGCTCAGAAGTTCAACAATATCCTATTTCTCAGCATTTACTATACAGCTGCCAATTACACAGAAGTGTGTGTATATACTGCATATATATATATATACTGCATATATATATATATATATATATATATATATATATATATATATATATATATATATATATATATATATATACATATATACAGTATATATGTGTGTGTATATATATATATATATATATATATATATATATATACATATATACAGTATATATGTGTGTGTATATATATATATATATATATATATATATATATATACATATATACAGTATATATGTGTGTGTATATATATATATATATATATATATATATATATACATACATATATACAGTATATATGTGTGTGTATATATATATATATATATATATATATACATATATACATATATATATATATGTATGTATATATATATATATATATATATATATATATATATATATATATATATATATATATATATATATATATATATATATATATACACCCAGTGGGATGCGAAAGTTTGGGGAACCTTATTAATCGTCGTGATTTTTCTGTATAAATCGTTGGTTGTTACGATAAAAAATGTCATTTAGGAGACACACACAGTGATATTTGAGAAGTGAAATTAAGTTTATTGGATTTACAGAAAGTGTGCAATAATTGTTTAAATAAAATTAGGCAGGTGCATAAATTTGGGCACTCTTGTCATTTTATTGTTTCCAAAACTTTTAGAACTAATTATTGGAACTCAAATTGGCTTGGTAAGCTCAGTGATCCCTGACCTACATACACAGGTGTATCCTATTATGATAAAGAGTATTTAGGGGGTCAATTGTAAGTTTTCCTCCTCTTTTAATTTTCTCTGAAGAGTATCAACATGGGGGTCTCAACAACTCTCAACTGACCTGAAGACAAAGATTGTTCACCATCATGGTTTAGGGGAAGGATACAGAAAGCTGTCTCAGAGATTTCAGCTATCTGTTTCCACAGTTAGGAACATATTGAGGAAATGGAAGACCACAGGCTTAGTTCAAGTTAAGGCTCGAAGTGGCAGGCCAAGAAAATGGTGAGAACAGTCAGAGTCAACCCACAGACCAGCACCAAAGACCTACAACATCATCTTGCTGCAGATGGAGTCACTGTGCATCATTCAACCATTTGGCGCTCTTTTCAGAAGGAGATGCTGTATGCGAGAGTGATGCAGAGGAAGCCCACAGCATAAACAGAGCCGCTTGAGGTATGCTAAAGCACATTTGGACAAGCCAGCTTCATTTTGGAATAAGGTGCTGTGCACCAATGAGTTATTTGGGCATAACAAGGGGCATTATGCATGGAGGATAAAGAACATAGCATTCCAAGAAAAACACCTGCTACCTACAGTAAAATATGGTGGTGCGGCTGTGTGGCCAGTGCAGGGACTGGGAATCTTGTCAAAGTTGATGGACGCTTAGATTCCACTTAGTATCAGCAGATTCTGGAGACCAATGTCTAGGAATCAGTGACAAAGCTGAAGCTGCGCCGGGCTGGATCTTTCAACAAGACAACGACCCTAAACACTGCTCAAAATCCACTAAGGCATTAATGCAGAGGAACAAGTACAACATTTTGGAATGGCCATCTTAGTCCCCAGACCTGAATATAATTGAAAATCTATGGTGTGAGTTAAAGAGAGCTGTCCATGCTCGGAATCCATCAAACCTGTATGAACTATAGATGTTTTGTAAAGAGGAATGGTCCAAAATACCTTCAACCAGAATCCAGACTCTCATTAGAACCTACAGGAAGCATTTAGAGTCTGTAATTTCTGCAAAAGGAGGATCTAGTAAATATTGATTTCATTTTTTATCGTAATAACCAACAATTTATACAGGAAAATCATGACGATTAACAAGGTTGCCCAAACTTTCGCATCCCACAGACTTCCCTCTCAGTATTTTCCATAGGTACAGGTATCAGCATTCTTTCCTCACAGGAAAATCTGCATTTAAAGAGGAACTGTAACCAAGGATTGAACTTCATCCCAATCAGTAGCTGATATCCCCTTTCCCATGAGGAATCTCTACCTTTTCTCAAGAAGAAAATCAGGGACATCTGTATGTTTGATATTGTGGTGAAACCCCTCCCACATGTGATGTAATGACCAAGGTTCTGACAGTTTGCTGTCTGTGAACTTGGCTGCATTGTGGGAAATAACTGCTTTTTCCAACTACCAACCAAACAAGCAGTATATCCCTCTGTGCATAGGACTCTCAGTGAATGAACATTTTGTACAGATCAACTGGCAGAAATAAAGATGTCACCACCAGTGATACATTTCATAATGTAAATCAGGGAGAGGAAAGATTTTACAATGGCCAAACACTGACTACATAAGCTACAAATGACTAATGAAAAACAATAAAAAATGTATTCATTGTTATTTTCACTACAGTTCCTCTTTAAGCACAGCAGAGCCCACAAACAACCTAAGAAGTTGGCCTTCACCACTGTGAGTAATGCCGGCAATTCGTACTGGTTGGTGAGACTACTAGTTAGTTGAGTTCCAGATAATTGGAAGATGTCATAATAATATTAAACTATAGGTGAAGTGAATCATTATCTCAATCGCACCTATGAAGGAATGGGATATATTTGACAGTAGGGGAACAGTCAGTTTTTGATGGTGATGTGCTGGAAACAGGGAAGAATGGGCAAACTTAAAGGAATACTATCGATTGAAACGACTTTTTTTTTTTAATACTCTATATTAGTGTACACATTACCACTAGTGCTAGGGGCACTTTATTTATTCACTCAGGTCTCTCTCTCGCTATCCCTGCTTAAAAATTCATTTCTCACACAGCTCATAGTAGTTTGGGTCACCCTGAGCTGCTTGGTTACTCTGTCACACAGCTCACAAATATATTTCACTGTGTCACTCACAGCATGCAGCAGACATGAGGAGAAATAGGCTGATCTGAGGTGGTAACAGGTAACTAAATGAGCTGTAATATTGCTGGAATATAACAAGCTATACCAAGAGTCTGTGTTTGCACTCAGACTGGCTGCCTGCTTGAGGTGATTCACTCCAGGCTGCATCCACTTTACAAGCTGCTGAGAGGGGCAGACCACTGTCTACAATTAGCATTATTAGTATCTTTATCAGTCAAAAGAAGCAAAGATAATAAACACACATTGCTAGAATCTTTAACCCCTTACCACCATATCAATAAGATTCTTTCAGCAAGGTAATAATTAAACTATAAACTGAGGAGTTGATAGGAACTCCCCTGTGCAGAGATATGGTCTTGCCCTCTGAGAGCTCAGTATTAGATACATTTTGTATCCAACACTGACGCCAAATCTGACAGAGGATTTTACAGCTGAGAGGAACAGCTGTGTGAGGAATCAAATTGCTCCTAGTACTTGCCCTAATGTGTGCTACAACATACAGCATTTAAAAATAAATGCATACATCAATAGTATTCCTTTAAGACAAGACAATTAACATTTATATTGTGCTTTTCTCGTGGCGGACTCAAAGCGTTTAAGCTGCAGCCACTACTAGGGCGTTCTCAGTAGGCAGTAGCAGTATTAGGGAGTCTAGCCCAAGGACTCCTTGCTGAATAGGTGCTGGCTTATTGACCATGAAGAGCTGATATTTGAACCCAGGTCTTCTGTGTCAGAGGCAGAGCACTTAACCATTTCACTTTGGGCTCCACTTTTGGTTTTCCTTCTTCACTTCTCTTGCCCCACACCCCTCTCCCCACCACGTCTAACCCTCTTCTTTCTCTCCTGCTCCCTTTACTCCACAACTGCTCTTATTTTACAGTCCTCACCTTATTCCTGTTATTCCTATCCTGTCCTTTTTCCTCACTTTTTTTTTCTTCCTACCGCTTTTCTCTCTTTTCTTCTCAACAACCCTCCCCACTTGTTCATACTTTCCATTCCTCACCTTGCCCCAGTCCGGTACTTTCTTTCCCTTCTTCCATGTCTACACATTCTATTTATCTCTCATTGGCCCTTACTCAATTCACCTCTTCTCCTAGGTTTTCTCCCAGGAGATAACTTTTCATCTTCTGTTTAAAATAACTTTTCAGCACTCTGCAACTGAAAAGTACCAAAACGTAGGTGAAAAGGTACTGTCAAAATTATTCTGAGTATTTTTGTGCTTGCTGGTGGTCAAAATGCATTTTATTGATAAGGTATAAAAATAGCAACTGGGAGAGAACTTAAGAGAAAAAAGATGAATTGAATAAAGGCTATTCCCTTAAAACTGCATAGAGCAGAAAATAATCTTGAAATGCAAATTTGTGAATAATGTAATAAAAAAATGATCATTCAATAAATACTGCCCCCCAATTTATATATATATATATATATATATATATATATATACTCTATATTGTATTATTAAAGGTGAATTTTTTAATGAAAGCAGCTTATACCTTGGGGTAGATGCAGTGACCACTGCTAGTATTGCCACGCCCAGGTAGTGCTCAGCAATAACCATAACAACCGACAGCAGTGAGCCACACGTTACGCAATTAGCACAACCTGTTATACACGATTAACTCAAGCATTGCTATCGTGGCGCACTTTCCGCTACTTCCATAATGCACATTAGCTTATTAACACTTGCATTAATCATGCACTGCAGGTTGCGCTTATTGTGTAACATGCATTACAATGCTGGTGGTAGTAATAGTAATATTGCCATGCATTTCCTGTGTTTGGCGATATTAGTGGCGGTTAGTGCATTAACAACATGAGCCCTAAAATGAATACAGGCAGGGGCGTAACTAGAAATCACTGGGCCCTCCTGCAAAACTTTGGATGGGCTCCTCCTGTATACTGAATAGGGACTGTCTACAAATCTTTCTCTACAAAATGTTGTATGATTTGTTATCAGTGGCTGAGCAGATGCAGTCATTAGAACAATTGTACCGAGAGCATAACGTTTTTTCTCTCCTTGCCCTTAGTGCCAGTCTCTGTAGGACAGGCCCCCCTGTGGCTCTTGGGCCCCCTGCAGCTGCATCCCTTGCAGGGTCTATTGTTACACCTGAATACAGGTCAATCTTGTGAATGGTGTACTTTCTGAAGAAAATATGTATTAAAAAAATTACAAATATTATTCCTTTAAAGGATCTTAAGACTGGTATCTACATGCCTCATTTGAAGGCATCCTTCTGTATACAGTATTAAAATGTTACGGCCATTTCCTTACTCACTGTGTATAGCCATTGCAGAGTGATCACTTCCAAACTTTCATTAACAGTAAATAGGAGTGAGTGGTCCGATAAACTGGACAGTGTTGCCCGCATAGCACATTAAGAATTGATGTGGCATCTATTGAAATAAGTAGATTTACTGACAAAACAGAGAACTCAATAGCTTACATTTGCACAGAGCTGTTATTCTAACATCCCGAATCACATCATTTTTCACATGGGGTTTTTATAATCTGGCAGATTCCTCCAACTACCTAAATTAGGTCTTGTCATTTGTTACTCACAGGAAAGAAAAGACAAACAGAGGCATGTTTGATTTGGATGCAGGCTTAGCGTTAATAGTGGGTCACATTCTAACTATGAAAACAGCCAAAGAAAACACAGAAGCACATGAAAAAGGAAAAAGAAATGTTATAAGAGATTCCATTATTATTATTATTATTATTATTATTACTACTACCACTATTATTACTATAATCGTTAGTGGCATTGAGGTTAGAACAGACCTGAATTAAACTATCCTGTCAGCTTTGATATGTTCTGCAGACCTAATAACATTGTTTCACTGATGCTTCTCAGGGATGATCGTAATCAGCAAAACTACGATTTCGCAAAATTTCGTGTACATTTTTGCAATTACGCCTACACGTAATTACAATTTGCAAACTAAATTGATTTCATAGTCATTCATAAATTTGAATAAAAATGCGCTTAATTTCTCAAAATTCTGCGTAATTTTGTGCCGCATTTGGAGGTTAATTGGGTGTAAGGGAAAAAATAATTTTCCAAAAAGACCATATCGTTTTTGAGAAAAACGATTTCAAAAATGCAAAGAAAAAGGGTTTTTAAACTCTGAAAAACGACAGTTTAAAAACCATTTTTCTTTGCATTTTTAAAATCGATTTTCTCAAAAACTACAAGGTCTTTTTGAAAAATTCTTTTTTTTACTTGTACTCACTATTCTCCTCAACAGATGTACACATTTTGGTAGCAATAGCATGTATGGGGGCTTTGCTATTAACTGCCAAATCGGCACAAAATTTCACGAAATTGTGCGAAAATTACGTAAAAAATTACGTGACATTATGAAATACTACTATTACATACGAAATCAATTACAATTTTCCCTGAAATTTCGCATTACGATTACGATGCGAAAATGCGAATTTCGGCCCATCACTGGTGCCTCTCACCATGCTATACAGAGCAGCAGAACAGGATTTCTCTGTTTCATGGTGACTTTCATTTCTGTAAATTCTAAAAATGACATTACCTGCATAAGTCATGTTTCTAAGTAATGCCTGATAATTGCTTCAGACACTAAAGGGTTATGTATATCGCAAAAACCCTTACAGATTGTTAAGTGTTTACAAGTTTAAGTAATTAAGTAAGTATAGCTATTTGCTATAGCAGTTAACTGATGTAGATGGTATTATCGCCTGAAAACAGCTGGAGTAAGTCCTAATACAGTAGAATATATGTTTGGAGCTAACTTTGTAAATGGAGCTCCCCATAGCTATTGTTTGCTAAATTGTTCCTGTCTGTGTTCAGGTACATTTCAAAGCTGACCTGAACTCAGAACTTCCTCTCTGCTGTAAAAGATACGCAACAGCATAAACATTTCGTTTTTACAGCTGATACAAATCCTGCAATAAATCTGAAGTGTCTAATTCCTGCTTTCATGGAAGTAGACATCGGGTTAACATCCTGTGTTCACAAATTAGCAGCTCTGCCATGGCAGAAGATATTCCTGAGCTGACACAGTTGAAGAGATCAAATTACAGTGGTAATTAGTCACAGATGAAAGAGAATTAGACAGGCTAAACCAGGGTTGGGCAAACTTTGCACAGCCCGGGCTTCATATTGCGGACCCCCCCCCTCCCCTGCAGAGTCTTGAGCAGGCGGTAACAGGGCGATACTTAAACTCACCCAATCACAGAGTGAGTCTGTGTCGTGTCTCCATGGCAACAGAACATTACATGACATGCTGTCAGGACGTACTAGTGTTATCCACACTGAGGACCAAAATGGTGAATGGTGAACAGGATGTTTTCAGTTGTTTATGGAGCCTGAGTGCTCTCCACTCTCCTGGATCGTTGGAGACCTTAGGAGCGGAATGAAGTTCAAGCTGCAGCTGCAAAGCCAGAGCCGCACTTTGTTTTGTGGTCTGTGCATAATGCACCTCTGGCCAGAAAGAGAGTCATGCTAGGGATGCATCATTCTGTGACTAGATTACAATTCACTCTAGGTGGCCTACTGTGATCCAAGAGTAGAGATGGCCCGAACCTCCGATTTTCTGTTCGCGAAACGGGTTTGCGAACTTCTACAAAAGTTCGGTGCGCACGAACTTTCGCAACCCGCAATAGACTTCAATGGGGAGGCGAACTTTGAAAACTAGAAACACTTATGCTGGCCAGAAAAGGGATGGAAAAGATGTCTCAAGGGGTCTAACACCTGGAGGGGTCATGGCGGAGTGGGAGAGATGCCAAAAGTCCCGGGGGAAGATCTGGATTTGATGCAAAGCAGCGTTTTAAGGGCAGAAATCACATTGAATGCTAAATTGCCGGCCTAAAGTGCTTTAAAACATCTTGCATGTGTATACATCAATCAGGGAGTGTAATGAGAGTACTGCTTCACACTGACACACCAAACTCACTGTGTTAACGCATCGCAAACAGCTGTTTGTGTAGTGACGGCCATGCTGGACTGGTGCGCACCATGGCCAGAGTGCAGGCCATGGCGGTTTTCAAGCCCAGTGCTTTGAAAGATTTTGCATGAGTATACATCAATCAGGGAGTGTAATTCGAGTACTGCTTCACACTGACACACCAAACTCACTGTGTAACGCATCGCAAACAACTGTTTGTGTAGTGACAGCCATGCTGGACTGTTGCGCACCATGGCCAGAGTGCAGGCCATGGTGGTTTTCAAGCCCATATGGTCGCCGGACTGTGGTAGCTCAATGATAGAACAACAGTGACTGTCAGGTAGGTATATGCAGTGATGGGTATTATAATGTGCACCTGTCACACACAGACAGGTACCGAACAGGCACAGTGACACTGCGTGCGCTCACATAGGCAGGTGGGTGCACGAAGTGAACAACAGGTAGTAGGTATATGCAGTGATGGGTATTACAATGTACACCTGTCACACACAGACAGGTACTGGACAGGCACAGTGACACTGCGTGCGCTCACGTGGGTAGGTGGGTGCACTGACTGAAGTGAACAACAGGTAGGTATATGCAGTGATGGGTATTACAATGTGCACCTGTCACACACACAGGTAGTCACTGAATGTGCTGCGCCTGGCAGTGGCACACACAGTAGGAATTACCAAGGCTGTCTATGCAACACAAGTGTCAGTGGGACACACACACAAAAAAAATAGATCACAAGAACAAGATTAGCTTTCAAAAGAGCTGTTGAGGGGTGCTTTTTTAGCAATAAGAATCAGCAAGGAGCAAGCTAAGAAGCCTACAAGAGCCTAACTAAGCTTTTCCTATGAGAGTCTGCAGCAGCTTTCCCTTCTCTAATTAATGCAGGCTCATGAGTGAGTCCAATGCCTGGCGCTGCCTGCCTTTTATAAGGGGGTGGGGCTCCAGGAGGGAGTGTAGCGTAATTGGCTACAATGTGCCTGCTGACTGTGATGTAGAGGGTCAAAGTTGACCCTCATGATACACTATGGGGGCGAACCGAACTTCCGGAAAGGTTCGCGTTCGCTGGCGAACGCGAACCACTGAAGTTCGCTGGGAACTGTTCGCCGGCGAATCGTTCGGGCCATCTCTATCCAAGAGTTCCTTCAACTGAATGGAACTGCGGAACAGAACTTTAAAGTTATTATGGCAGCTGATCCAAGCACTGATTACAACCACAATTAATCAAATCACCTCTTTATAAAGTTTTAATGGGGTCATCTAATTTTTTTAAACAGTGAACAAATAAGCAGTTATCTCTACAAACACTAACATGGAGTGGCCATGTTTGCTGCTAATAAGTAGATTAGTCTAGATGCTGAAAGTGAGTAACAAACTCCTAGTCTGTGCAGATTATTATTCGTACTGCAAGGTACAGTGTACATGTAAATATATGGTAATTCACTGGGAGAGTAAGAACTGACAAGAGAAGAGCTGATTGGTTTGATCATTTGTTTGCAATAAATTATAATTGATGAATGTCTATTTTATACAAGGTGATAGCTATGGAAGAATCTGTATTTTTTACACAAAGGGATGTATGGAAGGGTAGTCTACAGAGAAATAATTGAAAAAGATTGGCCTGCAACTCATTAATATACGATCTCAACAGTAGGGTCGGTGTTAGAATTTGGGTCAATGTTAAGTTTGACCCAAGTATGGTTGTTTTGATTTGGCCCTTCCGAAGCCACAAATCAGTATATTCAATGGTAGAACTTGGCCTCCAATCACAGCAAGATCCTCTCCTCTATCTCAGTGGTGGCAAGAAAGGATTTTTCTTAAAAAAGACCTTATAGTATTTGTAAAATAGATTTTAAAAAAGTTCAAAGAAATATGTTTTTTTTTTTACTTGGTAAAATGACATTTTGCAGCAGTACATTTTATATACTGCATTCTGAGTTTTGCATACATTTTTCAAGCCACTTTAACCCCTTGTCACATGCAGGCTGGTATAGCCAGAATTCGGAGGCCAGACCACATGGGGCTCCCCACCCTGAGCTATATCAGCCCAACAGCAAAGCCTTCCCTTTAGTGAGTTTCTAGCATTTGTTTTTTTGTGTTATGTTTTTTGTTATTCTTATGCTAGTCCACTGACATGACATGTCAAATTCCGGCCCGTGGGCCAAATCTCAGGTGGTTCCCCCACTATGCATTATGTTTAGCCCACTCAGGACCACCAGAGAAGCTGGGTAGGCCCTAGATCACCAGGGAAGATATTTGGGGAGGTACCAGGGAACTGTATGGGGGGGCACTAGACACCAGGGAACTGTATTGTAGAAGGAGGAGGGCACTAGAAACCACAGAACTGTAGCGGGGATGGAGGGGGGCTATTAGACACCAGGATTCCTTATAAGGGAGAGAGGTGGCCACTAGATATTGAGGTTGGCCAGCGACTTGGTCCCAGAGCTCAATTCCTTTGTATTTGAGTTTGACACCCCTCATACAGTCATGTGCAGCACTCATCCTGAGAACAAATGCCTGCAGAAGCAAAACACTAATGCACTTATTAGATTTTAACAATCTTTACTGTGTTATCAAGGAAAGGGTTTCAAACTTCTGCCACCTTCTGCTTCAGGTTTTTTTTTTTTTTTTGCTTTTTCCAAAAATGAATTTTCCAAATTCACTAGAACGCTTATTTTCCCCAATGTCCTCATCTGTTCCCCAACCTCAGTAACTCCTAACTTGAACTAAAGTCTGAAAAATAAACTCTTATTCCCAGTGAATGTGCACAGTGTCGAGTTTTGTTTGGGATTTGCAAATCGGGAAACATATGGGTTATTTGAGCAATAGAATTTCCATGGCGACCGAAAACATATATCAATTTCTGTTCATTCCATCTGAAACCTTTCCCAACAATGGGACCATATTGTATTTTCCAACAGCATGTTTGTTGTGTATTGATTAAATTGATTTGAAACTGGATGCTTCCCATGTTGTGAGATCTTTTATTAGGGAAACATAGAAACGGTATTGAAAGCCACATAGGAGACATGTACCATATTAATATGTATATGTTATTAATATTTTGTTAAGACTACGGTAGTTACATGGACATGGCAGCAATTGATGAGACTTCATTACAGCTCTGTCTTCTTAATGCACGTGGAAAAATACTTTACTGGTGCATTGAAAGCACTGACTGTGGATGATTTTACAGGTAGCGCTTTTTTATTGTAATGGGTTTAAATTGGTATACAACAGTGCAATATAAGAACAACCGTTTGCAATATTTTTAACCATTTAAGGTCCACGGGCATAAACCCCCCTAAGGACCAGGCCATTTTTCACAAAATAGGCCACTGCAGCTTTAAGGCCTCGCTGCAGGGCCGTACAACTCAGCACACAAGTGATTCCCCCCCCCCCTCTTTTTCTGCCCACAAACAGAGCTCTCTGTTGGTGGGCTCTGATCCCTCCTGGGATGTTTATTTATTTTTTATAAATATTTATCTCCTTTTTTTTAATAAATAACTGTATAGCTGTATTTTTAAATTATTGCCAGCTAATCAGCTTGAGCCTATGACAGGGGATCGCTTCCCTGTCGCCCAGGGAGACAGCCTTGTCACAAGGCTGTCCCCAGTGCAGTGCTGCCACAGATCACAGCGCTGTACTAAGTAAATAGATGGCAGTTTCACTGTCTAACAGTCTCCTAGTGGCGCTCGTCGCTGGGAGACTGATGCCGGGCGATCTCCTGCAAATCCCTGCCCCATGACTTTATGCCGATCAGCGTTAAGTGGTCCTGGGGCTGCCACTGCAGCCACGCTTATCGGTGTAATGAGATTGGCAATAAGTTAAAGGACCACTATCACGCAAAAAGTAGGTAGTTAAAATCTGACAGAACCGTCAGGTTTTGGGCCAGTCCATCTCCTCATGGGGGATTATCAGGGTTTTATGTTTTTCAACAGCATTTCCTGAACAGCAGTTTAACTGGCGGAGGATCCAGCATACCAGACCAGGATGGAGGAGCAGAGGACAGATTAAATTGTGGCTGTGTAGAAGCTCATCAGAAGCTCGCGGGCCATACCGAACTTCTTCAGTTGGCGTAGGAACAATAGCCTCTGCTGGGCTTTTTTTCTGGGTGGAGGTGGTGTTGGCTTTCCAAGTCAGGTCCTTAGCGATTGTCGTGCTGAGGAGGCGTGCACAGGGAACATTTTCAACTACTGTGCTTTCAATGGTGATCGGGGGTGGAGTGGTAGCGTGTCTCCTAAAGTCAACAACCATCTTGACCGTTTTTGCAGTGTTCAGGAACAAGCCGTTCTCCCTACACCAGTGGCAAATTCTGTCAACCTGATGGCGATACTCCTGCTCATCATTCCCAGAGATGAGGCCAACGATGGTGGTGTACTTGATGACTTTGACGGAGTTTGCAGTGGACCTGCAATTGTTAGTTTATAGGGAGAATAGGAACGGTGACAGTACACATCCTTGATGTGTACAGGAGCCCAATATAGTGTAATATGTTTGCGGATCACTTGAATATCAACAAAAAAGCTTAGGCACTCACAAGCCAGGGTTTCTGAATGCAATTACCATCTGCATGTGTGGCGAACACCTGTCCCGCACTCAGGTTGTTGAAAAGATCTCCCTCTATATGGTCGCTCTCTCTAAGAACTGGATCGGGGTCACAGGCCCGTCCCTCTCAGCCAGGGTTACACAAATTGGAAAAGAATTAGATGAGAGGCACCCAAAGTATTGTGAATATCACAATTAAAATAAATTATTTCTCGCTATATATATTTTTTAATCATGCTATTCACGTTATTGACATGCTACCTTGGGTGTCTCTCATCCCATTCTTTTCCAAGTCTAGAGCAGCTCTTAGATTTTACTCTAGAACATCAGATATGTAGATAAGGCTATTTCTACAATTTCTAAAATGCAAGATGGCATCATCCATGAAACAGTGGCAGCAGACTTTTCAGCTCCGGGCAGCAAAGAGAAATAAAAATCCACACTAAAAATTATTAAAACAAGGTATATAGTACAAAGTGGGGATGGGATAAAGTGGAAGAATGTTTAGTTCAGATTTACTTTGAGGCAGGGGCCACACTTGAGAAAAACTTCAGCAATTTGCAACATACAAAAAAACGCATGCTGAAAAGCATGTAACGATAGCCTATAGTGCCGCTGTGTTTTTAGGAAGCATCTGCGATTCTTGCTGGAATAGTCTGCGATTCCCTCAGATGCAAATGGGATCCCTCCCTAATTCTCACATGCACTTTACAGTAAAATAACTCCTTTGATATTTCAGTCGTTGTAATGTTCCAGGTAGAAACAATAACATTAATTGGTATTTATTTTGGACCAAACTGAAAAGAAAAAGAGTTGATTAGATTGTAAAATTCTGATTGGTCTCACTTAGTCATTAATTTAGTAACTAATTTATGAAGCATTGTTTATTTTTAATACTCACACTTCTCTCATATTTTCAAATTTAATCTCATTTCAGCTCTAATATTAGATTGAATAAAAAAACACATCAACTGTGCGTGACTCGTATATACTTAGTATATACGAAAACTGATGCAGAAATGATGTATGTGTGACCAACACCACCCAAAGATTGTCAGGGTTCTTTTATCCTGATTTGTTTGGGGGTGATGTCATCAGGCAACGGCCAAGGTAATGTCACCACTCATCTCATGTCAGGGTGCCCAAATAATCAAAAATATTATGCGTAGTGAAAAGAACTTTGGTCTGGTCACCTGTCTCATCTTGTCCCAGCTTCCAATCCCAGCCAGGGCACTATATACGTGGAGTTTGTATGTTCCTCCAGGCACCTTGGTTTTCTCCCACATCTCAAAAACATACAGATAAGTTAATCAGCTTACCCTAAAAAATTTCCCATGACTATGATGGGCTAGTTTAGGGATTAAATTGTAAGCCCCTCTGAGGGACAGTTAGTGACAAGACTATATACTTTAAGCTAGGTACACACATGAGATAAACGTCTTTGGAAAATGATGACAACTCGAAGACCAATTTTACCACCTTTCATGTAGTATGAGAGCATACCTACACAGTCTATTCTATTAAGCTGAGAACACACATCGGATAAAAAAACTTTGCAAACTGAGGAATTTATCTGTCCCATAGGTTTGTCGGGGAGGTTTGAAAGTCTGATCTTTCTAAAGATGCTGTACACATGCAAAAGATCAGTTCCTGCAAAATGCTTTCATAGTGTATGATATCTTGAGATCTCATACACACATTGTTTAACAGACAGTCATCTGCAGATCAGATCCACCAAAATAAATCTGATTGAGACTTAAATATCTTTCGTCTGGCTCATTTGAAGTTGTTTGTGAACTTTTTTTTACAAAGATTATCTGCAGATTTGATCTTTGATCTTTAACTTTTCAAAGATTTATCTTGTGTGTACCCAACTTTAGATTAGATTAAATAACAAGTTTGTGCCCTTAGATTGTAATTAGCAAATGCTAATAAAGAAATAAACTGCACATCCAAAAATGTTTCATACTGAAAACTCATTACTATTAGACCATATGCTATTAACTTTTCTCTTGATTTTTTTCTCTTTTGGGAGGATTATTCATTTTATCTAAAAATTTACTTTTCAGCACTTAGCAATTGGAAAAGTACTAATAAGAGAGTAAAAATTTTATATCCAACATATTTTCAGTCATTTCTTTCTTGGCAGGAGCTTTAAAACTTTTATTGATATGATTTGAAAACATCTCCTTGCAGGAAACTCAAGAGAAAAGTTAATAGGATATTGTTCATTGAATCTCTGTCACACTATATCACGGTGTAGCAATGTTTGTAGACACCTGAATACAGGGAATATTACACTATGTCAATAAACTAACCAGATTTTACACTAATGACTCCCCACGTTCTGTAACAGAACAATAACTTTCCAATAGAGCATAACAGACAGAGCTAAAATACATTGGGCCCAATGCATTCACTTTATTTCTTAAATTTTCTTCAAGGAGTTATTTTTTTTTATCTTACGTTTAAAATAACTTTTGCACTCTGCAATTGAAAAAGTAGTTGAAAAAGTACTGTAAAAATTATTCTAGTTATTTTCTTGCTTGCTGGTGTCTTAAAGGGCATTTTATCGATAAGATGTGAAAATATAACCTAGGAGAAAACTTAGTAGAAAAAGTGAATTGTATCTGGCCCATTGGGTTCTGTTTAAAAACAAATGTTGAGTACTTTTATTTCCACAATACTGGGTTAGATTTCCACCATGAGAACTATCTTGATAGGGTTCTGTTTTTTGTGTGAGTTCATCTGGGTGTTGCTGTCATCCAAAAATATAGAAGTGGATAAAGTGTCATCTTGCCCAAATAGTCCTATTGTGCATAATGCTATAGTAGGGACCTTTGATTGGTAGATGGCACAGAGTTACAGAGGTAATGTAAAAAAAAACTGCATAATATGCTATATTTATAGTAATTAATACTTGTTTTACCATTACTCAAATATATTTCTTGTTTTATAATTCTGGTTTTAAATCTGTCTAAATATGCAGCTTGTCCTACATTTTCAAAATGTTCATAGGATCAAACAAAAGTTTGTGTTCTGAATGGTCATCTTAAGCAGAACAGCTTGTGATGCTCTCATTTATTTATAACAGCCCATCGAGCTGGAGTGGCGTTTGTTTTGATAAGAACAACACAGGTGAGTCACATCCTGTGCACATGAAAAGGACACATATTCTGGAGTCTGTCAATCCCCTGAAACAAATGGCCTGGGTCACATCACTGGTCATCGCACAGTAGTTACCACTTCCACTCTTCATACCCTTTAACCCATTCCCAACAGGGCTATAGCAGAGAAAACTAAAAACAGGAATATATCAATTAATGTTGTTTCCCCTTTTTTTCACCCTAACTAAACAAAGCAATAGTAATCCTCTCTCAATCAACAAAACCAAACATAATGAGAGATTTGGGCGGGGAACTCTTTGCATGGTGAATCTTTAAAAGACTTAAGCTCCTGCAAAGCACCCTTTGTCTTTTCTCGCTTCCTAATTACTATTTGTAAAACCCATTGTATCTATAGGAAGTGATGGGTATTACCTCAACAGGAGCTGCAGAGATGTAAAGAATAACCTATGGTCTGCAGCCAGTGGCTGGAAATATTGGTCCATAAGGGGGATTCAACAGCAAGAACTTACTGGTCTTAGGCTGTGGCAGAATAAGACATTTTGATAGTTGACAGCCGGGAAATCAAACTAATTAATTGTGTCATGAGGATTCCAGGAGACAGGCTGGATATTTGATCATTTCATTGTCCTGCTCATTTACGTAAAGCAAGTTACAGTGATATTACTTTAGATATTTTAGCCTCCAATAAATGACCTGAATTTAAAAAGAAGGTTAGAGTGCTTGTGAGTTTCCACTCCTACCAAGTGCACAAGAAGTCATAAAAAAAGAATGTTTTGTTTTGTTTGTAGATCTTCTTTATCATAAAGATTGTGATCCATCTGCCTTAAAGTGGACCCAAGGTGAAAATAAACTGAGGGTTTTCCCTTATATTTAAACATTCACAGAGCAGTTGAATGTTTTGCTGTCTGTAATCAGTGGCAGCCAAATTTGTGTCCAAGACTTGAAATACATGAACTATTGACCTTTTTATATCTTCCCCTGAGCTCAGAAGTTGTATTCTGCCAGGAAAACTTTTATGGCTCTAATCTGCTTATCAGTGATGTTTACTATATTGCAGACAAGACAGAAGCTTTCACTTTCATGCCTAAAAATTAACTCTTTCAGGCGTACACAACAAATAAAACAGCCTTGATATTACTATGTTGTGTACTGTGCATACATATGTTAATTTCATGATGTCATATGTCGCCTCAGGTACCCTTTAAGGTACCCATACAATTTTCCCCTTTGATTCCTGGCACATTTAATTGATCCTTATTTGTTAGAAAGGACCATCATTTTCAATTAAAGCACCATGGCAAAATCTTGCAGTACAAAACTTGATACAACTTTATTAGCACAAAGATACAAGATATTATGTTTTCATAAAATGTTTGTCCATGAAATCAATTTTCATGAATAACAACAAAGCATGTAAATAAAAGATGTTCATGAGCCTTTCTATTGGCCTCTGAGGAAGCTTTGTAAGCGAAACAGCTGTCAGGCCTCCTTCACCCCCACTGTACACCCCGATGTATCCTACCACCCTGGATTAAAGGTACTTTCTTTGCAACAATTAGTGCCTCTTTCTCTTCATCTTCATACATGCATGCTTGCCTCCGAGTGCACAATTGAAAATACGAAGTACGTAATCCGGTGAAGTCACTAACCCTGTGGTGGACATCTAGTGCCAGGCTTTATCTTCTGACTATATGTTCATGAGCCTGATAGATTCTATAATCTGGCTTGACGTATGAGAAGTTATTAATGCAGAACTAAAGATAGATTTAAAGCAAACTGTTTCACTTACCTGGGGCTTCTGCAAGGCCCCAGCAGCCGTCCCACACCAGTCCTCCACGAGCCTCTGTTCTCCTGCCGACGCTTCGTTCCATTCCTTGAATTGTAAGTCGAGCCAGTGCAGCCCTGCCAAGCATATACTTTTTACGTGTTTCTGTCTGCAATAGCGCTATTGCGGACTGGAACGCGAAGAAGGATACAGAGCCACGCAGGCGCAGTGTCCCGGCGACAAAACTGAAAGCAGCTGGCGGCAGGAGAATGGAGGCTCATGGAGGACCGGTGTGGGACAGGATGGCTGCTGGGGGCTTGCAGAAGCCCCATGTAAGTGAAACAGTTTGTTTTAAATCTATCTTCTGTTCCGCTTTATTATTTTATTGATCTGCTGGGAATCGATTCCCCCAAAATGTCTGATCAAGTGACTTTTGATACACTTTGACTAAAAATCGAGTGAAAGTACAGATTGGATAGGTCAGAAGATCTAGGTTGATTGGTGGCGGGGAAGTAGTGTCAGTAGATCAATGGCCTATCCCTACAGAAATGTATTAGAAATTGATGTGCAGTGTATAGTAGGGATTGATTCATCTCTGAATTGTTTGTTGTTAAACTTCCTAAAGGTTAGTAGGTGCAATTCATAGTTTAGGTCATTAGCACCTTTCTCACCATAAATGCAGATTTCATCACAAGATTGCACCGATTTATTGGCTTGATTTTCAAAACAGTTGAAAGGAAACAGTTGCATACATAGAATAGTTGTTGCAGTGTATCAAATCAGAGTTGTTGTTCTATTGAATATCCAAGGGCCTGTTTCCACTACATGCAGATTGGATGTAGAAAAAGTGATTCCAATGAATGCCTATGGGCCTGTTTCCACTAAACGCGATTTTTCTGATGAAGATTTTCCCATAGGCATTCGTTGGAGTCAGTTTTTCTGCATCCATTCTGCATCCAATATGCATGTAATGGAAACAGGCTCTAACACCTGACACCTTTTAATAAAAATAGCTTTTTTTTTGTAAATTATCCTTCCCCCTTCCCTCCCTCCCCTAAGATACAATAACTAGGCATCAGCCTATGAGAGGGAACGTGTTGTGAGCCACTCCAGGGGACAACCAAGTGACAGTGCTGCCTCCAGTACAGGCATGCTACAGGCTGTTTCCTGTAGCGTGGATTGGGGGGTTGGCCCTAGAGCTGCGCAGCCGCATTCATGGCTAAGCGGACTGCGCAGCCGTGGCCAGCTCATGTGGCCATCTTTGTGCAGGCTGGAGAGCCCGACCCGGGCCGTGAGGTCGGGAGCCGGCCCGGGGGGCTATTGAGCGGCGGGGACCCAGCAGAACGGCACGGAGGGCGTGGACGACGTCCTCCGTTCCTTAAAACAGGGTGCAGGTAGTTAACTTTTTTTTATCATTTTGCCTCGGAAGTCCTTTAACAATAAAATGTGGGATGGTGATGGTGAATCAGGGCCTTAAAATTACTAAAACATGCATCCGAAATTCACAAGTTATTTTGTCATTTAATGTTATTTAAAAATTATTCTTTCATTTTGACATGAAGACAGCTTTAAATGTATTATATGATGGCAGCTAAATTTATGCCAAACCATAAGTTAGTAAATGTTATGCTCTCTCTGAAGTATGTCCTGGTAACACCAGAGACCTCCCCCTTCATGCATATGTAATTACCTGCACAGAGCACATAACATTGCAACTTTTAAAAGGAAAACACCTGCAGTAACTAGAAAACGTACATACCTAATACTTACTGTGCTGGCATAAGGCTATGCTATGGACATAGCTGCCCCTGCAGATAAAAGCAGGATGACAAATTTGAAATAATGTTTACAAAATTGCTGGTGGTATATAGATCTAAACACATTAGATTACTTTTTTTATCAACAAGAGTGCAATATCACCTTGAACTTTAACCAGAGAAAGCCGTGTGCAAATTTTTTTACATTTAATGACAGAACAGCAGCACAGACTAAAGGGCTTCTGGAGCAATTGTAGTTTTTAGAAATGGTGCAGTCATTTTCATAAGATGTGTAGAAATGTGGACTACTAAATGATGTGACTTTTCCCACAGTCCAATGTGATTTGATTAAAGTATGGGGTTTCAAAAGTACAGCCATTGATCTATGAAAAAAAATATTATAATGGGCCTCTAAAAGCTGTTGCCAACTGTAACCAATTTTCCTTTCTCTGTGACTGGTTGAAGAATCAGTTCCCATATTGTAGATTTAATAAACAGGGTTCTAAAGGAAAAGGCTAACAAATGGTGGGAGGACACATGCAAGCAAATTATAGGCCATGGGTTGCTGAACTCCAGATTTAAAGGATTTTAATATTTGATGACTGCTTTGGATGAACATTTGCAATTTTTACCAGCACTATGCACATAAATGTTATTGACTATACAACAAAAAACATACAAGATAAGACTGTTTACTCATATGATATTTACTTTAGACTGGAGGTGTTTGAATGAAAGTACTCATTCTATTATATGTTATTCCTTTGACTTCATGCAGATTCTTCACTCCACAGTAAAGTATGGAAAAATGTTTTTTGTATAATTTCACTTAGTTGAGATTCTAAATGGTGAGTGAAGACCCTGAAAAAGACACAAAACCAATGTAGACAAGACAAATAACATTTATATTGTGCTTTCCTCCAGGCGGACTCAAAGCGACAGCGCTGCAGCCACTAGGGCGCACTCAGTAGGCAGTAGCAGTGTCTTGCCCAAGGTCTCCTACTAAATAGGTGCTGGCTTACTGAACAGGAATAGCCAAGATTCAAACCCAGGTCTTCTGTTTCAGAGGCGGAGCCCTTAATCATTACGCTATTCAGCCAGCCACAATCTAAGATAATCCTCAAAACACCAGTAGATTATGAGAAATGTTTGTCTTTTACAAGGTCACAACTGGTAAAGCAGGTGGAAAGATCAATCCTACCTTTTTTTGGGTGTTGGATGACTCACAGGGAGTTCCAATTGCAAATTGTTATGGAACTAGTAAACCCTAAAAGATCAACTACCCAACCGGGGTAGTAGAGTACCTAGAAAAAGAGGCACCCCCCAAAAAAAAGAAAAATGTAGAAAGATAAAATGAAGGGAAGTGCAAATGTTTGCCTACCTCCACATATGACACTGGCTAATTAGGCTATACAACTTTATTAAGGCACACTTGAAGTGAAAGGAATGTGGAGGCTGGCATATTTATTTCCTTTCCTCTCCAGCTGTTAAGGAACTACAAGTCCCACAATGCATTTGCCTTTATGAATCATGACTGTGGCTGTCAGACTCCCTCAATGCATTGTGGGACTTGTAGTTGCTTAACAGCTGCAGAGACAAGTTTGCAGATCACTGTGCTAGGTGTTCTGTGCGGAATGTTTGTTACTGGAAGTTCTATAGATAGAGGGATACATTGCTTGCTTGGCAGTTGAAAAAAAATGGTTATTTCCCACAATACAACACGGTTCACAGACAGAAAACTGTCAGGACCATGGTGATGACATCACACTTGAGAGGGGTTTCACCACAAAATCAGCCGTACAGACCTCCCTGATGATCTATTTAAGAAAAGGTAAAGATTTCTCATGGGAATGGGGATATCAGCTACTGATTGGAATGAAGTTCAGCCCTTGGTTAAAGATCCTCTTTAAGTATAAGCACTCTAACACTTTAAGCATGCAAACCTTATAATGAACAGCTGTTTCTGTAGAGATCCTTAACCCCACTGGTAAGTGATTTTACACACTGCTGCTTGTAATACTGTAGTTGTGATAGATAATGAAAGCAAGTTCTTGTACATAACAACTGAAAATGAGCAGAAATGTATAGCAACTGTTGAAGTCTCCATGGAGAACTATGATCTCCATGATGACAGCGTTCTGAGTTGTGTGCACACAGTAATCTAAGCCTCATTGATTGGTGAAGTATAACTCCAGTCTACACATTATAAACATGGAGAAAACAACAAATGGCTTCCTGTAATTGCTTCTAGCACATCTTTCCTCATTAACCTGTTTATCTGAGTTTGTTAGAGTGTGGATTTATTTATTTTGTATCTATATTTGTTTTGCTGAACAGTTAGATATTATATTTCTACTGCTTTTATGTGTTTCCCTTTTTTTGTATCTTTTATGTTATGTTCAGGCCTTGTACTCAACAGCCGACCATGTTAATTGCAAAAAAGAGTTTAATTAGGCTTTAAAAAAAATTCTTGGTTTGTGCATTTATCTATGTGCTCAATATGGTTTTTTCGAAGCACCCATTGCAAATGCAATCTCATTATGAACTACGTCTATAAAATGGAATGGAAAGCTAATATGCAGGTCCAGTTTCTGTCTGCCACATTAGGACATTTGAATTTTACTGTAAATGCCCCTCTAGCAGTTAGCGGTTTAATGGTCTGCAGTTATTGATTTTCCACTAGAATATCCTGAACTATAGATCATAGAACACGTGTACCTCTGACCTTTATTGTGTATTAAATAAACAGCAGATGGTTACGAGTCGCCTAGTGAAGGTATTCAAGCCATTTGCACTTTGTTATCCTTTTTTTATGTCTTCTTCATGTTTTAAAATTATTATTATTTTTTTATATATATTAAGTTTACAAACAACAGCTTTATTTATTTTATAATTGTCTCAAAGGAAACCTGAGATGGATTAAATAAAACGTTTTTATACATACTTGGGGCTTCCTACAGAGCCCTTAAGGCTGATCGGTCCTTTGTCATTCTCCTCCACTGCCTGGTTCCTCTGCTAGGAGGCCGGGTAATTTCAGAAGTTCGGGCATACTGTGCCTACATGACCTGGACACTCGCATGCCCCATAATGCTCCCATCACCGGTAGTGTTCTGTGCCTGCACAATACACACTTGAACAGTACTACTGCACAAGCGCAGAATGCTCCTGGCCGCTGGAATGTGATGGGGGAGCACAAGTGGCCGGTCCACGACTCCACCGCCTGGCCCGCCTAGTGGAGGATCCAGGCAGCGGAGGATGGCAAGGGACTGATCAGCCTGAAGCACGCTGGAGGAAGCCCCAGGTATGTATACAATTTTTTTTTATCCATCTCAGGTACACTTTAAACTTTTGCAAATAAAGCTGATAGAGAGCCATCATATTCCTTTTGCAAGGCATGCTGGGCAGCTCATTAGAAAACCCACCACTGCTTGCATGGCCAGATACTGCATGATATAATACAGAATACTGGCTGGTCATCTTTTCTGGAAGACATAGGAGAAGAGTTTAAAGAGACAGTGAAGCGAAAAAAAAATTATGATATAATGGTTTGTATGTGTAGTACAGCTAAGAAATAAAACATTAGGAGCAGAGACATAAGTCTAATATTGTTTCCAGTACAGGAAGAGTTAAGAAACTCCAGTTGTTATCTATGCAGAAGCTTTCAAAGTCGCAGAGAGCTCTGTCTTCTGAAGCTTGTTATCTCAACTGTCAGTCACTGTATTTTTTTCTCTCCAGAGGACAGGTCAATTGTTCACTGGCCTGCTCTGTAAAATCATTTAGAATCATTTAAAATCATGCAATCATTTAGAATGCAAATATTAGAGAATGATGCAATGTTATATAAAAAAAAAAACACTATATAACTGAAAATAAAAATATGAGAATATTTTTTTATACTAATTGTTTTGCTACTAATGTTCTAGTAATTATTCATATTACACAACCAATTCATTATATCATCATTTTTTTTACGCTTCACTGTCTCTTTAACAACTTGCATTAGACTGTAGCATGCTTTAAATTGAACTAAAAACTGAATTGTAAAGTTGTAGGAAGCTTAATCTCTTGAAATTGCATCTTTTGGCTACAAGTGATAAATGTAAAATATTCATAGCAGGTAATATTCCTATAAATCTCCTCTAAATTGTAAGCTCGAAAGGACAGAGACCGCCCACTAACGTTTCCTGTTGTTGTGTATTTTATCAAATAAGCATGTTGCCAATGTTAAATAATTGATTCTGATTCTGATGTTCTTAAATTGTATGTATTCTACTTGTGTCACTGTATGCCCTGATTGTACCATGTGTTAAAATGCTCATGTATCTATGTTCCCCATTATTGATGTTTTTTTTACTATGTACAGCACTACAGAAGATGTTGGTGCTAAATAATAATAATCATAATTAATCTTAAAATATACCTGATCCAAGCTGCCCAAGGTAATCCCAGAGCTATGTTCAAACTGGATCCCCATATCTCTTTGTGTTGTCCATTCCTTTCCTCATTCCTAGGGATGGCCGGAAATGCCAATTTCCGCTTCTGCGGAAAATCCACTTTCTGCCATTGCTGAATTCCGCTACCGATTCCGCTTACCGCTACCGATTTCCACATTCAATGCGCATTCTTGTGGAAATTTCCACTGATTTTAACATCAATTTTCTCAAAATTACAAGGTCTTTTTGAACAATTTTTTTTCTTCTTGCTCCCACTCTTCTGCTTAACATACGCTGAAAATTTGGTGTTTCTAGCTTTGGCTTTGCTATTAAACTCTAAATTCGGCGGAATACAGCATATTGGTAATGCAGATTTTCTGCATTTTACATTGCAGTCAATGGCCACCGACTTTAGCGGTTAATAGCAAATCCCCCAGAGGTGCTAGAAACACAAAATTCTCAGGGTATGTTAAGCAGAAGAGTGGAAACAAGAGGAAAAAAATCTTTCAAAAAGACCTTGTAGATTTTGAGAAAATCAATGTTAAAATCAACGGAAATTTCCGTGAAAATTTCCACGATTTCCGTGAAAATTAACCTACCACACTCGCATTACCGATTTTCGAATCCCAATGCAGAAATGCAATTTCCAATCGGAAATGCGGAAATTTCATTTCCACGGAATCCAAACGAGCATCCCTACTCATTCCCTCTGGTCGCCATAATAACTCCTTGAAAAATTAGATTTTTTGGCTAAAGTCAAGTCATTAGACAGTAAGAGGCAGGCTTATGGTGACATTTCCTCCTATCACCCTCCCATTCCCTCCTCTTCCCTGCCCTAGTCACACCCCTTAAAGGACATCTAAAGCAAAAAAGAAATAAAGTTTTTATACATAACTATGTAGAGAAAAATTCTGGATGCTCCTTCCTGCTCTTGCTGTGCTGTTCCCAATGGAAGCTATTTGATCTGCTAGGTCAAATAGCTCTACAACACTCCTTGTGCAGCCTTCAGAAGTTCTCACATCCTTGTGCATATGCAGTACGGATGCGCTCATCTTTGGAAGTACTTGGGGATGGGAGTACTTCAAAAGGCTGCACAAGGAGTACTGATGACCTCGAAAAATGGGTAGCTACCACCAGGGACGGTGCAGGAATGATGAGACAGAGAGAGGACTGGGATGGCTCTATGGTATCTAAAGCCTTCTCTCTACATAAATATGTATAATAAATGGTATTCTTAGCTCTAGGTTTGCTTCAAGTTAAGTTTACTTTAAATTAAATGTTTCATAAGAAAGTTTATTTTTGGCTCTCAAGGCACCTTACGTAGCCAAAAGAGAGATCCCTCTCAGATCAGAATCTGGTCAGAGCATGAAATTTATAAAAATCTATGGTACCACTAGGTGACACTTTTGTTTCCCCAGATAGTACTGTACTCTGTCAGACGCGGAGCTAGGGGGGGTCGGGGTAGGACAGGTGCCCTGGTGTGCCGGGTCCACGAGGGCGCCCAGCAGAGCTGCAGGGTTTTTTTTGGGGGGGGGGGGAGGAGAGCAGCACAGAGAAGAGGGAAAGCTGTGAGCAGTGGTGGAGAAGGGGGGCCATCTCCCCCCTTCTTCCCTCACCTTAGGTGCTCTCCCTCCCTCGCTGTCCCCTCCACAACTAATGTCCGGGTGGCTGGCAGCGGCGGGCGGGACTTACCTCCGTCTCGATCCAGCTCCAGAAGTTCGGGTCCTGCAGCCGCTGCTCTGGACTAGACCAGAGTAGCGGCAGATCCATCCGGCGCTGCGACGAGATGCAGGTAGGTCCCGCCCGCCGCTGCCAGCCACCCGGACGGACATTAGTTGTGGAGGGGACGGCGAGGGAGGGAGAGCCCCCTAAGGTGAGGGAAGGGGTCGGGAGACGTCCGCCGCCTCCCCACTGTGCCCATAGCTCTCCCTCCACTGCGCTGCTCCCCTCCTGCTGGGGGACACACCTGCCGACATATACTGGGGACATATACTCCCTGCCTACATATACTGGGGACATATACCCCCTGCCTACATATACTAGGGACATATACCCACTGCCTACATATACTGGGGACATATACCCCCTGCCTACATATACTGGGGACATGTACTCCCTGCCTACATATACTGGGGACATATACCCCCTGCCTACATATACTGGGGACATATACCCTCTGACTACATATACTGGGCACATATACCCCCTGACTACATATACTGGGCGCATATATACCCCCTGACTACATACACTGGGCGCATATACCCCCTGACTACATATACTGGGCGCATATACCCCCTGGCTACATATACTGGGGACATATACCCCCTGACTACATATACTGGGGACATATACCCCTGCCTACATATACTGGGCGCATATATCCCCTGACTACATATACTGGGCACATATACCCCCTGGCTACATATACTGGGGACATATACCCCCTGCCTACATATACTGGGGACATATACCCCCTGCCTACATATACTGGGGACATATACCCCCTGCCTAGATATACTGGAGACATATACCCCCTGCCTACATATACTGGGCGCATATACCCCCTGACTACATATACTGGGCACATATACCCCCTGGCTACATATACTGGGGACATATACCCCCTGCCTACAAATACTGGGGACATATACCCCCTGCCTACAATTACTGGGGACATATACCCCCTGCCTACATATACTGGGGACATATACCCCCTGCCTACATATACTGGGGACAAATACCCCCTGCCTAGATATACTGGAGACATATACCCCCTGCCTAAATATACTGGGCGCATATACCCCCTGACTACATATACTGGGCACATATACCCCCTGGCTACATATACTGGGGACATATACCCCCTGTCTACAACTACTGGGGACATATACCCCCTGCCTACATATACTGGGGACATATACCCCCTGCCTACATATACTGGGGACATATACCCCCTGCCTACATATACTGGGCACATATACCCCTGACTACACATACTGGACACATATACACATGGCTACATATACTGGGCACATATACACCTGGCTACATATACTGGTCACATATACCCCTGGCTACCTGTTCTGTGGACATCTCTACCCCTGGCTACCTGTTCTGGGTACATCTATACCGCTGGCCACCTATTCTGGGGACATCTATACTGCTGGCCACCTATTCTGGGGACACCTATAGACCTGGGGCTACCTATTTTTGGGGAACCACTGCTGTCGGATTGAGTGTATTTTGGGGAACTGCTGCCAGGTGAGAGGTGTCTACCATATTAAGGGGGCATTCTGCCTATTTATGTGAAATGCTGTCTATTTATGTGCCTCATGACTGCTGAATTTGTCATGTTGGGGGCCTCATGGTTACTGAATTTGTCTTGTTGGGGGCCTCATGATTTGTTGGGGGCCTCAAGATCACTGAATTTGTCTTGTTGGGGGCCTCATGATTTGTTGGGGGCCTCAAGATCGCTGAATTTGTCTTGTTGGGGGCCTCATGATTGCTGAATTTGTCTTGTTGGGGGGCTCATGATTGCTAAATTTGTCTTGTTGGGGGCATCATGATTGCTGAGTTGGTCATGTTTGGGGCTTCATGATTGCTGAATTTGTCTTGATGGGGGGGCTCATGATTGCTGATTTGTCTTGGAACATGCTGGAAGGTACATACTGAGGGAGGGTGGGTGAGCGCGAGCCTGCTAACTTCCTGTACATTTGGCTCCACCCATAACCACGCCCACATTTATTATATAGTCACGCCCCTTTTTTGGCGCTACGCGCGCCGCAGCTTACCCTTAGGGGGCGCATTAATAGTCTTTGTCCCCGGGCGCTGAAAGCCCTAGCTACGCCTCTGTACTCTGTTCCCCAGAACCTGCTGAAGGACCCATTAGGTTTCCTTCCAAGCAAATAGTAGTCCCTCAGTAGTCCCACAGGGTAATTGTTTGGGGGGGGGGGGCCTGGGTGACAGGCACTGGCCCTGGAGCCCTTGGGAATTGCTCAATTTTGTCTGGAAATGCGTTGTAATAATTATTGGACAACCATGGTGAGACAGCTGACAGCAGCTGACTGTTGGCAATAGGAATGGCATGGGGTGTGTGAAAAAAATCAGCCAAGCTGGTATTTTTTTCTCGCAGCAGAAAAACGCCCAATACCCCACTTCACCGTGAATCTCCATAGAGAAGAATTACATGCTTTTTCCCGTGCATTTTCACATTGTGTGAATCCCGCAAGTGTTATCCCTGCCTTAATGTCTTGGCCTATTTCAAGTCTGTTCTCGAAAACCACTTAAAAATATTTGAAATTGACTTTAATGTATCCTATTTTAATTTTAAACTTTTGAAAAACATATTTTCTAAAATAAATATTAATGATCAATTTTGCTTATGCCCAATGATGAATGCAGCAGTGAAATAAACTCTCTGACAATGTTCAGCATCATTAAAGGAATTCCTAAAAAAAAAACCTTTAACAAAGCCTTAGGTCCTACAAACTGCTCACATGCTCATTACTCGAGTTCTTAACTTTTCGCTTACATCTGCACCTCACACAGGAAATGTGCTAATGCAGGTTACTACTTTTGATACATAACTCTATTTGGGGATGCAATTGCCATCTCTAGACCCGAGGATGTTTGACGCCTGTTCTAATATTATGCTTCAATAACTTTAAACGAAAGTGAAAATTTGATGGGAAAGAGGATGCTGCACAAATTATTCCATGAAGTGCTGTGTGTGTATTTTCTCAAATTAAATGTTTTGATATCTGGTATACAATGGGCACAGCATACAGGCTACTGTGGAGGACAAGTGTTTGTAAACCAAACGATGCCGGGTCATCAGGTCTACATAGGAGAGAAAAATCATCTATAAAAAGGGAATTAACAGCAGCGAGTCTACCTGCTCACAGAAACATTTAAACAAATATTTATGCTGAGGTGGTTAACAGCATGTACAGGAGAACCGGGCCATATCAGAGAGGATTAACTTAAAGAGAAACTCCGGCCAAGAATTGAACTTTATCCCAATCAGTAGCTGATACTCCCTTTTACATGAGAAATCTATTCTTATTCACAAACAAACCATCAGGGGGCGCTGTATGACTGATATTGTGGTGAAACTCCTCCCACTAGAAACTCTGAGGACCGGGGTTTTCCTGGCAGTTTCCTGTCTGTGAACCTTGTTGCATTGTGGGAAATAGCTGTTTACAGCTGTTTCCAACTGCCAAAAAAGCATGCAGCAGCTACATCAATTGCCAACAGTAAAAATGTCACCATGTAATAAATGTCAGAATGTAAATCAGGGATTTAAAATATTTTACAATGGGCAAACACTGACTAAATCATTTATACATAATTATTGTAAAAATGAAGCACTTTTTTTATTACATTATTTTCACTAGAGGTCCTCTTTAAGTGTATCACCACCACCTCCCTGCACAGCATTCTGATCTTCTTGACACTTCAAGTTGTGAAGGCGAAGGTGTCAGGAATATGGTGAAGTGTACAGTACAGCAGTGAGAGGCAGTGATACAGGAGGGTTAAACCTCTCTGACACATCCCCCATACATCCCGGAAAGGTTTAACACTTTGCAAAACTGCTCTTGGTCATCTCTAGAGGGAACTGCTTGTGTGTGCCATTTGAACTGTATTGTAACGCAGAGAAAAGCAAACATGCACTTACATATCCATGTTGTGTAAGTAGGATGTTCCGGCAGGTGGGTGGTGTATGCAGGGCCGGATTTGTACTTTTTACCGCCCAAGGCCAATTATACCATCTGTATGGTTGTTATCTCCGTGTGCCCCAATGAGAATTCTACTTACATGATTGGATGTCACAGACAATAACTATTTCAGTAATACGCGTATAAATTATAAGTTACAGTATATTTTCCTTAAGAACTTTTACGTTATGTTTGCCATCTCATTAATGATGGACCCATTGTGCCACCATGTGAGTTAAGTTGAAGTGTACCTGCAGGATAGAGCTTACAGGTCTTGCAGGGACGACACAAGAACACAGGACAGAGAGTTCAAAGGTTAAAGCTGTCCTTGTAGATAGGGATGGCTGCATTGAACAGCTTTACTGTCCCTCACTGAGCCGCCCCTAAATTTCTGGTGCCCTAGGCCATGGCCTATGTGGCCTTGCCAGAAATCCGGCCCTGGGTGTATGATTAGTAATGGTGGACGGGGGACAGCTGAGTGGGTGATTCTAAGGACAGCAAGCACGTAATCTGATGAATGCAGGGTTCTACCAAAACGCATCATTACGCGTTTTGGCAGAACCCCGCCTTCATCAGATTACGTCACAGCACAAGTGCATGCTGTATAAGGGGATGGGCAGCTTGATTAAAAGCTAGCTCCACATATACCTGAGTGCGGATTTGCATATGGGAGGGGGGTCTTACCTCTAAGCTGCCACCCGGTGGCCTTCACAGAAAAAAAAAAAAGATTACAGGAAGGTCTGGATGTAACAGACTAAAGGTGGCCACTAATGATCCAATCTTTCCCATTCAATCTTACCATTTCTATGTAATATAAGGGAACTGCCTATATTGTCCATTCAATATATTCACTCACTTTACTCTTCTACTACATGGATTTGGCAAGATTGGATAGAAAAGATT
This sequence comes from Hyperolius riggenbachi, assembly GCF_040937935.1. Classification (NCBI taxonomy): domain Eukaryota; kingdom Metazoa; phylum Chordata; class Amphibia; order Anura; family Hyperoliidae; genus Hyperolius; species Hyperolius riggenbachi. The sequence goes on along the minus strand of NC_090654.1, from coordinate 199,462,576 downwards.
GGATCATTAGTGGCCAACTTTAGCAATTAAAACACTTAAAAAGTGCAAATTAAGTGCAAATTAAATACATATGTAAATAAACATAAACTCCCCATGCTGTGGGGCATATCAGCGGTGCACAGGGATTTGGCTGAAATGCCGTCTTAAGGTGGGACAGATAGCATGACAATTGTATTATGGGTGTGTTGGGGGAGGTGTCCCGCCCATGCTCAGTAGGCATGGCCTCAAATGCACTGATTGCCAGTAATGTGAGCACACGTGCTGGACATCTTGGAGGCTCCTGGGTCCTCACTCTCAACCAGCACAGGCACATTATCATCAAGACAAATTCTGCACATGCGGGGGGCTATGGAGAAATTATGTTTTCGGGGGTCAAGGGTTCCAACCCAAGGGGGTGTCAGGATCTGGTACGGACTGTTTGCACAGTGATAGGAGGCAATCTGAGGCAACACAAGAATGCAGACTGCTTCCCAAAAGGTTTATGCACTAACACAGGTATTTACATTTTTTAAGCTTGGTCACCATATTATTTAAGAATTTTGTTTATATATAGAAATCATTTGATGACTTTACCTTTGATGGTTACGAAAAATAAAGTATGGATGGATGGATGGAAGATGGAAGGAAGGATATGCAGAGATAAGAATTTATTTTGATACCCACCAAATGCAAATTTTAATATAAAGCTGGTATTACAGATGCACTAATTAAGCTAACTTTCATGCATTAATAGAAAACATGTTAAAACCAGGTAGTTTTTCCTTCAGATTACTATGTCTATATAACCATATCATTTTAAATGTATAACTTATAGAATAAGATTGGAATGAAAACATACATGCAAAAACACATCTAGAGGACTACAAAGCCGTATATTATGTACATGTATAGTATTATTAATACTACCTTCAAAGGCACATAAAGATATATTATGGTATGTACAGTACATAAAGGAACCTGCTACCATTAACTATATATTTCTTAGAAGATAAAAAGTGTATTTTAAAATGTAAAATATTCTATACACAGTTAAGCAGCAAACATGTGAAAACACGTATAATTGAGTTGACAGTTATTTCATAAAAGAATGGTGGCTTGAAAAGGATGTAGATAAGTGATTAATCACATTCTGCATAGTATCCATCACTCTCAAAGGTAATATGCACTTAATTTAAATATCTATTTGTGAAATAGAGGACATAGAAGAAAATTATGAGAAAGGACAGAATGACAGTTTAGGGATAAGTCTTTGATGGTAGTAGTGATTATGTGTGAGATAGAGTAGCTAATTTTGTGTATCATAGAAGGGGACAAGATTATCCATCATGCTAGAATAGTGACGCTGGTGCCATTCTCTGGTCACCAATGACCAGTACCAGGGCCGGATTTGTACTCTTTACTGTCCAAGGCCACTGTCAGCAGCCGCCCCCTCCAGTATAAGTAGCCAGATTACCCTTTCCCCTCCCTCCAGTATAAGTAGCCCATTGTCCTTTCCTTCTAGTATCGGCAGCCAGATGACCACCCCCACCTCCAGTATATGTAGCCAGATAACACTTCCTCCCCCTCCTCCAGTTTAGATAGCCTGATAACACCCCTTCCCTCTAGTTTAGGTAGTCTGATGACCCCTTCCCATTCCCTCTAGTATAAGAAGCCAGATGGCCTTCCCCCCTTCAATATAGATATCCTGATGAAACCCCTCCCTCCAATATAGGCCGCCAGGAGACCTCCCCCCCCACCTCAGTATAGCCTGCTACCCAACCGTCCTTGATCTTTTGGTGCCCTAGGCCATGGCCTATGTGGCCTTGGCTTAAATCTGTCCCTGACCAGAACAGTGTATTACAGAAATCTGACTCTGTATGCATGTTGAGAAAACAATTAAAGTGGGCCTAAACCATCAATTACAAGTGCAATGCAATAGAGTCAGAATCATGCTTACCATGACTCTTTCTCATCCAATGCAGAAATTTGCAGACATTTTTTATTAAAGGACAACTGAAGTAGGGGGATATGGAGGCTGCCATATTTATTTCATTCAAGTAGTGGTCACCTCATATATTATTTAAGAATTTTGTTTATATATATATATATATATATAAATCATTTGATGACTTTACCTGCCTAGGATGATTTAAACACTGATCTGGAAAAGCCAGTCTCTCTATTAAATGAGGCATGGCAGTGCATAAAGCAGTTTAAAGTTAGTGCTAACAGCTGATTAATTTTCAGTCTGTCCATGCTAAAGTAGAATGGCACTAGGCAGTCCGACAGCTGGCACTCATCAATCAATGTTCAATCAGAGAAATATCAATTCATATCCAGATCAAGCAAATGTCTTATAGGGTATGCCTAGCTAAAAGGAATGCCAATGAAAATAGCCTCTCTCAATAGCCACATAGTTTATACTCCACACCAAAATAATTATGTTGACTTTACATGTATGTTGTGCACAACTCTCTTCACAATCTCAAAAACATGTTCCTAGTGCTTTAACTACTTTAGGACCAAGGTGATTGAAATCGATGCCCTTTTTTGGTGGACACCTGGCTGGCAGGGTGTAGATTTCTTTCACTGCCGCTGCGCGCATCCGCCGTTTTTGTCGCTCACGCCGATCTCGCGGCTTAATCTCCGCCGTATCCTGTCGCAGCTCACTTGCTCTGCCTGTCTCTATGACGGCAGAACCCTGTGAGCGGGTCAGGAGCCGATTTCATTGGCACCTGGCCATGTCTATCAATGTAAGCAGCTCCCATTGGCTTACATTGATAGACACGGTCAGGAGCCAAAGAAAGCGGCTCCTGACCGGCTCACATGACTCTGCCGTCATAGAGATGGCAGAGTGAATGTCCTGAGGATCCCAGCGTGCGTCGGTGATGGTGGTTGCGGCGCAGGCAGATATATGCAGCGATTCGTCGGGAATACGTTGTTATTGTACCAGCGGTCTCTGGTCCTTAAGGGGGCAGAGACCGCTGGTACTTAAGTGGTTAACCTCTCAAAGAGATCCCTCCAGACCCATTTCAAATTTTACAATGTGCGCAATTCCAACATGCAATTTTTCTTTCACTCTGCATGTTTTGCGTACTTTTAAACGTGCATGTTATTCCATCGCAGATGATGATTTTCAATGGAAAGCACACACAATGTGCAAGATTTTGTTACAAAAATTATGTTTTTTTCCTGTAAGGAACCCAATGTTAACCCATTGACTAACATTGGTTTTCAGTTGTAATGCAATTTTCCATGCGAAAAAAGATATTGGAAAAGTATGGTCCCAGGCCAGCCTGAGGCTGGTTTCACACTGGAAACCAGCGGTAGTGGTGTGGTGCGATCGGATGATGTCCTAGTGTCGGCTGTGTGTCGCAATCTTCACTTCCAGTGCATCGCATTTGCATAATATGAAAGGCCCCATAGACTTTCATTGCCGAGCGTTACGGTAATACAACGCATTTGTGAAAGGGCTCTAAGGGATTACTGAGACCTTTTAAGTTCTGCCTAGCCTTTCACATCCAGTCCAAACAAAATAAGGAGAGTTCAGACAACCTTACACAGGCTGTTTTTTTTTATTATTTTTTGGGTGGAGTGGGGGGAGATATAATTACTTTGATCAAATATGCTGGTGCTCTAGTCTTCCTCGCTTTGTTGATTGATCAACTTCCAGTTGATTTCAGACAGTTTTTACACAGTATCATCAGAGACATTGGTCATTTTTTTTCTGGAGCATTTCTGCCTAAACCAAGGCAAAATGATGCAGCGCAGTCTCTCAATCACTATACAGAATCTATTTTCTTACAAGAAGTTATCAGTCTGTCTATTCCTGCATTGATACGTTTCTTAACCCCCCTGGCGGTATAAAAAATTCCGCCAGGAGGGAGCGCAGCAGTTTTTTTTAAAAAATTTTTTCTTATATCATGTAGCGAGCCTAGGGCTCGCTACATGATAGCCGCTGCTCAGCGGCATCCCCCCACCCGCTTCGATCGCCTTCGGCGATCTCCGATCAGGAAATCCCGTTCAAAGAACGGGATTTCCTGGAGGGCTTCCCCCGTCGCCATGGCGACGGGGCGGGATGACGTCATTGGGAGTCCCGAACCACCCCTCAGCGCTGCCTGGCACTGATTGGCCAGGCAGCACACGGGGTCTGGGGGAGGGCCGCGTGGCGCGACGGATACCGGCGATCGAGCACGGGGCGGCGGCGATCGGTGTGCTGACGCAGCTAGCAAAGTGCTAGCTGCGTCCAGCTAAAAAAAAATAATTAAACAAATCGGCCCAGTAGGGCTGGAGAAAGCCTCCTGCGCGGCTTACCCCGAACTACGTTCGGGGTTACCGCCAAGGAGGTTAAGGTACGTCGCTAGCCCTATTTGGGGGGGGGGTACGTGCCCCCAATCTGTCCTGGGGTGCCACGGATCTCACGGCCGCCGCTGCCCCCCAGCTGTCCCTGCTGCCAGACAGCAGTGTCCGACCTCAATCAGCGGGCGACTAGATAGAGCGGGCGTTAGGACCTAGCGGACACCGCTGATATGCAGAAGTGACATCACTTCCACATATTTGTGCCCAGTACCCGCTCTATCTGGTCGGGTCGCCCACTGATCCTGAGGTCTGACACGGCGAGGTAGGTGGGGTGGGGAGCACGGGGGTCCCTGCTGTCACTCACTACCTAACGGGGTCCCTGCTGTCACTCACTACCTAGTGGGGGTCCCTGTCACTCCCTACCTAAATGGGGGTCCCTGCTGTCACTCACTACCTAACTGGGGGTCCCTGCTGTCACTCACTACCTAACTAGGGGTCCCTGCTGTCACTCACTATCTAACTGGGGGTCCCTGTCACTCACTACTTAACTGGGGGTCCCTGCTGTCACTCACTACCCAACTGGGGGTCCCTGTCACTCACTACCTAACTGGGGGGTGCCTGTCACTACCTAAACTGGGGGCTCCTGTCACTACATACACTGGGGGGTCCCTGTCACTACCTGAACTGGGGGACACCTGTCACTACATTCACTGGGAAGCTCCTGTCACTAAATGAGCTGGGGGGCTCTTGTCCCTACCTGAGCTGGGGGGCTCCGTCCCTACCTGAACTGGGGGGCTCCTGTCACTACCTAAACTGGGGGACTCCTGGCGCTACCTTAACTAGGGGGCACCTGTCGCTATCTAAACTATCCAGGCCAGCCAGCCCAGCATCACCACCAGCCAACCAGCCCAGAATCACTGCCAAAAAGGCCACAGCATCACCACCAGTCAGGCCAGCATTTACTTCAACCAGCCAAGCACAGCCCAGCATTACTGCCAGCCAGGTCACAGCATCACTGCCAGCCAGCCCAGCCACAACATTGGCCACAGCATCACCGCCAGCCAACCCGGCCACAGCATCACCGCCAGCCAGGCCACAGCATCACTGCCAGGCCTTTCAGCTCACACATCATCCCCAATCCAGCCAAAAACAGTATTGCCAGGCACAGCAGCCAGTAGAGGAGAATTCAGAAGCCAGGTGAGAGGTGTCTACCATATTAAGGGGGCATTCTGCCTATTTATGTGAAATGCTGTCTATTTATGTGCCTCATGACTGCTGAATTTGTCTTGTTGGGGGCCTCATGATTGCTGAATTTGTCTTGTTGGGGGCCTCATGATTTGTTGGGGGCTTCAAGATTGCTGAATTTGTCTTGTTGGGGGCCTCACGCTTGCTGACTTTGTCATGTTGGGGGCCTCATGATTGCTGAATTTGTCTTGTTGGGGGCCTCATGATTTCTGAATTTGTCTTGATAGGGGCCTCATGATTGCTGAATTTGTCTTGTTGGGGGTCACATGATTGCTAACTGTGAGACTATGGGAAAAGCTGAATCATCATCATATGAGACAATAGCATTAAACCTACTTTTTTTTAGCTTTTTAAAACAGAAAATACAACTGGAGGGTTCTAAACAAATGAATACATTTTTTCAGGAGTAGGATGGATGAAATTGTTTATCTTCATAGTTTTTCAACTTGTATTTTCCATAATGTTCATGTATGTGTTAAAACGTTTGTACAGTATTAAGTTTAAATTGCTGTTGCCACTTTGCGATAGATAAGTGACTTGTGGGTTGCAGTTTGGGCACTCGGCCTCCAAAAAGTTTACCACCACTGTCCTAATCTAATGTCCCACCATTGCTAAGTTCATGTAAATTTGTCTCCACCCATGACCACACCCACATTCTGGTCCATGGCCACACCTATTTTTTAGCGTGGCACACTACGCACGCCGCACAATGTAACCCTCATATTTTTCGGCAAGCTAGCTGCAGTGTGCTGATCTCTGCTGCCTACAGTATGTACAGTATAAGCTGTTCTCTAGTGCCTGCACTGTGTGCTGATCTACCTCCAGTGTGTACAGTATAAGGTGTACTCTGTGCCTTTACTGATTGTAAACCAGCTATATTGTATGCTGATACCTGCTACTTTCAGTATGTACAGTATTAGCTGTAAAGCCTGGTACACACATACAATTTTGATTAGCCAATTTTAGCTCTGTTCATCAAATTCATTGTCTGTTGGCTCACTTACTGCATGGGGGTGGTAAAATTGGTCAGTGATTGACCAATCAAAATTGTATGTGCGTATACATCTTTGATCTATGCCTATACTGATTGTAAATTATCTAAATAAAGGACAGGGGGCTCCATCCAGTAGTTCGATGGGCAGGCCCGTTATCTGTAGCTTACACCGCTGCTAAGTTCATGTATGTTTGGCCCCACCCATGGCCATGCACACTCACTGCATGACTACACCCATTTTTTGCCATATACCCCCCACCTAGTGCCCACAGGTGCCCCCGATCTCCAAGGACCCTAGTAACGCCCCTGCGTTTCTTTAATCTGCCTGACCCAATAATTGTTATATTATCATTTTTATACAGTATGATGCACAGGTTCTCAACTTGCGGTGGTTGTATCTTACTAGTGATGAGTTCAGGAGGTACCGGTGCTTGAAACTTATCATAGTTAATTCAATTCATTATGACAAATCTAGAACATGATTAAAAAATTAAAAAGAACTAAGTGAGCATTTTTAGTCAATTATAAACATTAAAAAAGTTTGGAAAGCATTTATACACATTAACGTCAAATTCAAGCAAACATATATTTGTTGAAAGATACCTGAAATAAAGTTAGAACAGAAGCTTTCATAAGGAGTAAGAAGGGTCGCAGCCTAATTTCCATGAAATGTTTGTAAACCTGAACATTTTAATGAGAAAACTACTAGACAAGACAAATAACATTTATATTGTGCTTAATTAACATTTATATCACGCTTTTCTCCTGGCAGACTCAAAGCGCTTCAGGGTTGCAGCCACTTGGGGTGCAATCCACAGGTGACCAGGGCCATTAGGGAGCCTTGCCCAAAGACTCCTCACTGTTTTACGTTCTGACTCCAAACCCCGGTCAAAGGCTCGATCCCTGCAAGTACACTAGCGGGTACATTTAAATACATTAGCAATACACTAGGTACATTTAAATATATTAGTACTATTATAGTCTTTGCTACACCGTATTTTTCTTTAGGAAAACTTTATTCAAGTTTTAATGAATAAACATCAGTACTGCAGTATTATCATTATTATTGAATATTTATATAATGGTGGCATCTTCCACAGTGCTTTACATACTATACATTATATAGATATATATTCATGTCACTAACTGTCCTTCAGAGCATCAAAGGAGCTCCCAATCTAATCCCTACCATAGCCAGCCATTCTCTTATGTTTCTATGGTAGGTCATTTTTTTTTGGGGGGGGGGGGGGGCAGTAACCTATTTTTATGTTTTGTGGATGTGGGATGAAAACTAGCGTATCCCGAGAAATACAAATTCCATGCAGATAGTGTCCTGGCCCACATTTACACTGGCGACATTTGTGCTGCAAGGTGAGATTCCTATACAATACATCATGATACTGCCCACAAATATGGAACTGAAGAAGGAAGGGTAGAAACAAAAATGGAGTGAAGGGGGTAAGGGAGAGAAGCATTTACATTAAGGAGTTGTATTTCAATTCACAGCACATAGAATAATGTGTTGGTTTACTTTGTTTTGGTGCACATGACATAGAAATATGATCTATTATGACAATTTATAAGTGTGCTACTGTTTGGTCTTGTGAAATGGCTGATTAGCCATGTAAAAGGGTAGGTAGACATTGACATCTAGTTAAACATAAAAACTAAATTCAATTAGCAACATCACATTTATTCTACTAGTATATTTGATTTTATTTATGCATACTGCATCTTCTAGTTCTAAAGAAAGGAATAATTGAATGCAGACTTACTACTGTCATTCTATTTTCACTGCTTTTGTTGGAGCCTCTATCTGACTGCTTCTGTGCCTATAAAGCAGTTTTTTGTTTTTTTTTACTTATTTGCAATCCTAAATTGAAATTTTACTGAAAAAAAATCTTAATTAATAAAATTGCTTTTTTTAACGTTATTAATTTAATTTATGAATTATCTAGTCAATGTTTGCCATTGTCTCACCTTAATTCCTACAGTGTACCTGAAGTGAAAAATAGACTAAAAGTTAGATGCCTCAGTATAGGGAAGCCTTTGGATGGTTCACAGTTATCTCCCATCCTACTCAACCCCACCAATCCAATGCTGAGACCCTATGGACATATTCAACAAGGGCTTTCTTGATATGTTCAGGTGGCCACACTCCCATCCATGTACAAGTGCAGCTGCACTGTGCAGGTTCAAGTACGGCCCATGACTGCAGGGTGGCATGGAGCCGGTCACGCACAACTTTTTCCTGCACGAGTGGCTTAAGCTACTGCTGAGCAGGTGCAGTACTTGCACTTGCCCAGTCTGGCTGCACTTGTACATGGAGGGGAGTGTAGCCAAGTGAACACATATGAGAAGCCCTTGTCAAATATGTTTGAAGGGTCCCAGTAAGAAAGAAATGAAAGATGAAAAACAGAGGAATACAGAGGTGTTTTCCCCTTTAACAATAAAAAGGTAGAAGGTCAAAAGTGACCTTAAAATGTCCTCTGTAGGAAAGGAGTAGACATTGTCATCCCTCTCTTGCATAGCCCCCTATATCATGTACCATGTGGGCTGCTATGGCTGAGCCCCACGCAGGTTGTTGCAACCACCCTGGCTAAACCAGCCTGCATGGATGAGAAAGGGTTAAAGAAAGATTAAAAGTGGGGCATGCCAATTTTTTTTCATAAAAAAGAACATAGCCCCTCCCCCCCCCCCCCCCCCAAGCTTTTTTTTTTTATTTTTTTTACTCATTCTATTTAAGAAGGAAATTGAAAATATTAAAACATTTACATTAATGCAGTATAACATATTCAGTCATTTTCTCCACAAGGAGTGTACATCCTGACATCTGATCACACTGCTCATGAAGTACAAAATGTCCCCAAAGCTTTAATTAAGCCCTTCTCACTAATGCAGGATGATTAAATCACCCAAGTGGCTTCATGGGTGCATGAGCCAAATGATCCATGGCTAAGAGCTCAAACCCACTAGCAGCCTTTTGTATGCACTAGTGATTTGAAAAAAGCTATTGCTAATGCAATTCTATGCGTGATTTTTATAAAATCACTTCTCTCAAGTGGGATCACACCCATAGCATTAAATTAGCGAGAGCTTTTCAAATCATAGAAAGCTAAGAAAAGCGCTCCTAGTAGGTTCCAGGCCTAAGAGGTGGTTACATACCATACAATCTGATATATCACACACGTGTATTACATTTTTCCCCAATTATAAAAAACTTATTGCAAACTCTGAATCAGTTTGTGTGTTTGCATGGTTGCAAATGATTGATCTCTGATTGCAAATATCTGACATTTTTATAAAAATTGATCAGAAAACCACTTCCAATAGACTTACTGTATATAGAAGAAAAATGGAAATTTGATAAGAATTCTTGTACAAATAAAAAAAAAGTTTTACATTTTTTGTACAACCAATTGCTTTTATCAAACTGCAGTAAAATAGGATCATTTTATTGTATTGTGTGGGGCCACCTTTACAGCCACCCAATAAGAATGGGCAAAAGTAAAGTCATTTCACTTCCCCAATAGGAAAAAACTGTGCAACCAAAACTATCAAGTAAAGGAATACAAAAGGAGAGACAACAGTATATCTACGTCCTCTGTGACTTCATCTTATCCACAAGGACATAGATACACGTTTTTGTAGCTGAAGCACTGCTATGCACAATCAATGTGCTCCTGTGCACTATTTGCTGCAGCACTGATTGGTGAAATGGGAATATTTCTTCCCTGAGCCAAAAAGATTAAAAATACTTTTATTTTCTCAGTTCATAGTGAAACATATACAGTACACTGTAGCAATATTTCAGAGCCAAATGTCCTCACCATAAATTGTGACAGGAACATAATCAAATAAAAAATAAAGTTTTGTGATAAACAGTAGAAATAGCCCCAAAAAAGTGTATTTTTATCTACAGTAGGGTTTTTTATTTTTAAACTGTAATTGGTAAAACTGAGATTTTTTTCAGCGTTTTTCCTCTTTTTCCCATTAAAATCCATAGAAAACAAATGCCATACAATGAAAGCCTAGTTTGTCTTGGAAAAAAAACTGATATACATTTAATTTAGGTGTAATAAGTAGGGATACAGTTATTGCTGTTTAAATAGGCAATAAAACCAAAAGACCATGGCAGAGCTTCATCCGACACAATGGCTTTACCTCTGCACACCTTTACTAATAGTAAAAAAAAATCTAGAAGGGTGGATCAGGGCTTAACCACCCTGGCGGTTTATTTTTTTGTGGCGCTCGGCTGCGGGTGTTTTTTTTTTTTACCTATTTTTTTTTTATGATGTAATAATGGCAGTAATGGCAGTATTTGTATAGCGCCTTTCTCCTGTCGGACTCAAAGCGCTTGCGAGGCAGCCACTAGAGCGCACTCAGTAGGCAGTAGCAGTGTTAAGGAGACTTGCCCAAGAAACTCCTTACTGAATAGGTGCTGGCTTACTAAACAGGCAGAGCCGAGATTTGAACCCAGGTCTCCTGTGTCAGAGGCAGAGCCCTTAACCATTACACTATCCAGCCACAGGCTAGGCTAGCGCTAGCTACATGATTCCCCCCTCCCTGCGGCATCCCTCCCACCCCTCCGATCGCTGCCGGCGATCATACCCAACAGGAAATCCCACTCTGAACAGGATTTCCTGTTAGGGCTTCCCTCGTCACCATGGCGACGATTGGAATGATGTCATTGACGTCATGACGTCAGGGGGAGTCCTGATCCACCCCATAGCGCAGCCTGGCGGTGATTGGCCAGGCTGCGCTGAGGGTCTGGGGGTGCCCTCTTTTGCGGCGCATAGTGGCGGATCGGCGGTGAACGGCGGCAATCGAACTAAACATGCAGCTAGCAAAGTGCTAGCTGCATGTTTTAAATTTTTTTTTTTTTAAAAGACCCCTTAGGGGCTGAGCAATCCACCGCGGTGGTAATGAACGAGCTGAGCTCATCCATACCGCTAAGTTGGTTAAAGAAAATTTGTAGATAAGAGATAGATCACTAAGATACACAGGTGCTGACCAAAATAACCACATTCTCGGTCAATTTTTGAAACATAGCTGCAAATATCTACTGAAGATTCAGCACCGTTGTTTTTCCAAAACACGCTGAAATTCCTGTATTTTTGCAATTGACATCCTGGCTGCAGTCACTACAGAGTAAATTTTCATTTCTGGAAGCACATCGAGATAAACTAAATTCTAGTAAATATTCTTTTTTTCCCCATAAGCCTGAGTAATTCTGTTTTAATTATCCTGGTGGGATAAAACAGAATCAAACACTTCACAGTCAGCTCTGATTGTCACCTAAACTAGTTGTTAGAAATATAGATGTGTACTGTTTTTGCAATCACTGCCAACAGCGCCTAGCGAGGATGCAAATAAACAAGTGCCGGTCCTGTAATTAGTATTGTCTGAAAATCATTCATATAACATAGCAGCGGAAATGAAAGCAAGGAAGTTCCACGCAAAGATTTGGCAATGGTGGAATTGCTATGAATTTGGGCACCCTCTGTAGCTTTCAGCTATATTGATTTTGGATAAAGTTATATTAAGGAAATCAACAATACTGAATTCAGAAATTATGATGCACTGAGTACATGAGAAAAATAATACTTAATTTTTTAATGTTCCATCCTCTTGTCCTAATTGCTACAAAAACATGAACAGCTGAAACAAACTGTGCTTTACAGTATATTTTCAATGGAAAACTAGCCAAGCTGTTATAACTATGACCCCTGCCATTCTCCTCCTGGACATTGCTATTGTTGGATTGTAAAGCTTATTCTCTAGCTACTTGCCAGGAATACGTATGTTTATCAGAAGTGCTGACACACCTTAGGGTTGATTCAGAAAACTTGTCTCATCCATTCTGAATTCATGAAATTCTCTCCTTGGCCTCCCTTTATTCAATTGAATTATCTCCTAGGAGAAAACTCAGGAGAAAAAGTTAATTGCATATGGTCCCTTGTTGTGAATAAAATACTTTTTCAACCCCCAGTAAACTAGAAAATACTCAAAATAAGTTTGAGGCTAGGTTCACAGTAGGGCGTTGTGGTGTTGCATTATAAAGTTTTATAATGCTGCTTACCATACTGCAATGAGAAGTTTATGTGACGACGTTCACAGTGTGACGTTAGAGTTTCATTGTAACGTGTAGCGTTATAGTGAGGCACTGCTGCAGACAGTGCGTTACCACTAAACGCACACGTTACCAGGTACAGAAAAGCATATTTTCATTGACTGTATGCTTTACTGTACCTACTTTATGCAATGATAACGCAGTGTTAATCTGCGTTACCACTTTTGTGTTGCGTTGTGTTGTAATGTTGTGTTGCAACTTTACAATGCAATGTTTTACTGTGAACTGAGGGTTTGTTCACAGTGCTCTGTGGGGTTGCAGAATTATTCTGCATGTCAATTCACTGCTCATGCAATCCTACAGGCCTGCTCACAGTACCGAATTTTAACTGATCACGTAATTCTGACTCGCTGCATGCAGGTTTTGTATTAAAGTCTGTGTCCCATCTCTTTTGCAGTTCAAACTCATTATAACGCGTTATGCAACTGACCTCTGTGAACCTAACCTAATTGTTCTTTTTCTTACCTATTTTTTAAGTGCTGAAAAGTAATTTTTTTAGAATGTATAAAAAAATTATCTCTTGGGAAGATACTCAAGCAAAAAGTTAATTGCATAAGGGTCATGGCATGTTTTAAACTTTATCAATATACTAGTTTTAAAGCCTCCAGCGAGCAAGAAAATACGTCAAACAATTTTGATGATGCTTACAAACTTTTTAGTACTTTTCAATGTGTAAGTGCTGAAAAGGTAGAGAACATGAAACAGTAACTCCTGGGAGAAAAGTAGATTTAATGAGGGCTCTTGTGTTTATCTCATGATTTATCTCTATTTACCTAACTTAACTCATGAGTTATCTCTCCAATATCTGTTTATCTCATGGATTATCTCTCCTTATGGCTGAGGTGAAAAATAAGTAAGGTGAGTTAATACAAGAGAACATTTTTGTGAATCAGTACACTTATTTGTAGTCTTTTTCCAGATCAATGGTTTTAAAGGGAACCTTAACTCTAAAAAAAACATGAGTTTTACTTACCTGGGGCATGTACCAACCCCCTGCAGCCATGTCCGCAATAGCTTCCTACACCAGCGGGAATGCGTAAAAAGGACGCATGGCGGCCGGGCGACTCCCAGTCAGCAAAAACTAAACTAGCTGGCAGCGGGGGACCAGAGGAGCTGTCAGGGTCATGCGGCAATGATCTCACCTGGTCTGGGGGTCCTTGAGGTATCCTCCGTGCAGCCGGGCCGGATTGCTGCGGGGGGAATCGGAGCGCCGTGGTTTTCCGCGGGTCGCACTTCCGGGTCGGGCTCTGGGCGGAAGCATCTGTTTGTGCGCATGCGTCTCTGGCGATGGTTTGGTCTCTGTTGCCAGGAGATGCGTGCAGAACTGGGTGGAAGCGGCGTCTGGCATGTTGTACGCGTGCGCGGCGGCAGGCGTACGTGATGACACATGCATGGCGCCAAAGTCAATCCTAGAGCCGGCCCCCCTGCAGTATAAAAGGCAGCTGTTCACAGCACTCTGCGCTGATCTGTCTGTCAGCTAGTGTGTCTGTTCGCCAGTCCTGTTGTGTATTGTCTGATCTCCTGTTGCTGACCCGGATTGTCCTGACTACTCTTGATCTCCACTCCTCTGGTTTGACCTCGGCTTGTTTCTGGACCTCCCTGTCTGCTGCCAGCCCTGACCCGGATTATTACCCGTCTTGACCCTTTGCTGCCTGCCTCTGACCCGGATTGCCTAAACGTTCTGCAACTGTGCTGCCTGCCTCTGACCCGGATTGCCTAAACGTTCTGCAACTGTGCTGCCTGCCTCTGACCCGGATTGCCTAAACGTTCTGCAACTGTGCTGCCTGCCTCTGACCCGGATTGCCTAAACGTTCTGCAACTGTGCTGCCTGCCTCTGACCCGGATTGCCTAAACGTTCTGCAACTGTGCTGCCTGCCTCTGACCCGGATTGCCTAACACTACATCCTCCTGTTATCTGCCACTCAGAGACATTTCAAGACTCACCTCCACATCGGGGTGTCCCCTGTTCTCCTATCCACTGTCGGGGAAGCAACCTGGTGAACAATAGGCAGCTGAAAGTCCATCGTCCCTTGCGGGGCGCTCTGGTGAACACCCGTGGGCACTTAGACTCTGCACTCTCAGGGTTCTCTCACCTCCGTGGAGTGGTCAACAGCGCACCACCGTAACAGTACAGATCAGCCACTATGGACGCCTCTGGAGGAATGTCTCCGATCGACCAACTTTGCCAGGAGATCGCTAATTTGACACTGTCCGTCCGAAAGATTGAGCAAGGCTATCAGCAGTTACAAACTCAAGTACAAGGAATTGCCACTTCACCTGTACAAAGCCCTCCTCCTAGCGTTACAGTAACTACTCCTCAGCCGGAGCCTAAAATGCCACTACCGGATCGGTTTTCGGGTGACAGGAGTAAATTTAGACTCTTCAAAAGGGCCTGCCAACTATATTTCTCACTTCAGCCAAGAACATATGCTTCCGAGGCTTCCAAGGTTGGTGCCATAATCTCTTTGCTACAGGGGGAGCCACAAGCCTGGGCCTTACAGATGATGGATCAGGGTCATGAGTCTGTTCAAACTATGGTCACTCTTTTTGAAGCGTTAGGAGAGCTCTACGATGACCCAGGCACGGCAGCTACTGCTGAAACTGCTATCCAAGCACTTCGACAAGGAAGACGTCCGGTCGAAGAATATGTCACAGAGTTTCGCCGTTGGCAGAACGACACGCAATGGAATGACGCAGCACTTCGATTCCAGTTTCGCAAGGGACTCTCTGATCAGTTAAAGGACGAACTGGCTCGGGTCGGAGTTCCTGCTACTCTTAAAGAACTTATTGCTCTCTCAATCCAGATCGATCGACGCCTTCGGGAAAGACGTCTAGAAAGAGCTGGAGGTGCGTCTTCATGGACTTATCCTATCCCTAGTTCAGGTCCTCCAGCATCTTCAGGAGCTTCAGCCACAGGGGGAGATGAAGTGGAACCCATGCAATTAGGTCTGGCTCGACCTTCACTCTCAGCTGAGGAACGCCAACGACGCCTTACCTCTCGTTTATGTCTATACTGTGGAGCTCCCGGACATTTTCGACAGGCTTGCCCCGTGAGACCAGCGGGTAAGAATCCAATGTCAGGATTTGATGGGGACCTTATGAAACTCCCTATCTCTACTCATGTTCCTTTGTTTTTGTTTCTTCAGGGCCCAGACGGAATCAGCGAGATTAAGGCTATTCTGGACTCTGGAGCTTGTTCATGTTTTTTGGATGTCACCCTTGCCAAGAGTCTCCACCTTCCTCTCCGTCAAAAGGAACAGAGTCTCTCCATTCAGCTTGCAGACGGATCCGGTATCAATTCCGGTCCAATCACTCATGAAACTGTTCCCCTCCTGGTTACTACCAATACTCACCATCAAGAATACCTCAGCTTCAACTTAATCAATTCCCCGTTATTTCCAATCATCCTTGGAATGCCCTGGCTACAGGCCCATAATCCCAGCGTAGACTGGAGAACTCAGGACGTCTCATTCACTTCTAAATACTGCAAGTCATCCTGTCTCCTCCCTTGTGGCCAACTATTATGTTCAGAAACTAAGAAATTAGACTGTATTCCTTCTGTGTACCGAGAGTTCATGGACGTTTTTGATAAGAAAGGTGCAGATAAATTACCCCCACACCGGATTTATGATTGCCCAATTGAACTTCGGCCCGGGTCAGAAATCCCGTTTGGTCACCTCTATTCTCTCTCTGAAGCTGAACTAGGGGTGCTCAAGGAGTATATAGACGAAAACTTGAAAAAAGGATTTATCCGACCTTCTACGTCTCCAGCCGGGGCAGGCATATTCTTTGTGGAAAAGAAGGACGGATCACTGAGACCTTGTGTGGATTACCGGGAGTTAAATAAAGTCACCGTTAAAAATAGGTATCCTTTACCTCTTATCACAGATCTTTTTCAAAGAGTACGTTCTGCCAACATTTTTTCTAAACTGGATTTGAGAGGGGCGTATAACCTGGTCCGTATACGAGAAGGCGACGAATGGAAGACAGCATTCCGCTCCCGCTTCGGTCATTTTGAATATGTAGTCATGCCGTTCGGATTGTGCAATGCTCCGGCAACCTTCCAACATTTTGTTAACGACATCTTTAGAGATTTCCTCGATGATTTTATGGTAGTCTACTTGGACGACATCCTTGTATTCTCTTCATCTCTGGAAGAACATCAGGGGCATGTTAAAAAGATTCTGGGAAGACTACGTACTCATGGGTTGTATGCCAAACCAGAGAAATGTGAATTCCACAAGGAAGAGATTCAATTCTTGGGACTGCAGATTTCTTCCCAAGGAGTTTCTATGGATCAAAAGAAGGTCTCAGCAATCCTTGATTGGCCAGTCCCAACCGATAAAAAGAGTGTTCAGCGATTTCTAGGATTTGCTAATTTTTACAGAAAATTTATTAAAAATTTCTCCACAGTAGTTCTACCCATCACTCAATTGACTAGGCAGCACCACCATTTTCAATGGACAACAGAGGCTCAGAAGGCTTTCGAGGAACTTAAGCAACTCTTCACATCTGCTCCAATCCTTAGGCTTCGTGGTTGAAGTGGATGCTTCTGATAGGGCTATTGGGGCCATCATCTCCCAGCATTTTGGCCCAAAGGCACTTCTACATCCTATTGCATTTTTCTCAAGAAAACTTAATTCTTCAGAAAGGAATTATGATATTGGTGACAAGGAACTGTTAGCAATCAAGTCAGCCCTGGAAGAATGGAGATACCTTCTGGAAGGGGCACGTCATCCAATTCTAATCTTCACGGATCACAAGAACCTAGAATATCTCAGAACAGCTAAGAGACTCAGACCTAGACAAGCAAGATGGGCATTGTTCTTCTCACGCTTCGATTTCCATGTAACATACCGTCCAGGATCAAAAAATGTGAAACCTGATGCCTTGTCCAGAATGTATTCCACAGAATCCGAGGAAGCAACTCTTGAGTCACCGGACACCATTTTACCAGAGCATAATTTTCTCTTATCCCTACCTGAAGTTATAGACCAGATCCGTCAAGCATCTACTGTTTTGCATTCAGAGTGGAAAGATCAATTTCAATGTAAAAATTGAATTTTTTATAAAGACCATCGGATTATTGTACCTGAAACACTGCGAACATCAATACTTCAATGGAATCATGACTCCAAGCTGGCAGGTCACTTTGGCTTTAAGAAAACTCTTGATCTCGTTCAAAGGAAGTTTTGGTGGCCAACAATGTCTAAAGATTGTAAATTATTTGTGGATTCCTGTTCTACCTGTGCTAGATCCAAAACACCTAGACTCCGCCCATGGGGTTTGCTGTCACCACTTCCCATACCCACCCGCCCTTGGGACATGATCTCAATGGACTTCATTGTGGAACTTCCTCCATCTCAAGGGTTTACCACAATCCTAGTGGTAGTTGATAGATTGTCCAAAATGTCACATTTTATACCAATGAAGAAAATTCCTTCTGCAGTCCTTACTGCTCAGACTTTCTTACAAGAAATTGTCAAGTTGCATGGATTACCCTCTGATATTGTAACAGACCGTGGAGTACAGTTCACATCCAAATTCTGGAAGGAGCTCTGTTCACAATTGGGGGTTGAGGTCTCATTATCCTCAGGGTACCATCCTCAATCTAATGGCCAGACGGAGAGAGTTAATCAAGTTTTGGAGCAGTATCTTCGATGCTTTTCCTCATCAGCACAGGACGACTGGGTAACATTACTACTAATGGCAGAATTTTCTTTTAATAACGCTGTGCATTCTTCTACGGGTCAGACACCATTTTTTCTGAACTATGGATTCCATCCTACCAATATTCCTGGGGTACTGGAAGAGACTTCAGTTCCTGAAGTACAGGACAGGATTTCTAAATTAAATGAAAATTTTAAATTGGTGCGAGAGGTTTTACAACAGACCCAGCAAACAATGAAAGAACAAGCTGACAAGAAGAGAAGGAAGGGTCCAGAATTATTGTCAGGTGATATGGTCTGGTTGGCTACAACTAACTTGAGGTTACTCTGCCCTTCCAAGAAATTGGGGCCAAAGTATATTGGTCCATTTCCAGTTGAAAAGAAAATCAATGAGGTAGCGTTCAAACTTACCTTGCCAGGTTCCTTGAAGATACATCCAACTTTTCATGTCTCCTGTCTCAAAAAATATGTTCCAGACACCTTTGGGCGCTCATCCAGTAGCCCTCCACAACCAATTCTGGTAGATGGAGCTGAGGAATTTGAAGTAGAAAGAATTTTGGATTCCAGGCTCCGGTCGGGAGTGTTGCAGTATTTGGTCAAGTGGAAAGGGTTTGGTGTAGAGGAGAATTCGTGGGAACCCAGTCAAAATGTACATTCTCCCAGGTTGGTCAGAGCTTTTCACAGAAATCATCCCGAGAAACCCAGACTAGAGGTCATTCGGAGACTGCCCTTAAGGGGGGGGCAATGTCAGGGTCATGCGGCAATGATCTCACCTGGTCTGGGGGTCCTTGAGGTATCCTCCATGCAGCCGGGCCGGATTGCTGCGGGGGAATCGGAGCGCCGTGGTTTGCCGCGGGTCGCACTTCCGGGTCGGGCTCTGGGCGGAAGCATCTGTTTGTGCGCATGCGTCTCTGGCGATGGTTTGGTCTCTGTTGCCAGGAGATGCTTGCAGAACTGGGCGGAAGCGGCGTCTGGCATGTTGTACGCGTGCGCGGCGGCAGGCGTACGTGATGACGCATGCATGGCGCCAAAGTCAATCCCAGAGCCGGCCCCCCTGCAGTATAAAAGGCAGCTGTTCACAGCACTCTGCGCTGATCTGTCTGTCAGCTAGTGTGTCTGTTCGCCAGTCCTGTTGTGTATTGTCTGATCTCCTGTTGCTGACCCGGATTGTCCTGACTACTCTTGATCTCCACTCCTCTGGTTTGACCTCGGCTTGTTTCTGGACCTCCCTGTCTGCTGCCAGCCCTGACCCGGATTATTACCCGTCTTGACCCTTTGCTGCCTGCCTCTGACCCGGATTGCCTAAACGTTCTGCAACTGTGCTGCCTGCCTCTGACCCAGATTGCCTAAACGTTCTGCAACTGTGCTGCCTGCCTCTGACCCGGATTGCCTAAACGTTCTGCAACTGTGCTGCCTGCCTCTGACCCGGATTGCCTAAACGTTCTGCAACTGTGCTGCCTGCCTCTGACCCGGATTGCCTAAACGTTCTGCAACTGTGCTGCCTGCCTCTGACCCGGATTGCCTAACACTACATCCCCCTGTTATCTGCCACTCAGAGACATTTCAAGACTCACCTCCACATCGGGGTGTCCCCTGTTCTCCTATCCACTGTCGGGGAATTCCGGAGTGCAACCTGGTGAACAATAGGCAGCTGAAAGTCCATCGTCCCTTGCGGGGCGCTCTGGTGAACACCCGTGGGCACTTAGACTCTGCACTCTCAGGGTTCTCTCACCTCAGTGGAGTGGTCAACAGCGCACCACCGTAACAGGAGCCATGAGTGACTGCGAGGGCACAGGATGGCTGCAGGGGGTTGGTACATGCCCCGGGTAAGTAAAACTCATGTTTTCTTTAGAGTTAAGGTTCCCTTTAAAGGGAACCTAAAGTGAGGCTTCCATACTTATTTCATGTTAAACTATACCAGCTTATCCACTGGGAGATAACACTTATGTTTCTCTATGCTTATAGCTCACTGATGAATAGGAAGAAGAGGAGGAAGAAGAATGCAGCTTCATTGGTTGAAGAGGGAATAGGGTTAAACAGTTTTTTTCGGCTGAGTGGGCCTTATCTGTGCAGTGGACCTTCATATGGTAACTCATGCAATTACTGTACCAGTTCTTTAAAGCTCAACTGAAACCAAAATTCTAATGGTATATTCTAACAGCATTAAAGGGAACCTAAACTGAGAGGGATATGGAAGTTCTCTTTTAACCATTTCAGCCCGCGGGGATTTTTCGCCTTATGCATCAGAGCAATTTTCACCTCCCATTCATTCGCTAATAACTTTATCACTACTTATCACAATTTATTGATCTATATCTTGTTTTTTCCGCCACTAATTAGGCTTTCTGTGGGTGGTACATTTTGCTAAGAGCCACTTTACCGTAAATGCATTTTAACAAGATTAATAAGAAAAAAATGGAAAAAATTCATTATTTCTCAGTTTTCGGCCATTATAGCTTTAAAATAATCCACGCTACCATAATTAAAACCTATGTATTTTATTTGCCCGTATGTCTCGATTATTATACCATTTAAATTTTGTCCCTATCACAATGTATGGCGCCAATATTTTATTTGTAAATAAAGGTGCATCGTTTCCGTTTTGCGTCCATCACTATTTACAAGCTTATAATTTTGAAAATGTTTGTAGTATACCCCCTTCAAATGCATATTTTAAAAGTTCAGACCCTTAGGTAACTATTTTTGTCTTTTTTTTTTTTTTTCTAATTGTAATTTTTTTTTTTTTTTACTATTAAAACTTTTATTTGGGTAATATTTTGGTGTGGGACATAAACTGTTAATTTTTAATGTTGTTAGCTGTGTAAATAGTAATGTAAAAAATGTGTAGCTGTAGTTTTACTATTTGGCCACAAGATGGCCACCTTCGTTTTTTGTTTCCCTCCTTGTACTTCTCTCTAAGCGGAAGTACAAGGGGGATGCGGAAATCTCTCCGGGCAGAAGAGCCGGAGCCTCACAGGTGAGCGCTTCGGTTTTTCTGCGGGGGAAAGGGATCGGTGATCGGGAACCATTTTCCCTTTCACTGATCCCAGGGCTACCGGGCGGCACAGCGGGGATGCGGGGGCGCGCCCGCGATCGCTGGCGGGAGCGCGCCCAAGCGCGGGAGCGCTGCAGAGCTGCCGCCCGAACGTGAGCTTCATGTCCGGGCAGCGGAAATGGTTAAACAATACCAGTTGCTTGTCTTTCCTGCTGTTCTCTTTGGCTGCAGTAGTGGCTGAATCACACACCTGAAACAAGCATGCAGCTAATCCATTCTAACTTCAGTCAGAGCACCTGATCTGCATGCTTGTTGAGAGGCTGTGGCTGAAAGTATTAGAGACACAGGATCAGCAGGAGAGTCAGGCAACTGGTATCATTTTAAAAAGAAAAATCCATATTCTTCTCAGTTTAGGTTCCCTTTAAAGAGAATCTGTACTCTAAAATTCTTACAATAAAAAGCATACAATTCTATTCATTATGTTCTCCTGGGCCCCTCTGTGCTGTTTCTGCCCCTCCCTGCTGCAATCCTGGCTTGTAATTGCCAGTTTTAGGCCGTGTTTACAAACAAAAGACATGGCTTCTAACCAGAGTGTGATAGGCTGAGAGGAGCTAAGTCTGTGACTCACACAGAGCTGCAGGGGGCGTGGAGAGGGTGTGTATAGCTTCTATCCTATCACAAGCAGACCAGCACATTCCTTCCTTAGTGCCTGAGCCCGACAAAGCAGCCACTGTGCAACTAGAAAAGGCTGCAGTAATCCAGACCACATTAGAACAGGTATAGGAACTTATAGGATAGAAGAAATAAAGGTGCATACACACTCACGACAGCAGTCGACGGGTCCGTCGGCACCGCCCGCTGGGCGGGTTTTCAGCAGACTGTAGTGCGTGTGTACGCACTGTCGGTGGACTGATAAGGCTGTTCCTGAATGATCCGCCGGGTGGATCGTTCAGGAACAGCCTTATCAGTCCGCTGACAGTACGTACACACGCACTACAGTCTGCTGAGAACCCGCCCAGTGGGAGGTGCTGACGGACCCATCGTTGGCTGCTGTCATGCGTGTGTACACACCTTTAGGCTGAAAATTTTGTTAAAGAGTCTCTTTAAGCATGGTAAGTGAAAATAAATAGCAAACAGAAGCATGTGACCGGACAGAGTATCATTTCAATAGGGCAAATGTGCCTGCCCTGCAGTATAACATATTTTCTTTTCCCTGCTAGCTTAAGGTGCTGCCCAGATTGATAAAGTGTGACCCTGATGAAATAAACTATTCACCAGAGTTTTCTTACAGGTGGTATTTTCATAGTTTATCAATTAAAATATATTTGCACCCTAAATAATTAGTCCCATGCACACTTAATTTGGAACTCCACTCAGAACCTCCTACCTGTTCTCAGGCCTCATTCCCATTGGGGTCTGATAGCGTGTCTGTTCACATTTTTTGAGGCATTCTTTTTCCTTTCCCGCCACTTGGGTGGGCAATGCGTTTTTGTTAAAAGTGCTTTTCTAAGAGCATTTTTTTAATTCACTCCCTGACACAAGTCAGGAAGTGAACTCTTTGATCCCAAAAAATACAGTGTATTTATTCTTAAAAATGCGAATGCAATCGCTGCACAAAGCGATTTTGTGCACGTTTTGCGTTTTTCCTATACCTTCAATTCAGGGCAAATTGACCTGAAAATGGTCCATGCAGCGCTTATGTCCATTGACAGCACACGGAACGGCCCAATCTGAACTAAACCATAAGAAATCATGGTGTAGCCGCTTTTAGGGCGCTTTTGAAAAAACGTCAGCGCTTGAAAAAGCCCAAAGGCGCCTCTAGCGTGAAGGAGCCCTCAAAGATTAGCTACAGCTTGATAACCTTTATAGAAAAAGAAACTTCATTACAGTTTTAGAAAATCCTACAAAAAAAAATGAAGATTTAACTTAGATTTACTTCCCAGGGAGCACAGAAATGGTTAAGACTCCTAGCTGAGCTCCTGCAGCCTATTCACAGCTACGGATAAGAACTTTACCTGGCTAAACAAACACAGAACACAGAGCAGTGACTTTTTTGTAGCATTTATATGTGGAATAAAGACTTTTCATTGTGTGCTGTGCAAGAGTTTGGTCCGCATTAATTTTTAATTTACTGGTCTACTGTTATTAGCTACTTTTTATTCCTTTTCAGTTGCTAGCTAGGTACTAAAAATGCTAAGACAAGGCTCAGAAGTAATAAAAAGAGTTTTAGATTTAGTTTTTTTTTAGATCATCATCATCTAATTATGCACAAAAATTAATGTACGTAAATATTGTTCATCATTTGATTCAATTTTCATTTGACAAGTGTTTTATGAAAACTTCTATGAGGGCTGGTTCACACTGGGTGATTTTGCAGCGCTTTGCTGATCGCCGGCGATCAGCAAAGCTCTGCTGCTAATGTATCCCTATGGATACATTCACACTGCAGCGTTTGCAATTGAGATCAATCGCAAACGCACTGCATGCAGCACTTTGGGGATGATCACGCTGTGATTCTGGTTCTATTGAATGGGAATCACAAGCACAAATTGCGGTAAAACGCAAGATTTGCCTGCTAAATCTTAGGCGCCAAGTGAACTAGCCCTGTCTGGCTTAATAGATATTAGAAGACCTGCTCACAACAGGTGTTCACTAATAGCTTTTTAAAAACAAACAACCCTGTAGCTCATATAAAATAAAGGGAAAACACAGAATGGCTGCTCCTCCTGAAAGAGTTCTGTCCTTGCCAGCAAAGAAGCAGGGCTCTGAAATGGAGGGGCAACATAGCTACCTTCCTTCACTTCAAGCAATGGCAGCCTATTAACTGAGCAAAAAGGCTCACAGAGGATGGACCTCCCTGCAGAGATTATTCAGGCAAGCTGAGAACTGCAAGCAACATGAAGAGAAGACTTCAATCAAAAAGACAGGACCAATCTGCAATGGAGACTACAGTGCTGATAAAGACGGGATCCTGAAGAAGAACCCCAAAGACCTCAGA
This sequence comes from Hyperolius riggenbachi, assembly GCF_040937935.1. Classification (NCBI taxonomy): domain Eukaryota; kingdom Metazoa; phylum Chordata; class Amphibia; order Anura; family Hyperoliidae; genus Hyperolius; species Hyperolius riggenbachi. The sequence continues at coordinate 199,438,264 of NC_090654.1, read as the reverse complement.
ATAAAATGTTACACATTTACACATGTGTGATTTTATTCACTCACTTTACACAATTTGAACCAGTGTTTAATTTTGAGTATATAGATAAAATTGATATTTTGGTGTCCATATGAGGTTTCAGGGGTAAAAAAACCTGCGTACGTTAAAAAAAGGGCGCACGGGAAAAAAGGGCACAGGGTTTTAAACGATAAGCATGAATAACGTTTAAAAAAAATTGTGCTATATTTCGTTTAAAAATAATGTTTTATAAAGTTATAAATCATTAAATAATGTGTATGAAATCGGCAATTGTAAAAACGTTAATCTTCCCTGTTTAAAAAGTGAAATTTATAATAACGTTTTATAAAACATTAATAAGAATGTTACTGAAGCTATACCTAACCCTACTCTCACACAGAACCCTCCCTGTACCTACCCCTAACCCCTAGACCCCCCCTGGTGGTGCCTAAACCTAACCATCCCCTTGGAGGTGCCTAACCCTAAAACCCCCCTGGTGGTGCCTAATCCTAAAACCTCCCTGGTGGTGCCTAACCCTAAAACCCCCATGGTGGTGCCTAACCCTAAAACCCCCCTGGTGGTACCTAACCCTAAGACCCCCCTGGTGGTGCCTAAACCTAAGACCCCCCTGGCGGTGCCTAAACCTAAGACCCCCCGTGATAAGCATTAATAACGTTTTAAAAAAAATATTGTGCTGTTTTTCGTTTAAAAATAATGTTTTAAAAAAATATTGTACTGTTTTTCGTTTAAAAATAATGTTTAAGAAATTATAAATCATGAAATAATGTGTAATCATGAGAAGCAGTTATAAAACATTAAAAGTCTCCGGGCGCCGATTGTAAAACGTTATTTTTCTCCGGCGCCCTTTTTTCCTGTTGGGCGCCCATTAAACGATATTTATTATGGGAGTGAATGGCGGCGCCCTTTTTGTCCACCTGCCTCATGCACCCAAATTTCCTGCTTCCAAAAAACCTGGTGACCACCCCCACCGAAATCTTACTTTGCACCCCTATGTTGGGAGGATATTAGCTAGGGTTGGGTACTTAGACCTGCAGGGCCATATGCAATTCCCTTTTTCACCTGAATTTTCTCCTAGGAGCAAGGCCGGGCCGAGGCATAGGCTGGAGAGGCTCCAGCCTCAGGGCGCAGTGTACGAGGGGGTGCAGAATTCATTCAGTTGTCATTCCTAATTGTGTTTGAAGCACAAAGAAATAAGAAAAGGGGATACATAGCAGTGACTGCAAGCCAGATTACTAGATATTAAGGTGTTGGGGAGGTTGTGGGCCCTGTGGCCCTCTTAGTCTACTAGCAATCAGTGTGTGACGGCTGGGGTGGGAGGGATGGAGGGGCGCACTTTGGTATCTCAGCCTTGGGTGCTGGAAGACCTTGTCCCAGCTCTGCCTAGGAGATAATTTTTCATCTTCAATTTAAATTAACTTTTTAGCACCTTGCAATGGAAAAAGTACCAAGAAATAGGTGGAAAAGTAATGTCAAAATTATTTTGAGTATTTGATTGCTTTCCGGGGGTGTAAAAGGCATTTTATTTTAAGTTGGTATTTATCACCTAGGAGAAAAGTCAGGTGAAAAAGTGGAATGCATATGGGCCCCAGAGTAAGAAGTAGCTGACTGAAGAAATTACAAATGTTAAAAGCACCATAGGTATATAGTTAAAAGAGAGACCATAGATAACCATAGATGGTTAAGATGACATCTTTAAAACCAGAAGTCACAGGAAAATATGACTTTATTTTACATTTTGTTGGTCGCGGTGACTTCCTCAGGAGAAAGTCTAAACATTAAAAAAAAATACACAGGTACACAAATGCACAAAAATACACAAAATGCACTTACAAAATACAAACAAATGTGTAAACAAACATAAATATAGTGGTAAAAATAAACAAATAATGATGTAAGCATAGTATAAATAAAAATTAAAAATGACAGTCTTTGTGCTCATACCAAAATATCTTAAACTTGCTGGTATTACAATTAATACAGCAATAATTATGAATACAGAGGTGTTGCTTAATTATGTGATTTTATTGGTATGCATCTTTTAACCACTTGAGGACCCGCAGTGTTAAATCCCCTCTAAAGACCAGGCTATTTTTTACTTCATTGGCCACTGCAGCTTTAAGGCAAAGCTGCAAGGCCGTACAACACAGCATATGAGTGATCCCCCCCCCCTTTTTCCCCCCACCAACAGAACTCTCGCTCCACAGTTGTTTGTTTTTTTATATAAATATTTATTTTTTTATTTTTTAATAAATTTGCCTTTTTTTATTTAACTTCCCCTGCACCCTCCCTTCCCCCGCCAGCCAATCAGCGTGATCAGCTGTCATAGGCTTCAGCCTATGACAGCTGATCACTCTCCAGCATATGGAGGGGACAGCCATGTCACACGGCTGTCCCCAGTTCAGCGCTGCTGCCGATCGCAGTGCTGTACATGTAAATAGATGGCGATTACGCCATCTAACAGTCTCCCAAGCGGCGATTGCTGCTCAGAGAGCAGAGTGTGCACAAGCTCCTGCTAAACAGAGCCCCAGGACTTTACGCCAATTGGCGCTAGGCGGTCGTGGGGCTGCCGCCGTGGCCACGCCCATAGGCGTGGGGCGATTGGCAGAAAGTTAATATCTTTATACATGTCTTAACCTCCATAGCGGTAAACCTGAGTCAGGCTTGGGCTGGAAATCCACAGCTCAGAGCGGTAGCCCCAAGCTTGATCCATAGGAGGTGTGTAATGTGCAGGGCTGCCGCAGATCTATCTAGCGGTATGATTTTTAGGTTCTAAACGCTTGTGAAAAAATTGCCCTGCATTCAGAACCTAAAATATTAGTAACAACTATACATTAGTACCAACTAATGGTAGCTAGTGCATTTAAAAAACAATTATTGCAAAGAGGATGTGTTGTGGCGAGTGCACTCAGTAAAAAAAGCCGTGAACCATGTACAAAAAAGAGATGGCGCAACATCCAGAATCAGTAAGAAAGTCCATTCAATTATATCAAAAAGAAGCAAAGCATTCCAGGAGCAACCCATCCACTATAAAACTTGAACTTTTAATATACTTCTTTGTAAAAAACACACACAATGGTAATCAACGGCTAAAATTTCTAAAAATACAAAACTGGTGATACTTAGCAGGTCACTGCAGCTGATAGAGGTGCGGAGGTGAAGTCGACGGCCGTTTCGCCCCGCAATGAGGGCTTTCTCGAGACCGAATGCTTTGCTTCTTTTTGATATAATTTAAAAAAAAATGTCCATTCCTTTAAAAATTGCCACATTTACACTAAGGATAATAGGCATATTGTAAGGTAAAGCAAAGTGATAACAGGTAGATAGTATCCAGAAGCTAAGAGGCCCCATCCAATTCCCTTTCTCTGCTAAGTTTTCTCCTATATGATATTTTTATATTGTAAATGTAAGACACCAGCAAGCAAGAAAATGCTCAGAATACTTTTGAAAGTACCTTTTCCCCTACGTTTTGGTACTTTTTCAATTGCAGTGTGCAAAAGTTATTTTCAACAGAAGATGAAAACTTACCTCCTAGGAGAAAACTTAGGAGAAAAAGTGAATTGGATTGAGCCCATATATGGCCCTCATTCAGTTCACTTTTTCTCCTAAATTTTCTCCTAGGAGGTAAGTTTTCATCTTTTGTTTAAAAAAAACTTTCTATCACTCTGCAACTGAAAAAGTACAAAAAGATAGGTGACAAGGGCACTGTCAAAAGTATTTTGAACATTTTCTTGCTTACTGGTTGCTTAAAAGGCGTGTGATTGAAAAGGTGTGAAAATATTACATAGGAGAAAACGTAGGAGAAAAGATGAATTAAACTGAATTAAATTAGTACCATGGGCACAAATGCTATTAACTTTTTCTCCTGAGTATTCTTCTAATTGATATTTTCAAACTTTCAATAAAATGCCTTTAAATCACCAGCAAGCAAGAAAATTCTTGCAAAGTGCTGAAAAATTATTCTAAACAGAAGATGAAAAATCATATCCTAGGAGAAATCTCAGGAGAAAAAGTTAATGGCATATGGGCACTTAATGTTTTAGGTGTCATGAAAACAAGGAAGATCCCAGTTTCCCAGACATTCACAGAGGGTTTGTCCTGAGCCAGTTGTTGCCATCATTGTGATTCTTGGGCATATTATATTAACGTTTCTCCTGCGTTTTCTCCAAGGAGTTATTTTCAAATCTTACCAAGAAAATACCTTTAAAGTTCCTAGTCCCTCCCAGCATGCAAGAAAACAATCAAAATAAGTTTGCTCAATTGCTAAGTGCTGAAAAAAATATTTTTAGATAAGATGAATAGTTATCTCCTAGGAGAAAACTCAGGAGAAAAATGTTGGGTAAAGACAAAGGTTTCTTTCTATGTGACTACCATAACCCCAACATTTTAATTTGAATGTCCCTTCGGCCATGTTTAATTACGCTGGGGTGATAAGTGCAAACTCTGGTCAGTTTGCACTTGTTGTGGCTAGCTGCCTTCAAGGAATGTTTTTTATGTGAAATCTGATTCTCTCTGTGGCTCTCTTATGTTACAGAGTGGCCTGAAAAATGAATTTAAGCTTTGTTTCGTAAATAAATGTGGGTCTCTGTGTGTTACCCCACCCTTCTCCCCTTAAAAAATAAATAAATAAATAAACAAATCCCAGCTAACTATGACTTGCTTGCTTCAATTCTACTGTATAATGAGTGCTGGGAGGTAACATGTTCCCTCTTTTATACACTAAGTGCAGTCAAATGCCAAATGATTAAGGTAACCAATAGCCTGCCTGGCGCTACCTAAATAGCTGACCGACTTGACCACTGCTCATTGTACGAAGCTGACTAGTGGACTAAAGCATAAGAGCATAGTCTTATGCTGCACCTACCAAATTTTTACAAAATATCAATGTTATTTGCTTCTGCTTGAATCAAACTAAGGTATCTGCAATAAGGTGTGTGGACACCGCTGCAACCCACAGGACCCTAAGGTTGTGCACGACCAGGTCAGCCTGCCCACAGAAGTACAAGAAAACGAAAGGTCTGCACCAGTCCAGGGTTCCAAACTTTATTAGGACATATCTATTAGAAAAACATGGATGGAAGCATCAGTTAGCTGACATGTTTCGAGCCATTCAGACTCTTAATCATAGCTATGATTAAGAGTCTGAATGGCTCGAAACATGTCAGCTAACTGATGCTTGCATCCATGTTTTTCTAATGGATATTTCCTAATAAAGTTTGGAACCCTGGACTGGTGCGGACCTTTCGTTTTCTTGAATCAAACTAAATAACCAATATTTGGGACAAATATAGCTTGTGGTCAAATTCGAACATCTACATTTTTTCAAAAATGCATTGAACATTTTAGGAATTCTGAATTCAGACTGAAACCATAGGTCTCCAGATAGATAGATCAATACACAGACAAACAGATCTACACTATACCCGGATAGAATATTGGTATATTTGTATAATTTATACTATTGTTACAATCTTACATATATTATATTACCCCTTTTTAAGGATTCGTTTAAAGGCTATCACACACGCACACACTGTAATATAATAACTTGATTGCTTTCATTTTCCACATGCCAAATTCTCGTCCACTCAAGAGAACTCAGGTTCTGCATCTATCGTTTTTTACACATCTCCTTCTCTTGGCAGTGTGCCAACGTATAGTGGGCTCTGTTTACCTTCTTAATGTAAAGCGCTAGGGAACTTTTCACTGAAAAAAAAATATTACATGCTAAGGATACGCCGAAACATTTTCAAATAAAAGCCAAGAGAAATGACCTGATGGCTTATTAATTGTTTAGGAGATGCTGTAATATTGCACTGCCCATGTATACATATTGATTCCATCTGACATTGTGGAGCTGAGGGCTGAAATGCTGGGCTCTTACCTTCACATCTCTTGGGAACGATGTTTCCACTGCTTGTTTATTTTTTTTTAAATGATTTGGGAAGTCTTTTTTTCTCCTGCTCATGAGCTCATATTTGGAAGAGTGATACTTATTAACCACTTCCCTGAAACACACACATAAACATTTATAAAACACATAAACCAACCAACTTAGAATTGTGCAGTTGAGATACATTTAAATAGCCGACCAATGAGCTCTAACTGTGTCATTAAACAATTTGCAATGCATTTAACTCTGCATTTTAAATTTGTCACACAACTTTTAAGAGCACAATTAGAAATGAATTATAAAGAAAATAATACTGGTTGGCTTGTTTTACTTAGAAATTGGCAAAGAATACCTATTAAAATGACCAGCTATTTATTAAAGGGAATATATGCTGGCCTTTTGTCATGTTTGTTTCATTTATTTATTGGTTAGATCTTAAACTAAGCAGATCTGTTAAAATGTAAGTCTTTAATTTTTAAGTCAGGAATAAATTTAATATCATACGTTAAATTTTTGCATCTCCCTGAAGCACCCCCTGCTGGTTTGATGAGGAATCCTTGTAAATTTAATAAAGTTCTTTTTCTACTGCTGTATAGTAAATAAAAACCATAGCCCATACGCAATTCACTTTTTCTCCTAAGTTTTCTCCTATGAGGTAATTTTTCAGCTTCTTTTTTTAATACCTTTTAAGCTCTTTGCAATTGAAAAAGTATGAAAAAAGGCAGGCAAAAAAGTAGTGTTAAAATGATTTTGATTACTTTCTTGGTTGCTGGGGGTTTAAAAGGAATTTTATCAACAAGGAGTGAAAATACTACCAGGGGAAAACGCAGGGGAAATATTTAATTGAATAAGGACCTATATGATTTGTATTTTACCAATGAAACAACAAAAATGCTAAGCACAATATATAAAAATGCCAAAAAAGAAATAAATAAACAGATATATTCACTCTAAAAGGAAACAATATTGGTCTTTAGGTAAGTTTATTTTGACTCATATAAACATATTCTATATTTCTTAAATAAATAACGTACATTAAAACTTTCTTTCACAAATAAATACCAAAATTGTTAATAAAAAATACAACCAAGTTTTCAGGTTGCAAAAGAAACAGAAGAACAGTAGAAGATCTCTGCCTAGGAAAAACTATAACTATAATTGCAGTTAAGAGAATGGAGGGATTTCTGTATCATTTATTTGAATTATTAATCAACAAGTATTTTGTTTGCTACATATTATTTGTTAATCTTATCTTATTCTGCCAAGTGCTAAATATTAATTAGTCCAGGATATTACCTTATTGTTGAAATGGTTAAAGCAAAGCAATATTCATTAAAAATTCCACAACTACCTAATTCAAATGTAGAGAGTAATACTAAATAAAATGCAAAAATAATAAGGGCCCATTTCCACTTGAGCCACACTTGTCTGCAAGACGCGCGGCGGCTACACAGACAAATCCCATCAGCCGTGGATTTGCAGCCTCCCGCACCATTTCGGATGGCAATGTCGGCAGAATCGCTAGCGCAAGTGATTCAGCCGACGGTGCCATTGTACCCTATGGCAGAGTTTCCCCGCACGATTTGCCTACGGGGAAACTCTGCAATTCCACACAGAAACTGCGCCAGTGGAAACCAGCCCTAACAATAGATTTTCTAGAAAGGGAGCCAATGCACTGACTGTGTTTACTATTTTTTTGCCAGCAGCACAACTGCCTTTAACTTCATTTGCATCCTTTACCTTCATATAATTTTTATTGTGACTAATATTTTACATACTTACAATGGCAAATTTTCATGATCACATTTGGATGTGGATTCATAAGTTCCATTCTGTATTGGCTCTCTGTATGGGAAGCAGGAAATGTGAGTGCATGAGGTAAGTGGACAAAAAGGGCACCGACATTCACTCCCATAATAAATATTGTTTGATGGGGGCTGAACAGGAAAAAAGGGCGCCAGAGATTATTAATGTTTTCAAATGGCACCCAGAGATTTTTAATATTTTCTAACAGTGCTTGTGATGATTTAAGTTTATAAAATGCGCCTGTGACGAATAACGTTTACAAAAATTCTAAACATATTTATCATATTTAACTAAAACATTATTTATAATTGTATCCCTTACTGTTTGTAAAACATTATTATTCATAAAATAAAGTGATCAGTACGTAACGTAAGTTTGTAAAACATTATTATTCACAAAATAAAGTGATCAGTTCATAACGTAAATTGTAACATATTTTTTACAGTCACTATTTGTAAAACATTATTCTCCAGTCTCCACACAATAAAGCGATCACTAAGGGCGAGGCACCACCAGGGGGGTCTTAGGGTTACGCACCAGGGCAGATTTAGGGTTAGGCACCACCAGGGGGGTCTTAAGGTTAGACACCACCAGGAGGGGTCTTAGGGTTAGGCACCACCAGCGGAGATTTAGGGTTAGGCACCACCAGGGGGTCTTAGGGTTAGGCACCACCAGGGTGTCTTAGGGTTAGGCACCACCAGGGGGGTCTTAGGGTTAGGCACCACCAGGGGAGATCTAGGGTTAGGCACCACCAGGGGGGTCTTAGGGTTAGAAATTACCAGGGGGTCTTAGGGTTAGGCACCACCAGGGGGGTCTTAGGGTTAGGCACCACCAGGGGAGATTTAGGGTTAGGCACCACCAGGGGGTCTAAGGGTTAGGGATAGGTACAGGGAGGGTTCTCTGTGAGAGTAGGGTTAGGTTTAGTTGTAGTGAAATGTTAGTAATATTTACTAATGTTTTACAATAGTTATTACGAACACATTTATATTTTTTTTCATCGTTATAAACAATATTTTCAGATTTTATTATATGAAGAAAAAATAAATGAAGGTTACTCACAATATTATGTAATTATAACAATTAAACATATATTATCGTTTTTTAACAAACGTAAATATACGTTTCACTTTTAAAACAGGGAATATTATCATTTTTACAATTTGCGAATTCATACACATTATTAAATGTTTTTTAATTTGTAAAACATTATTTGTAAACGAAATACAACACAATATTTTTATAAACACTATTACCGCTTATCGTTTACACCCCATACCCTATTTCCCGATGCCCCTTTTGCATGTACACCTCTGTATGGCAGACAATGCAAGAACAATAAAATCACTTACAGGAAAAGTCACAAGAAAGAACAAAAATTGCATTTAACACTTTTAGACTGACAGCAAATCTTTAATATAAGCTACACAACAGTGCAAGAAAATGTTTAAATTGAGTTTATTAACTGTCTTGCCCAAATCTACATATACCAAAGTCCAAATTAGTCAGAAGGGAATGTCATTGAGGTGCAAATAAATGTGAGATAATTAAGAATTATGCTAATTAATATGTTACAGAATTATGCTAATTAATATGTTACAGAATTATGCTTATTATTATGAAAATCTAAAATGTAAATGCACTAATTGTATCTTGCAGGGAAAGCCTTTGAATGATCCATTTTCAAGCTGCATAGATTTGCAGTAGCATTTACATCATTCTGCATCACTGTATTTGCACATTTTAAGTCAAGTAGAAAGATAGCACTGAGCCGAAATTTTGTACTAAATGCCTTCACACGTCCATGGCAAAAGAATATGGGGAAACAAAAATGCCTACACATTTGCGGTAGGTGGTAGTAGTTTTGTACTAAAACCCTTTAAATGGCCGTGGCGCATGGTTGCGAAAACATAGAAATGCCTATCAATGTCTGCGGCAGTCTAATGCTAGGTACACATGATGCAACTTCCCATCAGATGAACGGGTCAAATCAATCATTTCCGACTTGTTTGATCTGCTCATGATTAATAAGGGGATCGAGTTTGTGATGTAATTATCTAAAAATCGATCGTGTTATCTATTGGGAGCAGTTTGCACATGTAACTTCATGTCAGATTACCTGTTGATCTGACAGGAAATTGCATTGTGTGCACAAGGGTTAAGTAGTCTGATAGGCTTCTGTTTCCATAGGGGAACAGTAAAATTGGCCACAAAAAGTCATATAGCAGAATCATGATCAATAATCCACGCTCAAAGTATGCACTGTGGAGTGGCAATGAATGCACCCCACTACAGCCTCCATTTTTTTTAGGAATCCGTGAAAGAAGTGGATCACAGATTGTTTTAATCAAAATATTGAAATGCACTTAAAGAGACAGTGAAGCGAAAAAAATATATGATATAATGAATTGGTTGTGTACTATGAATAATTACTAGAAGATTAGCAGCAAAGAAAATATTCTCATATTTTTATTTTCAGGTATATAGTGTTTTTTCCAACATTGCATTATTCTATAATATGTGCAGATTACACAACACTCAGCATTCCAAATGAGTCTTTCAGAGCAGTCTGTGAAGTAATGAACTCTCCTCTAGCAGAGGAAAAGTAAACAGTTCAATTACAGTTGAGATAATAAAAGTCAGATAACAGCCCTCTCCACGACTAAGTTAGTCGGAGAGCTTAATAGCTTTTTTGCATAGAGATAACAACTGGAGTTTCTCAACTCTTCCTGTACTGGAAACAATTAGACTGATGTATCTGATCTTAATGTTTTTTTTCTTAGCTGTACTACACATACAAATCATAATATCATCATTTTTTTTCGCTTCAGTGTCTCTTTAAGGGCCAATTCCTGCGGATGCTTGCACATCATCTAAGTTCTCCCATTCAAATAAATGGGCAGCCCCGGTACTGTCATTGCGCCGGTTGCACAAACGGTGCCTTTAATCCCTGCTGACTGGGGTGAAAAATGCCTTTTGTGCCCCCCTGTGGGGGTGAAAAACTCTAATTGCCGCCAAAAGTTGCCTGCAGAAATCCATTTAGCCAAGACACCATGAGATGCCCATGTCAACTGGTCTTAATGTGGCAAAATGTATGACCAGCTTAAGGGAAACTCAGTGCTGATTTAATAAAATGTCTAAAACTAACTTCCTCTTAAGGGAGGTTTGAAAATATTGTGGACCACTAGGGTGTAACAGGCATTACTTACCTTTGGGTGTCTTCTCCCTAGCCCTCCATCTGTATGCACTATGCCATCTTCTCCATCCAGACCTGCAGCTGGAGCCCCTGGCAGCCGCAATGCATGCCAGGATATGTCGTCTTTCAATGTGAGTACTTATCCCGACTGAATCCTCGATACTGCTGCCACCATTTCAAACTGCGCACCTGAGAATCTGGCTTGAGAAGATGGCAGAAGATGGCCAAAAAAGCAAGCTGGTGGCCACCATAAAAGCAGATTCTGCAGCTCTGGCCGGTAAAGTGAAGAAACTCTACGTATTAAAGAAATTACGTTATTTAGGCAGGACAAGAAAGGCTCAAGAAGAGCAATGTGTTTAGTTCAGGCTTGCTTCATATTATTTTAATTATGCACCAATCATCCCTAGCACTAAATTCCCTTATAGGCAAATTGAGTGACTTTGGTTATCATATTACAATGGGACCTCTCAAGATGTAAAATATATTAGAAAGCAAGTAAACTGTCAGTTGTTATGAATGGTATGCTAGAAGTATGAAAAATGGGCATGGATCTGAGTAACAAAGCTTAACTTGTGATAGCTAAGCAATTGTGTCAGAGAGCATCTCCAAAACATTACGTTTTAAGTGTTCTTGGTATGCTGTGGTTAATACCTACCTACCTTGCTTTTTGATGTGTGTGGGAAGTGAAGGCCAGCCTGCCTGGTCTGATTCCACAGAAGAGATACTGCAGCACAGATCACTGAAAAATAGAGATGTCGCAAACATAGAATTTTCTGTTCGCGAACAGCAAATGCAAACTTCTGCAAAATGTTCGTGAACAAGCAGAATACTGCTCGCCGGCGAACTGTTTGGGCCATACTAAAAATACTTTAAAAAAAACGGAGCCAATGCATGGGTTCAGAAACACATACTTACCTAAGGAGAGGAAAGGCTCTGCACCATCCAGAGGCTGTTGCTGCCTGGGACCTTTTAGCTGATCTGCGCTGCACTCCTCTTCTTACACAAGTGCAGCTGTGCAGCAGCTATGCAAGCACGGTCCCACTCATGTGTGAGTGGCACCAGCTTGCAGCACAGGTATGGCCATATTCCGTCAGGCGCAGTATAGCCGTGCTTGTGACAGGAGACCAGAGGACAGCGAGGGAAGCCTCTATAAAATTCAGAGGCTTCTCTCTTCATAGGTACTGTAAGTATGTACATTTGTACCTGAGCTTCGGCTTAGGTATACTTTAAGTATAGCAATGAGAGAAATGTGCTATGTACAGCCCATGATTTCTACTGCCCACCACCAGAAGCACCTACAATGGGCGTGTGAGAGTCATAACTAGATCCATGAAGACTGGAAGAAGGTGATTTGGTTCGATAAGTCATCATTTCATTAAGATCTTGTGAATGGCTAGTTGCATTAATACATGTACAAAGTGCTAGAAAAACATGTCCAGTCCACAAAGGCCCCACTTCACACCTAACAGGTCTTAAAGAGTCTTTGGTTACCATCTTGTCGACAGATACCACATAACACCTTCAGAGATCTTGTGTAGTCCATCTCCCCACAGGTTTAGAACTGTTTTGGTGGCACACACACATCATTAGACAGGTGGTTTTAATTTTATGGCACATCGATGTCTATTTTTCTATTATTTTTACTAATGCATTGATAAAGATTCTGCTACACTTAATATGTTGTAGCTATTTGTAAAATTAAAAATAATAGATGTAATTTTTTTTTCATTAAAAAGTGAAAATCTGTTCCTTTTGCCCTAAATGAAAACTTAGAAAGAAGTGATTTTCTTTACACTTGACATTTACTCTTTGTTCTTAGGAGATGCTCCTGCCCATGTCTATCAGCAGGAGCCAATTATGTCCTCTTCTTCCCTAAGTAAAACAAACTGTTTACTTACATAACCACATTGTTTACCCCAACAGTGAGCGGGAGGGAGACACTGCTCTTAAATTTAGCAGTGAAAAAAGGTCCTGAGATATAGCAGGGGTCAAAAAATTTAACCCAAGCAAGGAGGGCCCAGTCTTCTGGTTTCAGTAAGAGGCAGCCGTATTTTTTACACAAATCAATGGACACATTATAGGATCAACCCAAACTCACTTGTTGTTCAAACAGCCCCGAAATGGGATCTGTCGCCCACTTTTGTTAGTCTGGTATTAAATTTTACTCTAGAGGATAAAGTCATAGTCATTTTTAATGGACAGGGGAGGCTTAGGTAATATTACCAAGATGCTGGGATGTAAAAGCATCTTGGGTTACTATATGAGGAGAGAAAGAGTGGAATGACTGCTATTAGGGAAGGGGAGGGGGAATATCACTGGCTTCTCAATTAGTGGGCTACAGTGTATTATGAACACAGCAGCATCAAATCTACACAAAAGCTTTCCTTGTCTCACATTCAAGTTTTCTGCTGGAAAAAAACAAGACTGCATCATAAAAAAATAAAAAATAAACAGCTTATGACACATTTTAAAATATATGACAAGTCATGCACTGGGCACATCCTATTAGGGATGATCAATGAGATGCTAATAATTTCTCCTTGCATTGACATTTCATGTACATTATATGCAATTTGTTAATTTTTGATTGGTCCAATCAATCCACTCACACATAACATAACATTTAGATGAAATTTGAATGCAAGGAAGAATTATTTGTATCCCATCGATCATCCCTACATTCTTTGTCAACACAGTGTTTTATAATTAACAAGAGCAACATACAATAGTGTGCAATAGTTTACAGCAACAAAATGGGGAACTATGTTAATTGTAAAATGCATGGATGGCTAAAATGCTTAGGCCAGTTTCACACTGCAGAATAGCGATAGCAGTGCGGTGCGGCCTAGAGGCGGCACTGCCTCCCAAAAAAATGCCTTCGGGATTACCGTGTTAGTACATGGTAATCCCCATCTGGCAGCTGGCCAAGCAGGAAGTGATGTTCACTACCTGTTGGCCAATCTATGACGTTGTGGAAGCATATTGCTAAAATACTCATAAAACTGTGGCGAGTCGTTTAAAAACACATGCGTCACCATACACTTACATGACTTCTGGTCCACCGCACGTCGCCACAGGAGCCGCACAGTAACATAGCTATGTGCTCACATTAGATAGGGTACGTCCGGGGTTGCAGACCGAACCACAGGCAATGTGATTTGACAACCAGACCTCATTGCCCTCCGGTAGACTGCGGTGAAAATGCAGCATCACACAGCCCTAGTGGGAAAGGGCCCTTATTGTTTGTAGGAACATATAAAATAATGCAGTGAATTATTCATGATACCCACTTTTATGGTGATTTTCCTGGTTTCAGCATCAGAAACACCTCCTATATCTATATATTGCTGTATATTGGCATGTAACCCCGCCCTCCCAGTGATGCTTAGCCCAGGCTGATTAGGTATGCGGAATTCTTTCCCCCTCGGAGCATTCTGGGAGACCAGGCATATTTTCTACTGGCTTTAAAATTCTCATCTCGGAGCTCACTCCAACCTGAATGATCGCAAATACTTTCTCTGTTTTAAGAAAGCAAACTTTTGTTTTCCATGCATTTTAGTAAGGGGGCTTTTAGGACCATTGTAGCCCCTTACACACTCCAATGAGTTCTGGGTCACCATGAGTTTGCTGGTTAGTCTGTACCTCTAGGTGTTTCCAGTCCTACTCCGCACAGCCAAATGAATCCATGCCATACACTGATGAGGATCAACCTATCCATAACAGTCTGTATGCATGTTGGATTATTATGGCTCTGTACAAATTAAAAGCTGACACATCATTGCATTCCAGGGGATCTGGAGGTGTGTTTAGCTTCTAAGGATGACAATGGTTAATTTGCATATATTCAGCAGCGATGTACTGGGAGACATCTCGGAGCTCACTCCAACCTGAATTATCGCAAATTCTTTCTGTTTTAAGAAAACAAACGTTTGTTTTCGTACAATTCTCAGTAAACAAACATTCCAAAGAGATCACCTGACAGGACTAGAGATGTCACCACCTGTGATAAATTGCAGAATGGGCAAACACAGCCTAAAAACTTTATAAATGTATATTGTAAACAATAATAATAAGCAATTTTATTTATTACATTATTTTCCTGTCTGAAAATTTGACTTTAGCCAAAAAGATTTTTCAAGGTGTGATTAGGGAGACAAGGAGTGGAACAGACAATTCACAGTTGTATGTGGATCCACCCTGAACTGACCTCTGGGCTTACCTTACGTAGCTTTGCCTCAGGTCATGTGCCTTTTTTAATGGTACAGGATGAGTGCAAGCGATAGTATAAAACTTAAACTTTAATTATACATGTTCAGGTTGCAGATAATGTATGCAGAGTACAGTATGTAACAATAGTTCTGTTTTTAAGCTCCTGCATGGAATCATTCCTGCCCTTTTGTATTCCCTAGGCCACCTAGCCTAACCTCAAACTCACTCCCTGCCTTATGCCTAACCCTAACCTCTATCCGCTCTTTTGTAGCAGTTTATTATTATTTAGTATTTATAGTACCAACTTCTTCTGCAGCGCTTTACACAGTATACAGTCTTGTTACTAGCTGTCCCCTACAGGGGCTCATAAACTAATCCCTACCATATGTTGTAGCCTAATGCTAATTTTAGGGGGAAGCCAATTAACTTGTCTGTATGTTTTTAGGGATGTGGAAGGAAACCGGGGAGAACAGACAAACTATGTGCAGATAATGCTGGGATTCTAATCTGGGACCCAGCGCTGCAAGGTGAGAGTGCTATCCACTACGTCACCATGCTGCAGTTTCTAGGCATTCAAGTATATTGTGACAGCTGAGCTTTCAGACCTGGCATTCAAATGTCCTTAGTTACATATCAATTGTCCGGCTGGCAAGAACTGTGCAGCAGTTACAACTAGTGTTGGGCGAACAGTGTTCGCCACTGTTCGGGTTCTGCAGAACATCACCCTGTTCGGGTGATGTTCGAGTTCGGCCGAACACCTGACGGTGCTCGGCCAAACCGTTCGGCCATATGGCCGAACTAAGAGCGCATGGCCGAACGTTCCCCGAACGTTCGGCTAGCGCTGTGATTGGCCGAACGGGTCACGTGGTTCGGACCCGAACGCGCTCTGATTGGCCGAACTGTCACGTGGTTCGGGTAAATAAATACCCGAACCACGTCATATCTCCGCCATTTGTCTGTGGGTTTAGCTTTGGGTAGGCAGGCAGGGTAGTTCGCGCTCCAGCCACGCTAGCCAGGGTCCCCCCCAGTCATTGTGTGTCGCTGCTGGGAATAGTAGTACACCGCTCGCTCAGCATTCTGTTTACTGCCACTCTGTGTACCTCGCTCAGCCACACTATATAGCATTCTGTTTACTGCCACTCTGTGTCTGCTGGGAATAGTAGTACACCGCTTGCACAGCCACACTATATAGCATTCTGTTTACTGCCACTCTGTGTACCTCGCTCAGCCACACTATATAGCATTCTGTTTACTGCCACTCTGTGTCTGCTGGGAATAGTGGTACACCGCTCGCTCAGCCACACTATATAGCATTCTGTTCACTGTTCTGTGTCTGCTTGGAATAGTGGTACACCGCTCGTTCAGCCACACTATATAGCATTCTGTGTACTGTTCTGTGTCTGCTGGGAACAGTAGTACACCGCTCGTTCAGCCACACTATATAGCATTCTGTGTACTGTTCTGTGTCTGCTGGGAACAGTAGTACACCGCTCGCTCAGCCACACTATATAGCATTCTGTTCACTGTTCTGTGTCTGCTGGGAATAGTGGTACACCGCTCGCTCAGCCACACTATATAGCATTCTGTTCACTGTTCTGTGTCTGCTGGGAATAGTGGTACACCGCTCGCTCAGCCACACTATATAGCATTCTGTTCACTGTTCTGTGTCTGCTGGGAATAGTGGTACACCGCTCGCTCAGCCACACTATATAGCATTCTGTTCACTGTTCTGTGTCTGCTGGGAATAGTGGTACACCGCTCGCTCAGCCACACTATATAGCATTCTGTTCACTGTTCTGTGTCTGCTGGGAATAGTGGTACACCGCTCGCTCAGCCACACTATATAGCATTCTGTTCACTGTTCTGTGTCTGCTGGGAATAGTGGTACACCGCTCGCTCAGCCACACTATATAGCATTCTGTTTACTGTTCTGTGTCTGCTGGGAATAGTGGTACACCGCTCGCTCATCCACACTATATAGCATTCTGTTCACTGTTCTGTGTCTGCTGGGAATAGTGGTACACCGCTCGCTCAGCCACACTATATAGCATTCTGTTCACTGTTCTGTGTCTGCTGGGAATAGTGGTACACCGCTCGCTCAGCCACACTATATAGCATTCTGTTCACTGTTCTGTGTCTGCTGGGAACAGTGGTACACCGCTCGTTCAGCCACACTATATAGCATTCTGTGTACTGTTCTGTGTCTGCTGGGAACAGTAGTACACCGCTCGTTCAGCCACACTATATAGCATTCTGTGTACTGTTCTGTGTCTGCTGGGAACAGTAGTACACCGCTCGTTCAGCCACACTATATAGCATTCTGTTCACTGTTCTGTGTCTGCTGGGAATAGTGGTACACCGCTCGCTCAGCCACACTATATAGCATTCTGTTCACTGTTCTGTGTCTGCTGGGAACAGTAGTACACCGCTCGTTCAGCCACACTATATAGCATTCTGTGTACTGTTCTGTGTCTGCTGGGAACAGTAGTACACCGCTCGTTCAGCCACACTATATAGCATTCTGTTCACTGTTCTGTGTCTGCTGGGAATAGTGGTACACCGCTCGCTCAGCCACACTATATAGCATTCTGTGTACTGTTCTGTGTCTGCTGGGAACAGTAGTACACCGCTCGTTCAGCCACACTATATAGCATTCTGTTCACTGTTCTGTGTCTGCTGGGAATAGTGGTACACCGCTCGCTCAGCCACACTATATAGCATTCTGTTCACTGTTCTGTGTCTGCTGGGAATAGTGGTACACCGCTCACCCGTCACTGTATAGCATTGTGCTCTGTGTCGCTGCTGGGAATAGTGGTACTGTATAGCATTTCTGTACTGCCACTGTACTGCTGCCAGTCAGCGTGTACTGTAAGGATAAGTGAAATGAGGAAGAAATCCGGTGAAAGAGGGAGGGGCAAGGGAAGAGGTGTTTCCCCTGACGGTTCACGTACAGGCCACAGGGGAGCACCCAAGAAAACCCACTCAATACCACCCATGTTGTCCAGGACAACAACCCTCACAAATCCAAAAGAACAGGACCAGATAATTACTTGGATGACCTCTCAAGCGTCCAGCAGTGGGTTAAGCAGCACCAGCACATCACGCACGAGGTCCGAGTCCTCAGCCAGTTACAAGGAGCCAGTGGGCACAAAGCTGACACAACCGGCAGCGACACCACGCACACAACTGCCAGATAACCAGTCCGATGAATTACCTCAGGACACAATGGGGTATTCGCAGGAGCTATTCCCAGCCCAACAAACTTCCACCTTTCAAAGGTCAATGGAGGAACAGCCAGAAATGTTGTGCCTGGATTCACAACCGTTAACTGTGGGAAATGTACCGCGCACTGAAATACGAGGCGAGTCCGAAGAGGACTCGGAAACCCAAATCCCAGAGCAATTTGGGCAGGAGGGGTTGCAATTGCAGGAGGTCGGCCGACAAGATCTGGAAGACGACGTTGGAGTGTGCTGCGCAGAGGTTGTTGTGGGGAGCTCTACTCCACGGCGGTGGCCCACAATGACATATGACGAGTTTGAGGAGATGGAAGAGGAGGGTATGGACAATGTGGACAGAGACCCAGATTTTGTTTGTGAACGAGAACATCGCCGTCGTAGCAGCAGCACAGATGAGTCTGTTGAAGAACACACTGCTGCACGAGTTCGCCTTGTGCCACAAGGTAGGCGGCGCGCAATTTCAGGCACCACAAGCGTGGAAGTTCAAGTGAGAGGCAAAAGAGGAGCAAACAGAAATCGCCAGCAAGGAGGCAGGTGCTCCAAAGTCTGGGCTTTCTTTGAAGACTGCACTGAGGATGTTACCATGGCGATTTGCAAGGTGTGCAAGACCCGCCTGAGCAGGGGGAAAAATATTAACAACCTCTCCACCACCAGCATGAGCCGTCACATGCTATCCAAACATCCCACTCTTTGGGCAAACGCGTCAGGACAGGGTACCAGAAACAACACTGCCTCCCTTGGGTTCACCAGACCCGCCTCAGCAGCAGCAGTAGCCCAGCCATTGCGTGGTTCACAACATTCACAAACATCAGACGACGCTGACACTGTCACTTTCCGGAGTAGTGCTCTTGAGGTCTCCCAGTGTTCATCAAACACAACAACCAACAGCCCTTCCGTGTGCAGCGCTACGGTTCAGTTGTCTGTGTCGGAGATGTTTGAGCGCAAGAGGAAATTGCCAGCAAATGACCCCCGGGCCGTGGCAGTAACAGCCAGCATAGCCAAGCTTCTGGCCTGCGAAATGCTGCCATATCGATTGGTGGAGACAAACAGCTTCAAGGGCATGATGTCAGTGGCCATCCCACGTTACGTGGTTCCCAGCCGCTACCACTTTGCACGCTCTGCAGTGCCTGAGTTGCATGAGCACGTGGTCAGCAAAATAACCCGAAGCTTGAAGAATGCCGTTGCCTGCAAGGTTCACCTCACCACTGACACCTGGACGAGTGCGTTCGGCCAGGGTAGATACATCTCCCTTACCGCGCACTGGGTGAACCTTGTGGAGCCTGGCAGCGATTCCTCACCTGCTACGGCACGGGTGTTGCCCACGCCACAAACAGCTGCACCGCCGTCCCTCCCACTGGATAACAGCAGCACCTACCTCTCTGACTCCTTCTCCTCCAACGCATCTCAAAGCTGTACCTCATCCGGAAACGCTAACCCAGCAGCAGTAGGATCGTGGAAGCAGTGCAGCACAGCTGTTGGCATGCGTCAGCAAGCGTTGCTGAAGCTAATCTGCCTTGGGGATAAGCAGCACACAGGGGAGGAAATTTGGAGGGGAATAAAGGAACAGACGGATTTGTGGCTGGCACCGCTGGACCTGAAACCGGGCATGGTTGTGTGTGATAATGGGAGTAATCTCATTCGCGCTTTAAGGTTGGCTAAGCTGACACACATCCCTTGCCTGGCGCACGTGATGAACCTAGTAGTTCAGCGGTTCCTGAGGACATACCCAGGCGTGCCCGATCTGCTGTTGAAGGTGCGTCGAGTGTCCAAACATTGTAGAAATTCCAGTACTGCTTCGGGGGCACTCGCCAAGATGCAGGAGCGCTTCAATCTCCCCCACCATCGCTTGCTGTGTGATGTCCCTACGCGCTGGAATTCTACGCTGCACATGCTAGCCCGCTTTTGCGAGCAGAAGAGTGCAGTGGTCCAGTACATGACGGCGCAGTACCGAGGCGCATCCGGCCAGCTGCCAAGCTTCTGTGGATCCGATTGGGCCAACATGTTGGACCTCTGCCAAGTCCTCCAAAATTTTGAGCAATCCACGTTGCTTGTGAGCAGTGACAACTCTTCAGTCAGCATTACCATACCACTGCTGTGTTTACTGAAGAGGTCGATGTTAAAAATCAAGGAAACAGCTGTCATGATGCAACTGGGGGAATCTGAAGGAGAAAACGATCAGCGTGATGGTACCAACATCAGGCCATCCGCCTCAGGGAACGCTGGCCCCAGCAGCTATGACGAAGAAGAGGAGGAGGAACAGCTGGAGTTGGAGCAGGAATTTCATGCCACCACTGACGAGGGCCAGAGCGGTGCACGTTGGACTTCCACAATTCAACGCGAATGGTCAGCAGAAGCAGACCAGGAGGAAGGTGACGACTATGATGCATCACAACAACTATCACAACGCTCACAAGAGGATGATGAGGATTCTGGTAGGACTCTGGCACACATGGCTCAATTCATGCTAGACTGCATTGAACGTGACCCACGCATTGTGCGCATTCTGGACAACACCAATTACTGGGTTTATACCCTTCTGGATCCACGGTACAAACACAATGTTCCAAAACTGCTTGAAGAAAGAGTCAGACAGGTCAAAATGGAAGAATACCAGCAGGCCCTTGTGGAGACTTTAGAGAGGAGATTGACATCCTCCCCCTCCTCTAGCCAGTTGTACGCAGACAGACTGACTTCCGCAAACCCAGGACGACCAGGAGGGCAGCAAACAACGCAAGCCGCAGCTAGTACCCAAAAGGGAATGGTATCGGCAGTGTCCTTGGAGTGGGAAAATTTTCTGACACCCATGCAGCCGCAGCCCACTGAACAGCAAGCGTGCAGATCCACCTCCAACACCGATCGCCTGGAGAAGATGGTCAAGGACTACATGTCAGATGGCGTAGCTGTGTCGAACCATCCATCTGCACCCTTCAACTATTGGGTATCGAAGCTAGACACCTGGCACGAACTGGCAATGTACGCAATAGAGGTGCTGGCTTGCCCGGCAGCCAGCGTTATGTCGGAACGCTGTTTCAGTGCTGCCGGAGGCATCGTCACAGATCGGCGTATCCGCCTCTCTACAGACAATGCAGACCGTCTGACTCAAATTAAAATGAATCAATCCTGGATTGGAAATGACTACGCAACACTCCAGGACCCCAACCAAGTAACATGACCAATGAACATCTGGGATGGTGTTGCGTTTCCGGGCCCTGTTTATTGAACCTCTCATCTGTATTACATTTATGACTGCATGGCGGCAAAAAGCATTGCTGCTATATCCGCACGCTTTTTGTCCACATGCAAGGCCTGGGTTGTTGTGTCTCACAAAGCGTGGCCTTCTCCTCCTGCGCCTGCTCCTGTTCCATCACGTCTGCTGCTGCTGGGTTAGCGTTGCCGCGTGGTCCCTGTTTATTGAACCACTTATCTTTATTACATTTATGACTGCATGGCGGTACAAAGCATGCTATCCGCACGCTTCTTGCCCTCATGCAAGGCCTGGGTTGTTGTGTCTCACAAAGCGTGGCCTTCTCCTCCTGCGCCTCCTCCTGTTCCATCACGTCTGCTGCTGCTGGGTTAGCGTTGCCGCGTGGTCCCTGTTTATTGAACCACTTATCTTTATTACATTTATGACTGCATGGCCGTACAAAGCCTGCTATCCGCACGCTTCTTGCCCTCATGCAAGGCCTGGGTTGTTGTGTCTCACAAAGCGTGGCCTTCTCCTCCTGCGCCTGCTCCTGTTCCATCACGTCTGCTGCTGCTGGGTTAGCGTTGCCGCGTGGTCCCTGTTTATTGAACCACTTATCTTTATTACATTTATGACTGCATGGCGGTACAAAGCCTGCTATCCGCACGCTTCTTGCCCTCATGCAAGGCCGGGGTTGTTGTGTCTCACAAAGCGTGGCCTTCTTCTCCTCCTGCGCCACCCTCCTCCTGTTCCATCACGTGTGCTGCTGCTGGGTTAGCGTTACCGGTCCCTTTTCCTGGAACCTCTTATATGTATTACATTTATGACTGCATGCCGACAAAAAACATGTTACCTGTGCAAAGAAAACAGACATTTCCCGCATTTAAAAGACAGTTTTCCCTTTGAAACTTTAAAATCGATTTTCTCAAAAACTATAAGCTCTTTTTGCTAATTTTTTTTTCCTCTTGTACCCACTCCCAAGGTGCACATACCCTGCAAATTTGGGGTATGTAGCATGTAAGGAGGCTTTACAAACCACAAAAGTTCGGGTCCCCATTGACTTCCATTATGTTCGGAGTTCGGGTCGAACACCCGAACATCGCGGCCATGTTCGGCCTGTTCGGCCCGAACCCGAACATCTAGATGTTCGCCCAACACTAGTTACAACCATCTCTGCAGACACTGTTTTTCAGATACATGTACAGAAAAGGGGTGGCAGCTTATCAATAATTGTTTGGTTCTACAACTGAAGGGTAATCATACAGTTCAGCTATTCATGTAAACTAATCTTGACCCCTTTTATCACTGGTCAACTTGACAGCTTTTATCACTGGTCAACTTGGCTTTGGTGCTCTTCACTTCCAGGTATACTCTGCTATAAATTGTCCTTTCAGCCAATTCCTCCTTTTGCTCCTTACAAAGATGGGCAGTACTGTTTTGGTTATGTTGCTTCTGGTTGGCATTGGAGTTGACGCAAAGTTTGTGGATCCCACGGTGCTTCATGTTTTCCTCCCCATTGTTCCTTACTGGGCTTTCTGGAATTCAGTTTTCATTAGATGACACATTTTCGAGCAATAGTGATGAACACGAATTTCGTGTAGTCCTAATTGTGAATCATAATTTGCAATGATGATGCAAAATCGTTATGCAAAATTTTAGTAAAATGGTAATTCATTTAGTTTGTAACTATAATCAAGAACCATAATTTTGCTATTTCTAATAATTTTCAAGTAATTTTTGACAACCCTAGTGGGCCCCATACATGCAATCATCACCAAAATTGCTACATTTGTGTATTTAAAATTGTACTTCTCAAAAACTACAAGGTCTTTTTAAAAATGTATTTTTTTACTTGTTCCCACTAAACCCCTTAACATAAATAGAAATTTATGAGGATAAAGTATTCATAAATTCCTGTTTATGAATGGATTACACAAAATCAATTGATTTTCCAAATCGTAAATACGTATGGGTGTAATTGTGATAATTTATAATTTATGTGAAACTGTGATCAGCAGATTAGGATCATCACTATTGAACCACATAGATGCATAGTTGGTTGCTGGAGTCCCGTAATATTTTCTGCGTTGTATAGTCTCCAGTCAGAGAAAAAGCCTAAAGGCTCTTTCACACTAGAGGCTGCGGTAGAAAAGGCTGAAAGTCAGCCTTTTGCTTGACGCCAATACATAGCGTTTTCAAAGCGTTTTCAAAGCTTTCTACAGCTCATATGAAAGTGTCCTTTTTTTTTTTCCTTTAAAAATAAGTGAACAAGTCAGCTGTAAAATGCTTTGAAAACGCTTTGAAAACGCTGAAGTTGGCGTTTTCCATTGACTATCATTGAAACGCCAACAGCCAACTTCGGCTGTAAACAGCCCTGAAAAAGCTCCGGGGAGCTTCAAAACACAACGCCCAAAAAAGCTGCTTTAGGTGTGAAAGGTAAAATGAAAGTCTATGGACTTTTATTTTACCTTGGAAAACGCCAACTATGGTCCTGGCTGTAAAACGCCGAAACTAGCCTCTGGTGTGAAAGGGCCCTTAGGGCTGCTTTCCACTACATGCATTTTGCGATGTGATTGCAATTGGATTGCAAAATGTTAGGTACACTTATATCAGAAACTGCACAGGGATATTTCCATTAGTGTGCTGCATTTCCTCCATTTGTCAACACTGCTGCATTTTCTATATTATATTTTTCTATACAAAGTATAGGAGCACAGAACAATTGCATAGTAATGGTGCTGCTATGCAATATTTTTGCGATTTTGCCATACAAAATATTTTTTTTTCTCCCATGGAAAATTGCAAATGCACCATAATCGAGATGTACACCTGATGGGCGGCTGAATTGTGGCACAATCACAGTAGTGGAAATTACAAGAAACATAATTGCATCGCAGTGTGATTCGTTATCTTAGTGAAACACAAGGAATCCTCATTCGGAAATCTGCCTTTCTGCCGAAATACCGCATTACCACAACTCAGTAATTTTAGCCCAATTACAGAACTCAAAAGCATTGGACCAATCAATGCAGAGTCAACTCAGAGTCAAATCAGAAGTCAACTCAGAGTCAACTCAGAACTCAGAAGTACTTGAACAATCAGAGAATGCAAAAAATGACCCCCCAAAAAAGACTCCTTGGAAATCGGAAAACAGAAATCGGATTTCTGTAGAAATACTGCATTACCACACTGAACGTGGAAGCATTGGACCAATCAGAGAATGCACAGTCAACTCAGAAGAATCTGGCCAATCAGGGTATTCAAAAAATTACCCAAAAAAAGACTTGAAAATCAGAAACCGGAAATCCGTGGAAACGGTAATTGGCATTGGCGGAAATTGGACATTACGCAGAATCAGAAATCAGCATTTCCGACTATCCCTATAAAACACAACCCAAATAGGTATGCAGTGCTTTGCAGTACAAGCTGACAACAATACATGTGTGGCCTTATTTAAAAAGGCTTTACAAAATAAACCTATGATGCATAGAAAGAATAAATCAAATATCATTTTTTGTCAGTTCAGGGGATGTCTGGTTGGCTGTTCTGGGTTAGGACCTAAGGCCAGCAACGTGCATTAATAGCGTAAGGTGAACTGATGTCAGAGTAAGGCTGAACATATGCTATAAACCTTGTGAAAGTAGCTCCTGAATGGCCTGGAGAAGAGGAGTCTTGGTTCTCAAGAGGAAAGGCCAAAGGGCACATCATGTCAATGAGGGTCAAGGGGTTTCTTCAGCTAATTGAGTGTCCTTTTGCTTCCTTCTCTAGCATTAACCTTTAACCCCTGTCTACTGGAGGGGACATCTAAAGCAAAGAATGGGTTAACACAGACAAAAGCAGTTTGTCTTTCTGTGATGAGCACATACTAACACTGAAGCCTGCAGAATGATGACACCTAACATAAGGTATCTCTGTCACTAAAACAAATGTTGTTCTTTAACTTTGTGCCATTCCACAATAAGCTTTTGTCCTCTCTCAAGGAGAAATATAATGGTAATTCTCATTGGATTGTGCAGGCCCTATAGTCTGCAGCTTGGTCAATGCAACAGGTTTAAGCATTACTGTTGTTAAGCAACTGTAATGAGACTAAAGAATAAACAAACACTCGCAGTCCAATGACTTGAATTTTCCAATATAACCTTCTCTGGAAAGTATTTAGAAATTACAGTAATTAGAACACCTGATAACCAGATCAAACTTAGTTACTTCAACAGGTATTCTGACAGGTATTCCAACTTCAACAGGTATTCTAAGAACACGATTCTTCATTACTATTATGGACTCTAATGTTATTTCCTGTAAGCTGCTTTTTATATGTGCCCAATAACAAGAGAACATGGGAACAAACAAACTCATGTATCTCTGCTAATTTATTAATTCGTTTTTAATACATTTTTAGTAGATTAGCGTGTGGGGAGCGCTCTCTTTAATTTTAATTTTTTTTATAATGTATTAATTCGTTGATCAATAAATAGCTATTATATCTTTGTAATGAAATCTTAATTCCAGACATAATCAATACGATTTAAATATTGCAACTCAGATTGCAAATAGCAATAACTTCAAACAGAGCAGAACAAATTAAATAGCTTATGAGCATTCAAACTCAGAATGTTGGCATCTTATAGATTGTCTACAATAGATTCCTAATGATGTCATCCTACAAGAAAGAAGAGAGACCGGTCGAGGGTCCACCGGTCATCGGGAATTTGGACGCTGCTACCGCCATGCACCTGACCAAGCAGTTTCGAGCAAGATCTTTCTAGCATGCCACACTGATCATTTTGATCAATTTAAGACAGAATTCGATTAAATTACAATTGGGCAACCACGTTGCGGCATTGGTCTCTGGAAAATGTCATCACCGTGATCAAGTCTCCCGAATATCGATGCCGGAAATTGAGTAATGTATGGGCACCTTAGCAAAGATGTGTAATCTTGTGCTAACCTTTCCTTACCTTTACATCCCAAATGCCAGTCACGTCTGCCTACCAGGACAGTTTGGGCACTCTCTGCACCCAGGTAAACAGTACTACAATTCGGCTTCATCTGTGTCTGTAAAGCTGAATACTCACTTGACGATGCAGTAAGATGAATCTCAGCGACGTCCTCCGATGATGAGAGTTGCCTGATCCACCTTCCTGCCTGTGGGTACACGAGACAGCACACAACAGGCACAAATGGGAAGATCGCAGTACTTTGAATTGAGTTGTTGGGGATCTTAAAGTGTACCTCAGAGAGGAGGGAAAGGGAAATGTATACATACCTGGGGCATTTTCCAGCCCCATGCAGGCTTGTTGCTCCCTCGCCACCTTCCTCCAACTCCTGGATCCTCTGAAACTGGCCCCAAAAGGTCCTCCAGTCGGGGCCAGTCGGCGCAGGTACAGTCTGGATGAAAGCGCTCCCCTGATGCGCTCCTGGTTGCACCTGCGCAGTAGTTCTATGCAGGCACAGGATGCTCCTGGCCACGGGAGCGTGATGGGGGTGCACAGACCGGAGGACTTTCCGTGGCCAATTTGAGAATATCTAGGAGGTAAAGGATGGTATCAAGGGAGCAAGGCGCGTGGAGGGGGCTGGAGGAAGCCCCATGTATGCATTAAACTTTTCTTTTCTTGCATCTCAGGTTAACTTTAAAGATCCAATCTCCTGTGAGGGCGTTATTGCTGCCCGTAGCCATATGTTGTTTGCGTAACCAAGCACCTGTATCCACATCGGGAGATCACAGAAACAATCATCCATTGCTCAAATAATTGCTAGTCGTTAGATAAATCATCATAGAAATCGTATAGTGGGTACGGGCCTTAAGATTTTTCTTTTCAGGCCTCTACTAAAGATGGCTCGAACGGTTCGCCGGAGAACGGTTCCCAGCGAACGCGAACTTTTCCGGAAGTTCGGTTCACCCCCATAGTGCATCATGAGGGTCAACTTTGACCCTCTACATCACAGTCAGCAGGCACATTGTAGCCAATCAGGCTACACTCCCTTCTGGAGTCATTCCACCCCTTCTAAAAGGCAGGCAGCGTCAGGATTTGGACTCACTCATGTGCCTGCATTAATTAGAGAAGGGAAAGCTGCTGCAGACTCTAATAGGGAAAGCTCAGTTAGGCTCTTGTAGGCTTGTTAGCTTGCTCCTTGCTGATTCTTATTGCTAAAAAAAAAAAGCACCCCTTAACAGCTCTTTTGAGAGCTAATCTTGTTCTTGTCATCTATTTTTTTTTGTGACTGACACTTGTGTTGCATAGACAGCCTTGGTAATTCCTACTGTGTGTGCCACTGCCAGGCCCAGCACATTCAGTGAC